>NW_027507685.1:54411499-55011499 GCF_037356315.1 Lithobates pipiens | reverse complement strand
CTGCGGTGGTGGCGTTAACAGACAAAAGACTCCGTAGTCAATCTCGTGTGGTAAATCAGAGGATCCAAACAAAGGAAACAGAAAAAAAAAATGCGAAGCACTCCAATGGTAAGAGAGGGCAAACAGGAACAGAGCAGCAGAGCAGGGGAGAAGGGGTTATGGGGATCTATGATCCCAAGAAAAGAAAAGCCTCCTGGGGGATGACTCATGGGGGATTAAGTAGGTTGCCTAGGCCGTTGAGGACATTGGGGAGTGGAGTAGGCCCTTGATCTTTTTCCTCGCACCGGGGTCCAGATCGATTTTGGAGCTGAAGGAAGTTGGGGAGTGGTATGCATTGGTTGCCCTTCCTCCACTGGCAATGATGGTAGGCCCAGGTTTTTGAGAAAGGAATCTACTTCTTGCAGATCTTGATGTGTATGTTGGGCTTCATGTTTTGTGGCACTGAGGCAAAATGGGAAGCCCCAGAAGGGATTTTATGTAGTTGAAGGTGAGAGGTGATGGGATGAAGTGAGTGCCTTTTGACCAGGGTGATTGGGGAGAGATCGCTGAATATTTGAATTCTGTCCCCTTTATAGTCAATATGGGATGGGTTGTGGGTAGCCAGGGTCAGTGCCTCTTTACTTTCATAATATTGGAACCGCACCACTATGTTTTGCTGCCTAGCACCTGCAGGAGGTTTGGGGGCCAGGGACCTTTGGGCCCAGTCAAGGCACCAGTCTATGCCACTATGTCAAGGGCAAGGTGGTTGAACAGGCCTAATAAGTATGGTCTGATGTTCTTGTCAGCCACGTTCTCTGAGACCCCGCAGAACCTGAGATTTTGGTGTTTCTCCTTGTTTTCCAGGTCTTCTTGCTGAAGATGTAGCAGGAACATTGAATTTTGTAAGAGAGGCATTTTCCTCTTCCAGGGCCTGAACATATTGCAATGTCTCATCAAACTTGGCTTCCAAAGTGGCTGTGCGATCACCAAGCTGGTCAATTTCCCCTCTGAGTTCCCTGGAAATCTTCCCCACCTCCTGGGCTATTCCCTTTGTAAGCTGGTGTGCTAGGGCCTGTAGTTTGACATTCAGGGTTTAAAACGGACTGGAAGGGTGAGGGGAGATGTGGAGGAAGGGCTTGCTGGGAGTTGCCATCAAGGTGCTAATGAACTCCTCCGGGTCTCCTTGTATAATTGAGACCGGGGATTGAGGCCTAGTCAGTTAACGGTCCCTCGTGACTAGAGGCCTCTGAGCTAGCGGGGTTTGATAGTAAAGACGTTGGTCCCTGATCTTTACCATGGGGTGCTAGGAGGCTTTAGGTGTCTATGTGTCTTACCCCCATGGCAGATGGAAGCCGACGCATCACACATCCACCATCTTGACGAGCCGTGCATGCGCCATTCCTCCCCTTAACACCAATGACAGGGCATTGTTTGCTCCCACTGATGCAAGGACATTTTCTACTCTAACTGACCTAGTCCGCCCCCCCCCCCCCCAAAGACTTAAGGACAATAAACTGGCCTTCTATTTTGACACCCCTATTTTAAGGAATGGAGTTTCTAAGATCATTGAAAAAATTAATCAATGAAATCAATGAATATAATGTTTTGAATGTAATTTTTCTGCAGTATAAGACAACTGTGTTCCTGAATAAATAGGGTACACATAGTTTTGCAGATCCCCTCTCTGAAAGCCAAGAAAAGTATAGCAGTAAATACTGAGAATCATACCAACCATATTCATTTTCTTTTTGCTCCTGCTGGAACCATGCCCCTCAGTTCCTCTTTATAACTTCAGAGCTCACACAATCTCCAGTTCTCTAATATTGTTCTAACTAGACCAACACTGAAGAGCCCAAGAGAGACATCCAATTCAGGACAATAAAATCATTGTTTTAATACAAGTTTCAAAATAAGTCCCAAGATAAAGGAAGGACACTTCTTTTATAATGCCTCATGCCTGAGGAGTAATAAACAATAAATCTGTTTATTATATATACGGTACAAGATAAGTGCTGTAGTTTACTATGTGCTAAATAATGTGTTGATATGATTGTTTGTAATGCTATCATGTGTTTCCAAAGAAGTAACAGCTACCTCAAAGAGGTTTAATACTGCAATATATTAGAAGGAGCAGCAGTGGAAATGTACTATAAAGTGGACATATACTCAGATGTTTACTTAAAATAAATGTACACCCGAAGGACTCATTCACATGTGCCACCACAAAGTGCTTTTCAGAGGAACGGCTAGGGCTGATGCATGTCTGAATGAGTCCTAACTAATATTTAGTTTGCTAAAGCAATGTGTATCATAGACAACTGCCATTTTTTTTTTAAATTGTCAACAAAAAATATTACAAAATAATTCAATCAACAATATAAACAAGCATTTCAAATAAAATCCAAAGGAAACAAGTAAACAAAATATAGAAATCTATAGCAATTATCTTTCCATTTTTTCAAGAAATTTTGTTTTATAACATATTGCTTATTAGAGATGGGCCCGATGTTCGAGTCAAACATAAGTTCCGCTTAGAAGGGGGCTTCCAGATTCCGATACACCCCCCCACCCGCAGACCCCTACAACCACAGCCCATTGTTGTTGGGAAGAGGCCCTTGTCCCCATCAACATGGGGACAAGGTGCTTTGGGGTGGGGGGTGCAGAGCCCCCCTGCCCCAAAGCACCCACCCCCCATGTTGAGGGCATGTGGCTTGGTATGGTTCAGGATGGGGGGTGCTCGTTCGCCCATTTTCTTGACCTGCCAGGCTACATGCTTGGGCAAGGGTCTGGAATGGAACTGGGGGAGGCCCAAACCTGCTTTTTTTTGTTGCTGTGGGGCTCCCCTTAAAATCCATACCAGACCCAAAGGTATTAATTTCATAGATGCACCACTTTACAGACAGACTAAGGGGACCCCACATGCACAATATTTAAAAAAATATTTAATTTTTATTGTTTCACTTTAAGCCTCATTAAAATCACAGCTCCTTTAAAAAAGATTGTTTTAAAAAACTTGTTTTTGCATTAATACGTGTACCCCAGGGCAGTACCTGGGTCCCCATATACTTTTTTGGCAATATAACTTGTATATAAGTCTTTACATAGTTATATAGTGTAAGGTTGAATAAAGACACCAGTCCATCCAGTTCAACCTGAGTGTCTACAATTGTCCCCATCACTGTACATTGCACACTCACATCAGTCCCTACCCTCAAGGAGCCCACAATCCAAGGTCCCCATTTATATACTAGGGCCAATTCTGGACAGAAGCCAATTAACCTACCTGCATGTCTTTGGAGTGTGGAGGGAACTGGAGTATACAAGATTATCAAACCTTTAAATTGAAACGAAATGTTAAGTAAACAATTTTGGACACTCTACCTACAGTATCTCACAAAAGTGAGTACACCCCTTACATTTTTGTAAATATTTTATTATATCTTTTCATGTGGCAACACTGAAGAAATTATACTTGGCTACAATGTAAAGCAGTGAATGTAGAGCTTGTATAGAAGTGTAAAATTGCTGTCCCCTCAGAATAACACACAGCCATTATTGTCTAAACCGCTGGCAACAAAAGTGAGTACACCACTAATTGAAAATGTCCAAATTGGGCCCAAAGTGTCAATATTTTTTGTGGCCACCATTAATTTCCAACACTGCCTTAACCCTCTTGAGCAAGGGGTTCACCAAAGATTCACAGGTTGTCATTGGAGTTCTCTTCCACTCCTCCATGACAACATCACAGAGCTGGTGGATGTTAAAGACCTTGCGCTGCTCCTCTACCTTCCATTTGAAGATGCCCCACAGATGCTCAATAGGGTTTAGGTCTGGAGATGTGCTTGGCCAGTCCATCACCTTTACCCTCAGCTTCTTTAGCAAGGCAGTGGTTGTCTTGGAGATGTATTGGGGACGTTCTCATGTAGAAATACTTCCCTGCAGCTCAGTCTCTGAAGGGAGAAGATCATGCTCTGCTTCAGTATGCCACAATACATGTTGGCATTCATGGTTCCCTCAATGAACTGAAGCTCCCCATTGTTGACAGCACTCATGCAGCCCCAGACCATGACACTCCCACCACCATGCTTGACTGTAGGCAAGACACACTTGTCTTTGTACTCCTCACCTGGTTGCCGCCACATACGCTTGACACCATCTGAACCAAATGAGTTTATCTTGGTTCCAGTAATTAATCCATGTCCTTAGTCTGCTTGATTTCAGCAAACTGTTTGCAGCCTTTCTTGTGCATCATCTTTAGAAGAAACTTCCTTCTGGGACCACAGCCATGCAGACAAGTTTGATGCAGTGTATGGTCTGAGTACTGACAGGCTGAACCCCCACCCCTTCAACCTCTGCAGCAATGCTTGCAGCACTCATATGTCCATTATCCCAAAGACAACTTCTGGATTGGAGCTGAGCATGTGCACTCAACTTCTTTGGTCGATGATGGTGAGGCCTGTTCTGAGTCCTGTTAAGCCACTGTATGGTCTTGGTCACTTTCTTTTTTTCAGATCCTCAGAGAGTTCTTTGCCATGAGGTGCCATGTTGAACTTTTACCAGTATGAGAGAGTGAGAGTGATAACACCAAATTTAACATACCTGCTCCCCAGTTACACCTGAGACCTTGTAATACTAACGAGTCACATGACACAGTGGAAAGAGGCTACTTGGGTCCAATTTGGACATTTTCACTTAGGGGTGTACTCACTTTTATTGCCAGCGGTTTAGACAAAAATGGCTGTGCGTTGAGTTATTTTGAGGGGACAGCAAATGCACACTGTTATACAAGCTGTACACTCACTACTTTACATTGTAACAAAGTCTAATTTCTTCAGTGTTGTCACATGAAAAGATATAATAAAATATTTACAAAAATGTAAGGGGTGTACTCGCATTTGTGAGATACTGTATGTTTATTATTCAAATCGAGGATGAATAATAATATGCCTGTATAATAATACCATGCTCAATAGATTCTAACAACTAAGCAATTGTAAAAAAAAAATTAAAATTAAAAAGAAATAAACTATAACTAAGAACACTTTGATGATCAGTCTGGGGAGGAGTATGTAAAGAGTTGCTCTGATTTTAGTGTTTTCAGCTTTTGAAAGAGATTGAATATGTATTCAGGGGATAGATTTATTCAAGAAGTTGTGATCTGCCCAAAGAGTTAGCAAGGACTGCTTTTCTGTACCAATTCGTATATTGAATTGGTTTCAAAAGTTATGCAATTTCGGAAACTGGAAGAGTACATTTCATAAAAAATTGCTATCTGTTGAAAAATTGACTGCCGTTTTTTTAATACTGTTTTCATCTTCTTATAGTGTTTAGTTGCATAATCAACCATAACATTAAGAACACTGACAGGGTAAGTGAATAACATCGATTATCTTGTTACAATGGCATCTGAAATTCAGTGGGATATATTGGGCAGCAAATCAACATGTTGTGCATGAAGTTGATCTGTTGAAATCAGAAACAATGGGCATCATAGTCTGTTTATGGGGCTGCATATGCTTCACTTACATGGGGAAGAGATGGCCAGGTGTGTGTGTATCACCTACTTGGGAAAGAGATGGCACCAGGATGCAGTATGAGAAGATGGCAAACCAGTGGAGGCAGTGTGATGCTTTGAACAATGTTTTGCTGGGAAACCTTGGGTTCTGCCATTCATGTGTTGTTGTTTTTTTTTTTTACATGTAAGACTTACCTAAACTGTTGCTGACCAAGTACACCCCTTCATGAAAACAGTATTCCTTTATGGCAGTGGCCTCTTTCAACAGGTTAATGTTCAATGGAGCACTGCAAAAATGGTTCAAGAATGGTTTGTGGCTGGGTTCATATTATCGCGATATGGATGCGGCTTACCCGCATCTAATTTGCATAGCAAGAGATTGGAGCCTGTTCACACATCTCCGGAGCGGTTCTGATGTGAATTGTACAGAGGTCCTGTGCGTTTTTTGGTCCATTTAAGGTCCGAATTCAGCCAAAAATCAGACCTGAACCAGTGAATGGAGACCGGAGACACACCGGACCCCCTGCAAAGTGCTGTTGCACTCTGGAGGTGCAATTGTTTAGAGCTTAGTAAATGAGGTATAGCTGAACTTTGCAATGAGTACCCAATCACGTGCAAGGACAATTTAAATAAACGCAGCATTTTCCTTGCATGTGATTGGATGATGGAAGTTAGCAGAACTCCTGATTATTTACTAAGCTCTGAAACAACTGCACTTGTAGAGTGCAACTGGACTTTGCAAAGTGCACAGTCTATTTGATTTTAGTAAATCAACCCCACTGAGTTTAAAGTGTTGACTTGACCTCCCAGTTCTCCCGATGTCAATCCAATGAGCATCTTTGGGATGCCCTGGAAAGACCAGCAAAACTGATCCATGGAAGCCCCACCTCCCAGATTACAGGAAATTTCAGGATTTCTATGGATGGCTTGGTGCCAGATACAACACCAAACCTTAAGGAGGTCTAGTGGCATCCATGCCACAATGGGTCAGGGCTGTTTTGGTGGCAAAAGGAGGACCTCCTCAATGTTAGGTGGGTCATCATAATGTTATGGCTGGTCGGTGTATGAACACTGCTGATCACCTACAGCTTTATTGCAGCCACATCTTATCTACTGCTGTACATCTCTCAGGGTTGGTTTCCTGATGGTGATGACAGTGGAACATGCCTATGCAATGTACATCAGCACAGCAGCTTGTAGTCTCTATTGGAAGAAAAGGTTGGCAACATAAGTGAACAACTGGGAGGCAAGGACAGAAAGTGGGGTTAAACTTCCACACTGCTATCTTTACATACCCTTTGCATGCACAGTCTTTGGGACCTGGCAGGGATTTAGGCCATCTGCACAGTCCCACGTATGTACACACAACGCTGAGTTCTGGTATCTGGGACTTTGTAGACATTTGCACCATGTACAATTATCCATCCATGTATGGACATATGTGCCACAGTTCTCAGTCAGGTCCTTGGCTCTCACAGCAAAACACTGTTTTCTTGAGGTGTGGGGCAATATTGTTTGGTCTGATCTAATTGGAGTCCATGAGCGGGAGACCTTTATCCTTGCTGCCTGTGATGTTCTTTCCCAATGGCATCCCATAACCACATTTCCTCAAATTTTGTACAGTTTGCTCCCTCAGAATGCTCTGGGAGGCCCACCAGCCTAATATTATTACATCAAAGTCGTTTTTCAAGGTCTTCCAGCTTACGAGCATTAATATCTTATTTTTGCTCAGTGGCTGTGAGGTATTCTCTAGTTCTTTAACGTGTCCTTCCAAAGCAGATGTTTTTTCCCTTATTTTCTGTACATCGTGAGAAAGAAAGATGAATTCTTCTTTCAGACCCTGTATCTGTACTGTCAAATTGCATATTGAGATCTGATATTGTTGTACTGCTTTTAACACATCTAATAATATGGGCTCTGATGATGTTGGTGATGTTGTTAATACTTGTAGGCCATTTAACTGTTTATCAGTATATGGTTTCTAATTTTTATATCAGATATCTAAATTTCTTTAGCAATTACTTTAGCAATTACCTGTCCCTTAAATCAGATTTTCTTGTGTTTGCACCATTTTTACAGAGTTTTACCCAACTTTGCTGGTTCCCAGCTGGCCAAAGTCGTTCCAAACACTGCTCTCATTTCTCTTCAAAGTTCAGAGAAGTAGCCCCTTTCACTCCCTGAATCTTGCCAAGATTTCTAGAGGCATTGATACTGGCCACTGATCATCGCCAGCTGAAGAGGCTCCAAGGAGGACTGAAGAAAGAAGCCGGAGCACAGGGACAGGCAGAAGCGAAAACCAAGACTAGGCTCAGAGTGGCACGAAGGATGGAGCAACAACACCAGCTCAAGGAGGCTCAAGTGAGGAGGGAGACTCAGCTAACCCCAATTCAGAAACCCTGGGAAATGTCCTTAGTACACAGCAAGCTCCACACCAAACAGTCTCTCCGATCAAGGTAGATGCAGATTTTAGCAGGGGGAATATAATGCACAGAGAGGTGGAGGGTACTCACAAAATCTGAAGTATTAACAGCATATAAAACTGGACACGGCTTCACTCCAACCAGTGAGCGTGCTTGATGACGTCACTGCTAAAGCTCTGTTGACGTGTTTTATCACAACCAACATTATCCAATGCCTATTCCTCTAGACAACGCTATGACAAAATGCGTTAGTGAGCTTTGGTGGTGACAACATCACACCCGCATTTTTTTAAAATTTGCCTCCACTTAACATATTGCTAAACCCACAACAGTAAAATCAGTCTGAATATGCAGTAAAGCATGCTTGTTATACTCACTGTGCAACCCAAGGGGTTAATCATTTTCATTGTGCAAAAAGGTTGTTTAATTCTGTCTAGTTTGATCCTCCCCTTCTTCAACTGTCCCCAACTGATCTCCTTATAGAATAGAGCCTTGGGGGCAAGCCTTGCACATGCTCAGTTTGGTGTGCATTGCTAGAGAGGTTTTTTTCTTGGGAAAGTGCATGTGATCAGCACAGGGCCAATCAGAACTGTCCAGACAGAGTGTCGGAATTCCTGCAGCCTCATAGGACAATCAGGGGAGAATGAATACTCCTTCTACAAGCTTTACCCAGTGCTCTGTTGGATACTGATAGAAGTCACAAGACTGTTCTAACTGCTGATGAAAAAAGGTATTTAGCAGTATATATTTACTAAAATAATTGTGTTTCCATGTTCTGTGTACTGTGGGAGACCTGATATAGTGAATGCAGGGTCCTGGGTTTAGTGACACTTTAATCTTTGAGGATGCAACAACCGGGGTGATCATTTGTGTTTCTCTATTTTGTGAGTCAAGGAAGAGAACAAGTATGCAGCCAGTGAAGCCAAAACTCCTGACATACACACTTGTTGTGGATCAATGACTCATTCAAAGCTTGTAACTTTGGAAATATCCTGTTTTTCCTTAAAGTGCTGCTGCCTTATTATTATTACTTACATAAAACCATCAAAAAAATTATCCAAAATAAATCTGAATTTAACCACTTAACAACCGCCCATTGCCGATTAACGGCTTCAGGGCGGTTGTTTAACTCTGAGAGGCCGTTAATTAACGGCCTCCCAGAATTCTGCTCTCGCGCGCCCCCTGGGGCGCGCACACGAGAGCATCCGTGACCGCTGGGTCCAGTGGACCCGGCGCATCACGAATCACGGTAAACGGCCGCTCATCGCGGCCGTTTACCACGTGATCGCTCCGTCAAATGACGGAGTGATCACTTGTAAACAAGCCGGCGTCATGTTATGACGCCGGTTCCTCCCTCCCCCTCTCTGTACCGATTGGTACAGCGGAGGGGGAAGAGATCGGTGTCAGCAGCGATGTGGGCTGCATCTGCAGTGCCCACATCGCTGCTCACTGAAAATTAACCCCCCGATTCCCTGCATTACTCTGCAATACCCTGCCATTACTCTGCATTACTCTGCAATGCCCTGCAACACTCTGCAATGCCCTGCAACACTCCGCAATGCCCTGCAACACTCCACAATGCCCTGCAACACTCTGCAACACTCTGCAATACTCTGCAACACTCTGCAACACCCTGCAACACTCTGCAACACCTTGCAACACTCCGCAATACCCTGCAATACTCTGCAACACTCTGCAACACCCTGCAACACTCCGCAACACCTTGCAACACTCCGCAATACCCTGCAATACTCTGCAACACTCTGCAACACTCTGCAACACTCTGCAATACTCTGCAACAATCTGCAACACCCTGCAACACCCTGCAATACCCTGCAACACTCTGCAATACCCTGCAACACTCTGCAACACTCCGCAATACCCTGCAATACTCTGCAATACTCTGCAACGCTCTGCAACACCCGCCAATACCCTGCAACACTCTGCAATGCTCTGCAACACCCGCCAATACCCTGCAACACTCTGCAATGCTCTGCAACACCGGTCAATACCCTGCAATGCTCTGCAACGCAGTACTCTGCAACGCCATACTCTGAGATACCCAGCCATACTCTGAGATACCCAGCCATAGTCGGTGATACCCTGCAATACCCAGCCATAGACATCCCCTCCCGCCGCCCTCCGCCCTCCGGTGCTTCTACCGAATCGCTAATACGATCAAAGCCAGAATCTTTTTTTTTTTTCAGGCTTCCCAGCTTAGAGGTGAGATGCGGGGTCTTATTGACCCCACATCTCACTGTAAAGAGGACCTGTCATGCCATATTCCTATTACAAGGGATGTTTACATTCCTTGTAATAGGAATAAAAGTGATCAAAAAAATAATTTTTGGGGAAAAAAAAAACTAGTAAAATGAACAATAAAAAAAAATGTTTTTTTTAAAGTGCCCCTGTCCCCATGTGCTCGCATGCAGAAGCGAACGCATACGTAAGTCCCGCCCACATATGAAAACGGTGTTCAAACTACACATGTGAGGTATCGCTGCGAACGTTAGAGCGAGAGCAATAATTCTAGCCCTAGACCTCCTCTGTAACTCAAAACATATAACCAGTAAAAAAAAATTAAATCGTCGCCTATGGGGATTTTTAAGTAGCGACGTTTGGCGCCATTCCACGAGCGTGTGCAATTTTGAAGAGTGACATATTAGGTATCTATTTACTCAGCATAACTTCATCTTTCACATTATGCAAAAATTGGGCTAACTTTACTGTGTTTTTTTTTTTTTAAGCACTAAACTGTTTTTTTTCCAAAAAAAAGCATTCGAAAAATTACTGCGCAAATACCGTGCGAGATAAAAAGTTGCAAAGACCACCATTGTATTCTCCAGGTTGTTTGCTAAAAAAACATATAAAATGTTTTAGAGTTCTATGTAATTTTCTAGCAAATAAATGATGATTTTTACATGTAGGAGAGAAATGTCAGAATTGTCCTGGGTGCTCCAGAACACCTGATGGCGCTCCATGCATGTTGGGCCTCTGTATGTGGCCACACTGTGTAAAAGTCTCACACATGTGGTATCGCCATACTCGGGAGTAATAGCAGAATGTGTTTTGGGGTGTAATTTGTGGTATGCATATGCTGTGTGTGAGAAATAACCTGATAATATGACAATTTTGTGAAAAAAAAAAAAAAGTAAAAAGAATCTTGATTTTGCAAAGAATTGTGGGAAAAAATGACAACTTCAAAAAACTCATCATGCCTCTTACTAAATACCTTGGAATGTCTTCTTTCCAAAAAGGGGTCATTTGGGGGGTATTTGTACTTTTCTGGCATGTTAGGGTCTCAAGAATTGAAATAGGCCGTCAGTACTTCAGGTGTGATCAATTTTCAGATATTGGCACCATAGCTTGTGGACTCTATAACTTTCACAAAGACCAAATAATATCCACCAATTTGTACTTATTTTTACCAAAGATATGTAGTGGTATAAATTTTGGCCAAAATTTATGAAGAAAAAATTACTAATCTGCTAAATTTTCTAACAGAAACAAAGAAAAATTCTTTTTTTTACAGAATTTTCGGTATTTTTTCTTTTATAGCACAAAAAATAAAAAACCCAGCGGTGATTAAATACCACCAAAAGAAAGCTCTATTTGTGTGAAAAAAAGGACAAAAATTTCATAAAGGTCCAGTGTTGCATGACTGAGTAATTGTCATTCAAAATGCGAGAGCACCGAAAGCTGAAAATTGGTCTGGTTATTAAGGGTGTTTAAGTGCCCAGTGGTCAAGTGGTTAAGAAATTCTTTCTAGTAATACACACAGAAGTGATAGAAAACATCAATTTACTAGAAGCTTACTGTATTGTTTATGTAGTTTGCTGGGAAGAACATTGCAGATCCATATCACCAGAAACACACACAGCTACAGTATGCAATTAAACTATTTGGTTCACACCATGTAGAGCAGCAGGCAAACAAAGACATTGCCATTACCAGAGAAGCACTTGGTTGTTATTCAAATAAAATAAAAGAGAAAATGTAGCGCTAAAATAATGAATAAACTATAAAGTCCAACAATGAAAAATCTGAGAAGTTGATCGAATCCAAATCTTCATCCAACAATCAGAAAGAGCGGATAGATTAGCCACCACCAACTACCCTACAAATATTTTCTGTTATTTTGTCCAGCAATATAGTGTAAGCAGCTTTTTTCTTTATCTATTGTACACTTTTTAGAGCAACAGATCTTTTTGTTTTATTGTTACTGAAATATCTCCAGCAAGTGACATTGATGAGCAAGGTGAGGAAACAACATAAATGTGTTGATGTAAATCACAAAAGGTAAGTAAAAACTTAATTAGCAATGTAAAGAGAGATAAGGCATGATGAAAGGTTGAGGGTTACCCATTTTTTACCCCCAGGGATGGCTTATTTAATTAAAAAAATTGTTAGCTATCAGAAATCCCAGACTAACATGTACTGTAGTAGTGTAGTAGAAAGTAGTGTTTCTCATATTCAGCACTAAATCTGATGTTAATTTAATTGGCCATTTATTTTGTATTGACGCAAACCGCACCGCAAAGTATTGTTACTTGTACTCACTGATAAAAAAATAAGTATTGGTGCAACCCTAGTCAAAAATAATTAATGCAGAGTTCAAATGTCAGTAGTGACATAGAGTACAGAGTGCAGTAGTTAGTAGCCATCTGCCTCACAGTACAAACAGCCCCCCCTCTGCACTGCTTCATAGCTCCCACTTGTCCCTATTTTGAGAGACTGTCCCTGATTTGGAACAAAGTCCCTCTGTCCATCAATCCTTCTTATTTGTCCCTCATTTTGGCCTGAGCTATATAGTTGTATATAAGTGCAATTTTTATCTTTCAAAAAGTGTTTCCCAGTGCTAAACCTTTAATCCAATTTCTAAATTGCTGCATGTGTAAGTTTCATAAGCCAATATAAAGTAATAGTAGTGGTAAAAAAGCACTTGTGGGTTTACCTAATCATTTTTAGTAGAATTGTCCTTTATGGAGGTGTGGCAGGGTGCGTGTCCTATGCCTACATACCTTTTGCTAGTTGGTACTCCATGTTCCCATCTCAAAAAGTTGGGAGGTATGCTGCATACTTCCTGGACCCTTCACAGTACTCAGGATACTGGAGCTCTGGCTCTTCCCCTGCCCCCCCCCCCCCCCCCCCATCCCTTGGTGTAATAGGCAGGGTTAAAATAGTCCAGGAAGAAAGAGAATAGAGGTAAGTCTGTTTATACCAGGGAGGGGGCGGGTGCTAAAAGCCAGTACAGGAAGAAGGGAGGTGAGGCTATGATTGGCTGTGATTGGTTTAGCAATCACAGCCAATCATAGTCCCACACCCCTACTCCCTGTTAAACAGATACTTGTAGATAGATGCAGGATTTTTATTTTTTGCATACCCTATTTTTCTTTCCCTCCCCATTCCTCTCATGGTGGCCATTTTAATTAGGAACAGAGCCATCTCCCTTTACTGCCTGAAACTCTGGGTCTGCCTCCTGGAACATCATCAAAGAAGGAAGGCGCTGGTAATGTAGCCTTCCCGCAATGCATTTGTGAGATTTTGGTTACATCGCCAGTGTCTCACTCAATCAGGAAGTGGAAAAACAGTCATTGTAATTAAAATAAAATAAATTTATGTTTAATTAATTAATGTAAGATGATTTCATGTCAACATGCAGAGCTGTATGTTGATGTGATTTTTTTTTGTAAAAGGGGAGAAAGGTCAATTTTAAGTTGTTACAATGTAGTTTATTTCAGAGTCCCGTGGCTTCAGGAATTGTATTTGTTTATTTATTGTGAGACTGTACCTGTAGCAGCTACCCAATGACATGCTGGCCCCTTACTCTGAATAGTACCCTAAATCAAAATTGCATTTCTTGCTTATATATACAGTTGTGCTTATAAGCTTACATACCCTGGCAGAATTTATGATTTCTTGGCTATTATTCAGAAAATATGAATGATAACACAAAAACTTTTCTTTCGCTCATGGTTAGTGTTTGGCTGAAGCCATTTATTATCAATAAACTGTGTGTACTCTTTTTAAATCATAATGGCAACAGAAACTACCCAAATGATCCTGATCAAAAGTTTACACACCCCAGTTCTTAATACCGTGTATTGTCCCTTTAACATCAAAGACAGCTTGAAGTCTTTTGTGGTATTTGTGGATGAGTCTCTTTATCTTCTCAGATGGTAAAGCTGCCCATTCCTCATGGCAAAAAGCCTCCAGTTCCTGTAAATTCCTGGGATGTCTTGCATGAACTGCACGTTTGAGATCTTAATGATATTGAGGTCAGGAGATAGCAATGGCCACTCCAAATCCTTCACTTTATTCTGCTGCAGCCAATGGCTGGTTGCCTCGGCCCTGTGTTTTGGGTCATTGTCATGTTGGAATGTCCAAGTACCGTATTTATCGGTGTATAACACACACTTTTTTCCCCTAAAATCAGGGGAAACTTGTGCGTGCATGTTATACGCCGATTCCCTGCCGATTGTGAGCCACTGGGTGGCTTTCGGTAGCTCTCGGCTATTCTCGGCGGCTTTCGGCCTTTCCCTGCGGCTTTCGGCCATTCTCGGTGGCCAAAAGCCACTGAAAGTGGCTGAAAGCTGCTGAGAACGGCCGAGAGCTACTGAGCGCCGCCAAGATATACAGGACATCCGGCTCTGTATCTCGGCGGCGCCATTTTTAAACGCCAAAGCCGAAAATTACACTGACAAGGCTGAATGACAAGACTGCATGACAAGGCTGCAAATGACAATGACAAGGCTGCATGACAAGGCTTCATAACAAGGCTGCAAATGACACTGACAAGGCTGCATAACAAGGCTGCAAATGACACTGGCAAGGC
The DNA here is from genome assembly GCF_037356315.1 of Lithobates pipiens. Taxonomy (NCBI): domain Eukaryota; kingdom Metazoa; phylum Chordata; class Amphibia; order Anura; family Ranidae; genus Lithobates; species Lithobates pipiens. Next base: position 54,996,750 of record NW_027507685.1, on the reverse strand, counting down.
TGCAAATGACAGTGACAAGGCTGTAGATGGACACTGATAAGGCTGCATTGATGGGCATTTAAATGTAAGTTTTTTTCCTTAAACTTCCCTGCGAAAAGATTTTTTCCTTAAAATTCCCTCCTAAATTTGGGGTGTGTGTTATACGCTGGTGCATGTTATATGCCGATAAATACGGTACATCCCATGCGCAGCTTCCTGGCTGATGAATGCAAATGTTCCTCCAGTATTGTTCGATAACATACTGCATTCATCTTGCCCTCAATTTTGACCAAATTTCCTGTGCCTTTGTAGCTCACAGATCCCCAAAACATCAGCGATCCACCTCAATGTTTCACAGTAGGAATGGTGTAGCTTTCATCATAGGCCTTGTTGACTCCTCTCCAAACGTAGGGTTTATGGTTGTGGCCAAAAAGCATAATTTAGGTCTCATCACTCCAAATGACTTTGTGCCAGAAGGTTTGAGGCTTGTCTCTGTGCTGTTTGGCGCATTGTAAGTGGGATACTTTGTGGCATTTGCATAGTACTGGCTTTCAACTGGCGACTCAACCATGCAGCCCATCTTTCTTTAAGTGGCTCCTTATTGTGCATCTTGAAACAGCCACACCACATGTTTTCACAGAGTCCTGTATTTCACCTGAAGTTATTTGTGTGTTATTCTTTGTATCCTGAACACTTTTCCTGGCAGTTGTGGCTGAAATTTTAGTTGGTCTACCTGACTGTGGTTTCGTTTCAACATAAACCTCATTTTTTTTGTTTTGTTTTAACACTGCTGATTGGCATTCTCAATTCCGTGGATATCCTTTTATATCCCTTTCCTGTTTTATACAGTTCAACTACCTTTTCCCGCAGATCCTTCGACAACTCTTTTGCTTTTCCCCATGACTCACAATCCAGAAATGTCAGTGCAGCATTGTATGAAAGATGCAAGGGTCTCTCAGGAGTCCAGAAACTCACTGACCTTTTTATATACATACATGAATTACATGCAAACAGATCCCATGTGAGGATGGTTACTTTTAATAACCATCCAACCCTTTTTCTGTCAACTTGTGTGCATGTTATCAGGCCAAAATCATCAGGGTATGTAAACTTTTGATCAGGGTCATTTGGGTAGTTTCTGTTGCCATTATTATTTAAAGAAAATCAACACAGTTGATTGATAATAAATGGTTTAAGCCAAACACTAACCATGAGTGAAAGAAATGTTTTTGTGCTATCATTCATATTCTCTGAAATATGACCAAGGCATCATAAATTCTGCCAGGGTATGTAAACTTGTGAGCACAACTGTAGCAGCCTTTTTCAACCAGGGTGCCCAGACACCTTTGACAAAATGCCTAAAAATTGCCCAAAAACTGTATACAAGGCAGTTAGTGAAACAAGCCTGCCTTTTAGTTACACTGAGCCACAGATTTTTATTGTGCACCTTTACAGCCTTTTAGCTGCCAGCATCCTAAGAACCAATGACATCATTAGTTAATAAGGAGCATTGCGGTTGCCTGCACAGCATCCTTGTTTGACCCTTCCTGCCCCTCTCCATCAGTGATAGAGAAACTGAGGGAGAAGAGAAACATTGGACTACTAGTCAGTACTAGTGCTCAAAAATGTATTTGCTGTGGAAGAATAAAACACCTCTAACACTGGGCATTCTACAAGTGTGAATGTTGTTGCATTATGTAAAACTATTAGAATAGTTTTTACATTTTAGAATGGGGTGCCTCAAGACTGTCCATAATTTTAAAGGGTGCCTCCAGATTGTCCAAATTTTAAAGGGTGCCTTGACTGAAAAATAGTTGAGAAACACTAATATACGTAAGAATGTTTTCAAAAATAAAAATGTAATTACCGGTATTTATTTTTATCAATTTACAAAATGCAAAGTGAGCAGACAGAAGAAAAATCTAAATCAAATCAATATTAATATGACTACCCTTTAGTTTCAAACCAGCATAAAATATTACACTTGCACACTTGATACACTTGCACAAAGTCAGGGTTTTTGTAGTATTAGAGTCAAGTGTATAATTAACCAGTTATACCAAGCAGGGGATAATGATAATCAATTTCATATGTATGTACGTTGAAACACAGTCATTAACTGAAATAGAAACAGCTGTTTAGGAGATTTAAAACTGGGTGAGGAACAGCCAAACCAGAACATCTGCTACCAGGCTGAAGTTGTGGAAGACAGTTTTGGGCCACAGGTCATACACCATTCAAAGACTGAGCACAGCAACAAGACACAAGGTAGTCATACTGCATCAACAAGGTCCCTCCCTGGCAAAGATTTCAAAGCAAATTGGACTCTCAAAATGCTCTGTTCAATCTCTTTTAATCAAGTACAAAGAAATGGGTAATGTTGAGGATCGTAGATGCAGTGGTCGGCCAAGGAAAATAATGCAGCAGACTACAGGGCCATCTTTAATATTGATCGGACCCTGGGCAAACATTTTCTTGGACCCCCCCCCCCCCCCCCACCCACTCTGGAACATATAGTAATTAGCATCTAGACTCATAATAAGTTTACTGCAGCAGATTAGGTAGCAATTGTGATTGGTTGCTAGAGGTTACAGCACATCATTACTGCTCACTGACTAGTTTCTAGAGGTTACAGCACATAATTATTGCTCACCGATAAGTTGCTAGAGGTTATAGCACATTGATTCTGCTTGGTGATTTGTCGCTATAGGTTACAGCACATCATTACTGCTCACTGAATAGCTACTAGAGGCTATAGCACATTGTTTCTGCTTGGTGATTAGTTGCCAGAGGGTACAGCAGATCATTACTGCTCCCTGACTGGTTGCTAGAGGTTACAGCACATAATTACTGCTCACTGATTAATTTCTAGAGGATACAGCACATCGTTTCAGTTTGGTGATCGGTTGCTAGAGGTAACAACACATCATTACTGCTCACTGATTGAGTGTTAGAGGCTACTGCACATCCTTACCACTCACTGATTGGTTTCTAGAGATTATGGTACATCATTACTGCTCACTGATTGGTTTCTAGAGATTACTGTAAATCATTGCTCACTGACTGGTTGCGAGAGGCTACTGTACATCATTACATCTGCATCAAATTGTGTGTGTGGCCAAACTGCACTAGCATTGAGTGGTGCCTTATGTACAGAGTGCAGGGTTGAGGGGTGCGCTACATGCAGAGTGCAGGGTTGAGGGATGCACTACCTGTAGGTTTTAGGGGTGCACTATGTACAGAGTGCAGAGGTGCCCTAGGTGCAGAGTGCGGGGGTGCGCTAAGTGCAGTATGCAGCAGTGCTCTGAGTGCAGCATGCAGGGGTGCACTAAGTGCAGCATGCAGGGTTGTGCTAGGTGAAGAGTGCAGGGGCGCGCTAGGTGCACAGTGCAGGGGTGCTCTAGCTGAAGAGTGCAGGGGTGCTCTAGGTGCAGAGTGCAGGAGTGTGCCAGGTGCAGAGTGCAGGGGTGTGCTAGGTGCAGAGTGCATGTGTGCGCTAGGTGCACAGTGAGGGGTGTGCTAGGTGAACAGTGCAGTGGTGAGCTAGGTGCAGAGTGCAGGGGTGCGCTACGTGCAAAGTGCAAGGGTGTGCTAGGTGCAAAGTGCAAGGGTGCACTAGGTGCAGAGTACAGTGGTGCACTAGGTGCACAGTGCAGGGGTGCGCTAGGTGCAAAGTGAGGGGTGCGCTAGGTGCACAGTGATGAGCTCAGGGGTGTACTAGGTGCATAGTGCAGGCTTGTGATAGGTGCAGAGTACAGTGGTGCACTAGGTGTAGAGTACAGTGGTGCACTAGGTGCAGAGTACAGTGGTGCACTAAGTGCACAGTGCAGGGGTGCGCTAGATGCAATGTGAGGGGTGCGCTAGGTGCACGGTGCAGAGCTCAGGGGTGCACTAGGTGCATAGTGCAGGGGTGTGATAGGTGCAGAGTACAGTGGTGCGCTAGGTGCAGAGTGCAGGGGTGCGCTAGGTGCATTTACAAGTGGCAGTAGGTGAGCAGCCAGCATGTGACCAGCACCATAGGTGGACAAAAATCTGGCGGGCAGCGCGGGGCCCCCCCAACAGTGACAGGGTCCTGGGCAGATGCCCCATTTGCCCCAAGTTAAAGACATCCCTGAGTAGATACATCATGCTTACTTCCCTTCAACATCAGAAGATGTCCAGCTGTACTATTAGTACAGAACTGGTTGACACCAGTGGGACCCAGGTACACCATCTACTGTTTGGAGAAGTCTGGCTAGAAGTGGTCTTCATAGAAGAACTGCAGCCAAAAAGCAACACCTCCAACATGGAAACAAGGCTAAGTGACTCAACTATACATGAAAACATAGGAACTGGGGTGCAGAAAAATGGCAGCAGGTTCTCTGTACTGATGAGTCAAAATTTGACATATTTGGCTGCAACAGGAGGCAGTTTGCTCAATGAAGGACTGGATACAGCAATGAGTGTCTGCAGGCAACAGTGAAACATGGCGGAGTTTCCTTGCAAGTTTGGGGTTGCATTTCTGCAAATGGAGTTGGAGATTTGGTCAGGATCAATGGTCTTCTCAATGCTGAGAAATACAGACAGATAATTATCCATCAGGCCATACCATCAGAGAGGTTTGTGATTGTCCCAAAACGTATTCTGCGCAGGACAATGACCCCAAACATACAGCCAATGTCATTAAGAACAAGAAGAACAAGGAGCCTGGGTAGTGATGGTTTGGCTCCCACAGAGCCCTGATCTCAACATCACTGAGTCTGTCTGGTATTACATAAAGAGACAGAAGGATTTATTTTATTTGTATTTCTCTTCTGTTCATTTACTTTCCATTTTCCTAAATGATGAAATAACTATTTAAATAAACACTTCTGTTTCTGAAAGCTTTCTTCATCACCAGTTGTGGGCCACCCTAGGCAGCAGTGTGCCCTAGTCGGCTGCCTAGTTTGCATAGAGGTAGCACTGGCCCTGGTAGTGTATCAAAAACTTTCAGGTGTCAGCTGATATCCACAATCTAAACTTTTAGATTTGCTTGTGGTTTTGGAGTAACATCGATTTTTTTTTTATCTAAAGCATTGTTCATGAGGCCCAATAGTAGTTATGGTAAGAACAACTAACCTAACTAAAGTTACTGTAGCCTTAGCCAAATTGTTATTTTTTGCATCATATTTCAAGTCCACCCTTTCATCTATTTTTGCAATTATTTATTGTGCTTAGCTGGATAAATTTAATCATTATCCACGAAGAATCAGTTCCTTATAGACATTCCAAAATGCCTTATAATGCATAGCCATTATTTGAACAAATAAAGCCTTCCTCGCTCTCACTGTGAATACATTAATTGCTTCACTTAACAGATATGCGTGGGTCGTTCTATAGATCTCAAATTTTCAGCTTTCATTTCTTTACTTTCTTTGCAGAACAGTTAATTTTATCTGGTGAACCATTAGAACAGTAATTATCTTCAAACTGAACATACAGTATATTCACTAACAGTTTATTTTCATCCTATGTGTTAGTGAATATCATAATGATTCCAGTAATTAAATTAAAAAAGACTGAGCACTCTAAGAGGATACAGGCCAATTTGCAGAAATATTCTATAACTCATGACAACCAACAGATGTTATGCTGTCATGTTCTAAAGGTACCCAAAGACATGAGATGTGCATCTCTGAAAGCCCTTGTACACACGGTCGGAGATTCCGACGGAATGTGTCCTATCGGACCGTTTTGTCAGATAATCCGATTGTGTATGGTCTCCATTGGACGGATACTCCGACGGACCAAGTTTTCCAACTTGTCCGTAAAATTTTCAGACAAAATGCTCCGATCGGACATACTCCGATCATGTGTGGCCTACTCCAACGGACAAAGTGCCACGCATGCTCAGATCAAATTCTTAGACCAAAGCTATTGACTACTAGCCTGAACGTAGTCCCGTCGTAACGAAATAACGTCATCACGTTATGTACAATTGGATTTTCCGACAACTTTGTCCGACCGTGTGTATGCAACAGTGTTGGACAAAATCCAACGGATTTGGTTGTCAGAATGTCCGACCGTGTGTACAAGGGCAAAGACTGTTGTCCACCAGATCAAGGAACAATCATCTCATGTATGTGGTTCTTTCAGGAAAGCTCGTCCAGCAATGTGCTGGAATCAGTCAAACAACTTAGAAAAATGTACACCAAAAAAACGTGAAGTGCAGCACCTCATCACATGCTAAAAAAACTATATTATATCAATATAAAAAATATACAGAAAAAGTCCTGCAAGCAGCTTCTTTGGGGCGTGTTTTGAGCATTTTAAAAAGCGCTCCAAAAATGCCCCCGCCCATTGAAGTAAATTGGCAGCTCTTTCAAAGCGCCTTAAAAGCGAATATATTTTAGAATTTGAAAACATTCTTATAGCTGAGTTTTAAACATTTTAATCCCAAGAAAATATAAATATGTCTAAAATAAAATATATGATTTTAAAGTTTTGACCATAACTTCTAAAGTATGTTTATAGTAAGTATTATATAGTAAGGGAAGAACATAAAAGGTATATAGGAGGGGAAGGGGAGGGAATAATTCTCCGGAGGAGGTTTTATATATCATCTAATGTTGTAATTCTATAAAAAATCTTGATCACCATAACCATAAAACTCGGTTGTCAATATTATTTGATGTATAAGGCTGGGTTCACACCGTTGCGATGCGGTTTTCCCGCATCGCACACCTCCCGCCGGCAGTTCACACTGCCCTATGCGGACGGCTGGGAGTGTCAATGATATGTTAATGACACCCCCAGATCTGTCCGCATATCGCAGTGCGATCTGCCGACTCGCACAGGAATCGGATCGCATGGTGTGAACCCCCATGTGATCCGATTCTGTTGCGGACCAAAAAAAGGGTCCCGTGCGAGTTTGCTGCGGGAGCGCTGCGAATTCAGCCATACTATCTGTATGGCTGAACTCGCAGCGCTACGGAGATCGGATGTGATTTGCTGTGCGAATCACATCTGGATCTCCCCCCGCAGCAGTGTGAACCCAGCCTAATATTTAATCCAGGGTTTCCATATGATATCAAACGTTGTCATCTGGTTTTTATCTATAGCGTCCATTTTAGCATGGATGAAAGATTGATTCATTCTACGTTTGGTTTCTGCAATATTCACCACATCTGTTTTCCACGCATTGGCTATAGTCTGCTTTGCGGCTATCAGGAGTGTAAGAACTAATTTGAATTGTTTCTGATTCAGAAAGGCTGGTTTTAAATTAAGGAGAGCTATAATTGGGTCTGGAAAAATTGGACGATCAAAAATTTTTGTAATTATCAGAAAGATCTTTTTCCAAAATGATTGTACAATTGAGCAATGCCACCAGGTATGTATATAGGTACCTTTTTCTGGACAGCCACGAAAGCAGAGGCCAGTGTTGTCTGTTGAGAATTTGGTGATTCTCGCAGGAACCAAATACCAGCCTGTGAGAACTTTATATGATGATTCAGATGCCAATATATTTATAGAGGAAGATTTTGTGAAAGACCATATGTTGGACCAAGACCTAGAATCGATCGTACAATCCAAATCTTTTTCCCACATGGCCACATATTTAGGTATAACAGTATTAGAATTAGATATCAATTGTGTATACAATGATGTAATACGACCTTTAGCATGTGGTTCCTTGAGACAAAATCTTTCAAATTGAGAAATATTATGTAAGTTTACATTTAAATTGAGAAGAGGAGTATAAAAATCTTTGATTTGGAGATATCTGAATATTTCTGATTGTGGAAGCTTATATAATTCACATAGATCTGTAAAAGATTTTATTGATGTAGTTGAAGTTAAATTATATAGACAAGTGATACCAGCCTTAGACCAAGCTTTAAAGGTTTTGGGATATTTCCAGGCTGGGTAAAAAGTCGGATTCTTGTGGAAAGATAATAGCGGATTTTGTGGAGATTGCAGACCATGTGAATTTCTATACCTATCCCATATAGATAGAGAGTGCTTAGAAATGGGGTTATTTATAGACTTACGATCCGCAGGTTGTAACCATAATATATTGTTTATAGGAAGAGGATCACAGTCTACAGCTTCAATGAGGACCCATAAAGGAATCTCTGTAGAAGAGTGATATTTTGTTAATTGAGATAATTGAGCTGCCTTATAATATATGTTAAAGTCTGGGAATCCCAAACCACCCAAAGCTTTGGGGAGAACAAGTGTTTTTTTGTGAAGTCTGGGTTTTATTTTCCCCCAAGTAAATTTCGTTGCTTTTTGTTAAATCAGCCTAAGAAAATATGCAGGAATATGAATCGTAAGAGTTCTGAATAAATATAAAAATTTCGGAAGAACAGACATTTTTATGATATTGATTTTCCCAAACCATGATATCGGCATTGATGACCAATTAGATAACGACCTTGTAATATTTTTTAATAGAGCTGGGTAATTAGCTGCAAATAAATCGGAGGGGTTAGGAGTAAACTGCACGCCCAGATATGGGAGGCTATGATCTACCCACTTAAAGGGTAGTGAATTTTGTAAAGATTGTTTATCTTTTTCGACAAGTGAAATGTTTAATGCTGAAGATTTTTGAATATTGACCTCAAGGCCCGAAATAAACGAGAATTCTTGTAGTACAACCATAAGATTTGGGGCCGAAACATGTGGAGAAGATAGAAAAAGGAGAATATCGTCTGCGAATAAACAGAGCTTATGATGAAAGCCACCCATTTCAATACCTGTTATAGTGGGTTCCATCCTAATTCTTTGTGCTAAAGGTTCAATGAGTAAAGCAAATAATAATGGCGAAAGTGGACATCCTTGACGAGTCCCCCTCAGTATATTAAACTCGCCCGATTTGTACCCTGCATATCTGATATAAGCTTTGGGATCTTGATACAAATTAGAGAGCCATCGTAAAAAATGAGGGCCGAATCCCCATTTGGAAAGGGTATAGTTCATATATGACCAAGATACTGTGTCAAAAGCTTTCATAATATCTAAAGAAAGAAAACAAGTGGGAATACGTCTTTTTTTAGCGCCATGTGACAGGAGTGTTGCACGTCTAATATTATCTCCTGCTTGACGTAATGGAATGAAGCCCACTTGATCACGATGTATTAGATTGCCTATAATAGTATTTAATCTGTTAGGTAGAATTTTGGCTAAAATTTTTATGTCCAAATTTAATAACGAAATAGGGCGATAATTAGACCATATTGAATCGTCTGTGTGAGGTTTAGGGAGCATACAGATAACTGCAGTTAGGGTTTCTCTTCTAAAAGAATGACCTTCCAAAAGGGAATTAAAAGTGTTTGTCAAGACTGGAGATAGGGTGTCTACAAACGTTTTGTAATACAGCGCAGAAAAACCATCAGGACCTGGCCTTTTATTTAGTTTCAGATTTTTGATAACTTCAGATACCTCTATAATTGACACTGGTTCCTTTCCATTTGTGTTTTAGATAGTGTCGGTAGAGATATATGAGAGAATAAATAATTTGCTCTAGAAGGGTCCAACTCATTATTAGAAGAGTATACATTTTTTAATTGTGTTTTGAATTTTTGTAATATTTTTAAAGGATTATTTGTGTATACCCCCCAAGAGATTTTCAGACGTATCGGTTTCGTTGGGTTCTGGCAGGATTTTAATGCCCTGGCTAATAGTGTGTGAGGTTTATTCGCATTGATATAGAAATTGTGTTGTGATCTCTTGATGGTTTTATCCGCTGCTTCAGTAAGGAATAGATCAAATTCCAATTTAGCTTTGTCAAGATTTATTTTAGATAAAGAAGAAGGGTTATTTTGGAATGCTGTGTGACATTTATTGAAATTTGTTTCTAAAGTCTGACAAAGGATTTTCCGCTCTCTGTTGAATATGTTTACTTGCTGTAGACATATGCCACGGAGAACAGGTTTGTGTGCTTCCCATAATGTAGTCGGAGAGACATCAGGTGTGGAGTTATATTTTATATATTATATTTATATAATCTTTGAGCGCAATTTCAATATTATTTTTATGAGCTGGATTTTTGAGTAGGAAATCTCTTAATATCCATGTTGGATCTTTTTTTTTTGGAATTATAGAGGCAACAGTAATGTAGAGTGCACTATGGTCGGACCATGGGATGGGAATAATTTTTGTAGATATTATTTCTGGAATTAGCCCTATGGACATAAATATATGGTCTATCCTAGAGAATGAGCGATGAGGGAACGAGTAATGTGTGTATTGTCTCTTGGTTGGATTCAATTCTCTCCAAGTATCTACTAGGTTATGTTTTGTAATTAGTTTTGATAAGAGTTGTTTGTCTGCTGTATGTGACTGTGGGATTGGTGATTTATCCAAAAATGGGAATATGGTCTGATTAGAATCTCCACATAGAATTGTAGTACCTATTTTGTTGTGTTCTATAGTTTGAAATAAATGAGAAAGAAAAGAAATAGGATTTTTGTTAGGAGCGTAGTATGATGTAATGGTGATAGTGGTATCAAGTAGGTGTCCTTTAAGAATCAAGTAACGACCTTCTGGATCCTTGATTTCCTTCATTAGTAAAAATGGTGTATTGCGATGGAAAGCTATAAGCACGCCTCGTTTTTTAGAGGAGGCCGAAGCTGTGTATACTTGGGGGTAGTCTTTACTGAAAAATTTGGGAGTGGATTGTGACGCAAAATGAGTCTCTTGGAGGCAAACTATATGTGCTTTCTTGGATGAAAATGTGCGGAAGGCTTTAGTGCGTTTGTGTGGAACGTTTAGTCCCTGAGTATTTAATGATATGATGTTTAATGGGGCCATGGAGTTGGGAAAAGTAAATATGTGTTGGTGTTTATGTTAGAACGTGTGTCATATAAGAAATTATTTGTCTCCAGAGTATAGGGGTGGAGGGAAAGGAGATAATGACTGAAAAAGAAAATACAATTAATATACAATATTGAAATATATCTTAACATATCTATGTTCTTAATGTGTCCGTTGGGAGGAGAAAATCTCTCCCTCCAAGGGTACATGAGCCACTGTCAACTGCCCGGTGTACACCGAGCTGCTGAGGGTAGCAAGAGAGGGTACAAGGAACTTCCCTGCAGGACACCAAGAGCCAATCATATAATTTAATTTTTCAAGCAAAAAATAAAAATGTAAGATTAAGGCAACCTCAGAGACAAAGAAGAGAAGAGAGAGAAAAAAAAGTTATAATAAGGTGCCTAAATTATTAGGAACATTTCTTAAATAAGATTATGATAAAAATATTGATTGGAAGTCAGAGAAAAAACTCGGCAGTAGCCATTCTGTTGAAAAGGCAAAAAAGCCTCAGTACAAGTGTTTATCAGTCCATAGTGTCAGCCAGATCTGGAGGTGGAGATTGTATGCGACTTCTTTTCTGTGGATTGTAGTCTTCTTCTCTTCTGGAAGCAGAGGAGGGATTATCAGCATATGAGGATGATTTTTGGCGAGTGTCCGCAGCATCTCTTGATGTGTTTATCATCCCTAGTTTCTGTAAAGTAGTTTGCAGGTCCTTAGCTGTTCGGCACATATATTTGCGACTTTGGAAAGTAAAACGCACTGAGAAAGGAAAGCCCCATTGGTAGATTATGTCATTTCGCTGTAATATTTGCAGTAGTGGTTTCAGGGTTCTTCTTTTGTTGACTGTAATCTGTGAGAGGTCTGTGAATAATTGATATTTATGACCCTGGAAAATTAGGGGATCTTTATTTCTAGCTGTATTTAGCAGTAGTTCAATTTTGCGATAATGTCACGGGGGGGACCATCTATTTTCTTTGGTGCTAGGGCTCTATGAACCCGGTCCATTTCAAGACGCTCTAGTGGGATAGCTGGTTGTAATTCTTGAAAAAGTGCAGTAATAGCACCGTTTAAATCAGTCACAGATTCGGGTATTCCTCTAATACGTATATTGGAGCGTCTTGCACGATTTTCGAAATCCTCCAATTTGGATTGTAATATGTCATTTTCCTCTTTAAGAAAATCAATTTCTGAGGCAATGTTAGATGTATAATTTTCCAGATCGTCTGCTCTAATTTCCAGTGCTGATGTACGCTGAACAAGTATTCTAATTTCTTTGGTAAGGTTTGTGGTGATGATATCTGCAGTGGTTTTTAGTGATTTTTGAAGCAGATTTTCTATTTGTTTCAGTGCCATACTGCTGTGTGTGTGAGGCGTGTGAGGCGGCGCTTTCTTGTTAATTTTCTGCCTCATGAGTCTCCTCTGACCCCCCCGAATGTAAGGTAGGGATATTTATCTACCGTTTGGTATGATATATATGCGGAGGGTCAAGTTACCTCCGCCGTTATATGGCTCTGTTGTCCTGCTGAGAATGGAGCTCTAAGCCAGCATTACCTCTCGGCTAGGCTCCGCCTTCTCCCTCCTTTTTGATTTTTTTTAAGGTTATGTTGTCAGGTGACCTTAAAAAAAGCAACCCATAAAGAGTCGCTAAAGCACCGCAAAAAACGGCCGGCGCTTTAGCGGCTGTTTTAGCATCGCTTCAGTGTGAAAGGGGTCTTACTATAAGGTCTCCCTTTTATATTGTAAAGCATTGTGCAAGCTGTTGGCACTATAAAAATACTATATAATAATAATAATAATAATAATAATAATAATTGTTTATGTAAACATAAGCCAACATCTGAGCCATATCCTGCTTGCTTGTACCAGGACAGGTAATAAAAAGTCACAGCTAGGCAACTAGAATTTTAACAAGAAGGACCTACAGTACAATGGCAGTCCCCTTGCTTTTCTCATGTCAAAGCCACTTAAAGCTGCAAATGGAGCCATGCTGATTTTGTAAAGAGTCATGTCGTTCAAAAACATATATTTCAGATTTTGGTAGATGTTGCAAAGTTCCATTGGTGAGATCACTGCTTGGATTTCTAAAGCCCCATACACACTATCAGATTTCTGCTGATTTGTATGCAATCAGGCAGGCCCTTGCACTACATGGTTCTGGTAAATCTGAAGTAAAAAATCAGCAGAAAATCTGATAGTGTGTATGGGGCTTAAGACAGCATACCTTCTGTGGCCATTATGAAGAGGTCTCACACCACTGCTGGAACACATCTCTATAATTGAGCTGTAGAGAGGAGTGCTAAAGTACATAACCATTTAACATGTATAAGGAAATAAAGATGAGTAAAAAGTACATACCCTTAAAGAACACCTCGTCATGTAAGGATCATTCAGTAAATATTATACAACCATGCTTCTTTATTAATTGTGATTAGTTAGGAATGGTTAGCACATGTGTCCTGTGTATAAAACAGGGGCAATGCTCAAATCCTTTATTGCCTCTGGACTATAGAATTATTGTAGAGTCGTACATGCCTGAAGATTATCGATGCAATCCAAGATAAGCGACAAGACTCCTTGGCTGTCTGGAAGACTCAACCACAGTTCTGTGTCCTTGGAAATCAAGTTTTATATTTTTTTATGAACAATTACAAATTATAAAAAAAGATCAGTTTATACTGTATATATGTTAACCTAAAAATGTAATTTTTTAAAAGCATTACACTGTAACTTTAAATTTGAATTAAGCATAGAAATGCTATAAAATAACTGTATTTTTGTTTACTTTTTAATGGAACATTATCACAGATTATTAAGATATCCCCTTGCTATTAATTAAACTACCATAATTAAAAAGCACCATCACAGGGCAAGCTGTAATTAATTGTATTCCCTTCTGATTTGTCCAAATGCGTACACTGTATTTGTTGAATTTACCCTATAAAGTAGTTGATAGGGATGCCTACATAAATTTTAGTTCAGCTTTTTTTTCCTGGGTTTGTATACTGTTAAGTCTGCTAAATTATCATTTTTATATGGGATATGAATCATATGTCATTGTAGGTGTCCCCGCAGTGAACTCTCCTTGAATAGTTATTAGTTTTCTAGGAGAATATACAATAGTATATTATATTAAAATGCTTCGCAAAACGTAGAATAGAAATTCTTTTCAAACCTATTCTTCAAGCAATTCATCAATCGTGCCACTCCCACTGAAAGTGATGGATAATCTGTTGGAATTCTATCAAGGCTAACCTTCCTTGCAGCCTGATTTATAATTTTTGCTACACTGTAAAGCATTGGGTTGGGTGATTTTCAGTCTGATGAATACCCTTTACATTCCATTACTTTCGGATTAAGACAGAATCTTTGCATTCATCACAGTGCCACGTGCAGAGCAATAGTGCCATTCCACAATATTTCTGTTTGATTGAAACCTCCTAAAGCAGGCACCATATTGGTTCAATTTATGAAAACAAGAACAGTGCATTTTCATAAAACAGAGCTCTTCAGCAGATACAGTTTAGAAGCTGACAAGCTATGGGGGTTATATTCTGGGAAATGGAATACATCTTGGGTATTAAAGTGTTGCATGGCAAGATCTGAAAGGTTTTTTTTTTTTTGTTTTTTTTTTTATGCCTTTGTATAGGTTCTTTTTAAAGGTGAAAAATTGCGTATGTTCAGTGAGTGCCCATTTCAATCTACTATTGTAATGCATATTATATACTGTATGTATATATATATATATATATATATATATATATATATATACATATATATATATATACATATATATATATATACATATATATATATATACACACACACACTGGGTATAGAAAAGAATCACCCACCTCAAAAATAATCACATTTATTTGCTTTGCAGCCTAAGATACTTTACTCTGTGCAACTTATGACATCCAAGTGAAAGATATAACACCAACATGTCAGAAATTTTTTTTAAATAAATAACAGAATCACCAGGTTGGAAAAAGGATCACCCCCTTTGAAAAATGACTTGTGAACTCAATCAGGTGTAGCTAATCGCCTTTTCAATGGCACACAAAGTCATTTGACTTTCAACTGTGATCAGCTGTAGTCATTTTGATTAGCTCAACATGAAAAGAGCTTTCCTGGAGAATTTCAGTCCCTGTTAGTGCAAGCAAACAATCAACTATGGGTGACAAGGCACTGTCAAAAGATCTCCAGGATAAAGTTGTTAATGGGAACAAGTCAGGAGATGGATACAAAAATATTTATTTTACAAAGGCTTATTAGCATATAATACAACATATCAGAACAGTTTTCAGATGGTTACATTGCATGATAGGCAAACAAAGAGACAAAGCAGAACATTTCATAATGGTATAAAAAAAGAGAGCAATATAACCATGCAGGTAACAGACTTAATGTCCCATAAGATAAAGCAGAAAGATGGAAGACCAGAAGGAGGAGTCCCTGGGAGAACAGGGTATCCATAAACAAAATGTCCACATACATAGCCTGAGCATATGTCAACAAAATTTGGTGGCCAAGAGCTTCCCTAACAAGCAGGATACTATGTAAAAAGTTAACAAAAGAGAAAAGTAACATGGAAAACATAACATTTTAAGAATAACCATCCCAACACAGATAGTACCTGGCCGCCTAATAAAGGTATGGATTTAATGCATAAAACATAGCAAACAGAAGGAAACAAAAGGGAAGAAGAGGGAAAGTCCAGCAGAAAAGAGAAGAGTGAATAAAAGGGGAAAGAGAGGAGAAGAGTCCATCGGATGTGCATCAGAGGAGCATCAGATCAGGAGAAGTGTGCCGTCAAATCGAGAGGGTTGAATGCATGTGATCCATGGCTGCCAAACTCTGAGAAATTTGTCATGTGTGTCTAAAAGGATGGCAGTTAGCTTCTCGTTTACCATAACATCCACCATACGATTTTTAACTGCTTCAAAACTTAGTGCAGGAGTTTTCCAGGCCTTTGTAATGGTTAATTTAGTTACAGTAAAGAGATGCTGAGCTAGCTGCTGTTTCGGGTGTAGCAATTCCACAATTGGTTTACCAAGAAGGGCTTCATAGGGGTCCCTTTTAAGGTTTACATGAAATAAATTACAAAGAAGGGTATAAACCCTGACCCATAACCTGCACGTCCTCGGGCATGACCACCAAATATGTGCCATAGAGCCTTCTTGTGAGCATCCTCGAAAACAGAGAGGAGAGTAAGTTGGAATAAAACGGTCCAATCTTTATAGGCATTCTCCAATAAAAGGACATTTCTCAAGCACTTGGAAAGCACTATGGTAATAGTCTGCCAGTCCTCTGGGTCTAACTGTCTCCCCAATTCCTTTTCCCATTGAAGATGGTAGGACCTCAACGAGAGCTTTTTTGTAGAAATTATGGATAAGTATATCAATGATATCTTGCCTGGGGAGTGGGGTCTGGCTCTACATAGGCTCTCAAAAGGAGTCAGGGTGTATGGGGTAGGGCGGGATTTGATAAGTTGTTGGAGAAAGTGTCTCAATTGTAGGTAGCCATAGTGTTCTCTCAAAGTGTGTCTCTATTGCCATTTGTATTGTCTTCATAGCTAGGGATGAGCTTCGTGTTCGAGTCGAACATACGTTCGACTCGAACATTGGCTGTTAGCCTGTTCGGCGAATTCCGAACGTTGTGGGCCATTCGCGCCAAATTCATGTGGTGCTCACGGCCCACAATGCACTGCACCATCGCAGTGCATTGCTGACTCATGATTGGCCAAGCATGCACTGTGACCCCGCATGCTTGGCCAATCACAGCGCCGGCAGCGAGGAGAGCCATGATTGGCCCCAGGCAGGATGCCTGGGGCCAATCATAGCTCAGGCTGTGTAGTACACGCCCCACACTATATAAGACCGCCAGCGCGGCGGCCTTGTGTAGTGTGTTGGAGTCTGTAGGAGTTATTGTGTGTTCTGTGTACCTTCAACACAGTATACACCGATCGTTATCGGCCGATTTTTCGTTCTTGCTCTTCTGTAGTGGTTGTTGTCTGACCCCAGTATACACCGCTATATCCACCTATATAGCTAGCTATATTTCTCTTTTTTAATAGAGATTGCAGTCAGTTGTAGGAGATTGTGTGTGCTGTCTGCGTGCCCTGAACCCATTATACACCGCTATATCCAACTATATAGCTAACTAACTTGCTCTTTTTAAATAGAGCTTGCAGTCAGTTGTAGGAGATTGTGCGTGCTGTCTGCGTGCCCTGAACCCAGTATACACCGCTATATCCACCTATATAGCTAGCTATCTTGCTCGTTTTAAATAGAGCTTGCAGTCAGTTGTAGGAGATTGTGCGTGCTGTCTGCGTGCTCTGAACCCAGTATACACCGCTATATCCACCTATATAGCTAGCTATCTTGCTCGTTTTAAATAGAGCTTGCAGTCAGTTGTAGGAGATTGTGCGTGCTGTCTGCGTGCTCTGAACCCAGTATACACCGCTATATCCACCTATATAGCTAGCTATCTTGCTAGTTTTAAATAGAGCTTGCAGTCAGTTGTAGGAGATTGTGCGTGCTGTCTGCATGCTCTGAACCCAGTATACACCGCTATATCCACCTATATAGCTAACTATCTTGCTCTTTTTAAATAGAACTTGCAGTCAGTTGTAGGAGATTGTGCGTGCTGTCTGCGTGCTCTGAACCCAGTATACACCGCTATATCCATCTATATAGCTAGCTATCTTGCTCGTTTTAAATAGAGCTTGCAGTCAGTTGTAGGAGATTGTGCGTGCTCTCTGCCTGCTCTGAACCCAGTATACACCGCTATATCCACCTATATAGCTAACTATCTTGCTCTTTTTGAATAGAGCTTGCAGTCAGTTGTAGGAGATTGTGCGTGCTGTCTGCCTGCTCTGAACCCAGTATACACCGCTATATCCACCTATATAGCTAGCTATCTTGCTCTTTTTAAATAGAGCTTGCAGTCAGTTGTAGGAGATTGTGCGTGCTGTCTGCATGCTCTGAACCCAGTATACACCGCTATATCCATCTATATAGCTAACTATCTTGCTCTTTTTAAATAGAGCTTGCAGTCAGTTGTAGGAGATTCTGTGTGCTGTCTGCATGCTCTGAAACCAGTATACACCGCTATATCCACCTATATAGCTAACTATCTTGCTCTTTTTAAATAGAGCTTGCAGTCAGTTGTAGGAGATTGTGCGTGCTGTCTGCGTGCTCTGAACCCAGTATACACTGGTATATCCACCTATATAGCTAGCTATCTTGCTCTTTTTAAATAGAGCTTGCAGTCAGTTGTAGGAGATTGTGCGTGCTGTCTGTGTGCTCTGAACCCAGTATACACCGCTATATCCACCTATATAGCTAACCATCTTGCTCGTTTTAAATAGAACTTGCAGTCAGTTGTAGGAGATTGTGCGTGCTGTCTGCGTGCCCTGAACCCAGTATACACTGTTCTATCCACCTACATAGCTCTTCTCTAATTGAGCCATCTGCCATCTGCAGGAGTTAGTGGGTGCTGTGCGTGCCTCCAGCACAATATACACTACCCAATTGCTGGTTTTCCCAACTCCCTTCAGGCCATTACCATGTCTGGAAGGCCAGCAAGGAGAGGCAGACAGGCGCGAGCCGATAAAAGAGGGCAAGCAGGCTCTGTGTCTAGAGACAACAGTGCTAGACGTGGACGCGGTGCATCGTCATCATCAGTACGTGGCCATGGGACACGCTTGTCCTTCTTTTCGGCAGCTCGACATGTTGAGCCGCAACATGCCAACGACTTGGTAGAGTGGATGACCAAGCCCTCTTCATCCTCCTCATCCTCTCTCACCCAGGCTCAGGGTACTAGCAAAGCAGCTGCCAACGCATCGTCTTCCCTCCTCTCCCGACTGAGGAGTCTCCTGAACTCTTTGAGCACAGTGTTGGGTACATGCTCCAGGAGGACACCCAGTGTTTTATAGGCTCTGATGATGATACTCAGCTAGAGGAAGGCAGTAGCATGAATGCAGAGAGAGGGGATGCTCAAGAAGGACAGCAATCTGGCAGTCATGTTCCACAAGCTGCAGCATACTGCCAGGTTTGCTCCAGCGATGAAGAGGGAGGGGATGATGAGGGCACTGACTCCACGTTGGTACCCGGTAGGAGAGAGGAGGAGGAGGCACATGTCCAACGAGGCAGGATGCCCTCCGGGGGCCAGCTTAGGGGCAGCACACCAACTGAATCACACCGCAGAGCTCCGCCTGTGCAGGACGCTGCCTCTGCGCGTTATTCTAAAAGTTCTTTGGTGTGGGCCTTTTTTGAGACAAGTGCATCAAAGCGCACCGCTGCTATTTGCAACATATGTCTCAAGCGTATCTCACGTGGCCAAAACATCAGCTGCTTGGGCACCACATGCTTGACCAGACATATGTTGACCTGCCATGCAGCTCGTTGGCAAGCGTACCTCAAAGACCCACACCAAAGAACAAAGCGGACCTCTCCTTGCTCCTCATCAGCTGGAATCTCCAACCCCACTAGACCTTCAGTCCTCTCTGAAACCTGCTCTGAGAGGAATGAAGGTGTAGAATTAGGTGTGTTACAGACAAGTGCTTTCTGCTCTGCTAGCAGTACACCCACGTCCGATTATAGCAGGCAAATGTCCCTGCCCCAGCTGCTGGACCTGCGAAAGAAGTTCACTCCCAGCCATCCATATGCCCAGCGGTTGAATGCTAGCTTGGCTAAATTGCTAGCACTTCAACTGCTGCCTTTTCAGTTGGTAGACTCGGCCCCCTTCCGTGAGTTTGTACAAATGTGCGGTTCCTCAGTGGCAGGTCCCCAAACGCCACTTTTTCTCACGGAAGGCGATTCCGGCTCTCTACTGGCATGTGGAAGGCAATGTCCTTGCCTCGCTGGACAGGGCGGTCAGCGGTAAGGTGCATATTATCGCTGACTCATGGTCCAGCAGGCATGGACAGGGACGTTACCTGTCTTTCACGGCCCATTGGGTCACTCTTCTGGCAGCTGGGAAGGATGCAGGACAAGGTGCAGTAGTGTTGGAGGTTGTTCCGCCACCACGCCTCCAAAATGCTACTATTGGTTGTGACACACCTCTCTCCTCCACCCCCACCTCTTCTTCTTCCTCCATGGCCTCTTCCAGTGCTCTGTCCTCAGAACCAGCGGTGCTCCATAGGCATTACAGGGGCTACGCAAGTATGCAGGCAAAACAATGCCATGCCGTGCTTGCGCTGGTTTATTTGGGGGACAGGAGCCACACTGGGGCGGATGTTTGTCAGCTCTGCAGGGGCAGGCCGAGAGGTGGTTGACGCCACGCCAGCTTAAGCCAGGAATGGTGGTTTGCGACAATGGCACCAACCTCCTCTCCGCCCTCCGTCAGGGACAACTGACCCATGTGCCCTGTGTGGCTCACATCCTTAACCTGGTGGTGCAGCGGCTCTTGGGCAGGTACCCGGGCTTACAGGATGTCCTGAAGCAGGCCAGGAAAGTATGTGTGCATTTCCGCCGATCATTTAATGCCTGTGCTCAGCTGGCTGAGGTCCAAAAGGAGTTGAACCTGCCCAAGAACCGCCTTATATGTGACATGCCCACCAGATGGAACTCAACGTTGGCCATGCTGCAGCGGCTGCACACGCAGCAGAGGGCCATCAATGAGTACCTGGGCGACTACGGCACCTGGACAGGGTCAGGGGAGCTTGGTTTTTTCTCACCACGCCAGTGGGGCATGGTCAGGGATGCATGCACTGTCCTGTCACCGTTTGAGGAGGCCACGAGGATGGTGAGCAGTGACAGTGCATGTATCAGTGACACTGTACCTCTTGTCCACCTCTTGGAGTATACGCTGAGTGGAATAATGGACAGGGCACTTGAGGCAGAACAGAGGCAGGAAGAGGAGGACTTCCTTGCCTCTCAAGGCCCCCTTTATCCAGACAGTCTTGTAGGGATGATTTACAGTCCCAAGAAACCCGTGGACTTGTACGTGGCTGGGAGGAGGTAGCTGCGGATCATGTTGTCCTTAGTGACCCAGAGGACCCCGAACCGAATGCCTCAGCTAACCTACTCTGCATGGCCTCCCTGATCCTGCAAAGCCTGCGGAAGGATCCTCGTATTCTTCGGATCAAGGAGAGGGACCATTACTGGCTGGCCACTCTCCTTGATCCACAGTACAAGGGTAAGGTTGCCGACCTTATCTTGCCGTCGCAGAGGGATCAGAGGATGAGACATCTCCGGGAGGCCTTGCAGAAAGGTCTGTGCAATGCGTTCCCAGAGACTGGGAGGTTACAAACTCCTGGTCCTGGACAACGTGTTGCTGAGGCATCGGTCAGAAGGAGCGGTGTACACTGTACAGGTACCTGACCCCCTCCCCCCTGAAAGGTGACAATTGTGGCGCCGGAGGGGGGGGAGGGTTCCAATGAGCGGAAGCTCCCCTTTAGGGTGGACCTCCGCTTTAAGTAAATCTGGGATTGACAACGACAAGGATTCTTTTTTTATCTGTGAAATTTTGACAATTCAGGAGTGCATGAAGGCCATGGAGGAGAGGCAAGGTCAGGGCAGGCTATGAAAGGGGTGCAGGAGATGATCAGTGCCACAGTCAGGGCAGCGCAGTCTTGTGCCAGTGTCCCAGTTTGCCAACCTGTGCTTGAGCCCCTCCCTCTGCCCAGCCCTTACCCCCACCTATGCAGGGCTCCACTGCGGTGGTACGGAGGTGCCAGTCCAGTGCTGATCCATGGTGCTGGCACTGCCTGCTAATTGGCTTCTCCGCTGCTATCTCCCTCACTGTCTGAAACAGCACCGTGATAGAGACTGAGCACTGACACCAGCACCGTCATAGAGACTGAGCACTGACACTAGCACCGAGATAGAGAGCACTGACACCAGCACCGTGATAGAGAGCACTGACACCAGCACCGAGATAGAGAGCACTGACACCAGCACCATGATAGAGAGCACTGACACCAGCACCGTGAGAGCACTGACACCAGCACCGTGATAGAGAGCACTGACACCAGCACAGCGATAGAGAGCAATGACACCAGCACCGAGATAGAGAGCATTGACACCAGCACCGAGATAGAGAGCACTGACACCAGCACTTTGATAGAGAGCACTAACACCAGCACCGAGATAGAGAGAGCACTGACACCAGCACCGAGATAGAGAGAGCACTGACACCAGCACCGTGATAGAGAGCACTGACACCAGCACCAAGATAGAGAGAGAGCACTGACACCAGCACCGTGATAGAGAGCACTGACACCACACCAGCACCGTGATAGAGAGGGCACTGACACCACAACAGCACCGAGATAGAGAGCACTGACACCAGCACTGATACCAGCAACTCGCTGTGGGACCCAAAAATATGACACCGCTCAACCTCTTCCAACAGGAGGATACGGGCATATAGTACGGTGTGCTTTTTTTGGACAAGGAAGTGAGCCAAAGGTAGAAAAAAGGTTCATGTGCTAGATTAAATAAATTGTTTATAGAGTTATGCATATACATGGCCTACTGGTCACATGTGTTGAATTCCTCCCAGATCCATGCCTCATTCATTTTTATAAATGTGAGATAGTCAACACTGTCGTGAGCTAGGCGAGTGCGCATATAGGTCACGATCCCCCCTGCTGCGCTGAACGTCCTTTCGGACAGGACAGTGGACGAGGGGCAAGCCAACAGTTCCATTGCAAATTGGGCAAGCTCTGGCCAGAGGTCAAGCCTGCCCACCCAGTTGTCCAGGGGTTCATCACTTCTCAGAGCGTCCACATCGGCCGTTAACCCGATGTAGTCGGACACCTGTCGGTCTAGGCGTTCCCTGATGCTAGATGGGTCAGCTGAAAGAATGACCTCATAATATCAGAAGTCACCAACACATCTTCAAACCGCCCTCTTCTTGCAGGCGCTGTTGGATTGGTACCCACAATTCTTTCTCTGAGAGTGGGAATTTCTCCTCTGCAAGCGCACGTAAAAGCAGAATACAGCATTTCTCGAAGCAAGGCCTGGAAGTACTCCATTCTGACAGCTCTCTGTGACGGTGGTAACATTTCCACCATTTTGTGTTTGTACCGGGGGTCTAAGTCCGTTGCCACCCAGTACTGGTCCTTGACCTTTATGCTTTTTATACGGGAGTCCCTGTTAAAACACTGGAGTATGAGGGCCCCCATTTGCACTAAACTGGAAGCGGTGTGGTGGCCTGGCTCCTGCTCATCATCCAGGATAATGTTGTCCTCCTCGTTCTCCTCTCCCCATCCACGCACAACAACAGGGATCCCAGAAAGGTTTAAAGCATGCTCTTCTTGCTCCTCCTCATCCGCCCCGAAACCATCCTCCTCTGACTCCTCTTCAGACTCCTGTTGTTGACTTGTCTCAGATAGAGTAGCCCCCCTGGGAATTCATCCAGCATTGCGACTTCCTCATCTTCCTGCTCCTGCTTCTCCAGGGCTTGATCAATGACACAACGCAATGCACGCTCCATAAAGAAGGCATAAGGTACGATGTCACTGATGGCGCCATGGCTGCGACTGACCAGATGCCACTCATCAAATAGCCACAGAAGACTGCATGCGTCGCGCATGAGCAGCCACTGGTGCGGTGAAAAAACCAAGCTCCCAGAACCTGTTCTGACGCAGGTAGTCGTTAACTGAACGTTTCTGCTGGAGTAGCCTATCAAGCATATAGAAGGTTGAGTTCCATCGCGTCAGGCAATCGCAAATAAGACGTCTGACCGGCAGATTGTTTCGCCGCTGAATGTCAGCAAGGCGAGCCATGGCCATGTAAGATCTTCTGAAATGGGCCGAGATTTTCTTTGCCTGCCACAAGATGTCCTGGACCCCAGGGTATTTGACAATGAATCGCTGCATGACCAAGTTTAAGATGTCTGCCATGCAGGGCACGTGTGTAATTGTGCCCTGTTTCAATGCGCTAAGCAGATTGGCACTGTTGTCACACACCACTTTACCAACTATCAAATTGAGCGGTGTTAGCCACTGATCTGCCTGTGAACGCAAAGCTGAAAGGAGTGCAGGGCCAGTGTGGCTCTTGGCTTCCAGGCCCAACAGACGCAACACAGCATGGCAATGTCTCACCTGGCATGTCGAATAGGTTCTGGGGATCTTGGGCGGCGCAGCAGAAGAGGCGCTAGCAGCGGAAAAGGAGGAGTCAGCCAAGGAGGAGAGGGAAGATGATGGAGTAGGAGGAGGAGAAGAAGAGCCAGGCCTGCATGCAATCCATGGCGGTAAAACCAAATCTACACGGGTGCCACGGGTTACATGCTTGACGGCCATCAGAAGGTTCACCCAGTGGGCAGTATAGTGATATACCTTCCCTGCCCGTGTTTGCTAGACCACGTGCCTGTGGTCAGATGTATCTTGGCACTGACACTGTGTGCCAGAGATACATTCACTTGCCGCTGAACATGGCCATATAGCTCTGGGATGCCCTTCTGTGAGAAATACTTCCTTCCTGGGACCTTCCATTATGGTGTTCCCATGGCCACAAATTTTCGAAAGGCCTCCGAGTCTACCAGTAGTTGGCAGGCTATCAGTTCTGACAAGCCAGCCATCAACCATTGGGCAAGAGGGTTATCCGCCGTCATAATTTTTTTACGCTTAAACATTTGGCCCACGGAAGCCTTCCTTTTTCCAGAAAAACGTGAGAATGGCATGATGGAAGGTGGAGTGGAGGACAATTGTGAGGAGAGAGGAGAAGGAGAAGTAGAAGACGAGGCTGGACGGTAAGAGCCTGGAGTGTGGCTTTGTGGGTTCCGTTGCTCCCACTGGGCTCGGTGATGGCAGCTCATGTGCCTTCTTAAGGCGGTCTTCCATAGGTGAGTGTTGGGCTTACCGCGACTTATGCGTTGACTGCAAAGATTGCAGATAGCAACACTATTGTCAGCAGCGGACACGTTAAAAAACGCCCACACTGCGGAGCCATGTGCTGGCGTCCTGGAAAGCGCCATATGTGACCGTACATGGTTGATGCCTCGCTCCTGATACATTAGCAGTCTGCTTTGTCCCTCCTGTGCAATGTAAGTTATTCCTGATTCTCCTCCCTATCTGCTGGTCCATATCTCCCTCTGAACTCCCCTCCTCTTCCTCTCTTGTGGGCACCCACGTGACATCACTAGACACGTCATCATCGGCGTCACCTTCCCCACCACTATAATTAGAGATCTCGGAGTAGGCAGCAACACTGGGATCCAACCTCCTCCTTGGGCTGATCTGGGTACTGTCGTCAGACTTCTGAGTGGCGGTTGTTGCTACCTCCTCTTCCTGATCCAATGCCAAGAGTGGTTGCACATCAGCAATGTCTTGTGATGGATCGGAAAATAACTCCTGTGACTCAAGCGGAGGGTATATGGTGGTGGTGGTGTTGGTGGTATTGTCTTTGGGCATGCACACAGCAGAGAGTGAAGAAGAGGGTGCAGATCGAGAGGATGAGGAGGGTGCAGAAGAGTAAGGCTGAGTGAGCCACTCAACCAAGTCTGGTGCGTCCTTTGACGTAATCGAATGCACCTTCTGCAATTTCCCAATTTGGCTCAAGCCTGTTGCTCCTGCCCTACCCCTACCACCCATGCAGAAAGGCCTGCTTCTTCCTCTGCCTGTCATTTTTTTAAATGACCCTGTGACAAAAGTCTCTAGAGAAGTGCAGTATGTATGTGGAAGAAGGTATATAACACCCCGCTTCAATCGGTCATTTTGGGGGGCCACTGGTATATCACACCAGTTATAATACTTTTCTTTTAATTGCGTTTGTAGTATCACTACAGAACCGCTCAGCAGTCACAATGCTGCACAGTGGAAATGCACTATACTATGCTTTCTATATTTGCAAGTATTTTATACGTGTATTACACCCCTATATACTGCACAGCAAATAGTACACCTATACCAGTCCTTAAAAGGACCTTTGTGGACCTAACAGTAGCTAGCTAGTAGCTAGTGAATTGCAGACTGTCCCTGCTCCAAACACCAAACTGTCCCTCCCTACACTGAGAAACGACACTGCACTATAATATGCTTTCTATATCTGAAAGAAAGTATATTATACATGTACAGCTAGAAAGTATATTGGTGTTACATTAAATAGAGATTTATCTTGTTTTCTCCTCTACCTATCTATATAAAAATAATCTCTCTAAAGGTAGTAGATCAATATACTGGTTACACAGATTAATCAATAGTGACCATATATCAAAAATAAATACTTTAATATCAAGTTTGCTAAAAAAAATCATATACAGTGTAAATGCATTCAATATAATGTAAATAAAAATTATTCATCATAAAGTGCTAAGAGCTTGCTAAAAACAAAGCAAAGAAATAAACACACTACAGAGGTGATCAGAATAAAAATGTGTAAAAACAACGTGAATAATAATAAATATCTGTAAATGTATGCATCAAATTTTTTTTTTTACCTCAACAATGATATATTGATAAAGTGCAAAGAGAAAAGTAAACGCACTGCAGAGGCAGTTACAGCATATATCAACCAAATCACTCCAAACTCCATGAATTGAGTGTAAATAAAGTAGATGAATTAATCATAAAGTGCTAAGTGCTTGCTACGAAATGTGCAAATAAGTAAATACTCTACAGAGGTGATAAAAAATTAAATAAAAATGGAAAAAATAAAAACAGTAGAAAGAGTAGATAAAGACAATAACTTTCTGAGGATCCAACCTCAGAAAAAGATATATATTATTAATACAGTGCAGTGATAAATAGTAAACTTACAATGGTAAACGCACTGCAGAGGCAGCTGTAACATGCGTCTGCCAAATCGCTCAAAACTCCATGAATTAAATGTCCATATTTAGGATAATTAATGGCTCAAAGTATAAATACTAAAAGTTCAATCCATCAATAATGTGAAGAGACAGTCTCCTTTAAGTGCAAGTGCTTTGTGCAAACTTTAGTGGGCAGTGGCCCCTTACCTTATGGTAAGGAGAGACTCGCATATAAGCACAGGTTTCTTTAACACTCTTCTCCCCAGGTGCACAGAGTCGACTTCTCCTTTAAATTTCTTATCGCTCCGTAGGACCCTGTTTCTAATCAGCCGACTCATAGATGAGTAAGCACTGATTACGGTGTGAAACGCGTTAGTATTTTCCTATAACCCTGTTATTCCTTTTGCTGTGGATTTTTTTTATTCTGTTTTGATGTGACCCACGTTGTTTCAATTAAAGATGGGATTTCAAGTCTTTTTCCAGTGTGCGGCTATCCAGTGTTTTGTCCTGCTTGTTTAAACACCACTGTCATATGACATCATCAGCTACATAGTAATTAGATACACACCCACTTTTAGGGAGAGATAAAAAGTAGCTACAGACCACAGTCGAGATCGGAGGACTGATGGGAAAGAACTGATGGCTGGACGATTCCATCTCGATAGAGGCTGAAAGAAAGATCTCCAGGGAGATGGCTATAGCTCCCTAAAAGACGGAGAAATGTAGCAAGATTGAAAGGAGTCCCCTTGGGACTCACCTCATTGAAACTTCTCAAGATGACAGACTTCTTAAAGCTCTGGTAATGTATTAGTTTGTTTATTATAAGTACCTTTTTGGTAATTGAATTGTTTTTGCATATACATTACTAATACCATTTAAAATATATATGGCAGAGCAAATTGGAGTTGTGTTATTTTTAGCTGCAGTATGAAATAATTAATTCCAAATATTAGAGATAAACACTGTTTTGTTTGTCTTTTAAAAGCTAAAAGCCAATATCTGGACAATGGTGTTATTATGATATGTGTAAAATAGATTAATTTTAAATTTAATGGAAGCCTTGATTGTATTGTCAAGCCGCATGCACAATATGACATTTTGTCTGTGCACACTCAAGAGTATAAGTTTTAAGTTCTATTGGTTTTGAGCAGAGATCACATAGGTTTAAGATAACACCGTGTTTAATGAAAACATTACACTAGCCCGTGAAGACACGGGGAACTATTCACAAGAATTACCAAGTCTCAATTTTACCAGTACCATTCAAGAATTGAAATGTGGTATTTTGTTATAAGAACTTGAATAATAGAAATTTGAATAATATTATCTTTATCATTATTTAACTCTGATATGTAGAAGTATATCCATTTATCTGTTTTAATCCCGAAATATACCTGATATTATTTTGCACTGTATCTTTAGTTAATAAATATATATTTTTAGGCAATATCATTTGTGTCACTTGTCTTCAAAATAGCACAGATAAACGAACTAGAATTTCTTGTTCGTATTGGTAGAAAATTGTTAATCTTCCAAATCAAAGATTTGCATATTTTCATAATTACAATACTATTTTATTATTTCAGTATAAACATTCTGACAGGGCCATAGCTTAAATGCCAAGGGTCATTTCACTCAATCCACAATGAGCAAGGAACCCCTAGAAACCAGATGGGAATATCCAGCTCACTATGGAAGGGACCACCCCCTTCGAGCATCCAAGTACTCTTACCAGCAATAACATTAAAAAGACATACATAAAAAATAAAAAATAAAAATAATTTTAAAAAGAGGGGGGTGGAAACATAACACGCAAGAGGTCTAAGTTCATAATTCAGTTCCGAATTACCATAAACCAGTGCTGCCATATCGCAATTGGGGCAATCCAGGGTAGAAGTCCTGCAAAAAGAAAAAGGGGGGGGGGGGGGTTAACCAGATCCAGTGAGTGGCAGGCAGTGGGTGAAAGGCACAAAATAAAAATGCCTAGGCCATCTGGGCGCCAATTGAATGGGGTCTGTAGCACAGAAACTGTAAACAATGAGAGCCAGTTCTCAGTCAAATAGGTGGAGGAGTCCTTCAAGACTTCTGGAGCATACCAGGTAGATCATGTCAACTCCGTCATCATGTAGGCACATCCTGAAAGTGTTGTGCTTGAAGAGAGTGAAGGGCTTGAAAGTCATGCTGGGACATCTGGGAGGGCCTGCGGGAAGGCTGCAAGGGTCTTGAATAAGCAGATGAGTATGGCGACTCTTTTTGAGAAGGGGGATGTCAAACTGCAGTTCCTGGAAGTGACGCCGTAGGTCTGGTAGTGTAGAAGCATGAAACTGGCAGCCTTGATGATAATGAGAGCTTTAAGGGGAACCCCTACCTGTATCAGATCCCCTGGGTTTGTAAGACTTGCAGATAAGGCTTTAGACTTCTCCGTTTGGCAATAGTAACTGTGGAGAGGTCTGCAAAGAGTTGCAGGGAATTACCCTGGAAAGAGAGATCCTGGCGGTCTGTTGCAAGCTCCTGAAAAAAAGCAGTGGCGGTTCTTTGGAGATCAGTAAGGGTCTCAGGGAGTCCGCCGATAAGGAGGTTATCTTTGCGGGCCCTGATCTCTGCATCTTCCAAACTCTCAAGTTCAGTATGCAACTTATCAACCTCTTCCTCATGCCCTTCTAATACTGGTGTTGCTAAGTCCATGCCTTGCTCGAACTGATTAGTGCGGTGGCTTGGCTCTTTAAGGCCTTTCACAAGGTCTGCAGAGAGCTTGTGGGAGGCTGTTGTGATTTCATTCAGCACTATGGAGCGGAATTTGTCAAGTAGGGCATCAGGGTCCATAGTCATAGGATTTACCAGGTCAGATGGAAATTGGTCCAAACTGTCCTCCGAGAGCCGCATGGCCATCTTGCCCTTCCCCCTTCCTGTAGCTGGAGAAGCCTTCTGGTTAGAGCTGCATCGCTGGCGGTTCTTGAGTGTGTTATACATGCCTGCCAAGAGCCCAGTGGTTTCCGCAGCCTCAGGAGCCGCTGCAGCTGTGTCTTGAGAGCAGGCTGTGCCTTGTCAGCTGAGGTTTGATGATCCGAAGGCAAGGAGTGAGGATTTCAGACATCCATCTTCCTCGATTCTGCACATGCGCCCTAATACAAAAATATTTCAAAGGCTTTATCAATGCCTAGAAGTACAGTGATGTCTATTATTAAGAAGTGTAAAGTATTTGGTCCAACGCAGACCCTCCCTGGATCATTGCACCAAACTGGATGAAAGAGCCAGGAGGATACTGGCTTGCAGATTGCAAACCTCTTATTTGCTAAAATAGTGTAATCTAGATGGTGTGGACATGTATTCCCAATATGGGGCAAACAAACACAGTTGGAAATTAAATGAGCTCTGGATCAAAGTCAAGCAATGCACCTCCACAATGGGAAAAGATACAAAGCTTAGGAGGGTGGACAACACCCATATATATGTGGACAAAGAATCACAATTTTCTATATGTAGAAGTTATTAAATGGTTAAACCTCTTTAGTATCTCAAATGTTGTATTATGAAAGCCATGTACGACCTGAACACTCATATCTCCATTTGTACTGCATGGTGCAGGTTAGTAATTAAAAAGGGCAGAGATGCCCGATGTTGCTATATTATTTTTGAATAAAGCTATACGTTATGTTTACTGTGCTGCAACTCCCTTGTAATATATATTGTACATCCATAGATTACTATTTTTGCTTGCTGGTGCTATCCACCCTCATAAACTTTAGTATACACAGTATCTCACAAAAGTGAGTACATCCCTCACATTTTTGTAAATATTTTATTATATCTTTTCATGTTACAACACTGAAGAAATGACACTGCTACAATGTAAAGTAGTGAGTGTACAGCTTGTGTAACAGTGTAAATGTGCTAGTGGTTTAGACTTCAATGGCTATGTGTTGAGTTATTTTGAGGGAACAGCAAATTTACACTGTACTGTAAAAATGTCACTGGCAGTGAAAGGGTTAACACTAGGGGGCAGTGAAGGGGTTAATGTGTGTCCTAGGAAGTGTTCTAACTGAAGAGGGATGTGGACTGTTCAGGGAAACTAATGCCGCGTACACACGATCGAATTGTATGACGTACTTAGTCCGTTGAAACGCATTTCAGCGGACAATCCGCTCGTGTGTGGGCTTCAGCTGACTTTTTCAACGTGAAGTCCGGAGTACTAAGAAGGTCGGTTTGCACACCAATCTTCCCGTCGCACTTTGGTTTCAGCGGACAATACGTTCGTCAGTATGCTAGTCCGACGGACTAAGAATGGCGCATGCCCAGAAAGGATTTACAGGGCAGAAGCGTTCTGTCTTGTAAAACTAGTGTTCGTATTGAAGCTAGCATATTCGTCATGCTGCTAATTTTTTGATCTTTTAATATAGCACATTCTTTTCTTCTTCATAATGCGAGAAAAGTGAAGTTGCTTTGCTGCTTATATTCACACAGAGTTATCACAAATGTCTTTATTCATCCTCATCTTATGATTAATATTCCAATTCGAGAATAAAAAAAATAAAAAAATAACGGACGAATTAAGCTGAAGTCTGAAAAGCGCGAATCGTCTCTAACCAAACTTCCACTAACACAAAGTCAGCAGAAGGAGCCCAAAGGGTGCTTTGCTGTGTCTTGGACTTCCTATTTCTAGTCCCGTTGTACGTGCTATACGTCATCGCGCAAGCTTTCGTCGGACTGTTTGTGTATCCGTGTGTGGCTAAGTCCGTTCGGTAGAAAGTCCGCCGGATTGTATGACGGACTAAGTACGTCATACAATTCGATCGTGTGTACGCGGCATTACAGATCCTCTGTTCATACTCTGTATGAAAAGACAATCTGTCAGTTCTCCCCTCAGAGAACCAGAAACTGTGGGTGGGAAGATACATATGTGGGTGGTAGATGGATATCAGGAGTAATATAACTTCAATTTACAAGACAACAATGACACTTCAGTTCTTCACATAAATTTGCTAAATAGATGTTTGTTCCTTCCAGAAAAGCGACACTATTTTTATTTTATTTTTTGGGGAATGCTGCTAGTATAAATAGCACAATTAGCAATTAAAGCTGAACTCCAGTAATTGACACAACCTGTAAAATGTGCCCAAAGTCCTACAAGGTGCATGCAGCCACGAGGACTTATCTCTTTAATTTACATCTAACAATTTTTGGGAGCTATGGGAGTACAGCAAATACTAATACTGCACTCCCAGAGCTCTGACAGGACAGATTACGTATAGCAGTTGTACAGCAGCTGCTGTGCCCACCCCTCCTCTCTGCTGTCCAATCACAGGAGCCCACAGTGCGTATTTTGTGAATTAGTTAATTCAATACAAAGCAGTCTGTGATTAGGCAGAATGAAGGGAAGGACATGTACAGTACCTGCATGCGACTCTGGCTGCATAAATATTGGAAGAAAATACTCAGCCTAGTTTATTAAAAGAATGGATAGAGGTCAGTCATGTCAATCAAAAGTTACAAGCAAAACTGCAAATAGTGAACTGAAAGTTGTTTTTTTTTTCTAACTTTTAATAGGTTTATTTAAAGTAGTGTGATTTTTTTTCTCCAAGCTAAAATTTTAAATAAAGCTCGGAGTGTTCTTAGCAGTAATTAATTGCATTGGATTTTGTCCCAAATTGCATGTTTTTTATCTAGCTTAAAATCAGTTTATTTTCAGCGCCTGAGTAGGTTGCCATGGAAAAAAGGAGAAAAGGTAGATGAATAAATGTGACACCAACAATTATGTGTCTACCACAGGAAGCACGCAGAACCAAACTGTTAGAGGGGTTCTTTATTCAAAGTAAGAAAGGGTCACTTGTGACATCTCTTATGATGAGAGGACTTATAAAATTATCCCTGATTTCTACACATCTTACAACCCTCAAATGAGAGATTAACCACTTGCTTACTGGGCACTTAAACCCCCCTCAGTCCCAGACCAATTTTCAGCTTTCAGCGCTGATGCACTTTGAGTGACAATTGCGCGGGCATACAACACTGTACCCAAATGAAATTTTTATCATTTTTTTCCCACAAATAGAGCTTTCTTTTGGTGGTATTTAGTTACAGCTCGGAGTTTTATTTTTTGCTAAACAAACAAAAAAAGATGCAAAAAAAATAAAAAATCATGTTTTAATAGTTTGTTATAAAATTTTGCAAACGGGTCATTTTTCTCCTTCATTGAAGTGCGCTGATTAGGCGGCACTGATAGGCTGCATTGGTGGGCACTGATGGGCTGCATTGGTGGGCACTGATGGGCTGCATTGGTGGGCACTGATAGGCTGCACTGGTGGGCACTGATAGGCATAGTTAAGGCGGCACTAATAGGCACAGATAAGGCGGCACCGATGGGCACAGATAAGGCGGCACTGATGGGCAAAGATGGGCACAGATAAGATGGCACGGATGGGTGGCACGGATAAGTGGCACGGATGGGTGGCACGGATGGGCACTGATAGGTACCACAGATAGATGGGACTGATGGGCACTGATAGGTGGCACTGATAGGTGGCTCTGATAGGTGGCACTGCTGGGCACTGATGGGCGGCACTGCTGGGCACTGATGGGCGGCACTGCTGGGCACTGATGGGCGGCACTGGGGTGCAGCACCTGAGGCAGATTTTGGGTGGCACTGTGGGTGGCACTGTGGGTGGCACTGTGGGTGGCACTGTGGGTGGCACTGTGGGTGGCACTGTGGGCACTGCTGGGTGGCACTGTGGGCACTATGGGCACTGCTGGGTGGCACTGACAGGGGGGCACTTACTTTATTTCAGGATGGCACTGCGGGTGGCAGGTGGGCACTGGCAGGGGGCAGGTGTCCGTTTAAATTGCTGGCCGTGATCGGGACTGATGTCCCGAACACGGCCGCCGGCGATCGGCTTTTTTTTTTTCTCCTCGCGCTGTCAGCGCGAGGAGGAATACTAGCCGATTACCGGCTCCGTTTTATCACATGATCAGCTGTCATTGGCTGACAGCTGATCACGTGATAAGGGGTCGGGATCGACCCCTTACACGGATCGGTGATCAGGCGAGTCTCACGGACTCGCCGATCACAGAGCGCGCCGCGCGCGCCCCTCAGGGGGCGCGCAGGCCGCTCGTAACCGGGACTACGTCAATAGACGTAGTCCCGAAAATGTGGGTCCGCGCTATTGCCGTCATTTTGCAATAGCGCGGATCCCAAGTGGTTAAAGGGGCTTTTTACTTTCAAAAATGAAATGGGAAATTCTTCCATACAATAGACATTAGAGATATATTTTTGATTTAATTTAAAAATCTTTAGAACTTGGTCCTTTTGGGGGTTACAGCTCCACCTTACAAATACATTGCTTTCATTAACAGTTCCAAGTTTTACATGCATTTAACAATATATTTTAGATAGACAGTAAAATCAACATTCTTTCTGAATGAATACAATAAGAGAATTGATTAAAGGTGAAGCTACCTGAAAGTGCTAATTTTTGCCACGCTGTGTGCAATCTCAATCAAACAATTGTTGTTGTGTAACACACCCAATTTCTATTGAATTCTATGAATACAGTTGTTTGTGGGCCGCATCAGTTTGAAAGACTTGACCACAATCACTGTGGATTTGACCACAATTATTATTCTGCTAAACAGAAGGACCATTATTATTTTTGGAGCATTTTTGACTGAACCTACATGCACTGTAAATGTTAGAAACGCAAGCAATATACTTTGTGGTTTTCAGTTAAAAATAATAACAAAAGGAGAGAGCAATATAATAGGTAAATTGAATATAAAACAGAAAATGCATACAAACATATGAATCATCTGGATGGTGATGTCTCTTGTCAGTGGCCAAGGAAGGACTTGGTATTGAGAGAGACTCTCTGTGCCTTTGACCTATACTTACCACAGCCACACCTCCTTCCCCATTGAACGGGAGTAGGGATGAGCTGAACACCCCCTGGTTCGGTTCGAACCAGAACTTTCGAACGGACCAGACATTTGTGCAAACTTTAGAACCCCATTGAAGTCTATGGGACTCGAACGTTCAAAATAAAAAGTGCTAATTTTAATGGCTAATATGCAAGATATTGTCCTAAAAAGGGTTTGGGAACCCGGCTCCTGCCCCAGGGGACATGGGTCAATGGCAAAAAAATTTTTTAAATGGCAGTTTTTTCAGGAGCACTGATTATAATGATGATTAAAATGAAAAAAGTGAAATATTCCTTTAAATATCATGCCTGGGGGGTGTCTATAGTATGCCTGTGAAGTGGCATGTGTTTCCCGTGTTTAGAACAGTCCCTGCACAAAGTGACATTTAACGGAAAAAAAGTCATTTAAAATTGGTTGCGGTTTTAAGGTCATGTCTGGTTCCGGCAATACGGATGAATATCATTGAGAAAAAAATGGCATGGGTAGCCCCCCCCCTGCCCATTACCAGCCCCTCTGGGTCTTGTACGGATATTAACCACCTTCAGACCGGACCATTTTGCTGGTAAATGACCAGAGGTCTTTTTACAATTTGGCACTGCGCTGC
The DNA here is from genome assembly GCF_037356315.1 of Lithobates pipiens. Classification (NCBI taxonomy): domain Eukaryota; kingdom Metazoa; phylum Chordata; class Amphibia; order Anura; family Ranidae; genus Lithobates; species Lithobates pipiens. Next base: position 54,961,781 of record NW_027507685.1, on the reverse strand, counting down.
TTTAACTGGTAATTGCGCGGTCATGCAATGTTGTACCCAAACAAAATTTGCGTCCTTTTCTTCCCACAAATAGAGCTTTCTTTTGATGGTATTTGATTGCCTCTGCGATTTTAATTTTTTGCGATATAAACGTAAAAAGACCGCAAATTTTGAAAAAAAATGATATTTTCTACTTTTTGTTATTAGAAAAATCCAATAAACTCAATTTTAGTCATACATTTAGGCCAAAATGTATTCAGCCACATGTCTTTGGTAAAAAAAAGTCAATAATTGTATATTTATTGGTTTGCGCAAAAGTTGTCACATCTACAAACTAAGGTACGTTTTCTGGAATTTACGCAGCTTTTAGTTTACGACTGCCTATCTCATTTCTTGAGGTGCTAAAATGGCAGGGCAGTACAAAACCCCCCCAAATGACCCCATTTTGGAAAGTAGACACCCTAAGGAAATTGATAAGTGGCATGTTGAGCCCATTGAATATTTTATTTTTTTGCCTCAAGCGATTGAATAATGACAAAAAATAATTTTTTATTTTTTTTACACAAAGTTGTCACTAAATGATATATTGCTCACACATGCTATGGGCATATGTGAAATGACACCCCAAAATAAATTCTGCTGCTTCTCCTGAGTACGGGGATACCACATATGTGGGACTTTTTGGGAGCCTAGCCGCGTACGGGGCCCCGAAAACCAAGCACCGCCTTCAGGCTTTCTAAGGGCGTACATTTTTGATTTCACTTCTCACTACCTATTACAGTTTTGAAGGCCATAAAATGCCAAGATGGCACAAAACCCCCAAAAATTACCCCATTTTAGAAAGTAGACACCCCAAGCTATTTGCTGAGAGGCATTTTGAGTCCATGGAATATTTTATATTTTTCCACAAGTTGCGGGAAAATTACAAACTTTAATTTTTTTTTATTTTTTTTTCACAAAGTTGTCACTAAATGATATATTGCTCACACATGCTATGGGCATATGTGAAATGACACCCCAAAATAAATTCTGCTGCTTCTCCTGAGTACGGGGATACCACATATGTGGGACTTTTTGGGAGCCTAGCCACGTACGGGGCCCCGAAAACCAAGAACCGCCTTCAGGTTTTCTAAGGGCGTAAATATTTGACTTCACTCCTCACTACCTATTACAGTTTTGAAGGCCATAAAATGCCAAGATGGCACAAAACCCCCACAAATGACCCCATTTTAGAAAGTAGACACCCCAAGCTATTTGCTGAGAGGCATGTTGAGTCCATGGAATATTTTATATTTTGCCACAAGTTGCGGGAAAATTACAAACTTTTTTTTTTTTTTTTTTTTCACAAAGTTGTCACTAAATGATATATTGCTCACGCATGCCATGGGCATATGTGAAATGACACCCCAAAATAAATTCTGCTGCTTCTCCTGAGTACGGGGATACCACATATGTGGGACTTTTTGGGAGCCTAGCCGCGTACGGGGCCCCGAAAACCAAGCACCGCCTTCAGGCTTTCTAAGGGCGTTACAGTTTTGAAGGCCATAAAATGCCAAGATGGCACAAACCCCCCCCAAATGACCCCATTTTGGAAAGTAGACACCCCTAAATTTAGGGGTACACTAGTGAGACTAGGTAATAAATGGCGGGTGCCCTGAAACTATAAAAAAAATAACTAACCAACCAGCGTCACCTGTAACAGTTATATGGTGATCACTGGTGAAAGGGTTAACTAGGGGGCAATCAGGGGGCTTTATGCGGTAGTATATGGGGGTCCCTGGCGCTATAAAAAGCTGCGGCGAACCTAAATACCTACCTGCCTAACTAGCGTCACCTGTGACACTAATACAGTGATCAGAAAAACGATCGCTTATTAGGCTGGGTTCACACTGGAGCGATGTGGGAACGCCACGAATGCGCGGCGGGTTCCCGCATCACATGCCTCCCGGCGGCAGTTCACACTGCCCTATGCGAACTGCTGGGAGTGTCAGTGAAATGTTAATGACACCCCCAGATCAGTTCGCATATCGCAGTGCGATCTGCAAACTCGGATCGCATGGTGTGAACACCCATGCGATCCGATTCTGCTGCGGACCAAAAAAAGGGTCCCGTGCGAGTTTGCGGCGGGTGCGGCGGGTGCGACACGAATTCAGCCATACTATCTGTATGGCTGAACTCGAATCGCACAGAGATCGGATGTGATTTGCACTGCAGTGCGGTGCGAATCACATACGTTCCCATAAACCGCTGCAATGTGAACCCAGCCTTAGTGACACTGGCGACGGGGGGTGATCACGGGGTTAAACCTTTATTGGGGGGTACCTTAGAACTAAAGGGGGCTAACCCTAACTGCCCTAACAGTTATTACAGTCACAAATGACACCCGCCGGGTGATCAGGGGGTTAAACCTTTATTAGGTAATAAATGGCGGGTGCCCTGAAACTATAAAAAAATAACTAACCAACCAGCGTCACCTGTAACAGTTATATGGTGATCACTGGTGAAAGGGTTAACTAGGGGGAAATCAGGGGGCTTTATGCGGTAGTATATGGGGGTCCCTGGCACTATAAAAAGCTGCGGCGAACCTAAATACCTACCTGCCTAACTAGCGTCACCAGTGACACTAATACAGCGATCAGAAAAATGATCGCTTATTAGGCTGGGTTCACACTGGAGCGATGCGGGAACGCCATGAATCCGCGGCGGGTTCCCGCATCGCATGCCTCCCGGCGGCAGTTCACACTGCCCTATGCGAACTGCTGGGAGTGTCAGTGAAATGTTAATGACACCCCCAGATCAGTTCGCATATCGCAGTGCGATCTGCAAACTCGGATCGCATGGTGTGAACACCCATGCGATCCGATTCTGCTGCGGGCCAAAAAAAGGGTCCCGTGCGAATTTGCGGCGGGTGCGGCGGGTGCGGCGGGTGCGACACGAATTCAGCCATACTATCTGTATGGCTGAACTCGAATCGCACAGAGATCGGATGTGATTTGCACTGCAGTGCGGTGCGAATCACATTCGTTCTCATAAACCGCTGCAATGTGAACCCAGCCTTAGTGACACTGGCGAGGGGGGGTGATCACGGGGTTAAACCTTTATTGGGGGGGTTAGGGGGGCACATTAGAACTAAAGGGGGCTAACCCTAACTGCCCTAACAGTTATTACAGTCACAAATGACACCAATGCAAAAAAAAAAAAAGCAATTGGTGTCACTGTGACTGGGGGGGCAGGGGTAATTGGGGGGTGATCGGGGGGTAAAGGGAGGGTGTGAGTATGCCTGGCATGTTCTACTGTGTAGTGTAGTGCTTGTGCAACTCACCGATGCTCTCTCCTCGGTGCCGGAACGAAAAATACCGACACGGAGGAGAGAATACATCACTTCCTCTCCTGTGTTTACATTACAGGAGAGGAAGTGATGTCACGGGACATTTTAATTCGTCGGGAGCGATCGCGAGGGGGTGGCCATGAATGAATGGCCGTCCCCTCGTCCGGGATCGCTCCCGAACGAATACCGACCGCCGCAGGCACCAGGCGGGGGCCCGATCGGGCCCCCGACCGGCGGGCAGGCAAGGACGTACATGTAAGCCCTTATGCCTGCCCGTGCCATTCTGTCGACGTACATCGTCGTGCGGCGGTCGGCAAGTGGTTAAGGGGAACCCCGTACCCAAATAAAAAAAAGGAAAGGCGTGGGGCAACCAGGCCCTATATACTCAGAACAGCAGTATACAGGCGGTGCAAACAAGACAGGGACTGTGTAGGTTTGTTGTGTTAAGTAGAATCTTTTTGTAATTTTGAACTGGTACATTTTTAAAGTCTAGCTCCAGTCAAAATCTATTTTTAAGCTTTTTGGAAAACATAGGGAAGGGTTATCACCCTGTATAATTTTTTTGGCCGTCCGTCTTTTTTCATCTCACTTCCTGTTGTCTCCTTCCTTTTGCAAGTAGGGAACGTTTGTAGGTTGGATGTTTGAAAGTAGGGGCCTGCCCTATATGCTCTGCAGAAATGTGGGCCTAAGGTGTTGGTGTTGCCACAACACTGTAAGCCCACAAAGTGACTCTTGGTGGGCGCTGGGGCGCCCTGCTGTGAATGATTATATCAAGAATTGTAATTACATGCCATTGTTGAACAGTGGTAGAAAAATTGGGCCTTTGGTGGTTGTGGTGGTGGTGCTGGTACCACAACACTATAAGTCCTCACAGTTACTATTGGTGGGCGTAGGAATGGGCCCTGTTGTGAAATATTATATCAAGAATTGTAATTACATGCCCCTGTTAAACAGGGGCTGAAAAATTGGGCCTTAGGCACTGGTGCTGGTGCCACAACACTGCAACCTCTCCCATATACTCTAGTTGGAGTGCAGAAATAAGCCCTGCTGCAAAGCATTGCATCCAAAATTTTAATTGCACGCCCCTGTTAAACAGGGCCTGAAAAATTGGGCTGGTGGTATCACCCAGAACCAAGTAAGTTCTTCCAAACTATCAGCAGGATCATTGAGGAGGAAGAGGATAGTCAGTCAACATAACAGGACAGTCACTCAGCATCAGCATAGGCAGTCTTGAAGGGATGTGACATTTCAAAAAAAAATATTCAGTTACATCAGCTTCAGGTGCTTGGTAGCTGGTGGTGATGCAAGACTGATTCAACTTTATGAAGGTCAGTTAATCAACCGAGTTGGTGGACAGGCGCACCCCGTGATCGGTTACAAAGCCTCCAGCAGCACTGAAGGTGCGTTCCAAAAGAAGGCTGAATGCAGGACAGGCCAGTAGCTCAATTGCATACTGTGCAAGCTCTGGCCAGTGATCCATCCTCAAGACCCAGTAAGCCAGAGGATTTTCGGTAGGAAAGGTGTCCAAGTCTGACCTTGCCCCTAGGTATTCCTGCACCATGTAAATCAGATGCTGGCGATGGTTGCTGGAACCGATCAGACGGCCGCCTTCTCCACCGCTCCTTCTGTGACTGACCGAAGCCTCAGCAACACGTTGTCCAGGACCAGGAGTTTGTAACCTCCCAGTCTCTGGGAATGCGTTGCACAGACCTTTCTGCAAGGCCTCCCGGAAATGTCTCATCCTCTGCTCCCTCTGCAATGGCAAGATAAGGTCCGCAACCTTACCCTTGTACCGTGGATCAAGGAGAGTGGCCAGCCAGTAATGGTCCCTCTCCTTGATCCAAAGAATACGAGGATCCTTCCGCAGGCTTTGCAGGATCAGGGAGGCCATTCAGCGTAGGTTAGCTGAGGCATTTGGTCCGGAGTCCTCTGGGTCACTAAGGACAACATGATCCGCAGCCACCTCCTCCCAGCCATGTACAAGTCCACGGGTTTCTTGAGACTGTAAATAATCCCTAAAAGACTGCTGCTGCTGATGCTGAGTGCCAGGCTCCACCTCCATGCTGACACAAGCCTCCTCCTCCTCTTTCTGTGTGATGGGCGAGACAGCAGGAACACTGTCTGGATAAAGGGGGCCTTGAAAGACAAGGAAGTCCTCCTCTTCCTGCCTCTATTCTGCCTCAAGTGCCCTGTCCATTATTCCATGCAGCGTGTGCTCCAACAGGTGGACAAGAGGTACAGTGTCACTGATTCATGCACTGTCACTGCTGACCATCCTTGTGGCCTCCTCAAATGAAGACAGGACAGTGTATGCATCCCTGATCATGCACCTCTGGCGTGGTGAAAAAAAACCAAGCTCCCCTGACCCTGTCCTGGTGCCATAGTCACACAGGTACTCATTGATGGCCCTCTGCTGTATGTGCAGCTGCTGCAGCATGGCCAATGTTGAGTTCCACCTGGTGGGCATGTCACATATAAGGCGTTCCTGAGCAGGTTCAACTCCTTTTGGAGCTCAGCCAGCCGAGCATTGGCATTAAATGATCGGTGGAAATGCACACAGACTTTCCTGGCCTGCCTCAGGACATCCTGTAAGCCAGGGTACCTGCCCAAGAACCGCTGCACCACCAGGTTAAGGACATGAGCCACACAGGGCACATGGGTCAGTTGTCCCTGTCGGAGGGTGGAGAGGAGGTTGGTGCCAAACCACCATTCCTGGCTTAAGCTGGCATGGCGTCAACCACCTCTCGGCCTGCCCCTGCAGAGCTGACAAAATATTTGCCCCAGTGTGGCTCCTGTCCCCCAAACAAACCAGCGCAAGTACGGCATGGCATCTTTTTGCCTGCATACTTGCGTAGCCCCTTGAACGCCCATGGAGCACCGCTGGTTTCCGAGGACAAAGCACTGGAAGAGGCCATGGAGGAAGAAGAAGAGGAGGGGGTGGAGGAGAGAGGTGTGTTACAACCAGTAGTAGCATCTTGGAGGCGTGGTGGCGGAACAACCTCCAACACTACAACATTAGGGCAGCACAGTGGTGTAGTGGTTAGCACTTTCACCTAGTAGTAAGAAGGGTCGCTGGTTCAAATCCCAACCATGACACTACCTGCCTGGAGTTTGCATGTTCTCCCTGTGCTTGCGTGGGTTTCCTCTGGGTACTCCGGTTTCCTCCCACAATCCAAAGACATGCAGGTAGGTTAATTGGCTTCTGTCCAAAATTGGCCCTAGTATATGAATGGGGACCTAGGATTGTGGACTCCTTGAGGGTAGGGACTGGTGTGAGTGTGCAGTGTACAGGGATGGGGACAGTTGTAGACACTCACTCAGGTTGAACTGGATGGACTGGTGTCTTTATTCAACCTTACTAACTATGAAACTATGAAACTACTGCACCGTGTCCTGCATCCTTCCTAGCTGCCAGAAGAGTGACCCAATGGGCCGTGAAGGATAGGTAACGTCCCTGTCCATGCCTGCTGGACCACGAGTCAGCGGTAATATGGACCTTACCGCTGACCACCCTGTCCAGCAAGGCATGGACTTTGCCTTCCACATGCTGGTAGAAAGACGGAATCGCCTTCTGTGAGAAAACGTGACGTTTGGGGACCTGCCACTGAGGAACCGCACATTGCACAAACTCACGAAAGGGGGCCGAGTCTACCAACTGAAAAGGCAGCAGTTTAAGTGCTAGCAATTTAGCCAAGCTAGCATTCAACCGCTGGGCATGTGGATGGCTGGGAGTGAACTTATTTCGACGGTCCAGCAGCTGGGGCAGGGAAATTTGCCTGCTACAATCGGACGTGAGTGTACTGCTAGCAGAATGCCCGCATGTACTTGGCTGTGACACACCTAATTCTACACCTTCATTCCTCTGAGTGCAGGTTTGAGAGAGGACTGAAGGTCTAATGGGTTTGGAGATCCCAGCTGATGAGGAGCAAGGAGAGGTCCGCTTTGTTCTTTGGTGTGGGTCTTTAAGGTACGCTTGCCAACGAGCTGCATGGCAGGTCAACATATATCTGGTCTATGTAGTTGCAAATAGCAGTGGTGCGATCTGATGCACTCGTCTCAAAAAAGGCCCACACCAAAGAACTTTTGGAATAATGTGCAGAGGCAGTGCCCTGCACAGGCAGAGCTCTGCGGTGTGATTTAGTCGGTGTGCTGCCCCTAAGCTGGCCCCCGGAGGGCATCCTGCCTCATTGGAGTGGATTTGTGCCACACGAATATGGTGCGAAGGGTCCATAAAGTTCTGATTTCGCCAAACAGACAAATGGCTGATGTTCAAGTCGAACGTGCTTTGAAATGTAATTAATTGTCAAAGGGTTTGTCAACCCATATATATATATAAGAGTATGCCAACCCCTCTATTAGAGGCTGGCATAGCACACTATGTAAGTAGTTTTCAAAAATGAGTTTCACATGACTCGCAGCCGCTTTACAGCTACGATGGATGTCTTCTGCGGGAGGAGCCCTGATCTCCCTCTGACGTCTGTTGGGCAAATCACATGGCCCCTCGTCTCATCCTCAGAAGCTCTGTATTGTAGCTGTAAAGCGGCTATGAGTCACGTGATCGGCCTGAAGACAGCTTAAATTCAGTATTTAGAACACTTGTTTTATGAAAACTACTTACATAGAGTGCTATTCCAGTATCTAATAGAAGAGCTGGCAGTGGCCAGGCTGGAGACAGACACAGAGAGGGTGATGACAGGCAGGAAGGAGGGGGTGAGAGAGGAGAGCAGATAGAACAGCTACGTATGACGGAGAGACGTACTCTGGCCATGGTAGTCAGGGCTGAGCAGCCCTGATTTTCCTAGTCAGCGCAGAGAGGGGATACAGGAAGTGCCAGGTTCAGGGAGGTGTTTTTTTACAGTTGGGGGGGGGGGGGCAGATTACACAGCATAAGCACTGCTTTAACCTCCCTGGCGGTATGATTCAGTCTGGAATTAGTTGCTGAAAGCGGTACAATTATTTTGCATGGAAATCTGGCTTTTATTTTGTAGTCCTGTAATTCTTAGGAATAACGCTCTTAAATCTGTTCAAACCAGAGTCTAGCAGACATCCCGGGTATAATAAAGTTTATAATATAATAAAGAATAATAAAAAGTATTCAATAATGTAATCAAATCCTAAAACACTGAAAAATTTACACTTTTTGGTTGCTATGGACAATCTCCAAATTCCAGGCAGAAAAAACTGTATTTATAATATAAAAGTGCATGCAGGGCATTGCACAGACCACTAGGGACAAAGGGGGTGTGTATTTTTTAAAACAGTACTATAATCTGCAAGATGACAGTACTGTGTGTGTTTTGTGTCTTTTTACTTTTTTGAATTTGCCGCCATTCTCCGCTCCCGCGCGCCGTAACGCCACAGGGAACGGAGCTCGGCGGCATTCAGCACTGTGAATCGAGCGGAGGACAGCTCGATCACACAGCGTGGAGGACATCGCTGGATCCAGGGGACAAGGTAAGTAATGCCGCGTACACATGATCAAACAAGCGGGTGGAAAAAACTCAAAAACTCAAGTCCGCCGGACAATCCCCCCGTGTGTAGCCTCCAGCATACTTTTTTGTCCCGAAAGTACGGCGGACTTAGAAAGTAGTTTTGCACTCCAATCTTCCCGCCGGACTCGCACTTCGGTGGACAATCCAGCCGTGTGTGTGCCAGTCCGCCGTACTTTTGAAATGAACGGGCTTTTCCCGCCCGGAGAAAAGTCCGATCATTCGAGCGGGTCTCCAGGTAGGCGGGGCCCGCGAAGGAGACTTCGCTGGCCCCACCACCTGGTATGGACTTAAAGGGGAACCCCAATGCTGAAAAAAATCGGCGTGGGGGTCCCCCCCAGGTCCACATCAGACCCTTGTCCGAGTACGCTACCCGGCCGGCCAGGAAAGGGGGGCGAGCGAGCGGCCCCCTTCCTGAGCCGTACCAGGCCTCGCGCCCTCAACATGGGGGGTGCCTTGAGGAAGGGGGGGCCGCGCGGCCCCCCCACCCCAAAGTACCTTGTCCCCATGTTGATGAGGACAAGGGCCTCTTCCCGACAACCCTGGCCGTTGGTTGTTGGGGTCTGCGGGCGGGGGGGCTTATCGGAATCCAGGACCCTCCTTTAATAAGGGGGCCCCCGGATACCGGCCCCCACCCTATGTGAATGAGTATGGGGTACAATGTACCCCTACCCATTCACCTGTAAAATAAAGTACAAAAAAAACACAACACACAAGATAAAATAATTTATTGCACAGCTCCGGGGGTCTTCCGTCTTCGGGGGTCTTCTCGCCGGACTCCTCCGCTATCTTCTTGTAGCTCTTTTGCTAGCGGAGGAGCCCGGATTTCTTCCTCGCCGCCGGCCTCTTCTTCCGACTTCGGGGGTCTTGTCCCCCTCTTCAAGGCACCCCCCATGTTGAGGGCACGCGGCCTTGTATGGCTCAACAGGGGGGCCGCTCGCTCACCCCCCTTTCTTGGCTGGCCGGGTAGCGTGCTCGGACAAGGGTCTGATGTGGACCTGGGGGGGACCCCCACGCAGATTTTTTTCGGCATTGGGTTTCCCCTTTAAGTCCATACCAGGTGGCGGGACCAGCGACGTCTCCTTCGCGGGCCCCGCCTACCTAGAGACGCGCTCGAAATGAGCGGACTTTTCTCCGCGTGTGTGGGCGAGTCAGTTCATTTCAAAAGTAGGGCGGATAGTACGGCGGACTTAGTACGCCGTATTAGTCCGCTGAAGTAGCCCGTTCGGAAAGTCCGATGGACAGTCTGGCGGGAAGTCCGCCAGACTAAGTCCATCTGATAGACGGCTACGTGTGTACGTGGCATAAGTCTCACTGTGTCCTCCCCTGCATCGAGCGAAGCCATCCCGAATCTGGCTCGGGGTTACCGCTCCTATCAGTAAATTCCTAACCCGAGCCAGACTCTGGATTACCGCTAGGGACCAGAATATAAATATTTTTGTGGGGGTAACAGACACTTAAAAGAATATTCTACATTTTAAGAAAAAAAATAATAATTAACAAAAACAAGTTTTCAAAGCATTAACTCTGAAGGTTTTTCTGATGGAGCTCCAATGGTATTCCACTGAAACTCTCCTTCCTACATACGACCACACCAAAGTCCAATCATCAAGAATGCGGTGACATACAGCGCGTACGATGGGACTAGAAAAAGGAAGTTCAATACCCAGTGTGCCACCCTTTGGGCTCCTTTTGCTAATCTGGTGTTAGTAGAAGTTTGGTTAGAGACGATACGCGCTTTTCAGACTCCTGCTTTTTCAGATCGTTTTACTGCTGTTCAGTTTGTGCTTGTGGGTTTGTATCTGGTTTTCACTGCGTGTAGTCAGTTCGTATCTGTTTTTCAGTGTGTGCTTGTCTGCTTGTTGCTGATTTTCAGCTCGCTTTTCACAGACCTTGCTGTTCTTCAGTGCGTTTTGTTAAATTCCTTCTGACCTGCTGACTGTTTTGAAACCATCGTGCGGGTATGTACTGGTCGTACAGTTCGTGCTGTGTGGGGGCTTTGTGTTGGGGTTTATACTTTGACCCAAGTCCAGTCCATGAAACAGGGTGAGGAGGAGTTCATGGACCAAGAATTGATTACTCCAATTCTCGCACATGCCTTTGCTTCGTGAGATCCAGGAGAATAATCTAGATAGATAACAGATGACGGACCCAGTTTTTCACCATCTGTTGGCTTTGCTGACCCCTTATATTACAAGGCAGGATATCTGCATGTGGTAAGCCATCACTACGGAGCAGAGGCTCAGGCTAGTCACCAAGTTGCGGTACTTGGCGACTGGGAGAAGGCTGCAGGACCTCAAGTTCTTGACAGGCATCTCCCGCCAGGCTCTGGGGATCATTATTCCAGAGACCTGTTCTGCTATTATTCAGGTCCAGCAGAAGGACTATATTAGAGTATGTTTTGTCCTTTAACATCACATTCCATTGTATTTAATGTTTGCTAATGTTTTGTATTTCTTTCATCACTCCCTAATTACCATGATTGTAATATGCTGTGAATGTCCCCTTTGTGCTCATGCATGCTGTAATCTTTTAATGCTCCTTTTTGGCCTACATGCATATTTTCCTTCACTAGCCTCCTTAGTATGCTATCCTGGGGCATATCCTGTCCAGGATATGCCCCAGTAGAATACTATTCAGTCAAAACTCTTCGGCCCGCACTTCCTGCTTCCCATATTGCTTTTACAATTATATTTTCTTCTGATAACTTCTATCATCCATACACGGTTTTTGTATGATATTTTTTAAGCTATTAAACCTTTTTGGTTGACCTGCGCCATGTGGTGCTTCCTTTTTTCTTTTTCCTCCATAATTGCACATTGATGGTCACCCTTTCATTGTCATCTATAGTGTGGATTGATCCATTTTCTGCCTCAGAAAACCACCAGTTTGAGAGGGTCATCCAACCGCAAGTTGACTAGAATCACAGCCGTGGCATCAGCACCACTTCTGGAACCATTCTACCACTGGGAATCCAGTACTTTAAGAGCATTAGATTCACTGCCGTATGGTATCCATCTGGTGTGGTACCCATCTTTACATTTGAACATTTTCCAGATGTACATGGTTGCATATTTGATCCACCTGCATTTGCAATTTATCTACTCTGATTGCATGTCTTTCACGCCAGTTTGAGATTAAGAGAAAAATCTCCATTTCAGGACATTTTATTTGTGGACATTTGATCTTTGGACTATTGTGGTTCATATAATTATTACTATTTCACATAGCCTTTTTTTGTTTAATTGAGGTGACTTCTTTTAATACAAATTAGCATGACCAAATGTAGTTAACCCTGTATCAGCTAAAAACATTGTATTTAGTCGGCAAGCGAACAATGTTTCCTACGAATGATTACTGTGCCCACGAACATGAAAGTAGCCATTTAAAACTGTACAACAGTAAAGAAAAGCACATGGAGCAGCAGGCAAGTTAATAATCATAATAGGAACACACAAGTACTTTCCTTTTTGAAGCACTTTCTTTATCCTTCTGTACTGATCATGCTCCCTTAATTTTAGGTCTGACCAGCGTTTTCTTCATTGCTCCTTTGATCGTCACATCCCAAATTTCTGCCGCAGACTCTTCACCACTTTCATCATGATTTTGGCCTTTCGCAGATTGGGGTTTGGGTATGGCCCATTATTTCCTTCATAGTCGGCCCTTTTCAATATGTGGACCATCTCCACCATCTCCTCAAAGGCCATATTGGAGGCCTTAATTCTCCTCCTCCGGGATCAGGTCGTTTCGAGCTCCGGGCTTTCCTCCTCTTCATGAGTGGAATTACCACACACCTGCGCTTTATCCACCATGTTGCTCCTACGGTGCGCCAAAGAGAGAAGGGGCAGGGAATCTTTGAGAATGTACATCAGGGGAGGGGGACGCAGGCGGAGTTTCACGCATGAGCAGTCTATATCAAGCTAACACGCATGTGTCGTACGTACGATATGTGTGTGGAGGAAGGACGAACGGAAGTGGCTAGAGTCCTAAACGAAGGTAAAATTTGACCTTGGCCCATCACAGTGGCCTATACTGCTTCAAGATTGAGGCCTATATTGGGATATAATGAGAGTTTAGGCTGACATTAGTGTTTTTGTCTTGTGTATTGCCTTACAGCAAATATTAATCACTTTATTCATGGCCAGTTTCATGGACAGATACAGGGATATGAGGATTTTCTGGGAGGTGAAACACAGCTTATATTATAATAAACAAGCTAGAAGGTCATCGCTGGAGAAACTTCTGGAATTTGTGAAGACTCGGGTCCCTGATGCAAACATTAAGTTTTTGGACAATAAAATTGGGATCTTGAGGAACATGTATAAGAAGTAGCATAATAAGATCCAGAAATCACTCCGATCAGGAGCATCAGCAGCGCAAGTGTATGTCCCCAGGCTGTCGTACTTCAACAAACTGTGGTTTCTGGACGACCAGACTGAAGCCAGGGAATCACTTTCTACCCTTCCCTGCGGCCTTCCCTCCACCCTTCCCTCAACCCCAGCAGAGGCTGATGAGGAACAACCTGGGCCTTCCATCCTGGAAGAAGTGGATGCGCCCAGCTGGAGCCAGGTTTATTGTTTGTAGACATATTTATTGTCCTAATATTAATGATGTTAACTAGATGTTATAATTGATAACTAATTCATGATTTTAAACAAAGTGATTTACATATGAATAGATAGTAGTGGCCAACATGTTTGGGACTAGAAAGAAAAATGCTGGGGTCAGAATGATCATCTTTTCTATTTATTAACATTCAATTTGCAAGTCACAAGCTAAAAATTGTGTGTGATTGATGAAGCAAAAACTAAAACTATGTCCCTTTTTTATACACAGGATAAGCTCAGCCAGGAGGAGGGTCTGGAAGGCATCAGTTAGGAGAAGGCCATGCCCAGTGGCAGCCAGGAAGAGGCCGTGCCCAGTGGCAGCCAGAAGGTGGCTGGGCCCAGTAGGAGCCTCACCCAATCCCATGTGCCTCCCCTCTGCCTTACAACCTAAAGGCCCAGGAAGGGGGGCGATGACGGAGGAGGCAGCACTGGGCCTCATTAGGAAGCCAGCAATGTTCACAGGAGCCCCCCCCCCCAATGCTGAACAGGCCTATGGCTGCTATGTACTCACCAGGTTGCTAGAATTGGAGAAGGGCCAACACCTCCTCTGTGAGGGAATTTTTTTGGTGCCCTTCAGAAGGGGTTGAGGGGCCAGCTGACTGAGAAGAGCCACATATATCAGCAAGCCCACCCTGCTCCTCCTCCTCCTGCCACAAGTCCACTGCCAGAGCCACAGCCTCCAAGGAAGGCTGCAGGGAAACGTGGAGAGAAGGCTGCAGGGAAGACAAGAAAGTGATGGCCTGGGTTCAGTCTGGTCTGACAGAAGAAGCAGGCTGTTGCAGTACCACAGCCTAGGAACAGACATGTCTTGAGCTGCTGGTCCTGATTAAGGATGAGCCGAACACCCCCCTGGTTTGGTTTGCACCAGAATCTGAGAACAGTCCTAAACTTCGTGTCAACTTTAGAACCCTATTAAAGTCTATGGGACTCGAGCGTTCAAAATCAAAAGTGCTAATTTTAAAGGTTAATATGCAAGTTATTGTCCTAAAAAGTGTTTGGGGACCTGGGTCCTGCCCCAGGGAACATATATCAATGCAAAAAAAGTTTTAAAAACTGCAGTTTTTTCGGGAGCATTAATTTTAATAATGCTTAAAGTGAAACAATAAAAGTGTAATATTCCTTTAAATTTTGTACCTGGGTTGTCAAATTAACAAGGGACACCAACCTCCTTGAGGTTAATAAAAAATACAAGATAACAGATGTTATTGTGGTAACTTGACACACAAAATAAAAAAATTATATGGAGATCACTAGAAAAAATGTTTTATGTAATCCTAAAAAAAAATCTTGATGAAACAAAAAATGATAAAAGATGACTATAAAAAATAATTGTAAACATTATTATGGAGATCGGCTTTTAAAAAATAGAATATTATTCATGAGATGAAGATAAATAATGAAGAAATACATTTGTGAGAACTCTGTGTGAATATGAGCAGCAAAACAACTTCTTCTAGCATTATAAAGAAGAAAATAATGAGCTGCATTAGAAGATCACAGAATTAGCCCCAATATGAACGCTATTTTACCACACCGACCGATTCCGTCTCGTGCTTGCTTCAGAGCATGCGTCGTTTTTTGGTCCTTCGGAACAGCATACAGACAAGCAGTTTTCCCGATAGGAATTGGTTCCGTCGGAAATATACAGAACATGTTCTATTTCTAGGTCCGTCAGTATTTTAAAAAAAAAGTTTTTATGGAACTTTTAGGTTGTTGCCAGAGCCCTCTCTTCTTATATGTGTATCTATATTTAATTTGAGGGTACATCTCGGCTCAGCAGCTGTAAGTATCTCTAGCCTATGATGATAGGGGGATTTGATTATTGTTTAGGAGACTGAACACCATGACGGATATCTTAATTAGATAATTATTTTAACAGATTTATCTTGTTGAATGCTACTCCCGGATCTTGGGTTTGCACAGGCACCATCCACTTGTCCCCTAAATTCGATCTAAGGGTGATACACCTCCTCCATAGTATGGGCCTCCTTTCAAGGTTGGCCTGACCTGGGCTATACATATGTAAGTGAGTCTGATTCTGAGTAGAATTATGATGGAATATTTATTGATAATGTACATATACTGTAATATTTAGAATCTATACTTGAAGGATTTGACTTATATACATCTGCTCTCCCATTTTTGGTCCTCCTAAGTTCTATGGTCATATTTACCTGGTTCTGAGGAAGCCATTGGCGAAACGTGTCAACCAGTATCTATGATTTTGACTACAAAAGTATACTAGAACACGTGTGTTTTTTAATTAATTTTTATATGTCTATAGTTTGGATTTTGTATAAATAAAATTAGAAATGTATTACAAATTGTTTATATATCTTATTCAGGTACCGGTATAGTCTGTTTTCTCCTTCTCCCCTTTTTTTTGTTTATGCTATTTAGGATGAGGTACCCCCTTAGCTTTTTTCATATATTTTGGTAACCTTAAAACTGTTCAAACTCCCCCTTATCAACTACCCTGTAGAAGGTTGATGATATACTTACCTATACTCCAGCCCAGTCAAGTGATCGGCTCCAAGCGGCCGCTTCAGGGGAGAGGAGGGATAGTCAATAACAGATGCCCCATAGTAAGTTTATGGGTGATGTTACCACCCAGGCATTCCATCTGTTGTCTGTGCTCTCCCCTTCTCCGAAGCCAGCCGCTGTGGAGGTTAAATGATTGGGCAAGAGCACCCTGAGAATAATATGTATCTGTCTTGTACAGGGTAGTTAGAGTAGGAGTTAGAAGGGGTATGGGAGCCATTTTAAGCTTAGTTAGATATAGTATTAAAGTCCCCTTTAAATTTGACCTGGTATCAGTGCATAGGGTAACTAGCCAGATGTGTGTCAGCAAGCTTTCGTATATAAACTGGAGCACTCCAGAAATAAGCTGAGGGATTTTAAATTTTGTTCTGTTACCTGATCCGCTGTTTTCTGTCTTGTCATGTATGACTCGGCTCGTCTTCTGGAATCCAGCTATAACTGACTTTGGCTTGTTTTCTGGACTCTTTTTTTGCTTCCTGATCTGGTACCACTCTTCTAGGCTGTACCAGACCTTGGGTTGTGTTATGGCTCTGCCACTGTCTCTTGATCTGGTACCTCATTGCCTGACTGTGTCTGCCCTAAGTGAGGGAATCTGTTTTCTGTAACCTGTTCTGGTAACCTACTCCTGTGCTTGGATCCTGCTATGTGATCCTCAGTCTTCTGCTCCACTCATCTGGTGGCAATACAGACCTGGTACCACCTGCAAGTTCTGCATTCATGCCAATCTAAGCCTTCACACTCTCTGCCAACAGCTTCAGGAGTTTTGGGTTCAAGAGGAGCATTATCTATTTGGGCTCTACAAGGTATATGATTATCAGTCTCTTGCAGTCCTTGTGCAGCAGAGCTGGATTCTGAGAGAGAGAAGCAGTGCAAGAAGCCAATCAGTTCACATGCTGACAAGAAGTATGCTAATAGGAAGAGAGAGCAAAGTAACACAGGGGTGAGCCACTCACTGTGCTGCTTTTCCTTTCAATGTCAATTCAGAGGCTGGGGTGAGTTCAACATGACCAGAGCTCAAAGGAAGTGGGTTGAATGATGTTGACCCTCATATTGAGGACACCAAGCAGCATAAAAAAGTAGTGTGTGTGTCAGATATATTGGTTGAAGATGAATATTGCAGCAAAAGCAGGTTTTGTTTTTTTATATTTTAACCTCTTAAGCTCTTTGGAAGTGTCTGGTATGTCCAGAGTCTAAAGAAATTAAACAAGGCAATGGCTGCACCCATCAGCTTGCTGGATGAATTGGAGGAGCTTAATGAACATCTGTTCCCTGATCTACTCTGCTGACAGTGAACTTAGAAGTGCTCAGCTCTAAGTATTTCCAGGTTCAGACCAATCAAAATCTTGGTCAGATAAAGCAGAAGGCAGGGGAGGGGTCTAATAGAAATAATATAAATCATTTTAGATCCATCATACAGTTAACTCTATAGTGGTGAGCTCTAAAGGCATTTTAAAGTGTCACCTACTAAGAATGTTGGGTACCATAACTTCTTTGTTGTTTTGCGGGTGCACACAGTTTCAAGCCCAGCTATCTATTAACTAAAAAAAAACCCGTATCTTTTATTTGATAAATTGTGTTTCTGTGCAATAATATTTTAGTGTATTCTTCCCTGAAAGTCTTGATTTGATGAAAAACTTTATTGTGGAATATGAAAATAATTGTGAATAATGAAATTGCAACTATTGTCTTTTTTTATTCTACAGGGCCTCCATTATAGAAAATATCTAAAGATTAGACATGTGCATTTCATTTTGTTCTGAAATTCTAACAAATTTTTTTGAATTACAATAGTACCGGATTTAAACGGATCCAAAATAACGAAAAAAAAAAATTGGATGAAATTCTAATTCAAATCGATTCGAACAGTTTTTGAATCAATTTTGGAATGATTTTCAAATTTGAATAGCTTTTGAATTCCAAAAGTTTTCAGTTTGTTTTCCAATTTCCAAAGAGAGTAAAATAGAATAGAAAATAAAGGAATATAATAGAAAAATATAATAGAATAGAAAAAAATAGAATAGAATTAAATATAATATAACTATCTTCTGAAATTCAAATTTCAAATAGAATATATTAAATTTGAATACATAAGAAAAGAATAGAATAAAAAAGAAAGAATAGAATAGACTAGAATCGAATAGAAAGGAATATAATAAAAAAAAAAACCAATAGAATAGAAAGAATATAATCATTTCCCAAAATTCAAATAGAATTATTTCGAATTTGAATAGAATAGAAAATAATAGATTAAAATAGAAGAGAAAATAAAAAATAGTTTGAAAATAAAATAACAGAATAGAATAGAACAAATATAACTTTCTTAGGAAATTTCAATTTTGAGTAGAAAATAATAGAATAAACAAATAGAAAAAGAATATAACTGTTTCCCAAAATTCTAATAGAATCAAATCACATTTGAATAGAATAGAAAATAATAGATTGGAATAAGAAGACGGTTATATTATTTCTGTTCTATTCTGTTGTTTTCTATTCTATTCTGTTATTTTATATTCTATAATTTTCCATTCTATTTAAATTCAAATTGATTATATTTGAATTTTGGGGAATGGTTATATTCTTACTATTCTATTCTATTCTGTTGTTTTTTAATTCTATTCTTTTGTATTCTATTCTTTTCTATTTGAATTTCAAAAGATGGTTATATTCTTTCTATTTTGTTCTATTTTTTTATTCTAGTCTCTCCTATTCTATTCTATTTGTTTCTATTCTATTTTGTTCTGTTTTACTCTATTATACTCTATTCTTTTATTTTCTGTTATATTCTTTTCTATTCTATTATGTGTTTTTCTATTTTCTTTTATCTTCTTTACTGTTTTATTCTCTTTGGTAATTAGGAAACAAACTGAAAACTATTCAAATTCGAAAACATTTTGAATTTTTAAAACTTTTTAAATTCAAATTTGAAAACTTTTTGAATCTTGAAGACTTTTCGAATTCAGAAAATTAGAATAGATTTGAATACGAACAAAAGAAACAAATTCCAAAAATGAATTAAGTGGATTAAACAAATTTAACTAAACTAATTTATGTAAATAATGAAACAAAATTAAACGAAAAGCATTTTCTTTCTGCACATGTCTAACAAAGATCTGGGGGGTAAGTATAAAAAAAAAAAAACTCTTCAAAGAGTAAGTCGTTAATGGACTGCTCATTTTTATCTTGTTAAGTTTGGTTGGAGTTCCCCTTGAAATTGTGTCTGTGGTTGTATGATAAAAGGGGTGTGTGTGTATAATTAATAAGCACTAAAGGTAGTATAGCATTGCTAAGAAATATAGTGTTTCTTTAATTGCAGACTTACAAAACATACAGTAGCTGAAAGAATATAATATTTTTCAATTACCTCTGTTCTATAAAGATATCAATTTGTAGAAGCAGTTCATCTCTACCAATAGTCACTGTTATAATAGATTTGCTTTGATCTATAAGGAGCACAATATTTAACTTCAAAGCAAACCTAAACCTCCTATGTACTAGAATGGGACGGAGGTGGCAATTTTCTGACACTGTGCTTAATGTATCTTTAGAATTTGAAAAGAAACATTTCTTAGTATTCAACAAAACCTGAAAATGAATGAACTGTGAAAAGTCATAAAGGTCATTATCCATGTCTAGTTTTCCAACTCTAGTGACAAATTCTATGTTAAAACCACACAATATATAAATAATACTACCTCTAGGCTTACAGAAGGTCCACCAATACTTCAAAGCAAAGCTTATTAGTGACTTGAGTGGTTATATTCCTATACAGTATTGGTTGTAGAATTTTAGGTTTTATCAAAGATTTCAAGCATAAATTTCTTAACAGCGCTTTGATCTAATCTAAACTTATCACCACAAGGAGTTTTCAACAATTGTGCAATCCTTGACACATAAAAGAAATGAAATCACTGTCACAGCCAACAATAAAAGAGTAAGTCACAAAGCACTTGTTTTTCTTTCCAGATAGTTTTCAAATAAAGGAAGATTTAGTAGCAGCTCAATCCGAAATCATTTTTTCAATTACATCCAGGCTTGGACCAATCCTACAGACATCAGTTAGATATACAACTCAACTCCAATATCTTCATACTCCCAAATTGGATGTGCTCCTCCTATTCTTGGATTATTTAATAAAAAAGAAAGAATATTTATATGAGCTCTTGCAGGATGGACTAGTGAAACCATGGGGTTGATTTAATAATGCCAAAAAGGCTGTTCACTTTGCTAGTGAATTTTCCCATAGCTTAGTAGATGAGATTAAGTTCTGCACCCCCAAAGACACTACCATCAACAACACCACCACCACCACATACCTTCCGCTTGAGTCACAGGAATTATTTTCTGATCCATATCAAGACATTTCTGATGCGCAGCCACTCTTGGCATTGGATCAGGAAGAGGAGGTAGCAACCACCGCCACTCAGCAGTCTGACGACAGTACCCAGATAAACCCAAGGAGGAGGTTGTCCTCGGTGTTGCTGCCTACTCCGAGATCTCTACTTATAGCGGTGGGGAAGGTGACGTTGATGATGACGTGTCTAGTGATGTCACGTGGGTGCCCACAAGAGAGGAAGAGGAGGGGAGTTCAGAGGGAGATATGGACCAGCAGATAGGGAGGAGAAGCAGGAATAACTTACATTGCACAGGAGGGACAAAGCAGACTCCTAATGTATCAGGAGCGAGTCATCGTCCATGTACGGTCACATCTGGCGCTCCCAGGACACTGGCACATGGCTCCGCAGTGTGGGCTTTTTTTAACGTGTCCGCTGCTGACAATAGTGTTGCCATCTGCAATCTTTGCAGTCAACGCATTAGTCACGGTAAGCCCAACACTCACCTAGGGACGACCGCCTTAAGAAGGCACATGAGCTGCCATCACCGAGCCCAGTGGGAGCAACGGAACACACAAAGCCACACTCCAGGCTCTCACCGTCCAGCCTCGTCTTCTACTTCTCCTTCTCCTCTCTCCTCACAACTGTCCTCCACTCCACCTTCCATCACGCCAAGCTCACGTTTTTCTGCAAAAAGGCAGGCTTCCGTGGGCCTAATGTTTGAGCGTAAAAAAGTGATGACGCCATATAACCCTCTTGCCAAACGGTTGACGGCTGGCTTGTCAGAACTGATAGCCCGCCAACTACTGCCATATAAACTGGTGGACTCGGAGGCCTTTCGAAAATTTGTGGTCATTGGAACACCACAATGGAAGGTCCCAGGAAGGAAGTATTTCTCACAGAAGGGCATCCCAGAGCTATATGGCCATGTTCAGCGGCAAGTGAATGTATCTCTGGCACACAGTGTCAGTGCCAAGATACATCTGACCACAGACACGTGGTCTAGCAAACACGGGCAGGGAAGGTATATCACTTTTACTGCCCACTGGGTGAACCTTCTTACGGCCATCAAGCATGTAACCTGTGGCACCCGTGTAGATTTGGTTTTACCGCCACCGATTGCATGCAGGCCTGGTTCTTCTTCTCCTCCTCCTCCTACTCCATCCTCCTCCCTCTCCTCCTCGGCTGACTCCTCCTTTTCCGCTGCTAGCGTCTCTTCCGCTGCGCCGCCCAAGCTCCCCAGAACCTATTCGACATGTCAGGTGAGACGTTGCCATGTCGTGCTGCGTCTGTTGTGCCTGGAAGCCAAGAGCCACACTGGCCCGGCACTCCTTTCAGCTTTGCGTTCACAGGCAGATCAGTGGCTAACACCGCTCAATTTGACAGTTGGTAAAGTGGCGTGTGACAATGGTGTCAATCTGCTTAGCACATTGAAACAGGGCAAAATTACGCACGTGCCATGCATGGCACACGTCTTAAACTTGGTCGTGCAGTGATTCGTTGTCAAATACCCTGGGGTCCAGGACATCTTTCGGCAGGCAAGGAAAATCTCGGCCCATTTCTGAAGATCTTACACGGCCATGGCTCGCCTTGCTGACATTCAGCGCCGACACAATCTGCCGGTCAGACGTCTTATTTGCGATTGCCCGACGCGATGGAACTCAACCTTCTATATGCTTGATAGGCTGCTCCAGCAGAAACGTGCAGTTAACGTCTACCTGTATGAACTCTGCGGCAGAACAGGTTCTGGGGAGCTGGGTTTTTTCACCGCGCCAGTGGCTGCTCATGCGCGACGCATGCAAACTTCTGCGGCCATTTAAGGAGATCACCAGTCGCAGCCATGGCGCTATCAGTGACATGGTACCTTATGCCTTCTTTATGGAGCGTGCATTGCGTCGTGTCATTGATCAAGCTGTGGAGGAGCAGGAGCGGGAAGATGAGGAAGTCGCAATGCTGGATGAATTCCCAGGGGGGGGCTACTCTGTCTGAGACAAGTGAACAACAGGAGTCTGAAGAGGAGTCAGAGGAGGATGGTGCCGGGGCGGATGAGGAGGAGCAAGAAGAGCATGCTTTAAACCTTTCTGGGATCCCTGTTGTTGTGCGTGGATGGGGAGAGGAGAATGAAGAGGACGACATTATCCTGGATGATGAGAAGGAGCCAGGCCCCCACACCGCTTCCAGTTTAGTGCAAATGGAGGCCTTCATGCTCCAGTGTTTTAATAGGGACCCCGTATAAAAAGCATAAGGGTCAAGGACCAGTACTGGGTGGCAACTTATTTAGACCCCCGGTGCAAACACAAAATGGTGGAAATGTTACCGCCGTCACAGAGGGCTGTCAGAATGGAGCACTTCCAGGCCTTGCTTCGAGAAATGCTGCATTCTGCTTTTGCGTGCGCTGGCAGAGGAGCAATTCCCACTCCCAGAGAAGGAGTTGCGGGTACCAATCCAACAGCGCCTGCAAGAAGAGGCCGGTTTGAAGATGTGTTGGTGACTTCTGATATGAGGTCATTCTTTCAGCCGACCCATCGACAGGTGTCATCCGGATCCAGCATCAGGGAACGCCTAGATCGTCAGGTGTCCGACTACACCGGGTTAACGGCCGATGTGGACGCTCTGAGGAGTGATGAACCCCTGGACTACTGGGTGGGCTGGCTTGACCTCTGGCCAGAGCTTGCCCAATTTGCAATCGAACTGTTGGCTTGCCCCTCGTCCAGTGTCCTATCCAAAAGGACGTTCAGCGCAGCAGGGGGGATTGTGACCGATAAGCGTACTCGCCTAGCTCACGACAGTGTTAACTACCTCACATTTCTAAAAATGAATGAGGCATGGATCTCGGAGTAATTCCACACATGTGACCAGTAGACCATGTATATGTCTAGAAACTATTTTTTTAATCGAGCACACAGACCTTCTTTCTTCATTTGGCTCACTTCCTTGTACAAAAAAAGCACACCGTACTATATGCCCCTACCCTCCTCTTTGAAGAGGTTGAGCGGTGTCATATTTCTCCTGGGGCTGCTTATTATGAGGGGCTCCCACCATCCCTGTGCTGTGCTGACTTCCTCCTGGGGCTGTACCTCTGCTGTGCATATTATGAGGGGCTCCCACCATCCCTGTGCTATGCTCATTATGAGGGGCTCCCACAATCCCTGTGCTATGCTGACTTCCTCCTGGGGCTGCTTATCATGAGGGGCTCCCACCATCCTTGTGCTATGTTGACTTACTCCTGGGGCTGTACCTCTGCTGTGCATATTATGAGGGGCTCCCACCATCCCTGTGCTATGCTCATTATGAGGGGCTCCCACCATCCCTGTGCTATGCTGACTTCCTCCTGGGGCTGCTTATTATGAGGGGCTCCCACCATCCCTGTGCTATGTTGACTTCCTCCTGGGGCTGCTCATCATGAGGGGCTCCCACCATCCTTGTGCTGTGCTGACTATCTCCTGGGGCTGTACCTCTGCTGTGCATATTATGAGGGGCTCCCACCATCCCTGTGCTATGCTCATTATGAGGGGCTCCCACCATCCCTGTGCTATGCTGACTTCCTCTTAAGGCTGCTTATTATGAGGGGCTCCCACCATCCCTGTGCTGTGCTAAATTCCTCCTGGGGCTGTACCTCTGCTGTGCATATTATGAGGAGCTCTCACCATCCCTGTGCTATGCTCATTATGAGGGGCTCCCACCATCCCTGTGCTATGCTGACTTCCTCCTGGGGCCGCTTATTATGAGGGGCTCCCACCATCCCTGTGCTGTGCTGACTTCCTCCTGGGGCTGTACCTCTGCTGTGCATATTATGAGGGGCTCCCACCATCCCTGTGCTATGCTCATTATGAGGGGCTTCCACCATCCCTGTGCTATGCTGACTTCCTCCTGGGGCTGCTTATTATGAGGGGCTCTCACCATCCCTGTGCTATGCTGACTTTCTCCTGGGGCTGCTTATTATGAGGGGCTCCCACTATCCCTGTGCTGTGTTGACTTCCTCCTGGGGCTGTACCTCTGCTGTGCATATTAAGAGGGGCTCCCACCATCCCTGTGCTATGCTCATTATGAGGGGCTCCCACCATCCCTGTGCTATGCTCATTATGAGGGGCTCCCACCATCCCTGTGCTGTGCTGACTTCCTCCTGGGGCTGCTTATTATGAGGGGCTCCCACCATCCCTGTGCTGTGCTGACTTCCTCCTGGGGCTGTACCTCTGCTGTGCATATTATGAGGGGCTCCCACCATCCCTGTGCTATGCTCATTATGAGGGGCTCCCACCATCCCTGTGCTATGCTGACTTCCTCCTGGGGCTGCTTATTATGAGGGGCTCCCACCATCCTTGTGCTATGCTCATTATGAGGGGCTCCCACCATCCCTGTGCTATGCTCATTATGAGGGCCTCCCACCATCCCTGTGCTATGCACATTATGAGGGGTTCCCACCATCCCTGTGCTATGCTGACTTCCTCCTGGGGCTGCTTATTATGAGGGGCTCCCACCATCCCTGTGCTATGCTGACTTACTCCTGGGGCTGTACCTCTGCTGTGCATATTATGAGGGGCTCCCACCATCCCTGTGCTATGCTCATTATGAGGGGCTCCCACCATCCCTGTGCTATGCTCATTATGAGGGGCTCCCACCATCCCTGTGCTATGCTGACTTACTCCTGGGGCTGCTTACGGTGCAGGTGTCAGTGCTGTATATCACGGTGCTGGTGTCAGTGCTGTATATCACGGTGCAGGTGTCATTGCTGTATGTCACGCTGCTGATGTCAGTGCTCTCTATCACGGTGCTGGTGTCAGATCACTCTATCACGGTGCAGGTGTCATTGCTGTATGTCACGCTGCTGGTGATCATCTCCTGCACCCTCTTCTTTGCCTACCCTGACCTTCCCTCTCCTCCATTGCCTTCATGCGCTCCACAGTCCTGAATTGTCACAACAATTTCACATATAAAAAAAGAATGGCTTGTAGTTGTCGATCCCAGATTTACCTCATACATGTGTTATGTCATTGGCCATGTGGTGGGACTATGTTTGCACAGCTAGTAATTATTTTGTGGCTGCAAATTTGACCTGTAGGTTTGCAAAGTTCGCCTCCCATTGAAGTCAATGGGGCCCGCCGCGAACGTTACGGTTCGCGAACTATCGGCCACGTTCGCAGTCCGCGTTTGCAAAACGTCCCGTCGGAAGTTCGTCCATCACTAGTCCTGACCAAGGTGTTTATTGTCCCAATAGTTGCTGGTTTGAAGTTCTTCTTCAAGGTAGGCTCAGCCAGACAAAATGATAATCTCTTTGTTTGCAAAGAATTTGTAAAGGAAACATGAAATTTTTTTTTAACCACTTGCCTACTGGGCACTTAAACCCCCCTCCTGCCCAGACCAATTTAATGACAATTACTCAGTCATGTAACACTGTACCCAAATTAATTTTGTGTCCTTTTTTTCATACAAATAGCGCTTTCATTTGGTGGTATTTGATCACCTCTGGGTTTTTTATTTTTTGCGCTATAAATAAAAAAAGACAGAAAATTTTGAAAAAAAAACTAATTTTTCTGTTTCTGTGATAAAATTTTGCAAACTATTCTTTTTTCTCATGAATTTTGGCCACAATTTATACTGCTACGTATCTTTGGTACAAATAACCCAAATTAGTGAATATTAGTGAATATTATTTGGTCTTTGTGAAAGTTAGAGGGTCTACAAGCTGTGGTGCAAATCATAAAAAATTGATCACACATGATGTACTGGTGAGTGGTGATCTCATTTCTTGCGACCCGTACAAGCCAGGAAAGTACAAATACCCCCCAAAATGACCCCTTTTTGGAAAGTAGACATTCCAAGGTATTTAGTAAGAGCAATGGTGAGGTTTTTGGTGTTGTCATTTTTTCCCACAATTCTTTGAAAACTGAAGATTTTTTTAATTTTCTTTCCCACAAAATTGTCATTGTAATAGGTTATTTCTCTCACATGACATGTGTATACCACAAATAATGTCCCAAAATACATTCTGCTACTCCTCCTGAGTACTACAATACCACATGTGTGGGACTTTTTCACAGCCAAGCCACTTAGAGAGGCCTAACATGCAGGGAGCACCGTCACGTGTTCTAGGAGCATAAATTACACATCTAACTTGTTGACTACCTATTACACTTTTGAAGGCCCTGGAGCACCAGGACAATGACATGTGACACTGACGTGGCACTGATGGCAGAAGGCACTGATGGCATGTGACACTGATGGGACACTGATGACAGATGGCACTAATACGTGGCACTGATGACAGATGCACTAATACGTGGCACTGATGACAGATGGCACTAACATGTGGCACTGATGAAAGATGGCACTAATACGTGGCACTGATGACACCTGACACTGATTACAGATGGCACTGATGACACATGACACTGACAGGTGGCACTGGGGACAGATGGCATGTGGCACTGGGGACAGGTGGCACTGGGCAAAGATGACACTGATAGGTGGCACTGGGGACATATGGCACTGATAGGTGGCACTGGGGACAGATGGACATGTGTGTGTGTGTGTTTCACTCTGTGTGTGTGTTTCACTGTGTGTGTGTGTTTCACTGTGTGAGTGTTAACTTACTGTTCACTGGCGCTGCAGCACGGAAGCTCTCCCTCCTCACACGCTGTCTCTGTGTGAGGAGGGAGAGCCGGCGATGAGAGATGATCTCATATGTTTACATATTAGATCACCTCTCATTGGACACGGCAATCGAGTGCTAAATGGCCGCTGTGATTGGCTATTTAGCACGATCTGTGATTGGCTGTGTCCAAGGGACACGGCCAACACAGA
This sequence comes from Lithobates pipiens, assembly GCF_037356315.1. NCBI lineage: Eukaryota > Metazoa > Chordata > Amphibia > Anura > Ranidae > Lithobates > Lithobates pipiens. Next base: position 54,934,705 of record NW_027507685.1, on the reverse strand, counting down.
ACTTAGTAAACAGGAGGACGTCCAGGGACGCCCGTCCGGCAGTTAGCGTCCGCGCTGTAGCCGTCTTTTGACTATAGCGCGGGCGCGAAGTGGTTAAATGTTCCTTTGTTTTATGTGGTCACTACTAAAATGATTTGTCTTGTTGTCCAATTTCAGAGCTATTTCAGGGTTAAAGGCCAATTAATTAAAATCAGAAGCACTAAATATAAATCTCCCAGACTTAGTCCTGGGATCAATACAGACATCCTTTTCTTTTAAATGGAGTACACAGGTGCTCCCATATCGTGGGGTCAAACTGACCTAGTTTTTAATCTAAAGATCCACCATGCTTCTCTCCCCAGTAGCCTTCTCTCCGGGACGGTGGCCAATGCTAACTTGGAAGTCCAGCATCTTTAAGATCGGCCAAAATTTAGAGTGGCTTGGAGAGATTGATACTTTAAAGCGGAAATTGGAAACTATAATAGGATATTGGACACTTATAATTTCTAGGATAAGGGACATTTTCATTTGTATTTACAAGTTCTGATCTGCATATATTGGACTTTCTATTCACTTGTATTGGAGTTACACATATATGAGAATATGCAATATTTATTGTCTGCCTATTACATTAATATCTTTAGTTGGAGCACGCTGATTGGATTATATCAAGCACATTAGCACTTTATTGATGTAGTACTTTTCAAATTTATTTATAATTTTTGTCTTAAATATTGGATTTTTTTTTCTTTTCACATGTATTGGAGTAACACATATATGAGTTCATATAATATTTATTGTTTGCTCATCACGTTATTAATTTTATATTTTTATGTTGGAGCACGCTAATTGTAGCATACTAAGTATATTAGCACTATATTGATTTAGCACTACTTATTGGAAGTTCATCTAGCTCATTTTAGCACATATTGGTATTATTAAGCCCTCAGCACTTTATTACATTATTAAGCACCCAATATTTTTGTAGGTAGTGGGGGCATGTGTGCTGTTTGAAGCACTAAGCACATCATATTTTAAGCACGTAGCACTTTATGCTTGTATATTGCCATGATACAATAATATATTGTTTTATTTATACTACTGATGCACTAGGTGGGAAGTTAATTAGAGCACATCATTTGTATTTTTCAATTAGCATTTATAGTGTCGGATCACTTTGATATGATCACAGCTTAATTATTTAGTTATTTCCCAGCTTTTCAGTTTTTTTATCCATTTTTGCGCTTTAGTATTTTTGTTATTATCCTACAGCCTAGATATTGGAGACTGCGTAAAATACAGATGATCAGGTAAATTACATAGTTTGTGCCATAGTTGGTATATTGCTGTATAGTGAATTATTCATCTGTAGCTGTGGCCATAAACGTTTTACCCAATACACACATATTACAGTCCCTACAGGTTTTTGTGTTATAAGGATAACTTCCAGTATAGGAGAGCCAGGTGGATTGGCATTGTTGGGATGAGAAAAGACTAGGTGATAGTGCAGTCCCTAATGCTGGCGCACATCGGCTAGAAAAGCGGCAACCTGCTTGCAATATCCCATTAAAATCTTTATCTGTATACGGTATTGGCAGATTCTTTTTGAATATTCTATTTGATAATATTCTTGGAAAAATGTAGTTAAAAACGTCATTGGTCTGCCCGTTCCTCTATTTTTAAAGTTGTAAGGTTTATTCTTATTTTTATTCTTATGCTTTCTCTTGGTTTTAGACATATCTGACAATAATTCCTCTCTGTTCATTATCAAAACCCTTTCAAGTCCTTGGTATATAACAGATTTGTTATAACTTCTGTCCAATTAACGCTGGTGAATGACCTTGCATTCCAGCTCAAAGGCTGAGTCTGTTGAACAATTTTGTTTGGCCCGAATAAACTCCCCATAAGGGATGGCAATGATGGTGTGGAATGGATGACAGCTGGCTACAAAAGGTGCAGTGTTACCAGTGCATGATTTCCTATAGGGGCATGTTAAAACATCCCCTGTAGTTGGATCGCCCTTTAGGTTGATGTCTAAAAAATATATACCAGAAGCATCAAGCTCAATTGAAAAATGCTAAATTCATACAGTCCTATAGTGTCACCATCCTACACCATCAGGAGGTCATCGATATAACAACCATACCATACAATCCGCTTGGCAAAGAGGTTGCTGGGAGCGAACAATAATTGTTCCTCCCACCAACCAATATAGAGATTCACCATGTATGGTCAGGAACTAGCACCCGTTGATGCTCCACAGCGCTGGACATAGTATACGCCACCAAATAAAAAATTATTATGCTTTAATAAAAGCTCCACGCTTAACAAAATAAGGTAACTACCCATTGAACAGTTGTAATGTGGGATAGGACTGTGCTGGTATCTCTAATGTAGCCAGGCAATCTGTGTATGTATTTTCTCGTTCAAAAGTTTTTATTTTATGTTAAAATAAATTACATGTACAGAATATAAGACAAATTATGTGATATCAGAAATAAAGACATATTGAAGTACGGATGATACAAAGCAAAGAAGAATTTTAAGATATTCCCGTGCGAATGACAATAAATGGCCTTATATATTTTAGAATTTGAAAACATTCTTATAGCTGAGTTTTAAACATTTTAATCCCAAGAAAATATAAATATGTCTAAAAGAAAATATATGATTTTAAAGTTTTGACTGTAACTTCTAAAGTATGTTTATAGTAAGTATTATATAGTAAGGGAAGAACATAAAAGGTAAATAGGAGGGGAAGGTGAGGGAATAATTCTCCGGAGGAGGTTTTATTGTGTATGTGTTTTCACATACCTGGATTGTCATTTTCATACCTGTTTTTATTTAATGTTTTTGTATTTTATGGTGTTTTCTTTTATGTATATGTGTATGGATATATGCACGTGTGTGTACTTATGTTTGTGTGTACATATATGTGCATATCACAAGGTGTGAAAATTTAGTGGTACAAACATGGATCACCCAGCATGTATTGCAGCTGATACTACTTTTTTTGTTGATTGCCTGCGGTCAATTAAGACAATTAATGGGTGGAAATGGGGAAAAAATACTGTGCTAAACCTCAATAACCTTAGTGAAAAAGCAGCTAACACTCAAAGTTCAAAATAACATGTGAAAAAATATGTGTAGCACCATGAATGGGAACATGACAACAATTGTGAATGTGAAAAAAATGTAAAAAATATGAAAAATTACTCAAACAATAATGGTGATCAATTATTCCACACAAAATTGTGAAAAGAAAAAGTCAAAGCACTAATGGTGCTAATAGGACCCAATGGGATATAATAGTTTATATATAGAAAACATGTAAAACTTCTTTAAGGTCTTCTTTCCAGAAAGACTTGACTGAAGTATAATTCCAACCGTAGGATGAACATGCCAATCAAAATTTGATAATGATGCACATACGATAAGGTACTCTTACCAGCTGAGGTGGACACACGTACCATATGGCAGTGGGTCAGAAAGGCTTGTAATCCTCATGTTGGTATTACATTCGGTGCGTTGATGAGCAGCTCCAAATCGCAGGACCATGAAAGTACACACAAAACCGTCAAGCAGCAGCCAAAGGTGTCCCAGATGTATTCACGTATGAATGGAAAAACAGGGAAAAAAGATAGCGGGATATAAAATGGAAGGGAAAAAAAGGAAAAGGCTCCATATGGTGCCGGTCAACCAATACCAATTTAATGGGCTTAAAACATCTTACAACGATTTGCAAGATACATAATAAAATTGATCCAAAATACAATAAAATTGAATAAAAGCAATGTGGAAGTCACAAATGTGCAAGCGCTTCGACACAAGGAGTCTTCAACTGGGGCATCATTTGGCTCCCCACATTGCTACCACCTTTATACTTATTTATACATACATAATAGAAAGTAAATAGGCTGTGGATAGTATTCCAAATCTCTGTGTCCCAAACCTCGCAATAAAGTCGGAACGATAGAGCGTGGCATAATTTCCGGGACGGCCGTGGATCACGTGACATTCATTTCGCCACTTACCATTTACATGTAGGGGACTTACAGTTCCCGTGTGTCTATGTGTTTTATAGCCAGTTGCTGTGTTTGCGTCCTGTGTGGATGTTTTGGTTTACATGATGTTCCGTTTTAGTGGACCTATGCCATTTAGTGGCAATTTGGTCAATGTTAGTTGTTCTCCCTATGAGACATTTTAACACCCACATATACGTATTGCCCACTACGAATCCTCTATGCAGAATATATGTGAACTTGGCATGCTCCTCCCCTCGGTGATGCTGCAGCGTGGCTCTGGCACCATGTCAGGTGTTGGAGTGCGTATGACGCACATCACAAAGCTGTTTAGGTTATGGAAGGGCGGATTAGCATAGTGGATGACATGTGATCTGTGTGACCGCCAGATGTTGACGTTCTCTCAGGTCGAGGCTTGGTATGCTTGTGGCTATCTCAGGTCGAGGCTTGGAGTGCGGCTGGTTTTATTGGCGAAATGAACGTCACGTAAGCTGTCCCGGAAATTATGTCACGCTCTATTGTTTCTGACTTTATTGCGAGGAATGGAATGCAGAGGTTTGGAATACTGTCCACAGCCTGTTCGCTTTCTATTATGTATACACCTATGAGGAGCTTCAAGCCTCGTTTTCCTATTGTGATTCCTAAAATGGGGGTTTTCGTGTTTAGTGGGTGTGCCGCTAGTGAGGGTGGCCTGGAGGCTTGAGACGCAGGCCGCCCCGGCACTTCTGGTTTGTCATGACGTGGGTGATCTCTTCCATTTTGAAATAAGTATAAAGGTGGTAGCAATGTGGGGAGTCAAATGATGCCCAGTTGAAGATCCCTTGTGTCGAAACGCGTCGACCTTGCACATTTGTGACTCACACATTGCTTTTATTCTATTTTAGATCAAATTTATTATGCATCTTGCAAATCGTTGTAAGATGTTTTAAGCCCATTAAATTGGTATTAATTGACCTGCACCATATGGAGCCTTTTCCTTTTTTTCCCTTTTATTTTATAACCTACTATCTTTGATCTCTGTTTTTCAATTTATACGTGGATACATCTGGGACACCTTTGGCTGCTGCTTGATGGTTCTGTGTGGACTTTCATGGTCCTGCGATTTGGAGCTGCTCATCAACGCACCCTAAGTGATACCAACAGGAGGATTACAAGAATTTCTGACCCGCTGCCATATGGCACGTGTATCCACCTCAGCTGGTAAGAGTACCTTATCGTATGTGTATCATTGTTAAATTTATAATAAAATATTTATAAAAATGTGAGGGGTGTACTCCATTTTGTGAGATACCGTATAGTGGGGAAAATAATTATTTGATCCCCTGCAGATTTTGTAAGTTTGCCCACTTACAAAGAGATGAAGGGTCTATAATTTTTATCATAGGTGTTTTTTAACCGGTTCTTTACTGCGGCAGAATGGCACGGGTGGGTGAAACGACGTTACCTTATGGCGGCCGTGATGATTGGTTTTGTTTCAGGACCGATCAGTCTCCAGGCCCAGGCCAATGATTTCTGACTTAGACCTGTTGAACGGTTCTGACAAATGCTTCCCCTGCCTGTAAGTGTAAACACGTTATCTCCCTCTCTGGAATTTTTTTCTGTCCCAGAGAAAGGAGAGAGGACGTGAGTTGCACCAACACTACACTGACACATTACACGTAGGTACACATTTCACCCCCGATCACGGCCCCCCCCCCCAGTTAACTCCTTGACTCTATGTCACTGTGTCACCCAGTGCAGTGTTCGTATTTTTCTTTGATCACTGTACTGGATTAGTGGGATCAGCCCAGAAACCTGCCAGCACTTGCATTTAGCCCCTCCACCCAGCCCAGCCCAACCCACCCCACCTAAGTGCAGTATCAATCGATCACTGTCACTTACAAAACACTAAACACATAAATGCAGCATTCGCAGAGTCAGGCCTGATCCCTGTGAACGATAACAGTTTTTTCGGTAGCGTTTGAAGCAGTCGCTGACAGTCAGGTGTTCTTTTTTCCTGTGAGTCTCACTAGTTGTACCAGTAAATTTAGAGGCCAAAATGTCCAATTGAAGGTACACTAGTGAAGAGGCCTACACGTTTCTGAGCATGACAGATGAGAGTGAAGAGGAACTCACCCATCTGTCAGATTCAGGCTCAGAATACGAACCTGTAGAAAGCAGCAGCACCCTGACAGATAGCTCTGATGACAGAGTAATGGTCCCTGCCAAGGTCAGGCCCATCGAGCCCATAGTGCCCTTCCTTCTGCATTTGCCAATCCGAATAGGGAGCCCACCACTTCTGCAGCACCTGTACTTCCCCCATTCACTGACCAACACTGAATTCAGGTAGAAACAGTTGCTTTTACGTCATTTGATTTTTATTCACTGTTTTTCACCGAAGATCTCGATAGATCTATTGTGGACCAAAGCAATTTGTATGCTGGTCAATTCATTTCCGCTAATCCCCAGTTGACGCTTGCCAGAGATTGGAGATCTATTATGGTCTCCGAATTTAAGACCTTCCTGGGCCTATCCCTCCTCATGTGCATAACTAAAAAAAGTGAGTTGCGGTCATATTGGTCCACTGACCCAACTGACCATATGCCCTTGTTCTCTGCCTCCAGGACCAGGACACGATACGAGCAGATCTTGCAGTTCATGCATTTCAATGACAATGAGCTCTGTTGTCCTCGGGGTGACCCTGAATACGATCGGTTCTACAAAATTTGGCCCCTCGTAAACCACTTCAACCAGCAGTTTGCTGCCTTGTTTACTTCCAATCAAGTTGTCTGCATTGGTGAGTCCACGATTAGGTTTTCTGGCCGCTTGTCATTCAAACAGTATCTTCCCAGCAAGCGTGCCAGATATAGAGTCAAGATTTATAAGCTCTGTGGCAGGGCAACAGGCTCAACATATAGTTTTATGGTTTACAAGGGAAGAGATAGTTACGTAGAGCCAGAGAACTGCCCAGACTATATAGGGAGTGCTGGTAAGATTGTGTGGGACTTGGTGTCACCCTTTTTTGGAAAGGGGTACCACTTGTATGTGGACAATTATTACACACTTTTTAGTCACTCATTTGATCATGGAATTGGCGCAAACGGCACTTTGTAATCTAATCACCGGGACTTACCCCAGCGGCTTGTAGATTCCTATCTTAGGCTGGGGGAGAGAGCCTGCTTGAGATGTAATAATGTGCTTGCTGTGAAGTGGAGGGATAATAATAATGTTTTTGTTCTGTCCTCCCTTAACCCAGACACAATGATCCAAATTCAAATGGCGACTGGTGTTGTGGAGAAACCCCTTTGTGTTCAGGAATACAACCTTAACATGGGAGGGGTGGACCTCAACGACCAGTTGTTGGTGCTGTACCTAATTGCCCGTAAGGTCAGACACTGGTATAAAAAAAGTGTCTGTATATTTATTTCAAATGGCGCTACTGAATGCTTATGTGCTATACAAAGCTTCAGGACAAACTGGATCCTTCCTTAAATTCCAGGAAGAGATCATCACAGCCCTTCTGTTTCCAGACAGTGCTGTGGCCCAACTTCCCAATCCAAATGCAGTGAGCCGGCTGCATGAGAGGCATTTTCCGTATGTCCTCCTTGGTACCCCTACCCAAAGAAATCCCCAAAGAAGATGTCGTGTCTCCAGAAAACACAGATATAGGCTTGACACCCGCTTTTATTGTCCCTCCTGTCCTGACAAACCTGGTCTTTGCATTGGCTAATGTTTTGAATGCTACCACACACTAGTGGAGTGTTAGCATAGGGTACAACATTGCACAATCCTAGGGCACACTTACACAGGGTCTCAAAAGATGAGATGGCCATCACATTTTGAGAGACCCTAATCTAGAACGTTTACAGTTTATATAAAAGTAAAAAACAAAAAAAACACACACAAAAAAAAAAGCCAAAAACACTTGTGGTTTTATTTTTCTTCTTTCTATTGTTCTCTCTCTCTTATGTTCGCTCTCTATTGTTCACTCTATTGTTTGCTCTCTAATGTTCTATATCTATTATTCTCTTTCCTTTGTTACTGCATTTTAAAACTATAATTTTTTATTTTTACTATGTTTTATTATGTTTGCTTTGCGGGTATTGTACGTCTTACTGTTATACTGTATGTATGTTACTTTGTTTTATTGTTAACCACAATTTGCTTAACAGGTATGCCATTCAGCTGCAGCATGGGTTTATCTATTCTGACAGCAACAGCGTTTGCTCTCACGATACGTAAAGCTGTAACTCCAGCACTGTAGGAGGTGATTTCACCACCACAGTTAAAAAGAAAGCATATATGCTGACGCATGGGGGCAGGGGTGGCAGAGCGATTTGCTGCTTACATTAGGGGCAGATTGTCCCCATGCTTCGGCATATATTTTTTTAGGCACAGATTGCGTTAAAATATCAAGTTGTTTTATTGAGTTAATGTTTTATCATTACCATTGTTTGCTTTTCAGGTATGCCATTCAGCTACAGCACTGATTTATTTATTTTGACAGCAACAGCGTTTGCTCTTACTATACAAAAATCAGCGACTCCATCGATGTAGCATGTGATTTCACCACCACAGTTAAGAAAAAATGGTGCATGTATGCCCATCATTATAAGTGAGTGGATGAAGGGTGGTATTCTAATGGTGGGCATACCCACCAATCAATCTCTTTTTTTTTGTTAAGTCCACAGGCTGCATGGAAAAAAGAACATTACAATATATGCCCAACAAGGACCAGCAATGTACTGGTATGTTGCTGGACTTTGAGTGGTTGTACCAGAATGATGTCTGCAGGTTTAGGTATCATCTTGGTATCATTCTTTTCAGTCAGCAGTCGGCTTTCATGTAAAAGCAATCCTAGTGGCTAATTAGCCTCTAGACTGCTTTTACAAGCAGTGGGAGGGAACAGCCCCCCCCCCCCCCACCGTCTTCCATGGTTTTTTTTGGGCTCTTCTGTCCCAACAGGGAACCCTAAAATGCAGCTAGTGGTTCTGGCAGTTGACCATAGAGCTGATCGGAGACCAGAATGGCTCCAAACTTCTCTATAGCCTAGCAAACCATAAGCTACGAGCATTTCATGATTTAGGTTTTTCTGGATATAAACAGCGCCATTTGGAAATTGGGAAAGCATTTTATCACATTGATCTTGGTGTGGTCAGATGCTTTTTTTCAAAAAAGAGTACTTGTCACTACCTATTGCTATCATAGGGGATATTTCGAAATAACAATAAAAATGATAAAAAAAATAATGAAAGGAACAGTTTAAAAATAAATTAAAGAAGCAAAATAAATCATTTATATAAAAAAAAATCACCCATGTCTCCCTGTGCTCACGTGCAAAGGCGAACGCAAGCGTCGGTCTGGTGCCTCTTCACTGTACACAGTAATTGCACAATGCATGTGAGGTATCACCACAAAGGTCAGATCGAGGGCAGTAATTTTAGAAGTTGACCTCCTCTGTAAATCTAAAGTGGTAACCTGTAAAGGCTTTTAAAAATGTATGTAGTTTGTTGCCGCTGCACGTTTGTGTGCAATTTCAAAGCATGTTGTGTTTGGTATCCATGTACTCGACCTAAGATCATCTTTTTTATTTCATAAAACATTTGGGCAATATAGTGTCTTTTAGTGCATTCAAATTAAAAAAGTGTTTTTTTCCCAAAAAAATGTGTTAGAAAAATCGCTGCACAAATACTATGTGAAAAAAATTGCAACACTCACCATTTTAAACTGTAGGGCCTTTGCTTTAAAAAAATATATAATGTTTGGAGGTTTAATGTAATTTTCTAGCAAAAAAAAAAAAATGTTTTTTCATGTAAACAAAAAGTGTCAGAAAGGGCTTTGTCTTCAAGTGGTTAGAAGAGTGGGTGATGTGTGACATAAGCTTCTAAATGTTGTGCATAAAATGCCAGGAAAATTCAACCCACCCCCCCCATGACCCCTTTTTTGAAAGTAGACACCCCAAGCTATTTGCTGATATGTTGAGTCCATGGAGTATTTTATAATTTCCACAATTTTAGGGAAAATTACAAACATTTTTTTTTTTTGCACAAAGTTGTCACTAAATGACATGTTACTCAAACATGCCATGAGCATATGTGGAATTACATCCCAAAATACATTCTGCTGCTTCTGCTGAGTACGGGGAAACCACATGTGTGAGACTTTTTGGGAGCCTAGCCGTGTACACGACCCCAAAAACCAATCACCACCTTCAGGCTTTCTAAGGATGTAAATTTTTGATTTCACTCCTCACTGACTATCATAGTTTCAGAGGCCATGGAATGCCCAGATGGCACAAAACCCCCCAAATGGCCCTATTTTGGAAAGTAGACACCCCAAGCTATTTGCTGAGAGGTATGGTGAATATTTTGCAGACCTCGCTTTTTGTCACGAAGTTTTGAAAATTGAAAAAAAAAATTTTTTCTTTTCTTTCTTCATTTTCAAAAACAATCGAGAGCTACAAAATACTCACCATGCCTCTCAGCAAATAGCTTGGGGTGTATACTTTCCCAAATGGGGTCATTTGGGGGGGGGGGGTTGTGCTATCTTGGCATTTTATGGCCTTCAAAACTGTGATAGGTAGTGAGGAGTGAAAGCAAACATTTAGAAATCCTGAAGGCAGTGCTTGGTTTTTGGGGACGCGTACGCAGCTAGACTCCCACAGTTTCGGAGGCCATGAAATGCTATAAATATACTATACTAACTATACTATACTATACAAAGAATATAACAGAATATGTAGAAAGGAAATAAAAGATGCAAAAATTCAAAATGAACAACAGATTGCAAAAGATAGCAAGACAATCCCCAAAAAATTCTTCAAATATATTAATAGTAAAAAGGTCAGGTCTGAGCATGTAGGCCCTTTACAAAATAATCTAGAGTAGGTGACTGGAGACAAAGAGAAGGCAAACTTTTTAAATACTTTCTTCAGCTCTGTGTATAAAAAGGAACATGGGGGAGCTCATGTCCATAATGGGGGTTATATTGACACAGCCCCAAATTATCCTCAATGGCTCAAAAGGGATATGGTCCAGAAATATTTAGACAGAATAAAGTTGGATAAAGCACCTGGACCAGATGGCAACCACCCACAAATCTAAAAGAATTGAGCTCTGTCATCTCAAGGCCATTGTTTCTAATATTAGGGGCTCGTTAATAACTGGAATGGTACCACTGGATTGGCACAGGGCCAATGTGGTGCCCATATTTAAAAAGGGATCAAAGTCTTTACCATGTAAGTATGGAATTGTTAGTTTAACTTCTATAGTCAGGAAGATTCTGGAGAGTTTAATAAAAAATATTTTAAGCAACAGACAGCATGGATTCATGAAACACAGAAGTTGTCAAACAAACCTGATTTCTTTTTATGAGGAGGTAAGTAAAACTTTGGACAGAGGGGTGGCTGTGGACGTGGTATGCCTGGACTTTTCAAAAGCATTTGAGACGGTTCCCCACACACAGCTAATGTGTAAGGTAAAGTCTACAAGCTTGGAAACATCATTTTGTAAATGGATAGAAATTGTCTAAAAGACAGAATTCAGAGTGTAGTGGTTAATGACTCATACTCTGAATGGTCTAAGGTTATCAGTGGTGTACCCAAAGGTTTCAGAAATCCTCAGTTTTTAAAATCTTTATAAATGATATAGGCTCTCTGATTAACAGTAACATTTCTGTCTTTGCAGATGACACTAAGCTACGCAGTGGAATAACGTCCTTACAGCATGTCTCCAATTTACAAGCTGACCTCAATTAACTAAGATGCAAATGAGGTTTAATGTTGATAAATGTAAAGTTATGCACTTGGGGGCTAAGAATATGCATGCATCATACATATTAGGGGGAGTACAACTGGGGGAATCAATGGTTGAGAAGGATCTGGGGGTTTTGGTAGATCATAAGCTCAATAATAGCATGCAATGCCAAGCTGCGGTTTCCAAAGCGAGCAAAGTCCTTTCTTGTATTAAGAGAGGTATGGACTCCAGAGAGAGAGATATAATTTTGCCCCTGTACAAATCATTAGTAAGACCCCATCTGGAATATGCAGTTCAGTTTTGGGCACCAGTTCTCAAAAAGGATATCGGGGAGCTGGAGAGCGTGCAGTGAAGGGCAAAAAAACTGATAAGAAGCATGGAGGAACTCAGCTATGAGGAAAGTTTAGAGGAACTGAATATATTCCCTCTTGAGGACAAGAGATTAACCACTTAACAACCGCCCATTGCCGATTAACGGCTTCAGGGCGGTTGTTTAACTTTGAGAGGGTGTTAATTAACGGCCTCCCAGAATCCTGCTCTCGCGCACCCCCTGGGGCGCGCACACGAGAGCATCCGTGACCGCCGGGTCCAGTGGACCCGGCGCATCACGGATCACGGTAAACGGCCGCTCATCGCGGCTGATTACCACGTGATCGCTCTGTCAAATGACGGAGTGATCACTTGTAAACAAACCGGCGTCATGTTATGACGCCGGTTCCTTCATCCCCCTCTCTGTACCGATCGGTACAGCGGAGGGGGAAGAGATCGGTGTCAGCAGTGCTGTGGGCTGCATCTGCAGTGCCCACATTGCTACTCACCAAAATGTAACCCCTAAATTCCCTGCCATTACTCTGCAATACCCTGCAACACTCTGCAATACCCTGCAACACCCGCCATTACCCTGCAACACTCTGCAATGCTCTGCAACACCCGCCAATACCCTGCAACACTCTGCAATGCTCTGCAACACCCGCCAATACCCTGCAATGCTCTGCAACACCCGCCAATACCCTGCAACACTCTGCAACACCCGCCAATACCCTGCAACACTCTGCAACACCCGCCAATACCCTGCAACACTCTGCAATGCTCTGCAACACCCGCCAATACCCTGCAACACTCTGCAATGCTCTGCAACACCCGCCAATACCCTGCAATGCTCTGCAACGCAATACTCTGCAACGCCATACTCTGAGATACCCAGCCATACTCAGAGATACCCAGCCATACCCAGTCATAGTTGGTGATACCCTGCAATACCCAGCCATAGACACCCCCCCCCCCTCCCGCTGCCCTCTGGTGCTTCTACCGACTCGCCAGTACGATCAAAGCCAGAATTTTTTTTTTCAGACTTCCCAGCTTAGAGGTGAGATGACCCCATATCTCACTGTAAAGAGGACCTGTCATGCCATATTCCTATTACAAGGGATGTTTACATTCCTTGTAATAGGAATAAAAGTGATCAAAAAATTTATTTTTGGGGAAAAAAAAACTAAAATAAAATAACTAAAATAAATAAAGTAAAATGAACAATAATTTTTTTTTTTTTTTTTAAAGTGCCCCTTTCCCCATGTGCTCGCATGCAGAAGCGAACGCATAAGTAAGTCCCGCCCACATATGAAAACGGTGTTCAAACCACACATGTGAGGTATCGCTGCGAACGTTAGAGCGAGAGCAATAATTATAGCCCTAGACCTCCTCTGTAACTCAAAACATATAGCCAGTAAAAAAAATTAAATCGTTGCCTATGGGGATTTTTAAGTAGCGACGTTTGGCGCCATTTCACGAGCGTATGCAATTTTGAAGAGTGACATGTTAGGTATCTATTTACTCAGCGTAACTTCATCTTTCACATTATGCAAAAATTGGGCTAACTTTACTGTTTTTTTTTTTTTAAGCACAAAACAGTTTTTTCCCAAAAAAAAGCATTAGAAAAATTGCTGCGCAAATACCGTGCGAGATAAAAAGTTGCAACGACCACCATTGTATTCTCCAGGGTGTTTGCTAAAAAAACATATATAATCTTTTGGGATTCTATGTAATTTTCTAGCAAATAAATTATGATTTTTACATGTAGGAGAGAAATGTCAGAATTGTCCTGGGTGCTCCAGAACGCCTGATGGCGCTCCCTGCATGTTGGGCCTCTGCATGTGGCCACACTGTGTAAAAGTCTCACACATGTGGTATCGCCGTACTCGGGAGTAATAGCAGAATGTGTTTTGGGGTGTAATTTGTGGTATGCATATGCTGTGTGTGAGAAATAAACTGATAATACGACAATTTTGTGAAAAAAAAAAAGTAAAAAAAATCTTGGTTTTGCAAAGAATTGTGGGAAAAAATTACAACTTCAAAAAACTCACCATGCCTCTTACTAAATACCTTGAAATGTCTTCTTTCCAAAAAGGGGTCATTTGGGGGGTATTTGTACTTTTTTGGCATGTTAGGGTCTCAAGAATTGAAATAGGCTGCCAGTACTTCAGGTGTGATCAATTTTCAGATATTGGCACCATAGCTTGTGGACTCTATAACTTTCACAAAGACCAAATAATATCCACCAATTTGTACTTATTTTTACCAAAGATATGTAGTAGTATAAATTTTGGCCAAAATTTATGAAGAAAAAATTACTAATCTGCTAAATTTTATAACAGAAACAAAGAAAAATTCATTTTTTTACAGAATTTTCTGTATTTTTTCTTTTATAGCACAAAAAATAAAAAAAACGAGCGGTGATTAAATACCACCAAAAGAAAGCTCCATTTGTGTGAAAAAAAGGACAAAAATTTCATATAGGTCCAGTGTTGCATGACTGAGTAATTGTCATTCAAAATGTGAGAGCACCGAAAGCTGAAAATTGGTCTGGTTATTAAGGGTGTTTAAGTGCTCAGTGGTCATGTTACAGGAGACAGAGACTGCGGATGTACTACAGGAGACAATCAGAGACTGCGGACATGCTACAGGAGACAATCAGCGACTGGTGGCATGCTACAGGAGAAAATCAGAGACTACAGACATGCTACAGGAGACAACCAGAGACTGCGGACATGCTACAAGAAAGGATGGGTGTAAGCCCTTGTACACCTGGTCGGACATTCCGACAACAAAATCCATCGGATTTTGTCCAACGGATTTTGTCCGAAACTGGTGTTTCATACACACGGACAAAGTTGTCAGAAAATCCGATCGTTCGTAACGTGATGATGTTATTTAGTTACGACAGGATTACGTTCAGGCTAGTAGCCAATACCTTTGGTCTAGGAATTTGATCTGAGTATGCATGGCGCTTTGTCAGATTGGAATTCTCAACAAACTATCGGACAAAGTCCGATCGGATCATGTTGTCGGAAATTTTTTATATCCAGCTCTCAAACTTTGTTGGTCGGACATTCCGACGGAAAAAGTCAGATGAAGTCCACACACGGTTGGATTATCCGACAACACGGTCTGATCTGACATTTTCCGTTGGAATGTCTGATCGTGTGTACAAGGGCTAAGGACATATTTGGCCAGCTAAGCTCATTACATACATTCAGAGGTCCATGGGCGGGGCTTCCAGTTTCTGCTCTCACTTCAACTGCTCCACCCTGAGCATACAGGCTGCATGGGGTGGGGTTTGAGCATTAGTGGAACTCCCAGTCCAGCCCCCTCTCTGCTGGCTAGCTCGGGAATACAGCCTCCCATGTCCTCTGCAAAGCCATCATCAGGGCCCTAATTCGTGGGTAGCACGGGCCCCCCGACAAAGGCTGGGCCCAGGGAAGGTGCCCGGTTGCCCTGCACTAAAGATGGCCTGTCTGGCAAGCTCAGTCAATTTCTTTAAAAAAGGCCTGGATTCTTTCCTAAATATACACAACTGAGTACAAACATTTATAGGTAAAGATGATCCAGGGAAAATCCAGCTGCCTCTCGGGGGATCAGGAAGGAATTTTTTTCCCCTGCTGTAGAAAATTGGATCATGTTTTATTGGGGTTTTTTGTCTTCCTCTGGATCAACTGTGGGTGTGGGTTTGTGTATATGGGATTGTATTATTATTATTATTTTTCGGTTGAACTTGATGGACATTTTTCAACCTGACTAACTATGTAGCTATGTAAAGAAGAGTGGACCAAAATCCCTCCTGAGATGTGTGCAAACCTGGTCACTAACTACAAGAAACATCCTACTTATTTTACTCACTGTACTGCAACTTAATTTATAGCATTTGTATCATGTGTTTTTTCTGTATTTTTTGTTGATATTCTGTCTCTATCAATTAAAATAAACATATGATAAAAATTATAGACCCTTCATTTCTTTGTAAGTGGGAAAGCTTACAAAATCTGCAGGGGATCAAATAATTAATTTTCCCCAATGTATATACACACGTGTATTTGAGCCTTGGGGTGCACACCGTAATGCAATAGGCTGAAAACACTTATGAGATTAAATATCACTTGTCTTAGTTTAGAATAGGTGTTTCTGTCATGTTTTAGGATGTCAGTAAAAAAATGTGTTCCATACGTAAATTCTTTATGTTTTATCAGTCAGGCAACCCTGGTCAATATGACCGCTCATCTGACATGGCCCTGATGCATAAGCACCAAATCACTAAAGTGTTGATGTGAACAAGGCATAAAAGTACTAGTATAAGATCCATTTATACTGTAGATGAAATTACAGCATGAAAGTACAGCACTCACCTATATTCTGTATCCAATATATTTAACAATGTATCAGAAGATCTAACAGAAGCAAAATGTGGGCACCCCGAATATATTTCATATGCATTTGTGCCAGCCTTTGGATGTTCTCTCCTTATTAAAAAGATAAGTGGATAGTCAAATTATGTGTTAGAAGAAAGATATTATATAGCATTTAAGAGTGACTTCAAAAGGAATGCATCCACATGAAAAGGCAAGTCATTAAGGTGTACCTGTCATGTGGCTCTGGAAATTGTTCAACCTACAAGGCACACTCTGCTCTCTGCATACATTTATTAACTTTAAATTTAAAAAAATGTAAGCAAATGGAACTTCTTTCATACAACATACTGTACATGCTTTATACTGGATACACAATTTTCTGTAGCCATACAATTAATCCTAGCATCAGCAACAATAGTGTGGTAGTGATTGAGGTAATAATGAGAGCGTTATTTAAAAAAGGCAATTCCACTTTGCACTGCAAGTGCACTTGGAAGTGCAGTCGCTCTAAATCTAAGGGGTAGATCTGAAATGAATGGAAGCTCTGCTGATTTTATTATCCAATCATGTGCAAGCTAAAATGCTGTTTTTTATTTTCCTTGGATGTCCCCCTCGGATCTACAGCGACTTTACTTCCAAGTGCACTTGCAATACAAAGTGGATTTGCCTTTAGTAAATATCCCCCAATGTCTTGTAGAGCTGCATTCAGAGATTATCCACTAATCTAAAAAAAAAAAAAAAAAAAATCGCTCACTGGTAAATAGGGATGAGCTTTATGTTCGGGTCAAACATGAGTTTGACTCGAACATTGGCTGTTCAATTGTACGTCAAAATAAAAACATTATGGGGTGTTCGTGCCAAATTGGAGCAGCGCGTCACGCCCCATAATACACTGCGACATTGCAGTGCATTGCTGTCTGATGATTGGCCAAGCATACACTATGACCCACATGCTTTGGCACCGTTAGCAAAGAGAGCCATAATTGGTCAAAGGCAGGGTTCCTTTGACCATTTATGGTTCAGGGGTTTAAGGCCATGCCCCACACTATATAAGGCCGCCTGCACATCAGCCCTGTGGAGTGTGTTGTTGGCGTTGAGTGTCATTTCATTTATATTGAGCAGGCAGGCGAATCAGTTAGCTGCAGTGTATGAGGGGTATGCAAAATGTTTGGTGGCATGTGTTGCACCTTTATCCCTAACAATACAGCTCCTGGAGGACTGTGTCCAGAGCCTTGGAAGGACTGACTGATCTAGCAAATGAATTACCAGAAAACTCAGGTATTAATGATCCATTCACAAACTGGCTTGAAGGATGGTTCGGTAAGTGGACTGGACTTATCACATCATGTTTGATCTCAATTGCTGTGGCTTTGGCTGTTTTGGTCACTTGCAGATGCTGCTGCATTCCCTGTATTTGAGGAGTTTCGCAAAAACTGATTGAAACTGCAGTCTCAAGAACAATGTATCAAGCTATTCCTACCTCTGAGGAGACCTATGTGGACATTGAAGCTCAACTTAATGACATATGACTGTGTTTACATCTATAACATTTTTAATATGGGGTAACATTTACTAAACTGTTGAAATTCCTAAAAAAGAAAGGTGAACCACAGAAAACAACCTGAAGCAGCATTTGGGATACAAGCATAACTGATTGAGTAACTGTTATGAAGTACTTGCACTTTGCTAAATTTTATAGGATACGCCCCCTGGGTGCCACCCCTATAACTCTACCCCACTCTGTGAATCACCAGTTTTTTAGCAAGCAATGAAGAGTAACCAAGGAATAGAAGAGAGGGTGTACTCAATCCTGTACTCCAAGATTTGAAGTTTACAGGCAAATTACAATCCCTCTTATCTTAATCAAAGTAGGACACAAAGTATTCATAGACCCTGAGATGTCCCCATGCAATAATTAAGAGGGGTGGGCAACAAGACAAACAGAATTGTACCAAAAAAAGAAGAGAGCTAGTGGAAGAGTTTGCAGGAGCCTGGCATTGCACCTGTGATCCACCAACCGCAGTCTCATGAAATGCTTTGTAGTCTCTTGAAAAAATATGTGCATTTATGTTTGATAAAGTTGAATCTGGCCCTTAAGGCCAAATTCTGGTCAAGACCTGATTGTAGGAAGGACAGAATGCGAGGCACATAATCTCTGAGAATGAATTGCCTGTGTTCATACCAGGCAAAGAACGATATCCTGGTACAATAGTAGATCTTTCTTTTCTGGAAGTTACTTTTCTTGCTTTGAGCAAGATGGGAATACCATATTCCTCTATCTTTTAGGACATTGGCTTCAACAGCCATGCCAGTAAAGTCAGAAACTGAGAAGCAGGAAAGAATAAAGGGCCCCGAGAAAGCAGATCTGGCCTGTTGGGGAGAGGCCAGGGGTCATCTGCTAAAAAAGGGAGTTTATCTATGTACCCAAATTTGCTGGACAAGTTTGGTGCAACTATAAAATCACAGACTCTCTCTCTTTTTTAACCACTTCCTGCCCCAGCGCTATACCTGATAGGTGGTTACAGCGTGGCCTTCCAGTGTGGGGAGAGTGTTCATAGACGTACTCCCATGATCGAGTCTTTAGGACTCGGCTGATCACAGATTGGGGTAAAGAGCCAATCACAGAGGCCCTTTACCACGTGATCAGCTGTCAGCCAATGACAGCTGATCACAGAAGCCAGTAATCATTTTTTTTTCTCTTCACACTGTCAGAAGAAAGCCAGTAACCGACTTCTGTTACAGGGATATTGGTCCAAACATTGTCACCTATCCTTGCTGCCTATCAGTGCCAGCCCATTAGTGCCACCTATTAGTGCCCATCAGTGCCTCCTTATCAGTGCCGCCTCATCAGTGCTCACCAGTGTCGCCTCATCAGTGCCACCTATCAGTGCCCATCAGTGCAGCTTCATCAGCGCAAATCAGTGAAGGAGAAAAATTACCTGTTTGAAACATTTTATAACAAACTATGAAAAATGCTTGTTCGGTCTTCTTTTTTTATTTCTTTAGCAAAAAATAAAAAACAGTGATTAAATATCACCAAAAGAAAGCTCTATTTGTGTGAAAAAATAATAAAAATGTTGTCTGGGTACAGTGTTGCATGACCACGCAATTGTCATTGTAACAGCTCTGAAAGCTGAAAATTGGCCAGGGCAGGAAGAGGGTATAAGTGCCCAGTAAGCAAGTGGTTTAAAAGATAAGGCAGAAGTTTCACTGAAGGGAAGGTGTAGATTAATCTGAACTGAGACCAGGGAATTATCAGTGCATTCAAAGTTTGCACTAAATTATCCTTGGTCCTGTCCACAAATACTTCTGGGATATTGACTACAAAGATCATTGGACAGCGAGTTTCCATCCATTAAATTATATGGTGGCTTTCTTCAAAGCAGCTTGACTCCTAGTGCCTTCTTGATAGTTGATGTAGACTACAGATGTGGCATTGTCTGACTGCACCCTGACTAGGTGTCATCGCAGAAGGGGGTTCCAGTGCTGCAGAGTCCTTCATATTGCTCCAGGATGTTGATAGAGAGCTTTGCTTATATGGCTAATCATGTTCCCCGGACTGAGAGGGACTGGAGCACTCTTCCCAAGCCTGAGAGACTGGCATTTGTTATTACTTTTCAGTGTTAAAAAAGGAAAGACTTCCCTACCATTAAATCTGGGCTGGGGATCCCCATGTTAGGGAACTCCTTGCTTGGGTGGGTGTGAGCATGCAAAGTTTGAGAAAGGGAGCATGTTTGTTCCAAGATGTTATGTTTGAGAGGTCTCGAATGAAATTGGGAGAAAAGGACAGCCTTGAAGGAGGCTACATGGAGACCTCAAACTCTCATTATGGGATGTCGTCAATCTCAAATCTTGAGCATGGGCTTTGGGAAAAAGGAATCCACCTTTCATGGAAGGAAACCCTTTGCCTGGGATGTGTCCAGAACCAGACTCAAAAATTCCAGGCAAAGAGAAGGCTGGAGATCAGATTTTTGAAAATGTATCACTCAACCAAAGGCTGTGGACTTTTACAGGCAGAAGGTCCTCCAGTAGACCTGGGATCTGGATTCCTGAGTTCTGAGAAGAGCAAGAAGAGGTGCCAGGACCTTTGTGAGTACTCTGGGAACAGAGGATAGGCTGAAGGGCAGTGAGAAAAATTGGAAATTGTCTGCCACTACAAAGTGCAGAAAGTGTTGAGGAGGTGGATAAATAGGAATATGTCAGGTATTCCCCTTGTGTCAGGGAGGCAATTACTGAATTTATGGATTCCATGCAAAAGTTTGGAATTTTAAGCTATTTGTTGAGAAATTTTAGGTCCATAATAGAACAAATACCCCCACTGGACACTGGTAGCATGAACAGGTTTTAGTAGAAGCCTTTGAATCTGTCTTGTGGATGTACTAGAAAAACTACTAGCACATGGGTGCTCAGTTCTAAAGAGAGCGGGCCACTTGAGTGATCTGCTAACCGATTGTCAGCCACAATGAAATAAAATGGTTCAGAATTTCACATTTTTAATTTTTGAATAGCATAATGGAGATTTTACACAACAATCGGGATCCATGGGACCAATCCCCGTTGGATGATTATCCACTGTTTAATCACAAAATCAATTTTTTCTTTTATCCAGATCACCATTAATCACACTCTCGTGCTCAGGTTTGACCACTCAAAAAAGCTCCGAACCAATGTTGCAGCCATCCCTTGAATTGCAAAAACAAAGACTGTGGATAAACAACACAAAAAACAACAGACCAGGAAAGCACATACCCTAGTAGTGCAATAAACTTCAGATTCAGAATACTTTATTCATTCCAAAGAGAAATAATTAAACTATTCTTTATTAAAGTGTTACTAAACCCAGGGCCCTACATTTACTATATCTGGTCTCCCACAGTACACAGAACATGGAAATGCAATAGTTTTAGAAAATATAAACTACTAAATACCTTTTCTCATCAGCAGTTAGAGCAGTCTTGTGAATTCTATCAGTGTCTGGTTAAAGCTTGTAGGAGGAGTTTTCATACTGTTCTAACTGTCCTATAAGACTGCAGGACCCCTGACCCTCTGTCTGGACAGTGCTGATCACGTGCACTCTCCCAAGAAAAAAAAAAACCTCTCTAGCAATACACACCAAACTGAGCATGTGCAGCTTGTCCCCTACCCTTTGCACTATCCGGAGAGGAGTGGGGGACACTGGAAGAAGGTGAGGATCAGAGGAGACAGGAGCAAACCGCCTTTTTACACAATGCAGAGGATTAACCCCTTAAGTTCCACGGTAAGCATAACAAGTATGCTTTAGTGCATATACAGGCTGATTTTACTGTTGTGGGTTTAGTAACACTTTAAGCAAAGATAAAAGGACACATAATTCTCTTGAAAAGACACCAAGCTTATCACACAACTGTAAGAATACACCTTAAGAACCCCTGTACGGATGCCACTATATTTAATCCACTTGGCTAAAGGCTACTCTCTTTGTGTATTAGGAAAGAAAGAGATAAGCGGGGAGTCGACTTGTGCATGACTGCTGCCAAATTATGGAGGACAGGCAATCATTCAGTAGAGCAACAAGCCCCCTGAAAGAGGCTATGCGGGTTGCCACAGGTTTGAGGTCACGGCCACATCAGACGGCTCCATGTGCCACGGCTTGAGCATGCTTAGTCTATGACAAGAGGTGGGTCAAGGGATTCTGAAAATCTGACTATCCTTGGGCAGTTTTTGGTTGATTTGGGAGAAGAAAGCGTTGAGGGGGGTGAGATTTGAACTCTATTTTGTGCCCTTCTGAAACCACCAATTGAACCCACAGGTCTAGGAAATCTGTTATCCTGAGGCAAACCATAACAGACATCCCCTTACTTTTAAGAGTGAGGGTGCCCCTTCATTGGGAAGAGATCTTTTTGGAAGTGGGCTTTATGGGTCAAGTCTTGCACAGAAGGTAATGGCTAGGTTTTGAAGTGGAAGCCTGTATAGAGCGGTTAGGTGGGCCACATTTTGAGGAGATCGAGGTTCCTGAAGAGGGAAGATTTGAAAAACTGCTCCGTAGAAGTAAAAATGTTCCTCCTGTAACATGTTTGATGAATTGCTCAAGTGCATCCCCCAAAAGACATCTGAATTGAAATGGCATAAAATGTCATACATATGAGACACTTTTTGCAAGCAGCTTCAGCTGTCCATGCTTTTAGCCACAAGATTCTGCACAAGTGACTGGGTATAAAGTACATTGTGGAAATTTGGCTCATGACCTGTTCCAGTGCAGCCACAAAAAAGAGCAGAGCAAAAGTGAATTGCTACAATTGCTCCATAATAGCACACTCCTGGAATATAGGATCCTCTTTGTTGTAGATTGCTCTATACCAGTTAGCTACACTTTGACTCACTAAAATTGGAGCAAGGGCTGGGTCTGCCAGTGTAAAAAGAGCCTTCAAAAGAGTCTCAAACTTTCTCTCTGCAGAATCCTTGAATGAAGATGTAGTGGATATTCCAGGTACTCCAGGTATACACGGACTAGCCAAGGATTAATACTGCAAGACACTCTTGGGACCCCCAGTACTGTGAGACATTTCAATAAACTGAAAGTACAATGAAGTTAGTTAAAAGAAAATGTCTGATCTTTTTATTTAGGTGGGGACAGCTTATATATGAAATATCTTGTCCAATCCTAATGGGGGAACAAAGGGGGTGGTCAATACAGGGGTGTACATTTCATATCATTAACTATGCCATCTGCTTTAATGACTCATAGTCATGAATCCTGCTTCCCTGTGCCATGTATCATTAGACAGGAAGGGTGGCCCAGACAGTTTCTTCACCACAAAAGCTTTATATAGAAAAGTACAGAACAAAGATGCTGCTGTAAGCTATATTTTATTATATGTGTGCGTTGCAAAAACCTGTTATTAACCACTTGCCGCCCGCCCTATAAGCAACTGACGATGGCAAAGTGGTTTCATAATCCTGATCGGACGTCATATGACGTGATCAGGATTATGAGCCGCTGCGCGCCCCCAGGGGGCGCGCATCGTGGCGATCGTTGTTGTGGGGTGTCAGTCTGACACCTGGCAACTGCGATCTTGGTAAAGAGTCTCCGACGGAGACTCTTTACCACGTGATCAGCCATGTCCAATCACGGCTGATCACAGTGTAAATGGGAAGAGCCGGTGATCGGCTTTTCCTCACTCGCGTCTGTCAGACGCGAGTAGAGGAGAGCCGATCGGCTGCTCCTCTGACAGGGGGGGTCTGTGCTGATCGATTATCAGCACAGCCCCCCCGAGGATGCCCACACTGGACCACCAGGGAAAAGGTAATCCTCCCTAGACCACCAGGGATGCCAGTCAGCACAATGGATGCCAATCAGTGCCCATAATGGATGCCAATCAGTGCCCACAATGGGCATCACTGATTGGCATGCATTATTGTTTGGCACTGATTGGCATCCATTAGTACAGTATAACACCAATGCCTCCTAACGGTGCCCACCTGTGCCGCCTATCAGTGCCCACCTGTGCCGCCTATCGGTGCCCACCCATGCCCATATTTGCCACCTATCCATGCCCATCTGTGCCGCCCATCCATGCCAATCCGTGCCAGCTATCAGTGCCAATTTGTGCCACCTATCAGTGCCGCCTATCAGTGTCCATCAATGCCACCTCATCAGTGCCACTTCATTGGTGCCACATCATTGGTGCCCATCAGTGCCGCCTTATCAGTGCCCATCAGTGTAGCCCCATCAGTGCCCATCAGTGAAGGAGAAAATGTACTTATTTACAAAGTTTTGAAACTGAAACAAAAAAAAACTTTTTTTTTTCAAAATTTTCGGTATTTTTTTATTTGTAGCGCAAAAAATAAAAACCGTAGAGGTGATCAAATACCACCAAAAGAAAGCTCTATTTGTGGGGAAAAAAATGATAAAAATTTCATTTGGGTACAGTGTAGCATGACCGCGCAATTGTCATTCAAAGTGCAACAGCGCTGAAAGCTCAAAATTGGTCTGGGCAGGAAGGTGTTTAAGTGCCCTGTATTGAAGTGGTTAAAGGGATTGTAAAGTGAATTTGTTTATTTTTTAAATAACAAACATGTTACACTTACCTCCACTGTGCAGCTCGTTTTGCACAGAGTGGCCCCGAACCTGCTCTTCTGGGGTCCCTCGGCAGCTGTCTCGGCTTCCTCCTGCAGGTGCTTCTCACGTTCATGTAAGCTCCCTCACATGGGGAAAAGCATCTGCAGGCGCGCTCCCGTGATACAGCCGGCGGCTATAGCGGCTCGCTGTATCACACGGCCCCGCCCCCCGGACGCTCCACGTCAGTGGATGTGATTGACAGCAGCGCGAGCCAATGGCTGTGCTGCTTTCCATCCATCCACTCCAGCCAATCAGCGGCCAGGCTGAATGGTGGAAAGGACGTCGGGGGACGAGCGCGGGACTTTCGAGGGGTGAGGTAAGTAAAACGGGGGTGCTGGGGCGCAGGCACTGTCAGATGTTTTTTCACCTTAATGCATAGAATGCATTAAGGTGAAAAAACATTTACCTTTACAACCCCTTTAACTAGTTGACGTTAAGTAAAGTCTGAATATACAAATTAAGATATATGAATCCAAAATGGAGTCACCCCTGTTCAGTCATATTACTACAGAAGAAACATCTTTTTACAGCGGGAGGTTTAAGACAGGATCAGGAACAGACCACTTTTTAGCAAACTCTTTTTTTCCACTGGATCGAGTTCGGCAACGTTTTTTGGAGGAGTGAAAACATTTTCTGGAATGATCAATTTGTCATAAATTGCCCATTCTATTTGTTCATGGACGTGAATGTCTTAACAGTTTTTTCAGGTCTCTTTGTGCCCAAAGGGGCCTGGCAATACAGAGGAGAATAAAGAACTACAATATCAAGGCTGTTGTACATGGCGGACGTTTATCCACATTAGGAAGCCTGTTGTGTGAAACTCTTGCTTTGGGTGCAAGAGGGAGGGCGAGGAAAATCTTCTACAGCCTGTCCCAGCACTGTTTCTATAACCTCATTTCCTTTTGTATCTGCCTCATTTAGGGCAGGCTTATTGGGATCAGACTCCAGTAAAGACAAAGGAGCTGGTGAAAGAGTGTGGTGTTTTGTAGTCCTGGCCAAAGATCACTGTAATAAGTCCAGCAGGTATCTGAGGAACTGTGACAGAGATGATTCTGCTTTTGTCGGGTAGGTTGCTTGTTGCATGCCTAAGATAGAGATAGAATCGGATGCAGAGATGGATGGATAAAATCGGTTTCTGCTTCAGTGAAAGCAAGCATTCTGAGGTTTTGTTGCGCAGGTCTTCAGCAGAAGCAATTTTTCATCTGGAGTTTAGCTGTGACTCCCTTTTGCCTGGTTTCCACTGTAGCTATATGGGTGTGGTATATCTCTGTGCGGAATATAGGGTGCACCCAGAAGAACGCACCGACCAGGTATTAATGGCCCTGTAATGAATCCCCTTAGCGGAAGGGTGGGAGAAAGCACCTGGGTGCCTTCTAATACTCTAGGCAGAAGTGGAGGTAAAGTGTGTGACCAGGGGTGATGTAACACCTGGTCATCCACCTGAGACTAAGCTCCAAAAGGGTTGAGCTCTCAAAGTTGAAAAGTGAATACATTCCAAACAAGCCCCATTTTTTACAGTAGAGATTACCAGTTCCATGATGCTGTACTGTGTTTAAAGTCCAGGCTTTGCTTATCACGATGGGCATGCCCCCAAAGGTGTCTTCAGGGGCTGGGTTCCATATCAATGTACCATGGCTCTGGACCTGTATACACTCTTAACTGACACATTTGCAGTAGAGTTTGTTCTATCGAAAAAAAAAACTACTGGCCAGATCACCAGTTTAAATAATTTCAAAATAATGTATTTTTTTGTGGGGGATTGGGATGCAGCCGGGAGCTATAAACGGGCTGATGCTGTGTAAACAGTAGCAGCCCTTGGGTGTCCATACAGCAAACAGCGGTGCAATGGACAGTGACACAGACGCGCGGCGTGGGGGCCAACAGCGGCAGCACTCCCGAAGTATGGGCAGAGAGGGGCCACCAAGCGTGACATGCATTCTGAAACAACACAACATACCCCAGAGATATTGTGTGATGAAAACACAGGATCAGTAGCAACATGACCAAGAAACATTAATACAGGATTTTTAACTACTGTAAATATCCAAATATGAAAACTAAAACCATAATCATATCTTGGTAATAAATATTCATAAAAGTGAGTACACCCCTAAGTGAAAATGTCCAATTTGGCCCCAAAGTGTCAATATTTTGTGTGGCCACCATTATTTTCCAGCACTGCATAACCCTATTTGGCATGGAGTTCACCAGAGCTTCACAGGTTGCCACTGAAGTCCTCTTCCACTCCTCCATGATGACATCATGGAGCTGGTGGATGTTAGAGACCTTGCGCTCCTCCATCTTTCATTTGAGGATGCCCCAGAGATGCTCAATAGGGTTTAGGTCTGGAGACATGCTTGGCCAGTCCAGCACCTTTACCCTCAGCTTCTTTAGCAAGGCAGTGGTCATCTTAGAGGTGTGTTTGGGGTCGTTATGTTGGCATACTGCCCTGCGGTCCAGTCTCTGAAGGGAGGGGATCATGCTCTGCTTCAGTATGTCACAGTACATGTTGGCATTTATGGTTCCCTCAATGAACTGTAGCTCCCCAGTGCTGGCAGCACTCATGCAGCCCCAGACCATGACATTCCCACCACCATGCTTGACTGTAGGCAAGACACACTTGGCTTTGTACGCCTCATATGGTTTCCACCACACACGCTTCATACCATCTGAACCAAACGAGTTTATCTTGGTCTCATCAGACCACAGGACATGGTTCCAGTAATCCATGTCCTTAGTCTGTGTGTCTTCAGCAAACTGTTTGTGGGCTTTTTTCTGTATTACCTTTAGAAGAGGCTTCCTTCTGGGATGACAGCCATGCAGACCAATTTGATGCAGTTTGCGGCATATGATCTGAGCACTGACAGGCTGACACCCCCCCCCCCCCAAACCTTCAACCTCTGCAGCAATGCTGGCAGCACTCGTACATCTATTTCCCAAAGACAACCTCTGGATATGACACTGAGCATATGCACTTAACTTCTTTGGTCGTCAATGGCGAGGCCTGTTCTGAGTTGAACCTGTCCTGGTAAACTGATGTATGGTCTTGGCCACTGTGCTGCAGCTCAGTTTCAGGGTCTTGGCAATCTTCTTATGGCCTAGGGGCCATCTTTATGTAGAGCAACAATTATTTTTTCCTGGTGTCTCCATGGCAGCATACCAGTGATAACTCCGCCCCGGAGTCCTCGCCTCAGGATAGTTACTAGCTTATAAAAAGGAAACCCATATCCCCCCCCCCCCCCCCCCCTGCATTCTCCTTTTTTTCCTCATACCTGATGGATAGTTTTGTATGTGTTCTTACCTCTGCCTGGCGCAGCTTCCGTCTGGGTTCCGGCCTCTCCCAGACGCAGTCCCCTGTCTTGGGTTGCTAAAAGCACTGAAAAGAGGGGAGCCCCTTCTGAGGGTCTTTTGGGGCAGCAGTAACAGCTTCCTAAATTGGGGCTTCAGTTCTGCAGACAGGCTATGCTGGTCTTTGAAGGCAGTTAGGGGCTCTTTCTGAGTCTATTTTCCTTTGCTTCCCTTTTCCCCTCCCCCTCTCCATTTAAGCTCAAACAAGCTAAAGGTGGCAGGCTCTGATAAAATTGTCCTGCCAACTTAGTAAGTGGTCTATTCCTTACCTTTCTCAGGGATGTATGTGGGTAGGTGTGTGTGTGTGTGTGTGTGTGTGTGTGTGTATATATATTGTGACAGAGCGAGGCTCTGTCCCTATGAAATTAGAGGTAAAGGAGACACAGAGTTTGCATATCTGCGGACTGCAGGACTACAGAGTGTAGAGTTTAAATGGAGAAAACTGCTCTGTCAGTTTTCTCCAGGTTTTGCTAGCTCCAGATGGGATTCTGTAGTTTGGAGATCCCTGAGAGTTATGGGTGGGACGGGATCTCCAACCCTGTGTCCGGGTCTTGAGGCTAGCGAGCAGGGTGTGTGCCCAGCTGCACACAGCCCATATAACGAGGGGATTTGTGTAGGATGGTGGTGTGTGAGCAGCTTGCTGCTTGAAGCTGTGCATGTCCAAAGCTGTGTGAAGGACTTGAAGCTGTGTGCGTCCAAGGAGCCGTGTGCTGTATATCGAAGGGTTGGAAGCTGTGTGCGTCCAAGCAGTTTGTTGGACGGGGCAAGTACCTATAGCAGCAGTACTGCTGAAGAGTAGCCAGGTGGGCTAGCATTTTCGTTCTGATTTTGCTGTATTTAATTTAAGCTTGGACCCCTGCGTGGGATTACTGGATGGACTAATATTTAGTTTTCTTCTAATAAACGTGGGCTACCAGGCCCTTAACCATACACGCCTGACTGATGTGGACTAAAAAATGCATCTACCAATTGAGCTAATCACCCCAATGTCACAATATATATATATATATATATATATATATATATATATATATATGTGTGTGTGTGTGTGTGTGTGTGTATATATATATGTGTGTATATTTGTGTTTAATTTATTTAATTTAATTGAGTGATTAAACCTTTGTGTAGTTTGTATACTTTGGTATGCCGGTAAGGATTAGTCAATATGTTTGTGAATGTACATATATGTATGTGTATATATATATATATATATATATATATATATAATTCTAGGGAATATGGGGTCTTTGGGGAATATTTCCTTTTTCGCTTGCAGTTAGTTAAAAAAAATATATATATATATAAAAATCGAAGAATTAGATAATGACAATTTTTTTTTTTTTTAAAAGACTTTTTTATTTCTTTCCTGTCCATTCTTTTAGCTTCTATTTCAGTCGCCTTTTCAGCCCTTACTTGCCTTCACAATTATTAGCCAGCCGCCGTTTGACCAAGACCCTTGCTTTCTTAGGCAAGGGCACATACATACTTTATAAAAAAACAAAAAAAAGAAGAAAGGAATTAGACTAAAAGAGTGCCTTGGGCTGTTACTCTCGTTTCAGCCCTATACACCAGAACACGTCTAACCAGACTTCTGGTCACAAAAGTGGACGCTCCCGTCCAAGCTCAGGACACAGCCGTTTGTCTAGCTCTCATCAGCCTAAAAGCTCATCCTCCAAAAGGCAGCGGTCAAGCAGCCCATCCAGAAGAGAGATCAAAGAGTGTAGGGCATGCGGAGTGACGCCTTTACCAGATAATCTGCCAAAATTGCTTGCAGGGTTATGCAATTCAGGGGACCGAAGTTGAGCAGGTCACAGACCTTATTAAAAGAGTAGTCAAAGAATCCTTAACCGAACTAATGCAGGTGAACCCCTCTCCGCAGGGTTCCTCTGGCGGCCAGGTTCAGTCTCCTGAGTTATCCGTTCCTGGTCCATCTTTTGCAGCCCCTGCAGGCGCTACATCAAGCCCACCTACCCGAGCTGGAGACAAAAGTGACTCTGAGGACTCCATAGATTAATTGGATACGTGTGGATTCCATTTTTTCGCTAACGCAACCATTTGTATTGGCGGTTAAACAAGCCAAAAAAAAAAAAGCAAAGACTTTCTTTCCTTTCCTAAATAAAAAACAAAATTGTTTCCCCTTCCTGGAGGAAGTGAAAGATCTAGTGGGGGGTGAATGGAAAAAGCGAACAAGCGTTTTTCCTTGAATAGGCTACAGAAGTTATATCCTCTGGCGGATACGGATGTGCCTTTCCTAGACACTCCTCCGGTAGTTGGCGCGGCGGTAGTGCGGCTAGCAAAGAATATTACCCTTCCTATGGAAGATTCGGCTTCCTTTAGGGACCCATTGGATAGACGAATAGATGCGGACCTGAAAAAGGCCTACTAGTTGGCCGGCGGAGCCTGCAGAGCAGCGGTGGCCCTGGCTTCAGTCTTCAATGCGGTCAAAGTGTGGACAGAGAATATCGAGGAGGCTATTTGAGAAGATGTCCCCAAAGATGATATTATTAAAGCTTTGGATGAGCTTAAAATATCGGCAGATTTTATTGGAGAGGCTGCAATAGACACCATGAGATATTCAGCCAGGGCAATGTTCCATGCTGACATGGCCAAAAGAGCATTGTGGCTAAAGCCGTGGGCAGCGGATGCGGCATCTAAACAAAATTGGTGCAAAATCCCGTTTGATGGGAAGGAGAGAGGCTTCGGAGAGAGGCTGGGAAAGGCAATCTTGAGAGTATCTGGGGGAAAATCAGGGTTGCTCCCCCAGGATAGAAGGGTTAGGCGTTCTCGAGTGGTGTCGTCTAAATATCAGTGGTCTAGAAATAGGAATTCCAGCAACTTCCGGCAAAGTAGGGACTCCAAAAGGACTTGGAGAAGCACTCAGGCTACTTTCTTGAAAACAAATAAGCAAAGAAGTCTCCCCAGCACCCAGGAGGGTGCGAAGTCCTTTTGACAAGAGGTCATCCCCACCAGTAGGGGCCAGTTTGAAGTTCGCAGAAGCCTGGCTGCACAGATGCAGGGACCCGTGGGTGGTATCTACGGTAAGGTTCGGACATTTTTGGACGTTCCAAGAACAGCCCCCACAAGACTCATTCATTCAAACAAAGATCCCAACTTAACCTCAAAAGGCAGAAGCTCTGCAAAGTTACCTTCAACTCCTGCTGGTGCAACAAGCGGTGATACCTGTCCCTCCCCGGGAAGATTCACAGGGTTCTACTCTCCTCTTTCTTACCCCCAAAAGGGGTGGAGAGTGGAGGCCTGTAGTAGATCTGAAAAGGTTAAATCGATTTTATTCAGTTGGAATCCTTCAAGATGGAATCATTACAGACAATCATACAGGCAGTTCAACCAGGAGACTGGATGATCTTGGTGGATTTGCAAGATGCGTATTTCCATGTGCCCATGCTGCCTGCCTTCCAAAGGTTTTTGAGGGTGGCAGTAAGATCAACTCACGTTCAATTTCAGTGCCTTCCTTTTGGTCTGTGCACATTGCCAAGAATATTCTGGAAGGTGTTGATTGCAGTTCTAGCACCCCTCAGAGAGAAGGGACTTTGAGTTTTCCATTGTCTGGACGACATCCTATTGCTAGGTGGCTAATAAACACAGGGAAGAGGGTCCTGATCCCAACGCAAGCAATGGTTTATCTAGGTGCTCTCTTCGACACCATGGCAGGCACAGTGCCCCCCCCCAGAAAGTGACAACGATCGCTCAGAAAATGGGCCACATAAGAACGCTATCTCACCTGTCGATGTCAAATTGCCTAATTCTGATAGGGACCGTGTCAGCCTGTATACCGATGGTGCCCTGGTCCCATTGGCATCTGAGGAGTTTTCAATGGGGCTTTTTGACACAATGGAAGAGGAACTCACTGTATCAAAGGATAGCAATATTGACATCCATGAAGAGGGGTCTGCTATGGTGGACAAAAGAAGACAACATCTTGAGGCCTCGCCTCCTACAGGGCCCTCTTGGACCATCCTTACCACCGATGCGTGCGCGAAGGGGTGGCGGGCACACTGTGGTCACCTGGAGGTACAAGGGAGATGGGATATCCCCATGGAGGGAATAGTATCCAATATTCTGGAGCTGTGAGTGGTACATTTGGCACTGATAAATTTGGAGGAACATGTACATCAGAAACAGGTGCTAGTCTGCCTGGACAACAAAGCAGCGGTAGCATATATACAATGTCAAGGGGGAACTCACAGCCTCATGCTGTTGAGAGAGGTAGAGCCTATTATGTTGTGGGCAGAGAGAAATCTGGTGGATTTGAAGGCAATCTATCTCCCGGGCCATTTGAATCAACAGGCGGATCTCCTATCTCACTGTTTCCCAGACAGCACCGAATGGTCGCTCCATCCGGCGGTGTACAGGTGGATTGCAAAGTTACAGAAACCTCCGGAAACAGACCTATTCACCTCCCCAACGAACACGAAGTTGCCAAGGTTCCTGTGCCGCCTACCTCACCCTGGAGCAGAGGCGGTAGATGACTTATTGTGACCGTGGCACTGCAAGACGGCATATGCATTTCCTCCCAGACCATTGATTGCAAAATTTCTGCTCAGATTATCGAGGGAGCTGGTTAGGGTTGTGACAGTTCTTCCCTATTGGCCGAAGAGGCCATGGTTCTCATGGACAAACAGCCTCAGTGTACGTCCTCCGGTCAAGATCCCAGTATTCCCACAACTGCTCTCACAGAGAAAGTTTTTTTACATCCAGCCCCACACAAGCTGAACTTACATGCCTGGACAGAAAAGATTCCAATCCCTAGGATGTTCGGCGGGTGTAATTTCAACCCTATTAAAGGCAAGGAAGCCCTCTACTAATTACATTTACTCAAAGACATGGGATAAGTTCAAACAGTTTGCGGAAGACAGACAGTTGAACCCAGCTGTGCCGTCCACCTCAATAATCTTAGAATTCTTACAATCAGGCTTGGACTTGGGACTCGGCCTAAGATCCCTAAAGGTCCAAGTGGCAGCTATTTCAGCGAGTACCCAGAAAAGATGGGCAGAAGATGCACTCATCGTACAGTTCCTTAAGGCAGTCAAGAAGATTCGCCCAACGTTCCTTTCCAGCCGGGGATCTACCTCTGGTTCTAGAAAGTCTCAACCATTCATCCCATTGGATTCTGCTTCACTTTGGAACCTAACCCTGAAAACGATTTTCTTGGTGGTTATTACTTCAGGAAGTAGAGCTTCAGAGTTGCAAGCGTTGGGGGCAGAAAAAGAGCACATAACCTTTTTTCCAGACAGGGTAGAACTACGGACAGTGCATGGTTTGGTCCCGAAAGTTTCTTCCCGTGCCACACTCTCTGAAGCCTGGGCACTACCAACCTTTACAGACCCACACTCTGGGGCGGTACAAGAACTGTTTTAACACGCTACTTACTGGTCACGAGTCCCTTTAGGTCCTCGAATAGGCTATTCATAATACCCTGGGTTAGGAATAAAGGGAATAAAGGGAAAGAAGCCACATCTAGGACTATACTTGGATCTGCAAATTACTTCAAAAGGTGTATTGGGCAAAAGGGTTGGATCCGCCGTCGGTCAGAGCTCATTCCACTAGCGCTGTTTCATCCTCATGGGCGGCAAGGGCATGCGTATCTTTAGAGACTATCTGCAAGGCAGCGACATGGACGTTTCCAAATACGTTCATGCGTCACTACAGAATTGACCCAGGGGCACTAACGTCGGTGGAATTTGGTAGAAGGACTATTGAGTCAGCCCTGGTATTGCCTTAAATAAAGTTTTCCTTTGAAGCATTACCCACCCTGGTTTTAGCTATTCATTGTATCACTGGCATGCTGCGATGGAGGCACCAGGAAAACAGAAAATTGTTTCATACTTACCGTCATTTTCCTTTCCTGGTGCCTATCCATGGCAGCATACATACCCTCCCTGGTATTCGATATAATTGGAGAATGCTAGGGGGGTATATGGGTTTCCTTTTTATAAGCTAGTAACTATCCTGAGGGGAAGACTCCGGGGCGACGTTATCACTGGTATGCTGCCATGAATAGGCACCAGGAAAGGAAAATTACGGTAAGTATGAAACAATTTTCAGTTTTTCAGATACTCAGGGAGTTCTTTGCCATGAAGTGCCATGTTGAACTTCAGTGACCAGTGTGAGAGATTGAGAGTAATAACACCAAATTTAACACACCTGCTCCCCATTCACACCTGAGACCTTTTAACACTAACAAGTCACATAACACCGGGATGGGAAAATAGCTAGTTGGGCCCAATTTGGGCATTTTCACTTAGGGGTGTACTCACTTTTGTTGCCAGCGGTTTAGACATTAATAGCTGTGTGTGGAGTTAGTTTGAAAGGACAGCAAATTGACACTGTTATACAAGCTATATAGTCACTACTTTACATTGTAGAAAAGTGTCATTTCTTCAGCGTCACATTAAAAGATATAATAAAATATTTACAAAAATGTGAGGGGGTGTACTCACTTTGTGTGTGTGTGTGTGTATATATATATATATATATATATATATATATATATATATATATATATATATATATATATATATATATATATAAAAATACATACACACACACACACACTGTATATATTTATGTTTTTTTTACCTTTTCCTCTGACCTCATCACTTGGCTTTGAAAATTCCTGCAAAGGCAGCTGATGATAAGAGCAGCAAAAAGTCAGTCAGTCTCTACTGAAGATCCAGTCAACCCCAAGAGCTACATATTGCAAAAGCTCCTTCTCTACAGTGAGTTAAGCTACTGTTTTGTCTATACAGTATATAGCTTTTAAACATATATATATATATATATATATATATATATATATTTTTTTTTTTTTTCAATTAATCCATGCTTGCACTCTGACTGCAATGGCACTTGTTACCAGACAGTAAGCATTTAGCAGAGGAAACAGTAGGTAGTTTGTGTGGGAAGGGACAAATACTGAGAATAGAAACAAGGAGGGCTAATACAGATGAATAGAGAGGGAGAACTTGGGCAGAGCTGACCACTCCGTTTGGAATTTTAGTGCAACAGAGGCAGAACTGTGAGCACAGAAAGTTAGGAGTTCACTGGATTTATGGCAGAAACTATTTTTTTCTGTACTTGCAGTGTTTAAGAGACAAAACATTTGGACATGTGCATTTATTGCAGAGATGTACTACATTTCTTTCTTTCATTTTTTTCTGCCTAGACATACAGGGAACGGAAGCTGCTTTGCTAACCTACAATGTAGTTTGCAGATGTCCTGTTTATTCAGTACATGTTGGGAAAAGCAAGAAGACTAATGAGTTACCTTGAGATCAGCGGGTACATGAATCCTTGGCCAAGTGGAGTTATTTTGAGTGTGTTTACTTTATATAGAAAATAGTGATGCAGCAAACATTACTATGCATAGGTACAAAGAAGATTTATCCTAGTTGCCTAGCTGTCCAGCTTCAAAGCTTCTAAGTCACTAACCCAAAAAAAAAAAGTATACAGCAAATGAAAATGAATATTTGAACTTGATATTTGTTTGGGGGTCAGTAACAGTTTTGAGATCAAATGCATGCATGCACAATGGCTAGGCAACTAGTATTTTCAGCAACGAGCTCACACATTTCTCATATGACCCTTTTTTTTTAAATCCAAGCTGTAGTGAGAGGGTATGAATGCTGTATTTCCTGATTCCTCCTGAAAATGCTAGTTGCTAGGTTGTTTCAATGCCTTCAATACTTTTATTCCCTGACCTAAAAAAGATTACAGATGTAGAATTCTGACTCCCATCCAACTTTCTAAATGGCGTGCTTGTTTCCAGTTAGTGACTATTATGCTGTGTACACACGACCATACTTTCCAACAGACTAAGTCTGGCGATCTTCCTGATGGACTCTCGGCGGAGTTCCGACAGACTTTACGAACGAACGGACTTGCCCACACACGAATGGATTATGTCCGTTCAAACGTCTGTTTGTTTTGAATGTGATGACGAAAACTGGACTAAACAAGGAAGTTCAATAGCCAGTAGTCAATAGCTCCCCTTGCGTCGCATTTGGTCCGTCGACAAACGGTTTTCCTAAATTTTTAGTCCATCGGATAGATTTGAAACATGTTCTATTTTTAGGTCTGTCTGATTTTTTTTTTTAAAACAATCGGACTAGCCCACACACGATCAGATTGTCTGATGGAATAATCCCTTTGGACCTAATCTGCCAGAAAGTCCAGTCGTGTGTATGCGGCATAAGGGTTCCTGCATGCAGACATCAGTAAGTATTTCATGCAGCAATTTCCCATCACTTTCCAATGCCCAGGTAGCTGCAGTTTCTGCCTACAGACTGTCACACAAGTGCATGGCTGTACATAGCCATACTGGATAAATCGCTGATGTTTCTTTGTATGTTAATCACATTCAGGAAATTTGGTGGGTCCCATTAGACTCCTTTGTAGTCTCTATTGGGGCCTGGAGGGGACCCTTTTTGTAACAGACTGTCTAATGGACACTGATATGCCCCATACACATGATCGGACCAGAGTCCACCGGACAATTCGATCGTGTGTGGGCTCCAGCAGAATTTTTCTTCCCCAAAGTCCGGCGGACCTAGATTTAAAACATGTTTTAAATCTTTCCGGCAAAAGTCCACCAGACCCAGTTCCTGTCGGGAAGTCCACTCGTCTGTATGCTGGTCCGATGGACCAACTACGACACAACGGCAACTACAGCACCTGCCCGCAATAATGTTTCCAGCGCGATCCTATCGCGCTGGTTTTTGGCTACAGGGTACTGTACACCAGGCCGGTCAGGAAAGGGGGTGGGGACGAGCGAGCGCTCCCCCCTCGAACCGTACCAGGCCGCATGCCCTCAACATGGGGAGTGGGTGCTTTGGGGAAAGGGGTGCCCTGTGGCCCTCCCACCCCAAAGCACCTTGTCCCCCATGTTGATGAGGACAAGGGCCTCTTCCCGACAAGCCTGGCCGTTGGTTGTCAGGGTCTGCGGGTGGGGGGCTTATCGTGATCTGGGAGCCCCCTTTAATAAGGGGACCCCCAGATCCCTGCCCCCCACCCTGTGTGAATGAGTATGGGGTACATCGTACCCCTACTCATTCACCTAGGGGGAAAATTGGCAATAAAAAAACACTACACAGGTTTTTAAAGTAGTTTAGACAGCTCCAGGGGTCTTCTTCCGACTCTTCCGCTATCTTCTGCTCTTTTGCCGCTCTTTTGCTAGCAGAGGAGCCCGGCTTTCTTTGTACACTCCCCGTCCCTTTTTTTTTTATGGTTGCTGCATTTGTTTTTGTTTTTTTAAATGTGAGCCACAGTTTTTCTGACTGGGGCGCTGTTCCCCCTTTGTTTTTTTTATAGTTTTGACATTTGTCAAGGTGAGATCTCAAGGTAAAGCACACCAAACATCACATTTCATTGATTAAAGTGCATCCAATTATGCATTGGTAATAAGCCCCTCCCCCCATCATGTCTGGGAGGCCAACAAAGCGGGGCAGATGCTCCCATGCCACTGTTAGGCTGCTTTCCCACTGGGGCGGGAGCGGCGTCGGCGGTAAAGTGTCGCTATTTTTAGCGGCGCTTTACCGTCGTTTTAGCGGCGGTCTGAGGGCGCTAGCGGGGTGGTTTTAACCCCCGCTAGCGGCCGAAAAAGGGTTAAACCCACCCGCAAAGCGCCGCTGCAGCGGCGCTTTGCCAGCGGTATTGCCGCGGTGTCCCATTGATTTCAATGGGTAGGAGCGGTTTAGGAGCGGTGAATACACCGCTCCTTCACCGCTCCAAAGATGCGGCTAGCAGGACTTTTTTCACCGTCCTGCCAGCGCATCGCTCCAGTGTGAAAGCCCTCCGGCTTTCACACTGGAGTGAAAGGGGCCGGTTTTTTTCAGGCGCTACACAGGCGCTATTTTTAGCACTGTAACGCCTGAATACCGCCCCAGTGTGAAAGCAGCCTTAGGGAGCCAGCAGCATATGTGTCCTCAGGCAGGACACCATATTCTCCGTTTAGTGATGTTGCCCATGCTATCAAGCCACAGCATGTAGAGGAGATGGTGGACTGGCTTACTAAACCATCCTCATCCTCCATCACCTAAGCAGAGACTAATGCACAGTCCATCACAGCTGCCAGAGTGGCTTATTTTGCCTCCTTGTCCACAGCTGCTCTTGCCATAACCCCAGCATCATGCATGGAGGAGTCAGCTGAGTTATTTGAACACTGCTCCTTGACGATGCACAGGTGTTACTTGATTCTGATATTGGTTCTGAGATTGAGGAAGGTAGGATCATAACCTTACAGAGGAGGGAGAACACTTATAAACAACAAATTGGGAGTCATGTTCCCCCAACCGCAGCATATTGCCAAGTTGGCTTCAGCGATAAGGATGATGATGAGGTCACTGATGCGACTTGGGTGCTGGATAGAGCAGAAGAGGAAAGTGAGGGTGAGGTACAACCCCAATGATACAGAATGTCCTCCAGAGGCAGTCATCATGGAAGAGTAGAGAGCAGGCAGCCTATTCCATCAGATTGTGGAGCTGCTAGCTCCCAGTCCATTTCCCCCAGATCAGCTTTTTATTTTATTTATTTATTTTTTTAGCACATGTACAGCTGATCACACTCTTGCAATCTGCCTCAAGCAGATCAAGCGTGGAAAAAACACCAGCCATTTGTGTACCACATGCTTGACAAGGCGTTTACCCTTCCACCACTCAGCCCATTGTCGAGAGCACCTGAAAGCCACACACAAAGGAACGTAATTCTGCTCCTCCTCACTCAACTTTTTTTTTTTTTATTCATAGAAAAGAGCTGAGAGTCCATTAAGGCATCAAGTTCCATAAAATACATACACAGGGGGCGTGGCCAGAAGCCGAAGATGACGGACGTGTCTGGGGAGAGCTCCGCCGAGGCCTAGCTCCATCTAACCCCATCCTCGTCCACCGCAGCTTTTTTCTGCCCGCCGGCCTCTTCATCCTGCCGGTGGGCCATCAGAGCTCCAGACGGAGCTGATATTTGTGCCAGATCCGCCGCCGTTTTTACTCCGCGAGACAGGCCGGACGCCGCCATCTTGCAGCCTACACCGCTCCACGAAGCCTCCGGTCGGCGCATCCTGGATCCCGTCCCGGCCGGGACTGCGGGAGAATCTCAGCGCGGACCCCCCAGGACAGCCTCTCCTGCACCGGACCCCCGCTGGTCGCCGCTCGGATACCTGCAGGGAAGCCCAGACTTCAGCTGGAAAGGTGAGCTCCGGTGGCCATCTTGCTCCACCCGAGGCCTCTAGCAGCATATTTGCTCTCCCTCTTCTGTGGCCGGATTGCTGCCCCATCTATCACAGGCATTAATCCCTGCCTCAACTGAGCCCACAAACCCTCCTGAGTGACTGCCTGCATACATCAGTCACACCCTCCTACCCTGCATCTACCCTCGGCCTGCTCAGCGGCCATCTTAGTTCACCCATCTCCTTCTCCTGCTCCCTGTGGCCTGCACCTGCTTGCTATTTGCCCTGGTTTCTGTCCGAGCCGGTGCCCTCTCCCCTTATACAACCCAGTGGGGCAGTGGTATCTGGATCTCCCCCCCCTGACTGTTTGGGACTGCTGCGGCCTGCTCTCCTGCTCCACCTCCCCTCCCCTCACAGTCGGCTTGTGTTCTCTAACCGACAGCATACTTTCTTGGGGTCTCATCTTGGGTCCCTCCCTGTTTGACAGCCATGTGATCATCCTACATAGGCCTTAGCCGCCTTCCAATGCTCCCGTGCTGCTCACAGTCGCTACACCTCTATGGGAAACACCACATGTAACTGAATATACGCCTAGTCCCAACGCCTCATGGTGAAATACGGGCCGAAACACCTTCCTCAGTCTTTGTCCCCGGATTTGCGGCCCTCACAGACTCTGGATCGATTTTTTAAGCAGACCGGCCTCCCCAGCTCCTTCTCTGGGTTCTTTCACGTACGCACAAGTAGCCTCCCAAGTACCGGCACAAGACAGTCCACATTCCTTGTCACATAGCCTCTCAGACGCAATGTCCGCCCCGGTCACAGTCGATGTACTTGATGATAAACTACGAGCTCTCTTGCAAGACTTGACAAGTAATGTTTCTAAGGAAATGGGTAAACTGGCCCATGAATTACGGGGGGAGCTCGCCCAGATTGGAGAACGGACTGATGTCCTGGAAACCAAATTTGATGACCTGATACAGTATGTCCACGTTTTGGAAGAAGACAACGCCGGTCTGAAACAATCTGTCTCTCAGCTCCAATCCCAACAGGAAGACCTGGAGAATAGGGAACGTCGCCAAAACCTTCGCATTAGAGGCGTCCCTGAGGCCGTTAGTGAGGGGGAGATCAAACCATACCTACTTAGTCTCTTTAATGTTGTTGCCCCTAAAATCCCGGACATAGACTGGAGAATGGATAGGGCCCACAGATCCCTAGCCCCAAAGCCTCCTGCCGGAGCCAACCCTAGAGACATTATCGTACGTTTTCACTACTACGATAGCAAGGAAGCTTTGACCATGGCCACCCGGAACAAATCCCGTTTGGAATTTAAAGGGGCCAAGATACAAATTTTTAGTGACTTATCCCCTATCACTCTTGCCAAGCGTCGTAGCTTCCGCCCTGTGAGTGCCCATCTGCAAAGCCATCAGTTCCCGTATCGTTGGGGGTTCCCCTTCCGCCTCTCTGCTACTAAAGATGGGATTCAATACTCTATGAGAGATCTTCAGGAGAGTGAAGCTTTCATACGTAACCTGGGCCTACCACCGCTTCCAGATGAGGATCCCATGCCGCTTCCGACGACGTCCAGACCCTCCTCCATTCCTGCTCGGATCTGGACCCCTGCTCGCCAGAAGTCGCAGAAACCCTTTTGTACCCCCCAGCGTAACTTGCATCCTAGACTCCCTCCCTGATGGAAGCTTCCTTGTGTAGTGTTTGGCTGGCCTCGGCCCCTATCTCACCATGTTTCCTCTTTAACAAGGGGTGTTTGCAACTTTAGTTACAGGTTATATTTCTTACTGCCCCTGTTTTTTTCTGGTTGTTGGGACTACAGTGTTCTGCTCTTATTCCCTGTAACTATTGCTGGAAGGTGGCGGGGTCTCTCCAGATGAGCTGGAACCCCTGATGTGCCTCCTTTTGTTCCACGGCTACGGCTGTGGACTCCTGGGTGGTTTTCACCCCCCAGGCCTTTTTTCTAATAGTAGTTGTTTTTTTGTTTTTTTGTTTTTTTTAGGCCTTTTTTCAGCCTTTTTTTCATTTTTTGTTCAATTTGGATGCACTTTTCTACGGTTTATAATCACAATGTTGTTATTATATGCCTTCATCTGCCTTTCACTTCTAGGACGCACCACGGGTCCCAGTATTTTCCTGGTTGGTATGGTTATATCCGTTTTTTGTATGTATACTATGGGTATCTTAAGCTTTCACTGTTTTCTACACGATGGCTTTGAGGGTACTTACTTACAATGTTAAGGGCCTGAACTCAATCCATAAGCTCTGGTTAGCTTTGAAGGAGTTCAAGTCCTCAAACGCAGATGTGGTCCTAGTCCAGGAGACCCACTTTCGCCCAGGGGGATCTCTTAAATTTGCAGCCAAACATTTTCCGCTCTCTTTTATGGCCTTTGACCCCTCTGGTAAAGCAGGGGTGGCAATACTGATTAAAAAGACTTGCCCGCTACGGGTTAAGTCCTCATTTATTGATCCACAGGGTAGATACATCCTCCTGGACTGTGACTACTTATCTCGTTCTCTTACTGTTATTAATGTCTATGCCCCCAACTCGGGCCAGATTCACTTCCTTACTGAGGTCTTGGATAACCTGGGCACCTATGCTCAGCCATTCATGATCCTTGGCGGGGACTTCAATATGGCCATGTCTGCTAGGAAAGATAGGCAGACCCTGTTTTCAGACAATCCCTCCTTAAAAACGGAACGTCAATCTACTGCGTTTCACAAGCTCATTAGATCCCATAACTTCTTAGACATCTGGAGGATTAAACACCCTACGCATCGGCAATTCTCCTTCTACTCTCCCCCACACAAGATGTATTCCAGATTGGACTACATCTTTGTTACGGCGCCTCTTCTAACGTCGGCAGTGGCCTCGGAGTTAAATCCCATAACGTGGTCTGATCATGCATCGGTCCAGCTTGACCTCGCCCTCACCCTCTCTACACCTAAGACCTGCCACTGGAGATTCAACGAGTTTCTCCTCCGTGATCCGGTTACCGAAACCCATTTATCCCACGGTTTAGCCAAATTTTTTCAACTTAACGAAGGGTCGGTGCGGGACGTGTCCACTCTTTGGGAGGCCCACAAGGCCGTTTTTAGAGGATTGTGTATTTCGGCTGGCTCCCGCCTTAAACGAGACTCGGCTGCGCAGAGACTAGACCTCCTTTCGCAACTGCAAAAAGCTGAAGCTCTGCTTTTGTCCTCCCCATCGGTGCCACGTCTTCGCACAGTGACCTCTCTCCGCGAACGGTTAAAATCTTTAGATATGTATAAGTGCTGTAAAGCTCTGCTTTGGGCTAAACAGAGGTTCTATGAATTTGCCAACAAGCCTCATAGGATGTTGGTGAACAAGCTAAATCCCCGTCCATTTCACTCCTATCCTGACCTCCTGCTGCAGTCGGACGGCACTCCGACTTACTGCCCCTTGACGATGTCTAAAGTATTTGGTGCTTTCTACAAAAAATTATATAACTGCCTAGCTTCAGACCCTAACCATGTGTTCTCCCAAGACAGCTTTGATGATTTCTGCGCTTCCTTGAAATTGCCAGTGTTGTCTTCCCCACATGTAGACACCCTGAATGCTCCCGTTACACCGGAAGAATTGGCTGCGGTTGTAAAAGACCTTCCGTCCCATAAGTCCCCGGGCCCCGACGGGCTTCCTTATGTTTATTACAAAACTTTTCTCCCGACGCTGAGCCCTCATCTGCTTAATCTCTTTACCTCCCTACAGAAGGGCATTATACCGCATTCTCAATTTCTCCATGCACACATCACAGTTATCCCGAAACCGGGTAAATCCCCTACCCTACCAGATAACTACAGACCCATAGCCTTACTCAACTCCGACTATAAAATTTTCACCAAAATCTTGGCTAATAGGCTTTCCTTATTGATCCCCGCCCTGGTTCACAATGACCAGGTGGGATTTGTACTGGGCAGACAGGCTGGGGACAACACCAGGCGTACCATTGACCTCATAGATTTACTCGATAAAACGTCTCGCCCGGCCATCGTTTTGAATTTAGACGCACAAAAAGCCTTTGACAGGCTGGGATGGCCTTACATGTTTGCTACGCTCCAGCGTTTTGGCTTTTCCGGTTCTTTCCTGTCAGCCCTGCAAGCCCTATACTCATTTCCCACATCCCAAGTCCAATTGGCATCTTACAGATCCCCACTCTTCACACATAGTAATGGTACCAGACAGGGATGCCCCCTATCCCCCTTGTTGTTTATACTATGCTTAGAACCCTTGGTCGCAGCTATACGGGAGGATTCGGACATATGTGGAATTTCCCTCAGACTGAAAGAATACAAGCTGTCTCTTTTTGCAGATGACATACTCCTCACCCTGATGAAACCTCTAACCTCCCTTCCCAAACTTCACACTCTTTTAGACTCATTCGGTAGACTCTCGGGTTATAGGGTTAATACGACTAAAACCGAAGCGCTCCCTATTCATATTCCCCCCACGCTTCAAGCTTCCTTGGAATCCACATACCCCTATCGTTGGTGCCCCGTTTCCCTTAAATACCTCGGCATTAACCTGACCGCCAAGTACAGCTCCCTCTATGAAGCGAACTATATCTCTTTAATAGCGGAAACGCACAGACTGCTCAGAAGTTGGTCGTCGTGTCCCCTATCTCTCCTGGGCAGGATTAACGTATTGAAAATGGCCATACTCCCTAAGTTTTTATATCTTTTTGAAACATTACCAGTTGCTATCTCTATGCCTCAGCTTAGGAATATTCAGCGAGCCTTTGCTAAATTTATATGGGGGAATAAGTTGCATAGGATAGCCCAAATGGTGGTTTTTGCTCCACGGTCTCATGGAGGACTGGGAGCCCCCGATATAGTGAAGTACTACTATGCAACACACCTTCTGGCGGCTGTCTCCTGGTCGTCGTATTTTGCTACCAGTAGATGGTCAGAGCTAGAAATGAGTGTGATCACCCCTGTCCATCCCTGCTCCATGCTGTGGTCTGATCTGACCTCCTCTATGGCTCAGCTTAGGCGCATATGCCTTGGACCGATGCTTTTTACTCTCTCCATATGGAAACAGTGTCACAAACGGTTCTCTCTCTCTTCTCCATGCTCACCCCTAGGGATGAGCTTCGTGTTCGAGTCGAACGTATGTTCGACTCGAACATTGGCTGTTCGTCCGTTCGGCGAAATCCGAACTCTTGGTCCGTTCGCGTCAAAATTCGTATGGCGCGCACAGCCCACAATGCACTGCGATGGCGCAGTGCATTGCTGGCTCGTGATTGGCCAAGCATGCACTGTGACCCCGCATGCTTGGCCAATCGCATCGCCAGCAGCGAGGAGAGCCATGATTGGCCACAGGCATCCTTCCTGTGGCCAATCATAGCTCAGGCTGTGTAGTGCACGCCCCACACTATATAAGGCCGCCTTTGAGGCGGCCTCGTGTAGTGTGTTGGCGTCTGAAGCAGTGGGTGTTCTGTGTACCTTCAACACAGTTACACACCAATCGTTTTTGGCTGATTTCCTATCTTGCTCTTGTGTAGTGGTTATTGT
This sequence comes from Lithobates pipiens, assembly GCF_037356315.1. NCBI lineage: Eukaryota > Metazoa > Chordata > Amphibia > Anura > Ranidae > Lithobates > Lithobates pipiens. The sequence goes on along the minus strand of NW_027507685.1, from coordinate 54,890,132 downwards.
CTGTGCCCTGACCGCAGTATACACCACTATATTCACCTCACCTATATAGCTAGTGATCTAGCTTTAATAATAGAGCTTGCAGTCAGTAGTGTTAGGAGATAGTGCGTGCTGTCTGCGTGCTCTGTACCCAGTACATACCGCTATAATCCACCTACATAGCTGTTCTCTATTTGAGCCCAATTGCCATCTGCAGGAGTTATTGGAAGTTGTGTGTGCTTCCAGCACAGCACAGTATACATCTGTATATACCCCTTTAACTCTGCTGTTTTCTGGTTATTGTCTGCGTGCCCTGACCGCAGTATACACCGTGATATTCACCTCACCTATATAGCTAGTGGTCCATCTTTAATAATAGAGCTTGCAGTCAGTAGTGTCAGGAGATAGTGCGTGCTGTCTGCGTGCTCTGTACCCAGTACATACCGCTATAATCCACCTACATAGCTGTTCTCTATTTGGGCCCAATTGTCATCTGCAGGAGTTATTGGAAGTTGTGTGTGCTTCCAGCACAGTATACATCTGTATATACCCCTTTAACTCTGCTGTTTTCTGGTTATTGTCTGCGTGCCCTGACCGCAGTATACACCGTGATATTCACCTCACCTATATAGCTAGTGGTCCATCTTTAACCACTTCCCACCCGGCCAATGCACATATACGGCCGGGTGGGAGCCGTCTACTCCTGATAGGACGTTCAGGAACGTCCATCAGGAGGAGCGGGATCGCCCGCGCAGCGGCGCGATCCCGATGCGCCCGTGTCACCCGGACACGGCGCATCTCAGATCGGCAGGAGGGCTCTGTGATTGGCCCTCCTGATCACATGACGGCCGTGTCCAATCACGGCCGTCATGTGATGTAAACAAACAGCCGGTTGCTAGGCAATCGGCTCCTCCCCTCCTCACACAGAAGTCATCGCTGAGGAGAGGAGAGCAGATTGCTGCAGCCGGCTGATGATCAGTGAGTATGAGCTGTTTTTTACAGCTTTTTACTCACTGATCACCAGTCTAGTATACACACAAATCACCACACAGTAAACACACCACACAGTATAAACACAATGTCCCCACACATGTCCCCAAAACATACATGTCCCCAAATAATAAAAACACATGTCACTAATAATAAAAACATGTCCCCCACATATGTCCCACTAAAATCACATGTCCCAATGATTATCTGCACACATATGTACGTGATCACCTGCACACATATGTACATGATCATTTGCGTACATATGTCCGTGATCACACAAACCAATTATTATACACTTAACGGAATTTTTTTTACCAAAAACATGTAGCAGAATACATTTTGGCTTAAATGTATGACAAAATTTGATTTTATTGGATTTCTTTTAAAATAGAAAAAAGAAAATATTGTTTTTTTCCCCAAATTTCCGTTTTTTTGCGCTTATGTTGCAAAAAATAAAAAACGGAGTCGTGAATAAATACCACCAAAATAAAGCTCTATTTGTGCGAACAAAATGATAAAAATTTAATTTGGGTACAGTGTAGCATGACTGCGCAATTGTCACTGAAAGCGCTATAGCGCTGAAAGCTGAAAATTGGGCTGGGAAGGAAGGGGGCGAAAGTTCCCTGTATTGTAGTGGTTAATAATAGAGCTTGCAGTCAGTAGTGTCAGGAGATAGTGCGTGCTGTCTGCGTGCTCTGTACCCAGTACATACCGCTATAATCCACCTACATAGCTGTTCTCTATTTGGGCCCAATTGTCATCTGCAGGAGTTATTGGAAGTTGTGTGTGCTTCCAGCACAGCACAGTATACATCTGTATATACCCGTTTATCTCTGCTGTTCTATAAAAAAGGCATCTGCAGGAGTTAGTGGGTGTTGTGTGCCTCCAGCACAATATAAACTACCCAACTACTGTTTTACCCAACTCCCTTCAGGCCATTACCATGTCTGGAAGGCCAGCAAGGAGAGGCAGACAGACGCGAGACGATAAAAGAGGGCAAGCAGGCTCTGTGTCTAGAGACAACAGTGCTGGTCGTGGACGCGGTGCATTGTCATCAGCACGTGGCCATGGGACATGCTTGTCCTTCTTTTCTGCAGCTGGACATGTTGAACCGCCACATGCCAACGACTTGGTAGAGTGGATGACAAAGCCCTCTTCATCCTCCTCATCCTCTCTCACCCAGTCTCAGGGTAGTAGCAAAGCAGCTGCCAACGCATCGTCTTCCCTCCTCTTAATGTCATCATCAGTAACTCCTTCCCTAGACCCACCACGTCCTCCTGAGGAGTCTCCTGAACTCTTTGAGCACAGTGTTGGGTACATGCTCCAGGAGGATGCCCAGTGTTTGGTGGGCTCTGATGATGACACTCAGCTAGAGGAAGGCAGTGAGCGCAGAGAGAGGGGATGCTCAAGAAGGACAGCAATCTGGCAGTCATGTTCCACAAGCTGCAGCATACTGCCAGGTTTGCTACAGCGATGAAGAGGGAGGGGATGATGAGGGCACTGACTCCACGTGGGTGCCTGGAAGGAGGGAGGAGGAGGAGGCACATGTCCAACGAGGCAGGATGCCCTCCGGGGGCTAGCTTAGGGGCAGCACACCGACTGAATCACAACGCAGAGCTCCGCCTGCGCAGAGCGCTTCCTCTGCGCGTTATTCTAAAAGTTCTTTGGTGTGGGCCTTTTTTGAGACGAGTGCATCAGATCGCACCGCTGCTATTTGCAACATATGTCTCAAGCGTATCTCACGTGGCCAAAACATCAGCCGCTTGGGCACCACATGCTTGACCAGACATATGTTGACCTGCCATGCAGCTTGTTGGCAATCGTACCTCAAAGACCCACACCAAAGAACAAAGCGGACCTCTCCTTGCTCCTCATCAGCTGGCATCTCCAACCCCACTAGACCTTCAGTCCTCTCTGAAACCTGCTCTGAGAGGAATGAAGGTGTAGAATTAGGTGTGTCACAGCCAAGTGCTTCCGGGAACTCTGCTAGTGGTACATCCACATCCGATTATAGCAGGCAAATGTCCCTGCCCCAGCTGCTGGACCGGCGGAAGAACTTTACTCCCAGCCATCCACATGCCCAGCGGTTGAATGCTAGCTTGGCTAAATTGCTAGCACTTCAACTGCTGCCTTTTCAGTTGGTAGACTCGGCCCCCTTCCGTGAGTTTGTACAATGTGCGGTTCCTCAGTGGCAGGTCCCCAAACGCCACTTTTTCTCACGGAAGGCGATTCCGGCTCTCTACCGGCATGTGGAAGGCAATGTCCTTGCCTCGCTGGACAGGGCGGTCAGCGGTAAGGTGCATATTACCGCTGACTCATGGTCCAGCAGGCATGGACAGGGACGTTACCTGTCTTTCACGGCCCATTGGGTCACTCTTCTGGCTGCTGGGAAGGATGCAGGACAAGGTGCAGTAGTGTTGGAGGTTGTTCCGCCACCACGCCTCCAAAATGCTACTATTGGTTGTGACACACCTCTCTCCTCCACCCCCTCCTCTTCTTCTTCCTCCATGGCCTCTTCCAGTGCTCTGTCCTCAGAACCAGCGGTGCTCCGTAGGCGTTCCAGGGGCTACGCAAGTACGCAGGCAAAACGATGCCATGCCGTGCTTGCGCTGGTTTGTTTGGGGGACAGGAGCCACACTGGGGTGGATGTTTTGTCAGCTCTGCAGGGGCAGGCCGAGAGGTGGTTGACGCCACGCCAGCTTAAGCCAGGAATGGTGGTTTGCGACAATGGCACCAACCTCCTCTCCGCCCTCCGACAGGGACAACTGACCCATGTGCCCTGTGTAGCTCACGTCCTTAACCTGGTGGTGCAGCGGTTCTTGGTCAGGTACCCCGGCTTACATGATGTCCTGAAGCAGGCCAGGAAAGTTTGTGTGCATTTCCGCCGATCATTTAATGCCTGTGCTCGGCTGGCTGAGCTCCAAAAGGAGTTGAACCTGCCCAAGAACCGCCTTATAAGTGACATGCCCACCAGATGGAACTCAACATTGGCCATGCTGCAGCGGCTGCACACGCAACAGAGGGCCATCAATGAGTACCTGTGCGACTACGGCACCAGGACAGGGTCAGGGGAGCTTGGTTTTTTCTCACCACGCCAGTGGGGCATGATCAGGGATGCATGCACTGTCCTGTCACCGTTTGAGGAGGCCACAAGGATGGTGAGCAGTGACAGTGCATGCATCAGTGACACTGTACCTCTTGTCCACCTCTTGGAGCATACGCTGCGTGGAATAATGGACAGGGCACTTGAGGCAGAACAGAGGCAGGAAGAGGAGGACTTCCTTGCCTCTCAAGGCCCCCTTTATCCAGACAGTGTTCCTGCTGTGCCACCCATCACACAGGAAGAGGGTGAGGAGGAGGAAGAGGAGGAGGAGGATGATTGTGTCAGCATGGAGGTCGAGGCTGGCACTCAGCATCAGCAGCAGCAGTCTTATAGGGATGATTTACAGTCCCAAGAAACACGTGGACTTGTACGTGGCTGGGAGGAGGTAGCTGCGGATCATGTTGTCCTTAGTGACCCAGAGGACTCCGGACCGAATGCCTCAGCTAACCTACGCTGCATGGCCTCCCTGATCCTGCAAAGCCTGCAGAAGGATCCTCGTATTCTTAGGATCAAGGAGAGGGACCATTACTGGCTGGCCACTCTCCTTGATCCACGGTACAAGGGTAAGGTTGCCGACCTTATCTTGCCATCGCAGAGGGAGCAGAGGATGAGACATCTCCGGGAGGCCTTGCAGAAAGCTCTGTGCAACGCGTTCCCAGAGACTGGGAGGTCACAAACTCCTGGTCCTGGACAACGTGTTGCTGAGGCATCAGTCAGAAGGAGCGGTGGAGAAGGTGGCCGTCTGACTGATGCTTTCAGACAATTTTTTAGTCCGAAGCCCCAAGGTATGATTGGTTCCAGCACCCTTTCGCCAGCGTCTAATTTACATGGTGCAGGAATACCTAGGGGCAAGGTCAGACTTGGACACCTTTCCCACTGAAAATCCTCTGGCTTACTGGGTCTTGAGGATGGATCACTGGCCAGAGCTTGCACAGTATGCAATTGAGCTACTGGCCTGTCCTGCATCCAGCGTTCTTTCGGAACGCACCTTCAGTGCTGCTGGTGGCTTTGTTACCGATCACAGGGTGCGCCTGTCCACCGAATCAGTTGATCGACTGACCTTCATCAAGATGAATCAGTCTTGGATCACCCACAGCTACCAAGCACCTGAAGCTGATGTAACCGAATAATTTTTTTTGAAATACCACATCCCTTCAAGACTGCCTATGCTGATGCTGAGTGACTGTCCTGTTATGTTGATTGTCTATCCTCTTCCTCCTCCGCTGATATGTTGGAAGAACATTTTTGGTTCTGGGTGATGCCAGCAGCCCAATTTTTATGCCCCTGTTTAACAGGGGCGTTTAAGTACAATTTTTGATGCAATGCTTTGCAGCAGGGCTAATTCCTACAATAAAACTAGAGTATATGGCAGAGGTTGGAGTGTGGTGGCACCAGTGCCTAAGGCCCAATTTTTCTGCCCCTGTTTAACAGGGACATGTAATTACAATTCTTGATATAATATTTCACAGGAGGGCCCCTTCCTCTGCCCACCCAGAGTAACGGTGAGGACTTATAGTGTTGTGGCACCAGCACCACAACCACCAAAGGTCAATTTTTCTACCACTGTTCAACAATGGCATGTAATTACAATTCTTGATATAATCGTTCACAGCAGGGCGCTCCAGCGCCCACCAAGAGTCACTTTGAGGGCTTACAATGTTGTGGCAAAACCAACACCTTGTTCCGCCATTTCTGCAGAGCATATAGGGCAGGCCCCTACTTTCAAACATCCAATTTACAAACATCTCCTACTTGCAAACGGAAGGGGACAACAGCAAGTGAGATGAAAAAAGATGGACGACAAAACAAATTATACAGGGGTGATAACCCTTCCCTATGTTTTCCAAAAAGCTTAAAAATAGTTTTTTTGACTGGAGCTACACTTTAAAAATGTACCAGTTGAAAATTAGAAACAGATTCAACTTAACACAACAAATCTACACAGTCCCTGTCTTGTTTGCACCGCCTGTATACTGCTGTTCTGAGTATATAGGGCCTGGGGGCCACACGCATTTCCTTTTTTTAATATGGGTACAGGGTTCCCCTTAATATGCGTACAAGACCCAAATAGGCTGGTAATGGGCAGGGAGGGCTACCCATGCCATTTTTCTCAATGATTTTCAACCATATTGCAGGAACCAGATATAACATTAAACCGCAAGCAGTTTTAAATGGTGTTATTTCCGTTTAATGTCATTTTGTGCAGGGACTGCTCTAAACACGGGAAACACGTGGCACTTCACAGGCATACTACAGACACCCCCCAGGCACCATATTTAAAGGAATATTTCACTTTTTTTTCACTTTAATCGTCATTAAAATCAGTGCTCCCGCCAAAACGGCCATTTTTAAAAACATTTTAGGCATTGACCCATGTCCCCTGGGGCAGGAGCCAGGTCCCCAAACCCTTTTTAGGACAGTATCTTGCATATAAGCCGTTAAAATTAGCACTTTCCATTTCGAACGTTCGAGTCCCATAGACTTCAATGGGGTTCTAACGTTCGTAACGAACGTGGGGTCCGTTCGAAAGTTTTGGTGCGAACCGAACCGGGGGGTGTTCGGCTCATCCCTACTCACCCCTGTTGAATGTCATTTTTAATCCAGATATGCCTGACAGCCTCTCGGTGAAGAATATGTTTCCTTGGTATAGGTCTGACATCTTCCAACTTCGCCATCTGGTGCATCCGGTATCTCGCAAACTCCTATCCTTTCCTGAGCTTCAGGATAAATATGACATTCCAGATCGACTCTTCTTTTCATACATCCAATTTAAACATTATTTCCACTCCAGATCCCCTGACCTGACTTTGGCCAACCCTAACACCTTTGAAACTTTGTGCTCCCAAGGTCCATGCCAGAAAGGACTTATATCCTCTATATATAGTGTCCTCCACAATTCAACCTCGCCCACCACGGAAACACATCTCTACATGAGAAGATGGGCTACAATTTTACCGTCCCCCTTAACCATTTCTCAATGGCAGGACATTTGGACTTCTACTTCTAAAGTCTCCAGATGTGTGGAGCAGAGAGAGACGGCCTATAAGTTACTAATGTTTTGGTACAAGACCCCTGAAATGTTACATAAATATGATCATTCCATATCAAAGCTGTGTTGGAGATGCCTAAGAAATGAGGGCACCCATTACCATATTTTCTGGAGCTGCCCTTTGATTATACCTTTTTGGTCTATGGTCCAATCTCTACTACAATCTGTTTTAGAGGTAGATATCCCGTTAGACCCTAAACACTACTTGTTAGGCCTACCTATCGCGGCGTTATCTAAGCACGCCAAGAAACTGACAGCCTATATTCTCCTAGCTGCCAAGAGAGTGATTCCTGCTCTTTAGTTGTCCCCCTCCCCTCCGTCCCAGCCGCAGCTAATTTCTGCAATTGCATACATATGCAGGATGGAACGTATGACTGCGCTGGTACAATACTCTCTACCTAAGTTTTCTAAATTATGGGACAGGTGGGACAATTCCACGTTTAACCCGGAGACGACACCTTAATTTATGGCTCTTTACTCTCGGGAATGTTTTTCTCAGGTTTGATCTTGGGATTCATACTCCACGACCCCTCCCACAAATACATCTCTTGGTCTATTTACATATCCTTATTGGCAGATTCGTGGTGTGTCCTTTTCCCCTTACCTTTTGACATGCTGTATTAAACTGTTAACGTTTTATATCCCGCCTGCGGCGGTTTTCTTTGTTGCTGTTACATTGTCAATTTTGATTATTTGTATCAGAATGTACAAATTCATCTGTTGTACAAAAACCTTTTTCTCAATAAATATACATTTAAAAAAAAAAATACATACACAATCTCTTATAGTACCAATACATTTTAGGATAGCTTAATATTCCACAACTATATACATAATATTGCAGCCTCAAAGCTCCTACTTGTCTTCATATTTTAAAAAGTAACTACCACTAATGCATCAGGGTTTGCCCAAAGGGACGCTTCAATTCTCCTTTTCATTTTTAAGTTTTAAAAAAACAGGGAACAGAAAAAGAGACAAAACAGAAAATAAAAGGGGAAGAAACAAACAACAATTCACAGAGGAGATGGATTACTTGTGTGTATTGATGGGAACGAAGGCGGGGTGAACCTCACTCCCCCAAACAACTTTCTAGTAACCTCTTTCCCTCTTCTGAATACACAAACAGATCCAAAGATGACCTAGTTTTAGTACATCGCTTTTTTTTTCTGTCTTATGCGAAAAGCACTAGGTCCTCCATGGTACCAATACTTCTGACCCTATTAAGCCACATAGGAATAGAAGGAGGTTTAGAATCCCTCCAACAAAGAGTAATACAGGCTTTGGCAGCATTAACCAAGTGACATAGCACAGTTTTTTTTTTTTTATAGATCTGAAGCGGAATTTGTGAACAGTGAAGGAGGAAGAGGAAGAGGAAGAAAAAAAAAAAAGCAGGATCTTCTGCTATTGGAAGATCTGTACATTTTTGAGAAATCCTCTGTACCTCTAACCAATAAACTAATCTTTGTGCACAATTTTATTTTTTCTTTGAAGTATATCAGGGGACACAGGGCCATAGTAGTTACTATGTGGGTTATAGGCCACCTTTAGGTGATGGACACTGGCACGCCCTTAATTAAAAATTGCACTCCCTATATAACCCCTCCCACTACTGGGAACACCTCCATTTTGTAGAAAAGCAATATACGAGTACACCAAGAAGGGAGGGACCTCTGTGTCCCCTGATGTACTTCAAACAAAAGGATTTTACAGGTAAGCTGTTTTAAAAAATCCTATTTTCTTTTCATACATCAGGGGACACCGAGTCATAGTAGTTACTATGTGGGAAGTCCCACAGCAATGCTAACTGAAGGGAGGGAGACACAATTGTAGGGCACCAATAGAGTAGAGGAATCATACTGCAGCCTGCAGTACACTGCGCCCAAAGGCAATATCATCATATCTTTTACATCTACTTGATAGAATCTGGTAAATGTATGGATTGAAGACCAAGTTACGGCCTTGCAGATTTGAGCCATGGCTTGGCAATGCATTGCTACAGAGGCACTAACAGCCCTGGTGGAGTGCGCTTTAAAAGGAAAACCGTAAGTTTGAACAATCACTTGTAACTATGTAACCTATTTAGAAATAGTAGATTCGGACGATGCCTGACCTCTTATAGGATCATCTGGAAACAAACAAAAAAATAGGATTTTTAACAGCTTACCTGTAAAATCCTTTTCTTGGAGTACATCATAGGACACAGAGTCTCAAGTAAGTACTTGGTGGGTTATAGGCCTACCTTCAGGTATTGACACTGGTATAACCAATACAGGAAGTTGATTCCCCTATATAACCCCTCCTCCTTCCAGGAGCACTCAGTTTTTGTAGCCAAGCAATATAAGTAATATACTCTCATCCCATAAAACAGAGGGGCGGGAGCTCTGAGTCCTATGATGTACTCCAAGAAAAGGATTTTACAGGTAAGCAGTTTTAAAAAGCCTATTTTCTTTATCGTACATCATAGGACACAGAGTCTCAAGTAATTACTTGGTGGGATGTCCCATAGCAATGCTACTTGAGGGGAGGGAGACACAACCCGTAAGGTAACCCCCAGACTGAGGACACACTGTGCCCGAAGGCGATATCCTCATTCCATCTTGCATGCACTTGATACAATTTTGTAAATGTATGTACTGAAGGCCAAGTCGCGGCCTTGCAGATTTGAGACCTGGAGGCCTGGTGATGCACTGCCCAAGAAGCACCAACCGCTCTGGTAGAGTGCGCCTTAACTTGAAAAAGGGGAATCTTTCCCTTTAAATCATAAGTTTGAATTATAACTTGACAAATGCACTTAGTGACAGTGGATTTTGATGCTGCCTGTCCCTTCTTAGGACCCTCTGGCAGAAGAAATAAGATATCAGTCTTACGAATCGTAAATACATTTTCACTGCTCTCACTACATCAAGACAATGTAGTGACCTTTCTTCCCTGGAACAAGGTCTTGGGAAAAAAAAACCCTGGCAGGACAATATCTTCATTCAGATGAAAGCCTGAAACCACTTTTGGCAAAAATCCTGGACGAGGGCGTAACACCACATTGTCCTCATGAATAATAAAATATGACTCCTTATGCCGCGTACACACGAGCGGACTTTTCAACATCCAAAGTCCGACGGACTGATTCCGTCAGACTATTCGATCGTGTGTGGGCTGCAACGGACTTTTGATTCGCCAAAGTCTGGCGGACTTTAGAATATGGAACATGCTTCAAATTTTTCCGACGGAACTCCGCCGGACCCGGTCCCTTCGAAAAATTTGCTCGTGTGTATGCTATTCCGACGGACTAAAACCGACGCTAGGGCAGCTATTGGCTACTGGCTATGAACTTCCTTATTCGAGTCGAGTCGTACGTCATCACGTTCGAATCCGTCGGAGTTTAGTGTGATTGTGTGTGGCCAAGTCCGCTCAGTCGAAAAGTCCGTCAGAATTCTGTCGGAACTCCGGCAGAACTCCTTTGGAAGTCTGTCGGACATAAGTCCTCTCGTGTGTACGGGGCTTTACAAGAAAAAGCAGCCAATTCGGAAATCCTCCTTGCTGAAAATATAGCAAACGAAAATATCAGCTTCCTAGTCAGAAGGACTAAGGGAACATGCTGCAACGTTTCGAATGGCTGTTTTTGTAACACTGACAAAACTAAATTTAAGTCCCAAGGGCTAAGAGTGATTTAACTGGTGGATTATTCCGCAGCACTCCTTGCATGAAACCCTAGACCAGTGATGGCGAACCTTGGCACCCCAGATGTTTTGGAACTACAATTCCCATGATGCTCATGCACTCTGCAGTGTAGTCGAGCATCATGGGAAATGTAGTTCCAAAACATCTGGGGTGCCAAGGTTCGCCATCACTGCCCTAGACTAAAGAATGCATAGCAAGCAGTCTTTGAAATAAAAATTGATAAGACTGGGACTTGGCCCTTAATAGTACTCAGGGCCAACTTCATCTCTACGCTTAATTGTAGAAAGGTAAGAATTCTGCCTATGATATATCTCTGAGGGTACCAACCCTTGGACTCACACCAGGAAACATAAGCTTTCCAGGCTCTATAATATACAGCTCTAGAAGTTGGCTTCCTAGCATTAATCAAAGTAAAGATAATTGACCTGGAAAGTTTATTCAGAATGTGGGTCTCAATAGCCAAGCCATTAAATTTAGCATTCGTAAAGTAGGATGGAATATCGGCCCCTGAGATAGCAGGTCTGGCCTTAGAGGGAAGAGCCCTGGACCCTCCACTGCCATCCTTACGATCTCTGCGTACCATGACCTTCTGGGCCATGCTGGTGCAACCAGTATTACCAATTTTCTTTTCAGCTTGATCCTGCAAAGAACTTGAGGTAGCAACTGAAATCAGGGAAAAGTGCATAGATCAGTAAAAACCGATCCCACGGGGTCGCCAACGCATCTGTTCCGTATGCGAGTGGGTCCCCTGTCCTGGATGCAAAGTTGACTAGCTTAGTGTTGAATCTGGACGCTAGAAGGTCTACGTCCGGAGTCCCCCATCTTTGGCAAACAGCCTGAAACACCTTGGGGTGAAGAGACCATTCTCCTGGGAATAACTGACGGCGACTTAGATAGTCCACCTGCCAATTCTCTACTCCTGGAATGAAAACTGCCGATAGGCATGGGACATTCTCTTCTGTCCAAGTTAGAATCTGGTTCACCTCTCTCTGAGCTGAGAGACTCTTGGTGACCCCTTGTGATTGATATATGCCACAGCCGTGGCATTGTCGGACTGGATCCTGTCAGGACAATTCTTTAACCTGGAGGTCCAGGTTTCTAAAGCCAGATAGACTGCCAGAATCTCTAGGATGTCGATGGGCAACGCTCCTACTCCCCAGCCTGAAAGGCTGGAATCTGTCGTTACTACCTTCCAGATTAGGGATGAGCTTTGAGTTCGAGTCGACTCGAACATTTCCTGTTCGCCTGTTCAGCGAACAGTGAACAATTTGGGCTGTTTGTGGCAAATTCGAAAAGCCGGAAAAACACTATACAAGTCTGTGGGAGAAATCTAAAGTGCTAATTTTAAAGGCTAATATGCAAGTTACTGTCCTAAAAAGTGTTTGGGGACCCGGGTCCTGCCCCAGGGGACATGGATCAATGCAAAAAAAGTTTTAAAAAACAGATGTTTTTTCAGGAGCAGTGATTTTAATAATGATTAAAGTGAAACAATAAAAGTTTAATATTATTAAATTTCGTACCTGGGGGGTGTCTATAGTATGCCTGTGAAGGGGCGCATGTTTCCCGTGCTTAGAACTGTCCCTGCACAAAGTGTCATTTTGCAAGGAAAAAAAGTATTTTAAAATCACTTTCAATTGTCGGCTCCATAATACAGAGAACACTCAATGAGTGTTCTCTGTATTAGCCGACAATTCATTCATTAATTTAAAAAAAAAGCGTGGGGGTTCCCCTAAATTCAATTACCAGGCCCTTCAGGTCTGGTATGGATATTGAGGGGAACACTGTGTCAAATTTAAAAAAAAAATTGATGTGGGGGTCCCCCTAAAAATCTATACCAGACCCTTTATCCGAGCACGCAACCTGGCAGGCCGCAGGAAAAGAGGGGGGGACGAGAGAGCGCCCCCCCTCCTGAACCGTACCAGGCCACATGCCCTCAACACTGGGAGGATGCAACACTGTGACCCCTCAAAGCACCATGTCCCCATGTTGATGTGGAGAACGGCCTCATCCCCACAACCCTGGCCGGTGGTTGTGGGGGTCTGCGGGCAGGGGGCTTATCAGAATCTGGAAGCCCCCTTTAACAAGGGGACCCCCAGATCCCGCCCCCCTGTTTGAAATGGTAAGGGGGTACAAAAGTACCCCTACCATTTCACAAAGAAAGTGTAAAAATGGTTAAATAAGACAAACACACTTTTGAAAAATTCCTTTATTAAAAAAAAAAAAAAAAAAAAAAAAAGATTCCAGCGGTGGTAATCCACTCTTGCTATCCAGCGATGGATGATCATCTCTTCAGGGTCCAGCGATGTCTGATCTGATCCAGCGACAGGGGATCTCTCAGTCCAGCGCTGTCCATACACGCATCCATCTTCTGTCTCCACTGCAGGGATCCCAGCGCTGACGTTTCTTATATTAGGAGGGCGGGGCCACCCATCACCTGACCCCGCCCCCTCTGACGCTGATGAGGGAAGCCATGGACTTCTCCAGTGACCTATGGGTGACCCCCACCCCCCTCTGATGTAACGCAGGCCACCGCCCATATAGAAGTTTATACACATCTCTGTATTAGCAACTGCTGTATTTTTTACCAAATCCCACAAGATCTATTTAAGTAAGAACCCCTTCTGCCGCTGTGACCACACATGTTCTGATAGAGAGTTGCACTAAGACACATCATAGGTAGTGTAAGTTACTCCTTAGAGGAGACATTTATAAGGCATATATGGTATATTGAAGGAAAAAGCAAAGCTTCTTCCCTTACATTGTTAAATCAGCAGTATCCTGCAGCGAGGACAGACAGATCCAACTTTCACCCACCACGGCGGGCTGTGTTTAAAAACGCTCAAAGACTGGGGCCTTTTTAAAAGGGGTTCCGCTCCTTTGGGCCTTGTATAACACCCCTCAGGACAACTTTAGGAAATGTAGCAAGACCAAAAAGAGTCCTGGTTCCTAGGGTCCATCTCGCAAAGAGAAGCATTACAGGCAAAACCTCGTTCTTGCATCGAGGTCCAGGTATCATCCTGTGGCCTCAGTGGCGAGGATGGATCGGATTGTGGAGGTTTCTTTAAATCCAGCATGGATCCCACCTGGAGCTCCGCAGAGCACATCTTCACTCGTGACCAACACCTTAGACACTGGCGAAAAAGCAGAGTGCTCCTGGAAGGAGGAGGGGTTATATAGGGGAGTTATATAGGGGAGTCAACTTATTGTACTGGTTATACCAGTGTCAACACCTGAAGGTAGGCCTATAACCCACCAAGTAATTACTTGAGACTCTGTGTCCTATGATGTACAATAAAGAAACATCTGTTTTATGAATTTGAGCAGTCACTTTCAATAGACCTTGACCACTCTCACCACATCAAGAGAATGTAGTGACATATCTTCTACAGAATAAGATTCTGGAAAAAAAAATGAAGGCAGAACAATATCCTGGTTTAAATGAAAACCCAATACTACCTTCGGTAGGAATTTAGGATGAGGCCACAATACAACCTTATCCTTATGAACAACCAATATGTCTCTTTACAAGGAAGAGCAGCCAACTCTCCACTCTTTTGCCAAATATATGGCAATCAAGAAAAAGAGAGCACACGGCCAGGTATGGCTCAGGAGGGGCGCTCGCTCATCCCCACCCCCTTTCCTGAGCTGCGTACTCGGATAAGGGTCTGATATGGACTGTGGGGGGACCCCCACGCAGTTTTTTCAGCGTAGGGCTTCCCCTTTAAGTTAATACCAGGTGACAGGACCAATGAGGTGTCAATTGACTTCCTTCGCAAGTCCCATCTACCTAGAGCCGCATTCAAAATGAACAGACTTTCCTCCGTGTGTGGGCAAGTACATTCATTTCAAAAGTCCGGCGGACTCTCGTCATAGTCCGGCGGTTTGTCTGCCGCACCTAGTCCGGAAAAGTACGGTCGTGTGTGGGCAGGTCTGCTCCTTCCGAAAGTCAGGCGGGCTAAGTGCGCCGGATAGTCCGATCGTGTGTATGCGGCATTAGCGTTTGTAAGGAAGGATGGCATACCAGACTTTGCAAAGAAGGTCTGGCCACAGTGGTAGGGACCAAGCCAAGGGTCCCCAACCATAATTTTTATGATCTCGGCAAACCAAGATCTCCAGAGGATATACTGCGTATAATTGCTAGTATACGGTACTTAGTGAATTTCCTCCACTATAGGATACAGTGTAAACACTTAACTAGGAGGAAAAAAAAAACATCTGGGAGATCTTTTCAGATACAAAAAAAAAAGGCTTTTCCGACAATAAATGGACAGGAAAAAGGGCATGCACAGTCTGAAGAGGCTTTTAACAAACCCAAACACTTAGTTAAGGGAGCATAAATGTGGAGTGGACCATTCAGTAAGATATTAAAACCAGCTGGTTCTCCCACATTTGACACCTCAGAAGAGGAGTCATCAGCCTCACCACAGTCCCCTGAGGCGATCTGTCTTCTCCCGCCCCTGGTTCCCCCGTTTGAGGGTCTTGGGCAATGAAAGAGAATCTGTGCGATCAAAGTCACTAAACTTTTTTTTTTTTTTTTTTAAACCATCACAACTGAGGGAAAAAAAGGATCTTTGGTAAAATACCCAGGGGCTGCAGTGTTGAAAACAATTGTAAGGGGAGGATGCCATCTGTAGAGATTAATAAGCTTACCAGAACTAGAGGGGGACTCTATTATCTCTATTTCTGGGGGTGTTTTACCCCCCTTCTGACCTTAGCCGATGCACAAAGCAGAGGTACCATCAGAAGAAATCACATGCACTGCTTGAGTGATAGTCCAGCTCTGCTGCTGCTGATCAATTCCCAGCCTGATGCAATAGTAAATGTGCCAAAGGAATGCCTGTGTAACCACCCTCTAATGCTACTTTGCTCCTGTGTCCCTCCACAGCTGCAACAATAGATATGGTGCCTTTAAACCATGCCTCCTTGTGTTTGGACGTCTGAGGACGCCAACACCGCATTTTAGCCCCGCCCCACGCGTTAGCCATTGCTTTCCCATTACCTTCTTTTTTTTCTTTTAAAAAGAAGCATTTCCCACGCAAGTGACGTGCTTCTGGTCCCTGGGACCCTCATGATGAAGCAGCATGGCGCAGGGGGGTCTTGTAAGCCGCTTAGCGGCGTGCTGATCGCACCAGTTTTTTTTTGTTTGTTTTTTTAAAGGAAACCTAACAGCTTCTTCCCCAGGGAGAGGGGGAAGACAATCAGCACAGGGGGGCGAAATGGTGGGGAGAAGAATCCCTGCAAGCTTACCGAAGGTCTCGTTGTCCCGCCTGGAGGAAGAAGCATCTCAGCTCTCCTGACGCTGCATGCTCTCGCAGCGCGAGGTGGCGAGTGCTCTATACAGCCCCCAGTGGTGACACATAGGCATGACATTATTATTTCTTAAAGGAGACATTCATAAGAAAATTCAAAAGGATTTCTTAGAGAACTCCACTTACCTTTTCCCGTTGCAGGGTTTTCTGTGGTAAACCAACAGACTCAATCTTCACCCTTCACGGTGTATTCCGTTAAACCTTCAGAAGCTGGGGACCCTAGAGGGAACCCGCTATCCTGGACCTGTAACAGCACCCTACCAGTAAAACTTTATTGGTCTCACTACCAAAAGTACTGGATCCCAGGGTCCAGCTCTCTAGAAAGAGAAGCATTTACAAGCAAAACCTTGTTTCTTTGGATACGAGGCCCGGGTACCATTCAATTCGGCCAAAAAGACACTTCGAATGGATTCGGTCAGCATGGCTAGCCCCAGCAAGGCTTGCTCCAGTGGAGCTCAGCACAGCACATCTTTACTCATGACCAACACCTTAGACACTGGTGAAAAAAAATGAGGTGTTCCCGCTAGTGGGAGGGGTTATATAGGGAGTGCACTTTTTAATTGAGGGCGTGCCGGTGTTCATCACCTAAAGGTGGCCTATAACCCACATAGTAACTACTATGGCCTGTGTCCTCTGATGTATGAAAATAAATTTGCAAAGAATTGCCAGGGTATAGTACCGACACGTCAATTTATAATTGGATTCCTGAATCTGCGTACAGATAGAGGAGTTGAACAAGAGATGGATAATATTCTGACGCCGAGTTGGTTTAAAGATCCTATTGAGATCTCTTTTCCATTTACTAAGGCCCGGCATCACAAAGTCATCTAGAAGGAGCAATTAAAGCATACATCTTGGAAATAGTCTGAGAAAGAGGTTCCTTTTCATCGCGATTCAAATGTTTTTTGCTGACGTTGATGTGTCGGTGGTCCTAACAATCAAAAAAAAAAATTTAAAAAATGGTGTAACTAACGCCTGCCAGAAGTTTATTTCATACCGGCCTCCCAGTTGCATCAATGAAGCTACCATGGGCCAAGTCTTAGAGATCAAAAAATGTGAGGCCTGAAAACAGCCCTTCTCCAACAGACTGTTTAACACACTCAGTTCTATACCTGGAAGAAAACTAGGGTTCCCTAGAATGGGGAACAACGGTGATTGTATAAAAGAGAACTTAGGATTCTGGCAAATCCTAGAGCCAATTTGCAGTGTGTGGTCTATATGCATTTTAAGATAGGCCGGTAGGGCTGCATAACACCAAGATGCTCTAGACAAAGATACAGGACTAAACTGTTGTTCTATGTCCGTCCAGAGTTTAAAATTTGTGTGTCTGCACCAATCAATCATTTTGCCAAGATTAATATCTAAATGCATCCGGCACAGCTACTCCGCCAAAGCACTTGGGTAAAGTCAGGAGGCATCTACTAATCCTCGGTCATTTGTTCGCTCATTTAAATTTAGTAAAAAGGGCAAAGACTTGTCAAAAAAAAAAAAAAAAAAAAAGGCTGCAGGAATGAAAATAGTGCCTGAAAATAGTACAGACATTTTGGCCAAATACTCATTTTGATAATGTTACATTGGCCAAACCAAGAGTGTAAGCCTTGGTGCCATTTATCTGAGTTAAATAAAGATGGAAAATTTCCCACAAAAGTATTGACTAAAGTTGATGGTATATAAGTACCCAAGTACTTGAAAGCTGAAGATGACCATTTAAGATTAACAGTTAAGTTATATATTGCAGAGAGAGGCAGTGCAACTCCCATAGCCTCAGGTTTGGTGTAATTTACTTTTAAATTTGATAAAGCTCTGTAGCATTCAAGCTCCTTCATAAGGTTAGTCGTTGAAACATGGATTAGGCATAGGAAAAAGCAAATCATTTGCATAAACTGAGACTTTATAATTATGATCTCCTACTTGTAGCCCCAAGATATCAGGATTTTGCTGGATTTTAGTCGGTAATGGTTTGAACGAAAGAGTAAATAATAAGGGCGAAAGAGGGCAGCACCGACGGGTACCATTTGTGATCATAAAAGGATTTGAAAACACTCCATTTGCTTTAACCAAGGCCTGTGGAGTGGAGTACACCTTGGCAATCCACTGAAGCGTATGGTCTCCCAGATCTATATGCCTCAGGACCGGAAACAAAGGTCCAATTTCCTCTATCAAAGGCCTTTTCTGCATCAGTGCTCAAAAAGATGCAAGTTAAGTACCTTAATAGCATTATCTCTTGCTTCATGAGAGGGAATAAATCCCACTTGATCTAAATGGACCAGCTGGGAAAGCTGTGATTGAAGGTGAGAGGCAAGTAATTTAGTAAAAAGCTTTAAGTCCACGTTAGGTAACGAAATTGGCCACAATCCGACAGGTCTTTCCCTTCTTTTGGGATAACTGAAATGTGACAAAATGCATCCAGGGGAAATGAGCTAAGCCGCTTATAACAATCCTTTATATAACCAAAAAAAAAAAGGGGGGGGGGAACCCACCATACATATACAGTATATCAACTCCCACCTATATTACCCCATCCGAGTTTTTGATGTCATCTAGTATCTTACAATATACTTCCCTCGGGCCTGTTCCATAATCCCACAACTACAGGCTGAGGGGTTTTGCTGGAACAGGATAGTAATAAAGATACTCCTCGACTTTCAGGTCTACCTCCGCTATATCTCTTGACCTCCCAGCAGCCTTCACTGACAGGGATGATGGTATAGCACAGGTCCTTGCAGCACACCACCAGCTGTAGAGCATAGCAGGTAAATTTCTCTGCCCCAGCTGCTGCAGCGAAAAAAATAAAGTCCCTGCCACCCACATGCCCAGCATCTAAATTCCAGCTTTTCCAAGCTTCTGGCTTTACAACTCCTGCCTCTCCGCCTAGTGAATTCTGCCCCTTTCGTGAATTTTCAGAATGTGCTTTACCACAATGGCAGGTTCCCAGTTGCGGTTTCTTTTCATGTGAGGCCATTCCAGCTCTGCAACATCACATGGAAGGCAATGTTTTGGCATTGTTGGGCAAGACAGTAAGCAGCAAAATCCACATTACTGTGGACACGTAGTCCAGCAAGCATGCTCATGGACGATATATTTCGTTCACAGCACACTGGGTAACTCTGCTTACCACTAGGAAGGATGCAGGACAGTGCTGGAGCTTGTTTTATCATCACATCTCCATACAGCTGGTGGTAATGTTGCAAGATCGGCCAGCTCTACCCCCTCCTCCTCTGCTGGGAACCACCACCAGTACCCCTTATGCATTCAAGGGGCTATTCAATGAGTCAGGGTAAAATATGCCATGCTGTGCTTCAGCTGGTCTGGACAGGAGCCACACAGGAGCAGAAATTCTTTCAGCTCTGCAGGGGCAGGCCCAGAGGCGATTCACACCACACCAGCTTGAGCCAGGAAAGGTGGTGTGCGATAATGGTACTAACCTCCTGTTCGCCCTCTAACAGGGAAATTTGACAGGTGTGTCTTAAACAGGTACCCAGGGTTGCAAAATCTTCTAAAGCAGGCCAGAAGCTTCTGTAGCCATTTCAGGCAGTTATATAAAGCCAGTGGTCGGCTGGCTGAAATTCAGCAGGAATTCCACCTACCCATAAACTGCCTGATGTGTGATATGCTGACCAGGTGGAACTCAACTTTGGCAATGCTGCAGCAGCTGCTCATGCAGCAGAAGGCCTTCAACTAGTACCTGTGTGAGTATGGCACAAGGACAGGCTCCGGGCGGCTTGGCTGCATGCACCGACTGTACTGTCAGTATTTGAGGAGATGAGGATGGTGAGCCGTAACAATGCATGCATCAGTGACAATCCACGTTTTGTTCCTGCTGTTGTAGACTCTGCGTGGCATTATGGACAAGGCACTCGAGGCAGAGGAGCGGGAGGAAGAGGAGGGACTTCTTTTCCTCACAAGGCTCACTTTATACAGACACCATTCTTGCAATGACACAGAACACACAAGAGGAGGATTCTGGAAGTTTTGGAGGCAGCAGAGGAAGACACAAGTCAAACTTTATGAGATGGCTTTTTGTCCCTAGAACCCTTGGGAGTAATACATGGCTGGGAGGAGACAATTCCAGATACTGTAATCCTCAGTGATCCAAGGACTCTGCTTCTCATGCCTCTGTAAACTTGCGGGGCATGGGCTCCCTTATTCTTCAAAGCCTGCAAAAGGACTCAAGAATTTGTAGCATCAAGGAGGATTATTAATGGTTGGAAACCCTCAACAAGGGAAAAGTCTCAGAACTCACCCCATCCCCACTGAGGGAGCAGATGATGAAATATCTTGAGGACACCTTAAAGTGGATGTAAACCTGAAAAACACAAAAATTAATCCAATAATACAGTTGAATAGATCTTATCTATACAAAGTATTTGAGCTCAGTTTGATATCTTGAAGCAATCCCCTTCTCCAGAAATCCTCCCTGCGCAGCTGAACAGCATAAACCTGACACAAGCAGAACATTTGTGTCACCACTTCCCCTCTCCTGTGAGTGACAGACTGTGCTGAAGACAAGACCAGAACAAGCCTCCATGTAATACACTCCAAAGGGAAACAAAATACACACAAAAGGGAGGGGAGTTTTTTTTCTCCCTGCTGCTCTTTGCCTTCACAAGATAAAGCTCCGTGGACCGACTTTTCCTCACTCTGACAGCAAGTAGAGGCTCTCCTGACGGGGGGGGTCTGCGATGATTTATCAGCGCAGCCCCCACCCCCCTCAGATAACCACACTGGACCACCAGGGAAGAGGGCAACGTGGATGGCCAGGTATGTACTGACTGGCACCATTGTGTAACAAATGACATCATTGATGCCCAGCAATGCCACCCATCAGTGCCCATCAGTACCCACCTATCAGTGCTGCATACCAGTGCCACCTATCAGTGTCCGTCTTTGAAGAAGAAAGTGTACTTATTTACTTTATTGTACTTTAAAATTAACAGAAACAAAGAAAAACTTTTTTTTTTTTTTAATTTTCGGTCTTTAGATTTGTTGTGCAAAAAAATAAAAATCGCAGCGGTAATACCACCAAAAGAAAGCTCTATTTGTGGGAACAAAATTATAAAAAAATGTGGGTACAGTGTTGTATGACCCTGCAAATTGTCGTTCAAATTGCTACAGCGCTGAACTGAAAATTAGCTTGGCAGGAAGGTGTCTAAGTGCCTGGTATTGAAGTAGTTAAAGAAGAATGATTCCTGGTCCACATTGTCACTTTAGGATGCAGGATTACTTTGATGATTTACTATTAATCCCTTCCTCCCACCTTTCTCCTGATTAGCACAGATCCTGCCTCAGGAGACAGGCAGAAGGAAATCAGATAGACGTGCTGTACTGGTTCTTGAGCTGGGTCTGGAGGGTGTGTATTACTGGGGGATTGTGTGACATAACATCTCCACCTACTATTCTCCGGTCCTAAGCCACTCCTACAGACTAGCAGTTTTAAGAGGACTGAGACAAGTGCAGGGAGCATTTTTATGAGGTACACTCACAGTTGTATGCATTTTACATTGAAATGCATTATTTATGGCAAAAAGTTTTTTTTTGGTTTACATTCACTTTAAAGAGCAGTTTATGAAACACCTTTCCAGACTCTGGTAGGTTACAGTGTAATGTTAAAGCTATTTTTGAGGCTTCTGTTGGTCAAAGGAGGAGAAGTGATGCATTTCAACGTTTTTTTTTAGTCCTTGGCCCCCAGGGCTATTAGCTTCCACATCCCATCAGCAGTGTCTGCATTGTGTAAGATTATCTAGGAGTGAAAAAAAGACAGTGGACGATCTACTGGGTTACTGGCCATTAGAATATACCACTGGTCAGGACTTGTCTAGTATTCAATTGAGCTGTCCTGACATCAGTACTGTCAGTGGTTCTGTGACCTAATAAAAGAACACGTCTGTCCACAGACTCAGTTGACCAGCTGACATTTATCAAAATGAATCATTCCTAGATTAACAGCAGCTATCAAACCCCTAATGCCAATGTCACAGATTAAGGGTTTTTGGGATGTGGAATCTTTGTAGGCTGCCTGGCTTTGTGGGTGCTGATTT
Source organism: Lithobates pipiens (assembly GCF_037356315.1). Classification (NCBI taxonomy): domain Eukaryota; kingdom Metazoa; phylum Chordata; class Amphibia; order Anura; family Ranidae; genus Lithobates; species Lithobates pipiens. The sequence continues at coordinate 54,867,989 of NW_027507685.1, read as the reverse complement.
TATCTGGAAAACATTTTTTGGTATCGGTTTTATGGTCACAATTAAAATCAGCCACAGAAGGCTATAAAAAAAAATAAAAAATAAACTAAACCTCTATTTTCTTCGTCAATTTAGGCCAATATGTATTCTGCTACATATTAGTGGTGAAAAAAACATCCCAGTAAGCGCATATTTATTGGTTTGAATAGAAGTTATAGTGTCTACAAACTATGGGATATATTCTAGGAAGTTTTATTTTATTTTATTTTTTTACTAGTAATGATGGTGATCAGCAACTTATAGTGGGACTGCAACATTGCAGCTGAGACTTTCAGGGACTGGTGATCAGTGCTAAAAAAATATGCACTGTCATTGTACTGACACTGGCAGGGAAGGGGGTTAACAGGGTAATCAGACAGGTGTGTGTGGTGTTTGTACTGCAAGAAGACAGATTGGTGTTCCTGCTTAACAGAAACACAAAATCTGTCTTCTCCTGTTAATAAACAGCAATCTGCCTTGTTTACACCGCCTGTTTTCGGTCTCTGGCACAAATCGGTGGGTCCACCAGACCTGTTGATTGGCTCCTGCTGTGTCCAATTACAGTGGGAGCGGGTCACCGGCAGCAAACATGCAAGCCCCAGACATAAAAAAAAAAAGAAATCACGTATGGCTATGCGATTTTGTGCTAAAGGGTGACCCTGCCAAAGTTTATGTAGGTGGGTTAGTCCTTAAGTGGGTAACACCCAAGGGCCAGTTTTCCTCACTTGTTTGAGAGGTGGATATAAAGAAAAATTATAATACAATAATAGAATATATTACATCTATAGGGTTACTGTGTGAACGCACCAACAACACCAAAGACCAATTTTTCCACACCAGTTACTTCTATTCAAAAAAATAAATAAAATATATATATATATATATATATATATATATATATATATATATATATATATATATATATATATATATATATATATATATATATATATATATATATAGTTCCGAGGCTGCACTAAATTGTGGACTCATGATACATACTCCCGAAGCCCAAGAAATCTTGAAGGAAAATGCATTTTTCTTTATAAACATAATTTTTGCTGCAGCAGGTTCTATACATGGTACAGATGCGACCCTTTACAGGCAGGCTAAGGGGCACTGTATTTAAAAGGCTTTTTTATTATTTCACTTTAAGCATCAGTAAATCACTGCTCATTTAAAATTATAAAAAAAAAAAAAAAAAAAAAAACTTATTTTGCATTGATACCTGTCCCCAAGGGTAGTATTAGGACCCCCTCACCCTTTGTATGCCCAATAACTTGCATATAAGCCTTCAAAATGGGCACTTTTGATTTTCAATTTCAGGTCCCATAGACTTTAATGGGGTTCGTTGTTCGGCTCCAAACTTTTGCAGTGTTTGGAAATTCTGGTGCAAAGCTAACCGGGGGGGGGGGTATACGAACTGTCGGTATTTTATTTTTAATCTAGTGCATTTAATGCGATACAATATACAGTGGCACATTGTAGAACTACCTGAATTTGGTGCAGGATCTGCTATCAGAACCAATAGTGTAGCAGATGGTGCATGAATTTGCACGATACATTAACAGAATAGTGGCGCAGCACATTTATTACATTCCCCCAGTATGTCTAAACTGCAACACATTTGATCACATTTCTGCCTGTGTGTTTGTTGTGTGCATTTTTTTTTTTTTTTTTTTAAACACACAGAAAACATTCTAGAGCAGTTGCTATTCAGCACCCACACACTAAGTAACCCTGTGTTACCTCTAGGGTCTGCATGAATGTTCACTGCACCAAAAGTGCTACATACCCATTTATAGTGAATCCCTGCCTGATGTCATGGCAACTACTTTAGTAAGTTGTTTTCAATACACAATAAATATTCTAAAGTTTCTCTAAAAGTGAGGAAATGGCACGCACACGAACACGGCATACAAAAGCACCTCTTCCATATATCCAATTTTAGAAAAGAGAAAAACAAATGTGTCAGAAAAATAAATAAAAAAACAGTGTTTTTACGATTGAGAAAAAAAAAGAAAAGAAAATAAAAATGTTGCAGCTGGAATTGTGCTTTTTTTTTTTTTTTTTTTTTTTTACTGCAGTCTTCCGCAAGCTTGATACAGCAAAAGGCAGAAAGAAAGAGGAAGTCTGAAATGTAGGTCACTGTACCCAATTGTGCTTTGGTTTCCTAGCAAATCGAGCTAGCTAACCCACAAACAGAGGAGGATGTATCTAGGCAACCGTGAGGCTCAAGAATATAATAACACTGTATTAATGAAGTATCTCACGCTCAATAATTGCAATTAAGTTTTTTTTTTCTTTTTTTTTTTATTGAACAAAAATGATGAAACACGAGAGTCAGTTCAATATGGAAAAATTAGCTCTCCTGTTTTAGCTGCATTTTGTGCCAAGTAACCTCAGAGAATGTACATTAAACAATTCATATGCATGTTTTTCCAATATAATAGTGAAAGAGGTAAGAAGAACGCAGCAAACGTATTGCTTGGGCAACAAATTATTATATCCTTTAAAAAGGAACCTGAAACCGTATAGTAATCACAGGCACAGACAATGCACCTCTCTGCTCAAAAGTACTCTTTTTGGAACATATGCCAAAGCATAGGTTTCATACACAGCGATTACAAAAGAGAATCACCCCTTTAAAAATAATCACATTTTGTTGCTTTCTAGCTTAAAACAAAGACACACAGTTTCTGTTTTATCCAGCTGCATGTACTCATTGCAACATGTAAAATTCCAGTGAAAGACAGAACATCAGCATGTCAGAAGAAATAAAAACGTAGAAACAGAAATCAATGAGTTGGAATAAAAGGATACCACCACCACCCCCTCCCCCCCTGGTTGTAAACTCAACCAGGTGTAGCTAATCACCTTCTCAATAGCACACAGCCATTGACTTTCAATTATTAGCTGTGGTCATATTGATTGGCTCAGCATGAAAAGAGCTTTCCTGGAGAATTTTAGTCCCTGGTAGTGCAACTAAAGCAATCAACTATGGGTGGCAAGGCACTGTCAAAAGATTGCCAGGATAAAGTTGTGAACAGGCAAAAATCAGGAGATGGATACAAAAGAAAAAAAAAAGAAAAATCGAAAGGCTTCATCAATGCCTAGAAGCACAGTGAAGTCTACTAAGTAGTATAAAGGTACTTGATATAACACAAACCCTCCCTGGATCAGGACCTCACTCCAAACTGAATGAAAGAGAGGGTGCCTCTGTGTAGCTTGAGTAGGAATGTAGTGCATAGCTTACCATAGAAAACTGTGGGTGGGTCCAAAATGGAGTAAGAGTGGGAGGAGCTTAAAAGGGCATGTTTAAACAAAACAAAAGCCTTCTTGTACTAAAATATGCAGAAATTTCTGTCCTGCAAGCCAGAGTTCTCAGAGACATACTTCAGCACAATTATTATGTTAAGAGCCAACACTGTCTGAGCTGACCTTAACCACTTGCCAACTAGGGAACACAGTTAACCCCTTCCCTGCCAGTGACATTTACACGGTGAATAATTTATAGCACTGATCGCTGTATAATGTCAATGGTCCCCACAAAAAAAAAAAAAGTTTTATAAGTGTCCAATCTGTTCGCCGCAATCCCAATTAAAAAAAAATAAAAAAAGACTGAAATCCCCTATTTTGTAGACGCTATAACTATTGCATAAACCAATCAATATTTTACCAAAAATATGCAGAAGAACAACACATATCGGCCTAAACTGATAAAGAAATTTGTTTTAAAATAAAAAAAATGCATCAATCAAAAAGTAAAATTCTCAGAAAATTGTCGGTCTTTGGTTTATAGCGCAAGAAATAAAAACCACAGGGGTGATCAAATACCACCAAAGAAAGCTCAATTTGTGAGAAAAAAGGGACACACATTCTATTTGGGTACAACGTCGCATGACCGCGCAATTCCAGTTAAAATTGCGCAGTGTCGTATTGCAAAAAATGGCCGGGTCAGGAAGGGGGGGGGGGGTAAATCTTTCCAAGGCTCAAGTGGTTAAAGTAGAATATTAAAACAGTCAGTGACTCCTTAACTGTTGAGATAATGAATACTTTGGTGAGAAGTATGTAATGTACAATTTAGTGTACATAGTGCAGGCGTGTGCAATGCGCAATATAATATATATATATATATATAGTGCAGGAGTGTTCTGTACAATATAGTGTACATACTGTGAGTCACATAGAACATAAATGCACAGCAAAAAAGGTGTTCATGGAACACTTGAAATATTGGCAACAACAAGCCATTGTAGTATGTACTTTGTGTACGGGAAATCACATCACTACAGAGTATGATGGTATGTGTCGAAAAGCACGGAGTGTATGCCAGCAGGTAGTATGTATAGAAGAGGAGTGCAATGGTGGACTGTATATGCAGGAGCGAAGTGTGGAGGGTAGTGTGGCAGTTAGTATGTACAGAAGAGGAATAAATAGTGTTTGATGGCGGTGATGTGCAGGAAAGGAGTGTATGGTGGTGGGTAGTTGGTGCAGGAGACAAGTGTGGATTATACAGCGGTAGGTAGAATGTGCAAGAGTAGAGTGCAGAGTAAATGGCACCAGGTCGTATGTGCAGGAGAGGAGTGCAGAGTGTATGGAAGCAGGTAGTATGTTGCATATCAATGGAACCTCATGATTTACATATCAATGCCACCTACTGTCCTTGATTTACATATCAATCATGTGTACACACAAAGAGCAGGAATGAGCAGAATTAGTTACTCACTGGGCAAAGGCCTATTTTAAAAGGTAGGGGTCTGGAGCTACACCTTCAATTACTCCTATGTTAATCTGGCTCTGCGGATATCTAATACAGCTCACCATCCAAATAACTCCATTTCTACAGTAAAGCATGGATGTGGCAATATCCTGTTATGGGGGTGTTCATGAGGGTTTGGAGCACTTGTCAGGATAAAAAGGAAAAATGGATGGGGCAAAATAGTCAAATTCTTGAGGAAAACCTGCTGCCGTCAACCAGAAAGTTGTCAATGGGGAACAAGTTTCCAACAGGACAAGGCCCAAATTACACAGCAAAAAATTACCACACAGTGGTTGAAAAAGGTGAATGTTCTGGCATGGCCTAGTCAGAGCCTAGATTTAAACCCCATTGAAAATCTGTGCAATGACTTGAAGACTGAAGTCCTCAAACAGTCACCATCAAATTTAACTGAACTTGAGCAGTTTTGTGTAAAGAAGAGTTGGCAAATATTGCCTAGTCTAGATGTGCAAAGTTACTAGAGACATATCCCAACAGACTAAAGGCTATAATTAAAGCAAAGGGTGGTTCAACATAATACTGACACAAGGGGGTGATTTTTTCAAACTCAGTGATACGGTTTTTGATTTTTTTTTCTGACATGTGGCAGTTTTCATTTCAGGCTGCAAAGCAACAAAATGTGATTATTTGAAAAGATGGTCGATTATTTTCTATACCCACAGTAGTTTGTGAAGGTACACAGCTTCACAGCCTTGGCTTAAAGCTGAACTCCGGGAATGGGAAATGCTAACCTTGCTGCGGGGCCCCTTCACAGTGCAGGGGTTAAATGCTCATGGGTTCGCTGTACTACTTACCTTATCCATGGCTTTGGCAAGCTCCAGCACTATTCTATTCTCCAGCACACTAAACTCTGGGCAGCACCTTGGCATCATCATGTGCAGTGGAACTGTTCCTGTATTGTATGTGAGCAGGCAAGCATGTGACTACGGCCTGAAACTGCTGAGAGATGACTGCAGAGGACTGGTTGGATGCCTTGAGAAAGTCTAATGGAGTAAGTATTACACCATATCCCTGTCCTCTTAAATGTGCAGGTAGCCCTTGCAGTGCAGGGGCATCCCACTGCAAAGATAGATTTGGTCTCATCCCTGGAGGTTCAGCCTTAATAAAAGTCCAACCCTCAAAGATTGCTACATTTGCTCAAAAAGTTTTTCTCTACAGTAAAGGCAGGCAGGCTACACCATGCGACTTTCTATAATTAAAACAGGTTCCAATTAAAAAGGTCAGTAGACTCAAAATTAATAGACTTGCTTTCTGTAATGTGAGTGGACTGAAAACACCATTAGCGTATTTCATCTCTGATGTATAGTAAAATCTTACTACCAGAGTTCTTAACTCTGCCCCTCTGCGGTTACCTATTGGATCTTTAATTTGATTACACTAGAAACAATACAGTACAATAAGTGAGACTCAAGGATGAGGTAATCAGACAGAGCCAGGAACTCAGGGGGCTGGAGACCACAAAAATGGTGTCTACTAGAGAGGCCACTGGGCGATTCAGCCTACCCAAATCCACACCTAGCTGAAATATTGCTTTTGGCCAGACTGGCCCTTTAACATGTATTCCAATGGCAGTGAAATGATAAACATTGTAAACAGTATTCATTACTTAATTTGTTTGCTTTAGTCTTAACAGGCTTCTGAAGAATTCACTGAGCCCTACTACAAATGCTCAAGCTTTGTTTGGTGCGATGGTAGACAGTCTACACATGCACGTAGTTAATTATGGAATGTTCAAATAGACAATACATTGATTTTACAGTTCCCACATTGCAATAAGAGACTTTGAACATTATTAGTGGAGTACAGCGTAAGCCTCAAAAACCTGTAGATGCAAAATGAAATTAAATAAATAATGCATACCATTTATAAAGTTGTATATTTTGCAGATTGGCTTTAGGCAGAAAAGCATATGAAAGACATTGATATTCAGGGCAAACTGGCAGTGTCTGCACGTAACCCAACCCCACAAACTTATGCTTACCAGCCACATCCCTTGCTGTTTCTCCGCTGTAGTATCCTTGCTTGTCTAGGCTACTGAGGTTGGAGCTTAGACAGGAGGATGAGGTCTTGGCACTCTCACACGTGACAGCATTTGAGCCTTATGATTGGCCACTCAGGCATGAGCACTGTCACAAATGGTAAATCTTGTGTTCCTCCATTTCGCAGCAACTCCTCATTAAAGCACCAAGGGATGAGCTAAGCAAGTAAACATACCTGGGGGGCTGGCTATGTGTAGACAAGGTTACTTTTGCCCTGAATAGGTAATGTGACAGTATGTACATACATAGCCAGTCCCTCCTTTAACAAGTTAATAAGCCCGTATTAAATTCAGTGCACAGGGACAAACAACTTGGGAGTAGAGATTTTCAATTTTTTCTTCTCCTCGATAACTGTATTAACAGAAAATGTACATTTTAAATCCTGACTTACAGAAGATATTCAGGCTCTGCAATAATTCAGATGTTTCAGACAGAAACAGTTTTATTTCATGGGGGAAAGAAATCAGACACACTTGTAGGAAATCAGCATCTTTTTTTTTTAAAGTACAGAGGGGAATAGGAAAGCTAAAAGTGCCAGTAGCATCAAAGAATTAAACTATGAATGCTTATCCGACAGACTCAACATTTGTAAAACATCTAGTCTGACAGGAAGGCCAGGTATCAACCGTGCGAGGGCTGAATGAGAGAAATCCTAACATGTTTGGCTAGCCTTAGACATCCACATTCACTAAAATTTTAGTCTTCAAATTGATTTATTTTTAAAGCGGTTGTATAGTCAAAATCTTTACTTTTACCTACAGGTAAGCCTATAATAAGGCTTACCTGTAGGTAAAAAAAAATCTCCTAAACCTGTACGGTTTAGAAGATATTCCCCTTGCAATGAAGGCTGAAAGCCCGGCAGACGCCAGACCTTGCTGGAAAGAAGTCACCTGCGTGCATGCGTGGGAGTGACATCACGGCTCAGCCAATCATGGCGCTGGAGCCGCGATACCTGGAAGACACGCCGAGGCAACATATCAGCTCCCTTGACGTGGACCAGGTGAGATACCAGCACCTCGTTCTAAGGTAAGTATTTCATAATGAGCTAGTATGTGGTGCATACAAGCCCATTATGCCTTTTGCCTTACAGGTGTAGAAAAAATAAATAAAGTGTCAGCGGGTTTACTACCATTTTAAAACGTCCATACAGCACAAAAAATGGTATTACACAGAGTGGTCTCTTACACCTCCATTTCTGGAGTCTCACCATTGCTCTTGCCTCCTCGTTTCCGGAGGGTGCCAACACAGCAAGCTGTATGCAGTGAGGGCACCTGTGCAGATGCGCTCTCAAGCTGGGCTGTGTGTGTCCATGGACAGGCAGTGTGGCTCCGCCACACCATTTGCTCTCTCCTCACAGAATTTGATTGACAGCAGCAGCAGCCTATAGCTCCCACTGCTCTCAGAACCTCCTGTAAAACCAGGAAAACAGAGCAGCGGTGCTGCCAGGGGGACAGTACTGGATCTGGATGGTGCTATTTATTGGGATCTAAAAGTCTTTGATTATTGCACATTAGAAGACAAATTTGAGTAAATGCCAGAGATCTCTAAAAATATAGTTTAGTATATTTAAAACTATATTCTGTATCTGTCTTTCTTACCACACCACATGTGAAAGCTAAAATAAGGCCATATCAATACAGTTCTTCAGCACAGGAGCAATTGATGTGCCATATTGAATGTGTATTTTACAAATCTTTAGGCTAGTAAATAAGTGCTTATGCTTGTTAAAATGTGTATTTAACTGCATGGCTGGATTTGCTCTTAAAAACAAAAAAACAAAAAAATAACGCCTCTATCAAGACACCTGACCTCACAAACATTTTAGTAGATACTAAAGAGCATTTTTGTACACTTCAATACAATGCTATGAATAATCTCCCACAAAAATGCAAATGCCATCAATTTTTTTCACAAACCTAAATAACAATGTTTTGAGCAACATTTTTATTTTAAACTTACAGTCAATTGTTCAATGTGCCAAATAAGTTCTTTTCATTACCCGGTCAGACTGGATGTGCTTGCATGTCTTACAGCTGGCTTTGCATCCAATGAAGATGTGAAATTAGTGTAGCAGCTTCTACACTGAAAAGGATGGCAATAAAACTGGAAATCCTCCATTTGCATTGGACTCCTTGTAATAAGAGGTCTTGACTTCCTATAATCCCTTACTAATGTACAGCTACTATCCAGCTCTTTGCACTGCTTATAACCAAGTAAAGTTCTACTGTAAGAAAAGAAAACAGCGGGTTTCTATACAGATGCATTTTATTTTGTGGTACTATTGCAGCATCTGATTTCACCAATTATTGGAGCTTTACTTAAAATTTGGAAGTCACTTTTGAAATCAAAGAATAGTTACTGCAGTTATCATTCCTTAGATGTGGCGGCTGCATAAGTTTTCTTTTCAAAGGCGAAGAACATTTTAAGCAACTACAGAAAACAGCTATTGATCTTGGCAGAAATGCAATTGTAATTAGCCATCTTCTATAAACTACTATATCTCCCTCTGCCCATGTAATCCTGCCCTGGGTGACAACCATGGCTCTTTTCATACATACAATGGAGTGACTGAGTGAGCATAGCCATGCTAGGATTGGGATATTTGCAGATTTAACAGGTGAAAAAAAAAAAAAAAAAAAGCCTGAAAAAATGGAAACCGACTCGTAAGCTTTAATAAATTACATTATTATATTACAAGTATATAACTAATAAAAAGAAACTGCAATGAGCTCAACCATCAACATGAAAATTCTAAAACGAAAGCAAAGCCAGCTGCCAAAATATAATCCATTTGTAAATGTTGGACAGAGAACAGTTGACTGTTGTTCATGGATACGTTTCAGTGTTGCTACTGGCTCTTTTAAAGGACACTTGAGAAAGTGCTTAAATAAATATGTGTCAAGGGTCATATTATACCTGTACTTGTATTGTTACATATCCATTCCATTTTTAAACTGGAAAGACTGCATAAAGGGGCAACCAGAGGTCTGCTCTAACCAACCTCTTAATTTCACAAACCAAGGAACCCCATCGTACCTAACTGAGTTGAGTCAAGTGAATTTTATTCTGCTGAACATCTAGCAATATTAAATAAACAGTTTCTGATAAATAACCTAAGCCAAATGAAAAGTACAAAATTCATTACAGAAGAAGAGGATCTGCCAATTCCCGTTGGCCGAGGTCTTTTGATCGCAAGGAAATGGAACTAAAAAAAAATCCATTTTGCTGCAGTGCAAAGGTATTACAATATCGGTTTTCAAGGTGCTGAGAGTGGGGATTCCCGAGATGGTGAACCACTATTGTCCTCTGGTGGAAAAACTGTTAGAGTACAAGCCCGAATACCCCCAAGGGATTCCGGTAGATCAAATACTTTGTGCCATTCATCTTTTTCAGGGTCGTACTTCTGGACAATTTCAACCATACACCTATTGTTCCAAGAATATCCTCCAACAACGTAAATTTTGTTCTCAAAAACTGCTACACCAACGTCACTTTGTCCCCGTAACATTGCAGCAATTGGAGTCCACTGGTCCAAAGATGGAGAATAGTACTCACAGCTAAGGACATCATCGTAGTCACTAGTCCCTCTGAAATGATTGCCACCAATGACATAAAGTCTGTCTCCTACAGTGCACATGCAGTGTAAGCCTCGGACTGTGGTCATTGGCGCTTTCTGAGTCCATTTGTCCGTATCTGGGTCGAAACACATCAGTTCCTTCTGGAAAGTGTCATGGGTTATACCACCTGAAATGAAAACCAAAATAGAAGTTATAATTTATGCAATATATGCAATTTTGTAAAGTACATTTTTTCCTTCACTGATGTGCGCTGATGAGGCACCACTGAGAGGCTACACTGAAGGGCACCGATGAGGAGGAACCAATATGCCACACTGATGGGGCTGTACTGTAATCAGGGCACTGATGATCAATGCCCCGATTCCCTATACATGTCTGCCCTGCAAGGAAATGCCACCGATTGGCTTTCCTCACCACACATGGTCTGTGTAAGCTCAAGAAAGCCTATAAACGGCACTTCCTTGTTTACATGTAACCGGCTGTGATTGAACATAGCGATCACATGGGTAAAGAGCCATGTCATTGTCTCTTTACTGAGATTGGGGGGGGGGGGCGCAAGAACAGCTGTTCTAGGGCGCCTTCATAGGATGTTGTCCCGGAATGAGTGTGCATTCCGCCCGCCATCATTTTACTATACAGCGGGGAGAAGTGGATAAACAGGGAACAAAAAAACTAACCCGTTTTCCCCAGCTGCACATTTGAGGTGCATGAGGGAATTTCCCTGCTGAGCTTTTGTATTCTGACAGCAGGGAGACTCCCGCCACTGTTAGAATACACATATCAGTGCTACCACCTATAGCCTGTGGCACTGACCAAGTGGCTTTTATCCAAAAGGGTGGTTGAACAGAAGTCGATTGGTAGATCATGCCCTAAACATGCATTTAAATGCATCAAGCTTTTGAGTACTAATGGGTTCCACTGGTCCATTAATTACTCTGGTCATTGAAATGCATAATGCTCAAATGCCCCTAAACAGATTCTTCTGAACATGCTTTTGATGGATTTTTCTCACCTTGTAAAAAAAACTCTCTCCTAATAAAGCTGTAAATACTTGTATGCAAATGGACACATAGGCTAACCTGGGAGTGCTTTTAAAGGCTGAGAAAAAACAAACACCTGGTGCCTGTAAAAGCGGTGTTTAAAAGAAAAACTCCATCTTTTTACACACTTTACACAGTTCATTTGGCCCTCACTAACCTGTGAGGCCACTAAATGTGCAGTATAGAAACTGTATGTAGCTGTGACCACATACAGCATACCACACTGTGTTCCGGGTGCAAAGCTGAGACTTCCTGTCTCATACCCATCTATGAATACAAAGCTTTCGCCGTTAGCTTGGCCCAATCAAACTATGTAAAGTGTGTGGAAAGATGGAATTTTCCTTTAAGCAGTGCACATGACACCTTTGTGATGTTTAATATGTTTACACTGTTGAGTCAAATCAGTACCCTGCTTTTTAACATTAAGCTTCTGTAAGGTGACTTTAGCTTTCAGCACCCCCTTTAATAAACTACACATCCAAGCAAAGCAGGGAAATGGTACACAAATAAGTGACTGTATCAGACCATAAATGGAAGTCATTCAGCATGTGTCTGTTTTCCAGGCAAGTAACAATTACCATGAGAATATGGCACACACTAAATGTAGAAAATCCTGCTCATGTACATGCAGGAAGGGAATGCTGATCGCAGGAAGAGCATCTATCTCCCACTATGAAGGGAGCAGTACAGCTGTAGTATATCGACGTCTTCATTGTGAAATGAATATTCTTCCTGTGATGAGCCTCTCCCTGTGACACAAATAAAGACCACTTACACAAGCTTTGTTCAATGTATATTGGAGAGCGTCTGGAAAAGTCAGACTGTATCAGGCAAAATGGTTATGGAACATCTATGGATTTAATCTAATTTATGACTCAACACTGAAGGCTTTACCTAGTGGTTTTGCATGAATAATAGAATCCTATCTAAATCCAGAGAGCAACAATACATCTTTAAGTATAAATATCTTAATGTCCCGATTGTATTATTTAGAGCATTCTATTACTGTTATCAGAAGTCTCTAGAATTCATAACCATTTTTCCCGTTTCTTATTTTAAAAACAGACATTTCGATTTTTGATCTCCGTTATAATGGCAGCAGAAAGAAGAAACAGCTCCCAATTACACTGGAGAAGCAAGACATTTAATCTAATACAGAAGCAAGTCCTACACATACATTCATATTCTGCTCCATCAGCCACTTCCTATGCATGGAGAGAGAATGTAGAGTTTAATCAGGTCAACTCCACTCTAAACAGCAATCTAAATCACCAAAGTTCTTATATCTTGACTATGACCGTGAGATGTCTCTGTAGTTTGTGTCTCTTAGAAAAAAATACATGTGTCGTTAAAGTGGTCGTAAAGGCAGGTGGTTTATCTTGATGCATTTTGCAGATTTGTACAACAGAACGTATTCCATAGGAAACCATGTTATATGGGCTGTACAGCAAATCTGCAAAATGCAAAAAGCACTAAAAATGCATAGGTGTGAATCCAGCCTAATACTTACCAGAGCCCCCTCTCGATTCAGCGATGTCCTCAGCTGCTCGGACTCTCCGTCCTGATTGTCAGACACACAGCAGCAGCGCCATTGGCTCCCACTTCTGTCAAAGTCGGTTAACCAACCAGAAGAGAGGGGGTGGGGCCAAACCACAGGTCCGTGGCTGAATGGATACACGGAGCTGCATCTCGGCTTAGGTGCCCCCAGCTGCTTGCTGTGGGGGCACTCAAAAGGAGTAAGTGGCCAGGAAAGCCGAAGAGAAGAGAAGGCTTTGGGGCTGCTCTGTGCAAAATCACTTCACAAACAGGTAAGTATAACATGTTTGTTATTTTTATAGAAAGAAAATGGACTCCAACAGGATTTCTTTGAAGAGCCAAGAGGTTTCTGCATTTATTTACCAGACAATGTGAAAGTCTTCAGACTTGGGAACACAACATGCAAATCTCAACCCCCTTCACCAATTTACAATACTGGACAACCAAGAGCCTGTGAGTTTTTCTGTTCTGGTGCTCTCAACAGCCTTTGAATTTGTATGTGTGTATGGGCCACTAACCGCACATCTGTGGTATGTACTTGCATAGATTAGGACATATCCAAAATAAAAGTCACGTGGTTCTCCCACTCCACTCCAATATGGCTCACATCCCTTTTGAGATGGGATACTGTTATTTTCCCAAACCCACTAGGAGTCCATAGCCCTGTGAAATTCTGGAACCTCAGTTTAGAGCCAACAACACAGGAATGCTTAGTAGATTAGTATATGCTACTGGAAAGGTAGGGGAAGTAAAGTGATCACTTTGCCATGCATGGAAAATGAAAGAATCCCTTTTAAATGATGCAGCCACTGCTACTTGCATAACCCAATTCCTAATCCTTTGGTCGCATGATGTCTGTTAAAAAGGGAGGATCGGCCAGACTTAGGCCTTGGTTTACAAAAAGCAACACCAACAATCTTGAACAGCACTGGCTTCAGATAAACTAGGTAATTTAAAACTTATATTAGTCTTTACTTTTCCAACCCAAAATTTAAGTGGGAGTAAACTCCCTTGTATGATTTTTGCCTATAATAAAGCTCATCTATAGGTATAGAAAAGATCTCCTAAACGTGCACCATTTAGGACATATATACTTTAGATGCAGCCGGTGATCTCACGGCTACCATGCGCTCTGAAGGATCCGTGGGAGTGATGTCATCGCCGGCTCTGCTATTCATATCGCTAAGACACACAAACCTGGAAGGCCTTCAGTGGTGACAGTACAGCACTGGAGGGCTTTGTTTTCTTTATGAGAGTGTCATAATGTGCCAGTATGCGATGCATACTAGCACATTATGACTTAAACTACTGGTGCCTATTTTTCTTTTTTTTTTTTGCAGTTTACTACTGCTTTAAATCCAATATAAATGCCTAATTGGTTATTGCAGATCTATTATGACTCTAATTGTGTATAAAATGATTCCAAGCAATTGCGATAAATAGAACCTCCCGATTCCATCAAGTTCAGCACTAATGCATGTATTACACCATTTAAAGAAGAACTGTAGTCTGCTCACATATAATTTGTAATAAAAACATCTTTGCCATTCTGAAGCTTCCCTCCAACCACTGTTCATATTTTATATATATACACTGCGATTCTGTACTTGGCAAATACGCTGCAGATATCGCCCTCCACCGAATCTGGTTGCAACCATTTTAAGAGTGGCCATCTAAAGCTGCTGCCTGTTCACTTCCTGGATTTACACAGAGGCACACTTCCAGCTCTGCAGCTCTCATTTGCCCTCTCATGACTCATCACCCCTCCCTTCCTGGCAAACTCTCATGAGCGTGAGAGAGAGAGAGCTGTGCATGATGTCATAAGTCTAGGCTTTTTACCAGACAAGAAACAGGAAGTGAGCTGAATAAGGTATTTATTTACTGGCAGGAAAAAAAAGTTTTACAATCCAAAGTTAAAACAAGGGCAGAGGATTTAATAGATGAACAAAATGACTGAAGTTCCGCTTTAGGAATCTGTCCTGTAGGCCAAGGTGGGCCGTTTAGGGTGCCTACTGGTACAGATACAGCCCCTTGCCAGCAACTTGCCAAATTCAATGATAAACTGAAATATGCAGCGACTGTATGTGGCTGGACAATGTCCCAGCTGTGCATGTGTACAGAGTTATTTTCCTTGAGCATGGACTTTCTGCTGCATGGAAGAAATCATCAGTGAGCACAAGGTTAGCTGCTACAGAAAAATTAGCTAGGCATAAACAGCTCACATGAACTGTAAGCAAGTCATACATATTCTTCAACAAAGCAACAAATGCAACTTATGCAAGAATTTAAATACTGCTAGTCCAGTTGGGAAGTCTGGTAAAGCTTGCAAAAGCACAAGAAACCAAAAGCAACACAGTATATTACAAAAAAAATGCTGCATATAGCTACCTGAAATGTACATGAGTCCACCGAATACAGTCCCAGCGTGGCCATAGTGAGGCTCGTTCATTTTCGCAACATAATTCCATTCATTTGTTCTGGGGTTGTAACACTCTACAGTGGCTGAATGGAACAAAATAAAACACACAGTTATTAGAAGAAACAAAAACACAATGCAGATCACATCAACTTTTATACTTTATTAGATTATTAAAAATTGCAGGCAGAGTAACTTTAAAGTACATCCTAAGAGCAGATATCCACAAAAAGCAAGAAAACCCACCTCAGATTTTTTCTTTATTTCCAGGGAATAGACTTTCCTGACTTCAGGGTTAAGCCCCATCAATTTTCCTGTCCAATGACAGCATTTCATCAGCACTAAAGCAGAACCTCACCCAAAAGGGGGAGTTCTGCTTTTCTGCCCCCCCCCCCCCTCAACCTTTGTCACAATTTTTTTTGGGGGGGGGGGGGGGGGGGAGCATAGCTGGTTTTGATTGCCTAGGCAATTCGAGCAGAAGTTTACTCCCCCAAAAGTAAAGTGCTGCGAGGCTCGCACCATGTACATGGGGAAGCAGCCTGTGAAGCCTCATTGAATCACAGCTGACTTCCAACACTAAAGATGCCAGCACTGGGGACCCAAAGACCAATAAAGAACAGGCCTTGGTGAGGATGGTGATTGATCCCTGGACAGGCAAGTGTCCTTTTATTACAGTATTTAGTAGAGCTGCACGATTCTGACCAAAATGAAAATCACAATTTTTTTTTTTCATAGAATAAAAAGATTACGATTA
Organism: Lithobates pipiens; assembly: GCF_037356315.1. NCBI lineage: Eukaryota > Metazoa > Chordata > Amphibia > Anura > Ranidae > Lithobates > Lithobates pipiens. The sequence continues at coordinate 54,851,828 of NW_027507685.1, read as the reverse complement.
TCTCATGATTCTGGTAATGTAAAATCTTTCACATTATACAATATACATTATAAAAAAAAAAAAAAAAAAAAAAGGTTAACTTTACTGGTTAGTTTTTTAATATATTTTTTTAATTCATTAAAGTAATAAAAAAAAAAATTGCATTTGAAAGACCGCTGCGCAAATACATTGCGAAATAAAATATTGCAACAACCCCCATTTTATTCTCTAGGGCAGGGATGTCCAAACTTTTTTTCAAAGAGGGCCAGATTTCATGAAGTGAATGTGCGAGGGCTGACCATTTTGCCTGACATTCTTTGAACCATTAAAATTCGGTCTAAGTGTGTTCGGCCGAGCACTAATACACTTCCCCACAAGATTTCTCTTGCCTTTGTGGCTGTGTGTGGTGAATATTTGAACTCAAGTGTATTATTTGTATACACTGTATTTATTGGTGTATAACACGCACCTTGACTTTAAGAGGGAACCTTCAGGGAAAAAAAAAACCTTAAAATTTTAAATAAAGAACTGTGAAGCAAAATAAGGGTCAGTGTCCATCTGCAGACCCACAATTGCCAGGAATGCAGCGCCCACCATTGCTAGGAATGCACCCACCATTGCCGGCAATGCTGCCACCATTGGGATTCACCTGCCATCATTGCCAGGGATTCACCCACCATTGCCAGGAATGCAGCCCCCATTGCCAGGAATTTCACCCACCATTTCCGGAAATGCAGCCACCATTGCCGGAAATGCCGCTCCCCTGCCAGGAATGCCGCTACACTGCCAGGAATGCCGCTACACTGCCAGGAATGCCGCTACACTGCCAGGAATGCAGCTACACTGCCAGCAATGCAGCTCCACAATTGCAATTGCCAGGAATGCAGCCACCATTACCATCAGTGCAGCCATGGAGGGCAGGATGAGCACCAAAGACATCTTACAGGAGAATCTCCTGTTTACACAACGGCCTCTTTAAGAGAAAGTCCCGCCTCCTCTGATGGACAGCACAGTCATCCAATGGCAGAGACGGGACTTCCTATTACAGAGGCTGCCGTGTAAACAGGAAATTCTCCTCCTGTGTGCACAGCACTCGACCCGCCTCCCCCCTCCAACGCAGCCAGACTATATATATTTTGTGGCCCCGGCGCTGGGAGATAGCCGGGGGCCACAGAAGATATATATGTTTAAATAACCAGGCGGGCCGTTCAAAACCGGACCGCGGGCCTTTCTTTGGACATGCCTGCTCTAGAGTGTCTACTAAAAAAAATATATATATGTTTGGGGGTTCTAGGTAATTTTTTGCAAAAAAAAAATTATTTTAACTTGAAACCAACAAATGTCAGAAAAAGGTTTAGTGTTTAAGTGGTTATCTTTTTTTCACTTACACACAGTCTATTCCATTGACAAATTGTTACAATGTTTATACTTGAGTTCAACTGATAAAGAATGTTTTAATTCTTGGCAGAGGGCCCAGTTTTTCTCTTCCTTTCTTTTGAGGGCTGTGGCTTCAGAAGAGCAGAGAGAATTCTTTGCATAGAAAGAATCAGGAAACACTTTAGTCAAGATTGCGATAACGATTCTTGATGATTAATTGTGCAGCTCTAGTATTTAGGTTACTTTCACACTAGAACGGGGTTAGTAGTAAAGTGACGCTAGTTTTAGCGTCGCTTTACAGTCGTTTTAGCAGCACTCTTAGGCTGCTAGCAGGGCGTTTTTAAACCCCGTTCGCTGGCGAAAAAGGGTTAAAAGTGCCTGTAAAGCGCCGCTGCTGAATCGCTTTGAAGGAGCTTCGGGAGCGCTGTATTCAACGCTTCTGCAACTCCCTGAAGATGCTGCTTGCAGGACGTTTTCTCCTGTCCTGCAAGCCTACCCCTCCAGTGTGAAAGCACCCAGGCTCCTACACTGGGGCTGCAGGGGAGGCGCTTTTACAGGTGCTATTTTTAGGCCAAAAGTGCCTGAAAAACTCCTCAGTGTGAACTTAGCCTTATAGCTGCTGAAAAAAAAAAAGAAATCAGATTGAATAACTGCTTTAGAGGGCAAGTTCACCTTTTCTGTCAGCATTTCACTTTTCATGCTAAATAGAAGTGTTTTGTAATATAATTTCAAAACAGCAATCCCAATGTTCTCATCTCTCACCTACCTTGTGTATACCAGCTTAGAAACTGATTATGCTTGCTGACTTTTTTTTAAAAGGCCTTGGAAGCCCCGACTTCCTGGGACATGCAGAAAAATGTATTTCCCATCATGCCATGCTTTATTGCATCACAGAATAGGGCAGGGATATGCAATTAGCGGACCTCCAGCTGTTGCAAAACTACAAGTCCCATCGTGCCTCTGGGTGCCATGCTTGTGCTGTCAGAGTCTTGCTATGCCTCATGGGACTTTTAGTTCTGCAACAGCTGGAGGTCCGCTAATTGCATATCCCTGACCTCTCTGGATCACACCTCCCTCATTATTATATCACTTTTTTTTTTTTTTTACCACCAACTGTCCAACTTCTTTCCTTAAGGAAGCACCTAGGAAGAGTTGGTGGAGACACCCAGCTGGGAGTTTTCTTGCGATAAAGCTCAGAGAGAGCAAGGGAGAGGGGGAAGGTGTACACACACACCGATATGACGTTAACTGCAAAACCATCCCACTCAAAGAGCAGCAAACTTGTTTCTGTACTCTGTGCTTTTATGCAGTATGGTGAGGCAATGCTATTTAAATGAAACTAGTAAAATATATATATATATAAAAAAAAATTCTATATATTTTACACACACACGTATACATATAAAATTGTCTGCAATTATGATAATGGAAATATTTATGTCAACTATGCCTTCATTCCGGCAAGTGACCCGTGTGCTCCCGGATATGGTGGAGGTGCACCAAAGTGGTGGTAAAGAGGCAGCAGATCAGCATTGGTCCATTTTGTGCAGATAGCTTATTTTTTGCACAAGTCACTTTGGGTTGGACATTGAAATAGCATTTAATAGGCTGCACATGATCTGCTTTTGTATATAATATAGATGAACTTGATCATGAGTTTATTGCACATATCACTTTATTTTTGTAAATTTGTTACGCCACTTTTGTAATTGCATCACTTTTGTATGCCATTTTATTAGTGAATTTGGTTTCTAATTTATTCACAGTGGATTAGCACATCAATCCAACATTTCATATCCAATTTAAATATCTAAATAAAGAAAAAAAAGGAAAAAAAAAAAAATTCTCAACAAATTCAAATTTACTTTACACATTTCCCCATGCTGCATCCTAGAACAAAGTGTCTTTGCAGGCAGACAGGTTCACTTTAAGTTTATGTCAATAATACAAAGTTCAAGGTACATCACAGTGACAGCTACTCAATACTTTGTAAAATAAATTGATTTGAACAGTGTGCCGTTTTGTGTGTTCCTAACAAAGACTGCACCAAAACAAGGGCTGGAGTGATGTCTGCAGCCAGGCTTTGTTATCGCTTAGTGATGGGAGGCAGCAAAAAATAGGCAGCTGAGCTGCGTTGTTACCACTGCTCCACTCAAGCTGCGAAGGCAGTTCTACAGGGGTATAATTATGCACAGCAAAAGTTATCCCTGTCACTTTCAGCAGGCAGTACTGCTCGCCAACTACGACCCATTCAAGTGAACTGACCACATCACTGCCTCTCAATGCCCTCTGAAAAGCGGTCTACCGCAGAGGGCTACCGCATGTGTTCCTAAAATTTCTACACAGCAGGAAATTTCTAACAAAACGAATAGGAAACTGTGCGAGTCACCCCACAACCTGTTCAGCACAATACTTTGAACAAAAACAAAATTGAAATGCAGGCAGACCTAGAACACAATCAAATGTATATATTTTTTCTTTTTTTTATGCTTAAACTGGATGGACTTGTGTCTTTTCTCAACCTGACTAACTATGTAAATGTGTAATATACATATACACACACGCACTATATCACACAAAATTGAGTACACCCCTCACCATTTTTGTAAATATTTTATTATATATTTTCATGTGACAACACTGAAGAAATTACACTTTGCTACAATGTAAAGTAGCGAGTGTACACAGTGTAAAATTTGCTGTCCCCTCAAAATAACCCACACAGCCATTAATCTCTAAACCGCCAGCAACAAAAGGGAGTGCACCACTAAGTGAAAAATTTCCAAATTGGGCCCAATTCGTTATTTTCCCTCCCCGGTGTCATGTGACTCAGTGGGTCACAGGTGTGAATGGGGAGCAGGTGTGTTAAATTTGGTGTTATCACTCATTCTCTTATACTGGTCACTGGGAGTTCAACATGGCAACTCATGGCAAAGAACTCTGAGGATCTGAAAAAAAAAAATTTTTTGCTCTACATAAAGATGGTATAGGCCAGTGATGGCGAACCTTGGCACCCCAGATGTTTTGGAACTACATTTCCCATGATGCTCCACTATACTGCAGAGTGCATGAGCATCATGGGAAATGTAGTTCCAAAACATCTGGGGTGCCAAGGTTCGCCATCACTGGCATAGGCTATAAGAAGATTGCCAAGACCCTGAAACTGAGCTGCAGCCCGATGGCCAAGACCATACAGCGGTTTACCAGGACAGGTTCTACTCAGAACAGGCGTCGCCATGGTTGACCAAAGAAGAAGTTGAGTGCATGGGCTCAGGGTCATATCCAGAGGTTGGGAAATAGACGTATCAGTGCTCCCAGCATTGCTGCAGAAGTTGAAGCGGTGGGTGGTCAGCCTGTCAGTGTTCAGACCATACGCCACACACTGAATCAAATTACACACTGAATCAAATTAGCCTGCGTGGCTGTCGTCCTAGAAGGAAGCCTCTTCTAAAGATGATGCACAAGAAAGCCCCGTAAACAGTTTGGTGAAGACAAGCAGACCAAGGACATGGATTACTGGAACCATGTCCTGTGGTTTGATGAGATCAAGATAAACGTATTTGGTTCAGATGGTGTCAAGCATGTGTGGAGGCAACCAGGTGCGGAGTACAAAGACAAGTGTGTCATGCCTACACAGTGAAGCATGGTGGTGGGAGTGTCATAATCTGGGGCTGCATGAGTGCTTTCGGCACTGGGGAGCTATAGTTTGAGGGAACCATGAATGCCAAAATGTACTGTGACATACTGAAGCAGAGCAGGATCCCCTCCCTTCAGAGACTGGGCTGCAGGGCAGTATTCCAACATAACCCCAAACACACCTCCAAGACGGCCACTGCCATGGCTATTTTTACTTGGCATGTAAACACGGCAAAGCGGGTGTTTTAAACGTGGGTTGCCATCTGTCAAGTAAAATCTTTCAGGAGAGGTTGTAAAAATGTCCCATGTACATGAAAATAATGGTGGCCACACAAAATATTAACACTTTGGACATTTACACTTAGGGGTGTACTCCCTTTTGTTGGCAGCGGTTTAGACATTAATGGCTGCGTGTTGAGTTATTTTGAGAGGGCAGCAAATTTATACTGTTGTACACTCACAACTTTACATTGTAGCAAAGTGTAATTTTTTCAGTGTTGTCGTCACATGCAAAGATATAATAAAATATTTACAAAAAACATGAGGGAGTGCTACTCACATTATATATTTTAGACAAATTTGTTGGTATCCTTACAGCTCATTAAAACAATGCTTCATTGCTCCTGAAAAACGTAATACAAAATTTTCCTTTGTATACTTGCATAAATGAGCAAAGCGAAAAAAAGTGTGAAAGATGCCTGGGCAGATTTGTTGGCAAGAGTATAAACTGATACTGCAAACAGTCTTCTATCATTCGTATAATGTCTTCAATCGTGTATCCGGTCTTGGTATCATCTGATGCACCACACCAGGTATGGACTAGGGAAAGCAAATTAGTGTTTTCCGAGGAGATCACAAATTAACACACATAAACCAAATATGTCAAAAAGGTAACGGCTACCGGCAAGAAGCTTGATGTTCCTGTAACTGATCCAACCAAGTGTTGCCCACTGCCCTGGATGAGGTGCAAGAGGAAAATCAACCCCAGATCGAATAGAAGCATAGTGAAAATTTTAGACAAAAAGGAGCAAAAGAAAACTTCCAAAAGACATACAAGCTCAAGGTCAAGGATACATCAGTTTTTGATGGCACCATCCACCGATTTTTAACTACTTCATGCCCAAGGGTAAAAAAATCTAAATGCCTAAGCCCAATTTTGCTATTTTGACACGTGTCAGTAAAACCATATCACAACTACTTTGTGCATCCAGGTGGATTATGGCGTTTTCAGGACAAATTGGGGTTTCATTTGGTGGTAAATGGTAATGGATACCTCTTTTTTTTATTATTATTATTAAAGAAAAACTGGCCCAAAATTGTAAGCCCCCCCCCCCCCCAAAAAATAAAAATAAACTTTTCAAAATTGCGGACTGGCCCGCATTGAGCTGAGCAGCGCCTCCCGTCCCTCGTCTACATGTCTCTCTCTCTCTCTCTCTCTCTCTCTCGCACACACACGCACACCAGGAGGCCGCTGTGTCACAGAGCTCAGTCTGAAGTGTTCAGCTGTGCTGTGACAAAAGTTCCAACTTCCTCCTAGACCAGCTTGTGTGATAGACGCAGTGCTATGTCTATCACACGACTGGGTCTAGGAGGAGGGCAGGACATTTGTCACAGTGCGGCCGAACATTTCAGACTGAGCTCTGAAACACAGCGAGGCTACATTTGATGGGCACAGTTGAAGCTGCATTGATTTCTTGCATGATGTCTGCAGTCTCTGACCATCTTTACCATCATGCCCGCAGCCTCTGACATCTCCTGTACCATGCCCGCAGCCTCTGACATCTCCTGTACCATGCCCTAACCATCTCTTGTAGCATGTCCGCAACCTCTGACCATCTCTCATCTTATATCATGTCTGCAGTCTGAGGGAGTCTGGAGAGGAGACTATAGGAAAAGCAGAGCCACCAAGCTGGAGTCAACTGACTGAGCCCTGCAAGGTGCACCTGAGAGGAGGTCAGTGACAGCACCTCCAAGCCAGTCTGGGGGGGGGGGTCACTGATGTAAGGGGGGAGTGAATACAATAAAGTAAGGGGGCACTGATATAAAGGCTTCCCCCTATATCAGTAACCACAACCCCCCCCCCCCCCCTTATCTTAGTGTATTCTTTCTGTGGAAGGTGGTCCCTGGTCACCAGAATCCCGTGTCCCCTTGATGATTGCTCCACTTTTAACCGATAATATATATCCCCAGCCCCATGTGCCTTCATATCTGTCTTCTCTATATATAATTTCCCCACTGACCGCAGAATGTAAATAAAAGAGCTGACTGTCTAGTACCAATTTTGAGGGCAACATCACGTCATAAACAAAGGGTTCCCCCCAAAATCCACATGACATAGGGCGGGGTTTCTGAGGGACATTAAAGAAGCGGGTCACCCCACCCCTTTTGCTTACCTTGGTCCTGGTGGAATAGGCACTGTGATTTAGCAAGTGTTAAGCGAGGGGAGCGATCATGTTGGCAGTTTTTACAAGCAGGCTGGCGTTCATCGCAATTGATGATGAATTTACATGGGGGGATATTTTTTTTTACCCCATATTCATTCAAATTGAGGGGGGGGGGGGGGATTGTCAAACTGCAGCTGCTCTACAATAACGCACTAAAAACTCTGATAAAAATCACACTGCACTAGTGTGACCTTAGCCTCAAAGACCGAAGCAATGTTCTCAAGAAGAGTGGGCCAAACTATCTGCTTGCTGTTAGGTGCCAAAGTTTTTTTTTTGAGAGCTACAGAAATTTCCACTAATGCCGCGTACACATGACCGGACTTTCCGGCAGACTAGGTCTGACCGTCTTCCTGACTTTCGGTGGAGTTCTGACGGAACTCCCAAACGGACTTGCCCACACACGACCAGACTAAGTCCGCTTGAAAGTCCGTTGTAAAGTCAGTTTGTTTTCAACGTGATGACGTATGCACAGTGGTGTAGTGGTTAGCACTCTCACCTAGCAGTAAAAAGGGTCGCTGGTTTGAATCCCAACCACGACACTACCTGCCTGGAGTTTGCTTGTTCTCCCTGTGCCTGCGTGGGTTTCCTCTGGGTACTCCGGTTTCCTCCCACACTCTAAAGACATGCAGGTACGTTAATTGGCTTCTGTCCCAAATTGGCCCTAGTGTATGAATGGGGACCTTGGATTGTGAGTGTGCAATGTACAAGGATAGGGACAATTGTAGACACTCTCTCAGGTTGAATGGATGGACTGGTGTCTTTATTCAACCTTACTAAACTATGTAACTATGTATATGTATGACGGGACTAAAAAAGGAAGTTCAATAGCCAGTAGCCAATAGCTGCCCTTGAGTCGTATTTGGTCCGTCGGACCAGCATACAGACGAACGGTTTTCCCGATAGAAATCGAGTCTGTCGGACAGATTTGAAACATGTTCTTTTTCTATGTCCGTCTGATTTTTTTAAAAAGAAAAAAACGATCGGATTAGCCCACATGCGATCGGATCGTCCGACGGACCGATTCCGTCGGACCTAGTCTGCTGGAAAGTCTGATCGTGTGTACACGGCATAAAAGTTGTGCAAGGGTCCCATTGCACTCGTCCATGCCATTTTTATTAGTTTTATTACTTCGAACATTGTGCTGAATTAAAAAGTCTGGTGAGTATCACCAAATATAGAGTGAACCTTATGGGTGACAATTACTTTTGCCAGTTTCAACTCATTTCAGAGAGATGGATAGATTCTATAGATAGAACAGCAACAGCGTGGGGGGGGGGGGGGGGGGAGAACATCAAGTGTTACTGCACTACAACTCAATCCCACTTTCCATGATGAACAGTAAACAGAGTAAATAGAAAAGATGAAATAGACGGCAATAAAAACACAGGGAGTCAATCCCTCTCCACGCCTTTAGCTACCCTTTAAGATATGCTACATGGGTGTCTAAAATTTTTAGGCAATAGCAGCAATAGATCAACAGTTTCTTTACATCATGAATACACATGCAATATGTTCTTTTCTTTTTCAACAAATAACACATGTAAAAAATATATGGGAAGTGGTATTGCCATATAGCATCCTAAACCATCTCTAGAGACCTGGCCCCTGTACAGAGTTGCAGAAAGATCTTCGCCACAGTTCACACAGAGACTTTATATAAGGGAATAATAAGAATGCATTAGTTACTGATGACTTTCCAGTACAGAAATGAACCTTGCTCTATACAGCATCTACCGCATTTACATTTTCTGAGCACTGGCAAGACTCTATACAAGATATAGTGCTTAATGTTCAAATCTAGCATTCAGTGAGTGACAGAGGAAACGTGAAATAAAAATGTTCTTTACAGAAGACGTGCTGAGGGAAATTTTTAAACCACGGCATGCTGCAAAAGTAGACTGTCCAGTTAAAGTGACACATTGGGGGAGATTTGCCAAGCTTGGAGCACACAGAACCTGGTGCAGCTGTGCATAGTAACCAATCAGCTCTAAATTCAGCTTTTTGAATTAACCACTTCAGCTCAGAAAGTTTTACCCCTTCATGATCAGGCGGCTTTTTTGCCATTTAACCCTGCTCTACCCAACTGCTAATTGCGTGGTCATGCAACCCTGTACCCAAATAAAATTGATATTTTTTACACACGAATATAGCTTTCTTTTGGTGGTATTTGAGATATCTACAGTATATCAAAATTTAGGCTGCCACTGATGTCACCAGTGTGGCGAATACAGTGAAAATACTATACACCGTCACTGTACTAATGACACTGGCTGGAAAGGTGAGAACATCCGTTTCTTATTTCCTCTGTACAGAGCCTGTGTTGAATGTCAACACAGTGCTTTGGGCTGTACACAGCTGATCAGCAGGTCCCAACCATGAATAATTGGCCAGGACTCGCCAACAGACTGCCGCTGTATACAATTACAGGACCCTAAACTTGGAAGCAGGAAGGGACTTACCAGTAGGTTGCTTTGCCTGCACAGGCTGCTCATCCGCAGTACATTGAAGGGACCATGACATATATAGTCCTTAGAAATTTAAAGCAAACAGTCAAGGAAAAGCTGCAAAGCATGCAGGAAATCCAGGAAGTTGTGGCTAGAGATGGCCAGTAGACAGGCAGCATTCCCAAAGGTGATTTTCGAGTAAGCTTATATTAGATTGTCAAAACAATTATTTGTATTGCTATTACAATGCTGATGTTATAAAAAGGACAGTGTATGCTATGACTAAATCCACAGTACAAAAAAGTTAGCCACTGCCCCCACCTATAACTGGCTTTTGCAGCAAGGGGCAACATATGTCAAGAAAAGGCAAAGGAAAATTCCAAGCTCTACTTACCAACCAGTTTGCGACCAAACTGACCTAACAGTTTGCGTTAAAAGCAGGGGTTTATTCTGCACATATTTTCAAATACAGGCTTTATAACTAACAGTTATAAGTGGGGGCAGTGGCTAACTTCTTTTACCGTTTATATTGGTCAGACAACACAATAACATCTTTGCAGTCATAGTGCTATGTGCTGGGTGTTAGGTGTGCCCCTGTACCTTTAAAGGAGGGGGATGGGCTCCCTCCAGCCAATCTGCCCTCTATCCATCAGAATGCATGTGCTTCCACTGTTGAGTCTCTTAAAAGTCAGAGGAAGGGACTACAAATAACAGGGTGCCTTGGCGGGACTCCGTAGCTTACGCATGCCTTTGCAAATGTGTGCAGACTAAATCCCTGTTTTTAACACATACTGTTAGACAGGTCAATTTGGTTGGTTGCAGGCTGGTTGGCAAGTGAAGCTTGGAACTTTCCTTGGATTTTTCCTTTGCTTTTTTTGACATATGACTAGATCCTGGTGACCTGGCCAATAACACTTTCCATATTAGAATATCTTCATTCTGGATGAAGGAACAGGAGCATTGCCAGTCCGCGGAGAGGGTAGCGTTGGGTGCATTAGAGGATGTACAGTCAGGTCCATAAATATTGGGACATTGACACAATTCTAATCTTTTTGGCTCTATACACCAACACAATGTATTTGAAATAGAACAATTAAGATGTTCTTTAACTGCAGACTTTCAGCTTTAATTTGAGGGTACATCCAAATCAGGTGAACGGTGTAGGAATTACAAGTTTGTATATGTGCCTCCCACTTTTTAAGGGACCAAAAGTAATAGGACAGATTAACAATCATCCATCAAACTTCTACTTTTTAATACTTGGTTGCAAATCCTTTGCAGTTAATTACAGCCTGAATTCTGGAACGCATAGACCTCACCAGATGCTGGGTTTCATCCCTGGTGATGCTCTGCCAGGCTTCTACTGCAACGGTCTTCAGTTCCTGCTTGTTCTTGGGGCATTTTCCCTTCAGCAAGTGAAATGCATGCTCAATCGGATTCAGGTCAGGTGATTGACATGGTCATTGCATAACATTCCACTTCTTTCCCTTAACCACTTCAATACAGGGCACTTTCACCCCCTTCCTTCCCAGCCCAATTTTCAGCTTTCATCGCTCTCGCACTTTCAATGACAATTGCGCGGTCATGCTACACTGTACCCAAATTAAATTGTTATAATTTTGTTTGCACAAAGAGAGCTTTATTTTGGTGTTATTTATTAACGACTCAGTTTTTAATTTTTTGTGATCCAAGCGAAAAAAAGAGCGGAAATTTGGAAACAAAAAACAAATTTTCTTCTTTCTATTTTAAAAGAAATCCAATAAAATCTAATTTTGGCATAAATGTAAGCCAAAATGTATTCTGCTACATGTCTTTGGTAAAAAAAATTTGGTTAAGTGTATAATGATTGGTTTGTGTGATCCCGGACATATGTACGCAAATGATCATGTACATATGTGTGCAGGTGATCACGGACATATGTGTACAGATAATCATTGGGACATGTGATTTTAGTGGGACATATGTGGGGGACACGTTTTTATTATCAGGGACATGTGTTATTATTTGGGGACATGTGTGTTTTGGGGACATATGTGGGGACATTGTGTTTATACTGTGTGGTGTTTTGTGTGTTTACACTAGGCTGGTGATCAGCGAGTAAAAAGCTGTAAAAAACAGCTCATACTCACTGATCATCAGCCGGCTGCAGCGATCTGCTCTCCTCTCCTCAGCGATGACTTCTGTGTGAGGAGAGGAGGAGCCGATTGCCTAGCAACCGGCTGTTTGTTTACATCACATGACGGCCGTGATTGGACACGGCCGTCATGTGATCAGGAGGGCCAATCACAGAGCCCTCCTGCCGATCCGAGATGCGCCGTGTCCGGGTGACACGAGCGCATCGGAATCGCGCCGCTGTGCAGGCAGGCACGCGCTCGATCCCCCTCCTTATGAAGGACGTTCCTGAACGTCCTTTCAGAAGTAGAGAGCTCCCACCCGGCCATATGTGTACATTGGCCGGGTGGGAAGTGGTTAAAGTCTTTGGTTGCTTTTGCAGTATGCTTCGGGTCATTGTCCATCTGCACTGTTTAGCGCCGTCCAATGAGTTCTGAAGCATTTTGCTGAATATGAGCAGATATTGCCTGAAACACTACAGAATTCATCCTGCTGCTTTTGTCAGCAGTCAAATCAATAAATAAAAGAGAACCAGTTCCATTGGCAGCCATACATGTCCCCGCCTTGACACTACCACCACCATGCTTCACTGATGAGGTGGTATGCTTTGGATGAGCAGCAGTTCCTTTCCTTCTCCATACTCTTCTCTTCCAATCACTGTGGTACAAGTTGATCTTGGTCTCATCTGTCCATAAGATGTTGTTCCAGAACTGTGAAGGCTTATTTTTAGATGCTGTTAGGCAAACTTTAATCTGGCCTTCCTGTTTTTAAGGCTCACCAATGGTTTACATCTTGTGGTGAACCCTCTGTATTCATTCTAGTGAAGTCTTCTTTTGATTGTTGAATGATACACATACACCTACCTCCTGGAGAGTGTTCTTGATTTGGCCAACTGTTGTGAAGGGTGTTTTCTTCAACAGGGAAAGAATTCTTTGGTCATCCGCCACAGTTTTCCATGGTCTTCTGGGTCTTTTGGTGTTGCTGAGCTCACCGGTGCATTCTCTCTTTTTAAGGATGTTCCATACAGTTGATTCGGCCACACCTAATTTTTTTGCTATCTCTCTGATGGGTTTGTTTTGTTTTTTCAGCCCAATGACAGTTTGATTCACTGATAGTGACAGCTCTTTGGATCTCATATTGAGAGTTGACAGCAGATTCCGAATGCAAATAACACACTTGAAATCAACTCTGGACCTTTTATCTGCTCCTTGTGAATGGGATAATGAGGGAATAACACACACCTGGCCATGGAACAGCTGAGCACCCAATTGTCCCATTACCTTTGGTCCCTTAAAAAGTGGGAGGAACATATATAAACTGTTTTAATTCCTACAACTTTCATCTGATTTATATGTAAATAACCTCAAATTAAAGCTGAAAGTCTGCAGTTAAAGCACATCTTGTTCATTTCAAATCCATTGTGGTGTATAGAGCCAAAAAGATTAGAATTGTGTTGATATCCCAATATTTATAGACCTGACTGTAGATGAACTCGATTAATGAATCCAAGCCAAATTACAGCTAACACTTTTTAAGCAATTAAAGCAACAGTTTCACCAAAATGAAAATACAGGGGAAAAAAAGCCTTAAAAATGAAAATTAGTGCAGCCACCATTTTAGAATTGGTAAGCTGCAATATATGAAAAGGTTTGTTTTTGGGTTTAATAACGCTTTAGGTTTTGCAGGTGAGCTGTTATGCCTGTTTCTACCTTGTAAAGATTGCTTTTATGATTGGAACTCTGTAAAGATTGATTTTAATAAAACAAGACGTACTTTACTATGCAGGCTGTCTCTCCATATGGATGTGCTGAAAACACCCCAGAAAGGAGCGCACCCAGGAGTTGGTGTTTTCATCAACTCGCCCGCCATACTAAGCCTACCTGACCCACAATGTGGTACTGCTTGGGGGCCTATTGGATCTGGTGAGTTCAACCATAAGGGGGGTGTGGATCCCGTATGAACGGTTTACAGCATCATGTTTTTTTTAGGAACTTATCAACTGAGAATTGTTATGTATTTAGGTGGACTTTTTTTTTTTTTTGGACTTTTACTGGTCACATGCTCAATATTGATTTGCACTATTTCTAGCACAGCAGCACCTGTGGAAGGGACCTTCCAACTAGAAGTTTATGCTTATTTGCACGTTTAAGTTTTCACTGGCTACATGCTTGATCTATTTCTTGTATTAAATTTGTATGCACTGCAGTTGCACTTTACTGTATTTATTCAGGCTGTCAGCGCGGTGGTACTCATACCCCTTCATTGAAACTCCTAAGGTTTGACCTCATATTATATGGTTTTGGTAAATCTGAAGGAAAAAATCAGCAGAAAATCTGATGGTGTGTACGGGGCTTAAGTCTTAGGTGAAATACAGGCTTTGATGGACAAAACAAAAAGCTCTTGCAAAATGTGAAAATGTCAGTGTGTCCACAATAAAAATGCACCAATGTAAAATGCTCCAGTTTTGGGGGTCAGAGTAAATAAAAGTGCTAATTGAGAAAGCTTCTAGGATGGGCAAAAATCTGATTTTTAAATGTTATGACAAAAATAAAAGCTGTAGCAGAGTAGTGATTGCAACTCGCTTTGGTGCTATGGTAATAAAGTGTTTGCCTTTGTTTATACATTAAAATTATAGCCATCACTTCCAGTGCCAAGAGGTCATCTGTGGTAAAGAGCAAAACGGACAAAAGGTATTCCAGGACTAGACGGATGCTGCCCTCCTCAGATGGGGTAATCCGATACACACTACAAAACCAAAAGAAAAAAATGGAAGGCACGCACACCTAGTGCATTAGCAAAAACATTTAATGAATAATAAAATCAGTAAAAAGTGGGTACTCCCAAAGTAGCAACTATCAAAGGAGCCATAAAGCCACACAAACATTGAGCAGTATGGACACATGTGCTGCATCACATCAAGGGGTACAAGCTGACGCATTTTGGGGGCACACCCCCTTACTCGGAGCTAAGCTACGGATTATATATATCGTTTTAATGTATTGATTTCATTATTACTCAAATGTATCTAGAACACTATAAACATACAAACAGTGGCCTCCTCTTTTCCAAAGGCTCAGTCACCTGGGCTTGGGCAATCTTGGACCCAATTTGGCATTCTCAAATAAACTAGCACTCTGGATCTCTTTGCGATTTGTGCAAGTGCGTATATAAAGGATATGTGGAGAGTTGACAAACGACAAGTAATGGCGCAATAAAGAAATCCCTAAGATATAAAGTGTATTTGAAAGAAGTTGGAAGTCATAAAAAAACACTATTTTATGAGCTTTAGGAGACTTGTAGCAAATCTGTCTAGTATTTTGTTAGCTGACCCGTAAAGCCTGGTTTTAGTATCTCAAGTGCAGTTTTCTGAAACACATGAAAATGACAGTCTTATTTGAAGAACTACTGCCTATTAAATGAAAACTGGCAAAGGGAAATTCACTCTAAGTAGAATCAATATAGTTCATGAGGCAGAAACAATGCAAGTCTTCAATTAACTGTCTGACACAGTCCTGTGCATCAACAGGCCTAACTAGCTTTATCCACTGCTGATTAAAAGGGTTTTGGCAAACTGAAAAACCTCAGAATTAAGTATCGTAAAATAATTCCTACAGTTACCAACTTCAGTTTTCATAATGGTATACCCTCAAAATAACCACCACCAATAGCAAATGTATGCACTTGGGGATCCTTTCATTAAAATGTAACGCACACAACATTTTCATTACTGCCCTGTTACTCCCAATCCTCCATGCAGATTGCAGAAACGACCATGGTACAATTGGCTCAGATAACGATCTGTATATGCCGCAGCATTTCCGCATCCAGGGAAAAAAAAAAAAAAAAAAAGAAAAAAAAAAAAAAAAAAAAAAAAAAACACTTCAGGGGTCACTTTGCCTCACGGAGCTTCGACATCTAAGACGTTGTCTTTTTTAATTAATTTAGTTGTGGAAGATATTTTCACTGGAATTTGTTTTTTGTCTATTATAGTGCTTTTTTCTATAATAAAATTTTCCTACAATTGACCATGGTGTTCCGCACATGTGACCTTCTTGGTAGGATTTCTTTTCTTCCTTGTGTGGAATTGTGTTCAGAGACAGTGATTTTTGAAAGTATTCTCGAGTCCATGTAGTGATGTCCATCACAGAATCATGCCTTATTTTAATTTAGTTCCGTTTGAGGGACTGAAGATCACGGCCATCCAATACTGTGTTTCGGCCTTGCCCACAGAGATTTTTCCACATTCTCCAAATCTTTTGATGATAGTATTAGGGGTGCAACGGATTGTCACCGATCCATGATCCGAACGGGTCAACCCACTCGGATCGGCACATGCCGCGATCCGCGGAGCGCTCCGTGTTCTCGGCCTTAGGAAAGGCCGCGGCTTTGGCCTAGCTCCGAAGCCACGGCCATCTTTCTACACCCAGGCTGTTTATACTGATCGCTCCGACGGAGCGATCAATTGTAAACAAACCGGCGTCATGTCATGACGCCGGTTCCTCTCTCCCCTCTGTACTAACCTGTACAGTGGAGGGGAGAGATCCTGAGATGGAAGCAGCCATCCCTCCATACCCTGCAGTACCCCAATACTCTAGCAATACTCTGCAGTACCCCAATACTCTGCAATACCCCAATACTCTAGCAATACTCTAGCGAGACCCTGCCTGCCAATACTCTGCCATACCCAGCCGTGCCCAGCCAATATTACAGTGGGGGAGATTGTGGATATTACAGTGGGGACTATATGGTGGTGGAATTTTCACAGGTTTTTTTCAAATTAAATTATTATTTGCTGATCCGAAAAATGATCTGATCCGTGACTCTGATCCGAGGAACGATCGAGAGTTTTTTGATCCGTTGCACCCCTAGATAGTATGTACTGTAGATGATATATTTAAAGTGTTTGTAATATGTTGAATTACATTATTATTTGCTGATCTGAAAAAATTATCCGATCCGTGACTCTGATCCGAGGAACGATCTGATCTGTGAGTTTTTTGATCCGTTGCACCCCTAGATAGTATGTACCGTAGATGATATATTTAAAGTGTTTGCAATATTATGTTGAATTACATTATTCTAAAATGGTTTGACAATTTTCAATCCTTAGAAGCAGCTTTAAACAGATTGGTGAACCTCTGCCCATTTTTACTTCTGAGAAACACAGACTCTCTAAGATGCTCTTTTTATACCCAATCAAGTTACAGACCTGTTGCCTATTAACCCAATTATTTGCAAAATGTTCCAGCTCTGGATTACCAGGTAAGAAGCAAGCAAGCTTACAAAACTGGCAAGCTGCAATACATGTTTGCTTTTGGGTTCAATACTGCTTTTTAAAAAATAATTTGGAGTGGGTGACTGGGGCAAATGTATTAAATACTTTTTTCAGCTCTATGTATACAAAGGAGCATGGAGGTGCTCAAGTCCATAACGGGGATGGTCTTGACACAGCAGCAAATGATCCACAATAGCTCAAAAGTGATATGGTCCAGAAATATTAGGACAGAATAATGGTGGATAAAGCACCTGGACCAGATGGCATCAACACACGGATCCTAAAAGAATTGAGCTCTGTCATTCCAAAGCCATTGTTTCTCATTTTTAGGGACTCGTTAATGATTGGAATGGTTTGGCGTTTTAGTTGGAAAAAAAAAAAAAAATCACAAATAACTTCTGTCATTGCTCATGCTCTATGGATGTTCCAATACAATGATTGCAACAGGTAAGTAAAAGTATACACATTGAACAAAATGTATTGAAAGAGAAATTCAATAATAAAAAAAGTTTTGATAAAAAAAAAAAAAAAAAGAAAATAAAATACTGACTACCACTAGATTGGTGCAAGGCCAATGTGCCAACTGTGCATGCAAAAAAAAAAAAAAGCACACGGAACTGCATCTGGTGTGAACTGGCCCCAAGCAAGCTACCTGGTTCTGTTCCAACAGACTTCTATTGGTAATGCTCATATCGTTACCTCTACTAGCAATAACTTAACCCTTCCCCATTCTATCACATGGCGATAAAAATCTAGCTGGGTCAAAATCAAGATTATTATTATTTTTTATTATATGGTCAATAAAGGGAGTACAGCCTTTGTCCTGTGACCTGGTGTTATATAGGATGGCTACATTCACACAAGTGGCCAGAGGTGGATAGTTTCAGAGGCAAACAAATGACTTTTGGATGCAGCAGCAACTGTGGGCACAAAAAACGTGTGATTTAGCTGCGGACAAAACTCTGCAATACTTGCCCTGGGCACACTCTTTCCCCCCATGCTGCTTGCCAGTGTCTAAATGCAGCCTTACCCATGCCCGGATCAGAGCGGTGATCTCCGTGTGTCACGGAGCTGTGCATTAAATTGCCCGGGCGGCTGCAGTAACAATGTCCCGCCTCCTGTAATCACGTCACGCTGATTCAATGTCCCGCCATTGGATCAGTGTACCGTCTGTCACAGGAGGCGGGACATCGTTACTGCAGCCGCCCAGGCAATTCAATGCACAGCTCCGTGACACACGGAGATCACCGCACTGTCGGGCGAGACGAAAGGAGGACAGAGGACTGGGGACGGAAAAGGAAAACACCCGTGCAATGGGCGGCACCAGGGGGCGGAGCCCCGAACAGGCCCCGTCCCAATTTTCGGCCCCATTATCGGCAAGATTTTCCTTTCGGCATTTTGCCGAAAACACCATTTTCGGCCGATATGTTTCGGCGGCCAAAATTTCGGTGCATCCCTATACCTAAGCTCTTCTTACTGCTAATAACGTGCAAAATAACAGTGCCCTTGGAGGCCACTAAGGCTATCTCTCTGGAAAGTGGAATGGCAGTTAGCATGGTTGATCCATGAATCTCAGCATTTTGTTCGACTGTCTGCTGGGGAGAGACCATTTGTCAAAAAGTAGACTGACTGCATTTAACAAGAGTTAAAATAGGCGTTTATTACACTTTAGTCAATAATTTTCCTACAATCACGATAACAACGTCAGTTTATGACACATGTTGAATCAGCTACCTAATAGCTGCTTGTCAGTTAATCATAGGCCAATTTTAAGATTGTCATTCAGAACATTCACACATACACACAGCAAAGGACCAAGTGCTGCACTGATGATACACAAAAAAATGTAAAGGACTGGAGACTTTATACTGCAGCAATTTATTATTATTATATACAGAAATGCATTTATTACTTATCATATTTAAGACCTCGTGATGCTTACACGCGCTAAGGGCCAGTTCACAGCAGATGCATTTTGTGCGCTTTTTTCCTGCACAAAATGCATGCAGTGTGTTTTCCATGTATTCCAATGGTTCTAGTTCACACCAGTCAGTTTCCGGTCAGCACCAGAAACTGACTGCATTGGTGTGAACTAGAGCCATTGGAATACATGGAAAACACTATGCATGCATTTTGTGCAGAAAAGAAAAAAAAGCGCACGGAACTGAATCTGGTGTGAACTGGCCCTTAAACTAAAATGAACTACAAAAACCATTGCAAAATTATTAGAAAGACAAACTAAAAAGCAAAGGCACTTAAAATCTATTTTGACGGTCTAAGGCCCCTTTCACACTTGGGTGGTGGGTGCGTCAGCGGAAAAACGCTAATTCTAGCAGCTCTTTATCGTCAATTTCGCAGCGTTATTCGGGCACTAGCGGGGGCGCTTTTACTCCCCGCTAGTGGCCAAAAAAGGGATAAACCTGCAGCAGCGCTATTCCAGCGGTATAGCTGCGCTGCCCCATTGATTTCAATGGGCAGGAGCAGTGTATAGAAAGATGCTTTTTTTTACTGTTCGCTCAAGTGTGAAAGGCCTCACATTCTTTCACACTGGAGAGACAGCAGCGGCTCTTTCAAGGGGCTTTGCAGGCGCTATTTTTAGCATTAGAGCGCCCCAGTGTGAAAGGGGTCTTAGAGTAAAACTAAAAAACGAACTAAAGCCGCCAAATTATACCACCTCACTAGTGATCTTGGCCAGTTCTGTATCAAGTACCTCCTGCGGCATGCTAAAAACCCTGACACGTTTATTGATACAGAGTACTTGCACTGTATTTTGATAGCCAAAACCAATACCTTTGCAGTGCGATTTGAGGCCATACAAAATGAATGGGCTCAAATCGCAGTGCAAACATTTTTTGAACAGGAATGTGGTGCGATTCCCGTCTGAATAGCATGTGGTTTCCCCCACAGCTCCTGCGTGAATCCAGTATGGACTGACAGGGAAGCGCAATCTAAGTGGTGCAGCAATGGGCAGTTTATTAAAAATGTTATTCATCACAACTCACGTGTTAAAAGTACATAATATATCTTGCATGTCTAATCCAAAACCACAGGCCACTTGCTGTACTCACAGGGCTGGAGACGTATAGGTGATCTGCCCCCAAGCTGACATAACTTCCACCCTATACCCACAGGATATCTCCTCCAGCCCTGTAAACACCACAAACAGCCGTGGTTTTGGACTTGACATATTTACTTTTAACATGTGGATTGCAATGACTTTTTAAATAAAGTGCTTGCCCATCACTGCACTTTAGATAACTCTTCCATGTCTTTCTATGTTGAGATCACAAAGGAGCAATTGGGAAAACTGCATGCAATTTGGACAAGAATTGCACCGCATTCCTGTTCAGGTCACATTCAATGCTTGACAGTGCCATTTAAGCCCATTCATTTATGGGCTAAAAATTGCACTGCAAAAGCTATCCATACTCGGCATCACCAAGTATTTGACCAAATGTATTGGCACTCACAGGTAAAAAAATAAAACAAAACAAAAAAACGTATTGGTGCAACCCTACTAAAAAATGTAGTGGCACATGAGCAGCTCTGTGTACATTCTAAAAAGGTTTGTGAACAGGAAGATGAATAGCTTTTATCGCAGCAGAGGCTGAAGGGTTGATTTACTAAAACTAAAAAGCCAATCAGCTTTTAAATTAGGCTTTCACAATTAAACCTAGAAGCTGATTGGTTTCTTTGCAGAGCTGCACCAGAGTTTGCACTCTCCAGTTTTAGTGAAACAACCTGATAGTTGGTCTTTACTGTGCAAAAATTAAAATCATTCTCTACTCGCAATTTTATTTTTTGTGGGCTAAAGTTTTGCATAAAATTTTGTCAGACTCTGGCCCAGAAATCTCATTTAACCATTGGGCAGCAACAACAGGTAGACCTTCAATCTTCAACTGAGCTCCAGGCTTCTTCACCCAGAGGGAATGCCATACTTGTGCACCCTCTAAAACATAGCTTCTCAAACTTGTTGAGCATAGGCAGCCTGATCATCATAAGCAATTCCCTGAGCTCTTAAAGTATATCAGCAAACAATGCACTGCCAGTGATGCTGGGTACTAGTTCAAGAATGTCTGCTAGAAAAGATTCTCCAAATATTTACGCGGGGAATCAACCTAGGGCCAATAAAAATTGTTAGAATGCCAAAACAACTATAAAAATCCAGTAAGAGTCAAATCCTTCCTTAATAAAGCAGAAATTTACCAGAAGCGAAGTCCATCTCCAAGGTGGCTCCACCATTATGTGCAGATGTGCCAATGGGCTTTGCCTGACTTTATATACATTTCTTTTCCATTTGTGAGACAGGGCAGCCCAACATGCCATAAAGAGTGAAGACCAGCTTTAAATCCAGAACGTACATTTACTATTATCCAAAACAAGTGGTATAGACACATTAACAGTTTAGACTTTTTGGCAGTTGTCCCGATTCAAGCTTCTATATCCATTTAATATCTGCCTGGAACAAATGTGCAAGACAGGAACATAAAGGTTTCCAGAATTCTGTGGCTATATAGTTCCAGATTGAAGGCAAAGGGCCAAAGCTCTTTTGGCCTTACTTCTCCCGTGGGTAACAGAAGTGCACCCAGTTCTGTGATCTGTATCCAGCTAACAGCGGGCTAAAATCCGCTGTCGGCTGACGTCACTCAGCCAGTCTAGACTCTAATGATCCTGACTTTAAAGTTGGAATGCACCCAGATGCCTGACCGGCAGCTGCCTCAGCTTCTGAGCATGCTGCCGAGAGCCTGAGCCAGCCACTCCGGCCCCCTCCACAGCCACGATTCAGTGAGTGCCGGGAAGGCAGAGCAGAGAGCCGGTGGTCTTGAGTGAGCAGAGAGCTCATGCAAGACTGGGAAATTAGAAATCAGCATTTGGTCACTTGCTTCTCGGTCTTAGAGGCAGAGAGGAACAGATACAGCACTGGATCGATGCTGCAACCACCTTAAGCTGGCCATACACCTATAGATTATCTGCAGATTTTCTATGGTTTGATGAAAAAAAGTGCTATCGATTTCTCCATGTATGCTAAAAACTGTGTGGATGGAGGAATCTCCCACTGGGCCAAGTTTCAGTATCTTGCTAGTCGGCCCCCCTGGCTCTCAACCTAAACCATGCCTGCACCCAGTCAAAATGTTCAGGTATTGTGAGAGCCAGCGGGGCGACTAGCAAGATATGGACGCTTGAGCCAGTGGGAGATTCTTCCATCCATACATTTCAGTGTAGATGGAGGAATCTGTTCCACTTTTTCCATCTGACCATAGAAAATCTGCAGATAAACTATAGGTGTATGACCAGTCTCTATGTTTGTTTTTTGTTTTTTTTAATCCAGCATTTTATGGTGCAAGGAAATACCAGCTTGAATTGTTAGCCACAGAATGTCCCAAAAGCTAAATTACCGTCCTTTATTATGATCGGATATTTGGCTTTTGGATTTGCCTGGCCCTTTTATTAAATATAGGCCTACATGCAAATGTTAATGAAAAATATGCTTTACGAAACTGAATTCCGATTCTCCCCGGCATTAGAGAGCGCACCGACCATTTGCTTGGGCCTTCGTTCACATCTGAGCGATAGGCAAGCTTCTGCCTACGACTCAAAATGGCGGCAAATCGCAGGACGCCCATGTGATCCGTCACTTCCAGTGGCACCTGATCACAGTGTGATTTTGCCACTGTAGCCTGAAAAAAATCACAGTAAAATCGCACAAAATTGTGGGACGCCTGTTGCCCAAAAGAATCACAAGTCACACGATTTGCCGCTATTTTGAATCACGGGCAGAAACACGTGATTCCGGCAGCGATTCGGACCGCTCAGATGTGAACAGAGCCCAAAGACATCACTGAGCCTTGACCTTTATTATTTATCCATCTCAGCAAAAATTTTAACATAACTTAAACCTATTTGCGAGCATAAATAAGGTAATTTCAATGCATAATTCCAGTTACGTTTATAAAAAAAGAATCCCTATGTAGTTAAATGTACTTACGATGCAATGAATTTAACAAACTTTATTGCAGATTCCTACCGCTCTCGTCTGAAAAAACTGCTGTTAGTTTCAACATTTTTCTTCTCAAAAAGAATCATGAGCAGGAAGGCCCACCTTTATTAAAGCCCACTGATCAAAGTCAGTTTTGTGCTGAGAAAAGTTGCACTGTCTGTCCCCTATAGAGCATTAAAGGCCTTGGAGAATACCTCAACATAAAATCCCTATTGCAGGGAAAGTCTGAAATTTGACTTGTATCCCAGCGCAGACATCTGAGAATCCCTCCAAGAACCCCGACAACCAACCATACAGGAAAGAAATGAGACTTCTTGGGGGTATTTTGTGCACCAAAAGGTGTATGAAATGTTTGAAGGTCGCCATACAGGAAGGAAGTATCATTTGACATTTTTGCAGACTGAAATGATGATCATTTTCGTGATTAAATGACAAAATCGCACGAATAGCATATTAGAAATTTATATACAGTGCATATATATAAAAAAAAAAAAAAAAAAAATGTGTAGACACCCCTGGTAAAATGTCAGACAATGATAAATCCTTTCAGAACTTTACACATTTAATGTGACCTATAAACTGTACAACTCAATTGAAAAACAAACTTAAATCTTTTTTTTTGGGGGGGAATCTAAAAAAAACTAATGTGTTTGCATAAGGCTGGCCATACATTATACAATTTTCATGTACAATTTTCCTTTAGATTTACCAAAACCATATAAATACAAGGTCAAATCAAAACACTTAATATGTATGCAATCAGGCAGGCCCTTTCACTACATAGTTGAAGGTAAATCTAAAGGAAATTGAATAAGGAAATTGTACAATGTATGGCCAGCTTTAGTGTGCACACCCTCTTATACCTGGGGATGTAGCTGTGTTCAGAATTAAGCAATCACATTCAAACTCAGGTTAAATAAGAGTCAGTACACACTTGCCATCATTTAAAGTGCCTCTGATAAACCCCAAATAAAAAGTTCAGCTGTTCTAGTAGCACTTTCCTGACATTTTCTTAGTCGCATCTAGAGCTCCACGATTCTGGCCAATATGAGAATCACAATTTTTTTGCTTAGAATGAAAAGATCACGATTCTCGTGAGGTAAAATCTTTCACATTATAGATTTAAAAAAGGGCTAACTTTACAGGTTCATTTTTTTTTTAATTCAGTAAAGTAATTTATTCCAAAAAAATTACATTTGAAAGACCGCTGCGCAAATACAGTGCAACATAAAATATTGCAACAACCACCATTTTATTCTCTAGGGCATCTACAAAAAAAATATTTAGAATGTTTGGGGGTAAGTAATTTTCTAGCAAAAAAAAGAAAGCGAACTTGAAACCAACAAATGTCAGAAAAAGGTTTAGAGCCCTTTCACACTGTGAAAGGGCGTCAGCGTTAAAGCGGCGCTATTTTTAGTGCCAATTTACCGTCGCTATTTTAACCCCGCGCTAGTGGCCAAAAAGGGGTTAATCTACCCACAAATCACCGCCACAGCATCGTTTTGCCAGCAGCGCTGCCCCCATTTCAATGGGGAGGAGCGCTGAGTTCACCGCTCCAAAGCTGCTGCTGCTGATATGACTTTCTGACGCCCTGACAGCGCACCGCTCCAGTGTGAATGGAGCCGCTTTTGTGCCATTTTTAAAAATGCCTCCAGTGTGAAAGGGGTCTTAGTATTTAAGTGGTTAAACATATTCCATTGACAAATTGTTACAATGTTTATACTTGAGTTCAACTGATAAAGAAGGTTTTGATTCTTGTCACTCAGCCCAGTTTTTCTCTTCCATTCTTTTGATGGCTGTGGCTTCAGAAGAGCAGAGAGAATTCTTTGCATAGAAAGAAAATCGGGAGACACTTTAGTCAAGATATACTCAATATCGCAATAATGATTCTTGACGATTAATCGTGTGGCTCTAGTCGCATCCTACAGCAAAAGCCATGGTCCGCAGAGAGCTTCTCCAAAGCATCAGCGGGATCTCATTGTCGAAATGTATCAGTCAGGAGAAGGGTACAAAATAATTTCCAAGGCATCAGATATACCATGGAACACAGTGAAGACAGTAATCAACAAGTGGAGGAGAAAAAAAAAATTGAAGGCAGAACAGTCACAATACCAAGAACTGGATGTCCCTAAAAAAATTGATTAAAAGACAAGAAGAAAACTGGTCAGAGAGGCCTACAGCAACATTAAAGGAGCTGCAGGAATATATGGCAAGTATTGGCTGTGTGGTACATGTGACAACAATCTCGCGTATTCTTCATATATCTGGGCTATGGGGTAGAGTGGCAAGACGGAAGCCTTTTCTTACAAAAGAAAAACATCCAAGCCTGGCTAAATGTTTTTGTAAAAACACATCTTAGGTCTCCATAGGGAAAAATGTGCTATGGTCTGATGAAACCAAGGTTGAACCTTTTGGCCATAATTCCAAAAGATATGTTTGGCACAAAAACACTGCACATCACCAAAAGAACACCATACCCACTGTGAAGCATGGTGGTGGCAGTATCATGGTTTGGGGTTGTTCTTCAGCTGGAACAGGGGCCTAAGTCGAGGTAGAGGGGGATTATGAACAGCCCCAAATACCAGTCAATATTGGCACAAAACCTTCAGGCTTCTGATAGAAAGCTGAACATTAAGAGTCGTTCAGCATGACAAAAGACCCAAAGCATACATCCAAACCAACAAAGGAATGGCTTCACCAGAAGATTAAAGTTTTGGAATGACCCAGCCAGAGCCCAGACCTGAATCCGATTGAAAATCTGTGGGGTGATCTGCAAAGGTCTGTGCACAGGAGATGCCCTCGCAATCTGACAGATTGAGTGTTTTTGCAAAGAAGAGTTGGCAAATATTGCCAAGTCAAGATGTGCCATGCTGATAGACTCATACCCAAAAAGACTGAGCGCTGTTTGTTTAAGTGTGTGCACACTTATGCAACCATATTCATTTTAGCTTTTTATTTTTACTTCCCTCCACCTAAAAGATTTCAGTTTGTCATTCAACTGAGTTGCACAGTTTAAAGATCACATTAAAAAGGTGGCAAAAGGTTCTGAAATGATTTATCTTTGTCCCATTTTTTTACATCACATAAACCTGGCATTTTAACAGAGGGTGTGTAGAATTTCTATATCCTGTGTGCAGACTTTTTATATCACACACAGTATATAGTGGAATTTACTTTTACTGTGACACTGGAAAATGTAACTTCAAAGCAAACCAACTTTGTATTTCCTTTTCAATAAAGAACTGTGAGGTCAACAGGCTGTATACATCAAGTCACACTATATATGTTAACACAAAGAAAAAAAAAATTCCAGTCTCACCAAGTTCACCAGCTGCATTGCGGCCGCCAACTGCATACAGATGACCTTTCAGGGCACTTAGGTGGAAAAAGGTACGTTTTTCATTCAAAGAAGCCACTTGCATCCACTTGTTGTAGCGCGGATCAAATCGAAACACAGTATCCACAGCGGTTTTTCCTTTTGTGTCATAATTACTTTGGCCACCGACCACATAAAGAAAATTGCCAATGACTGCTATTCCATGCTGGTACCGGGGAGCATCCATGGGAGCTAAGGATTTCCACTCGTGTCCCTTCTCATCGTACATGCGCAGCTCTTTGCTAACCACCAGCTGCTGCCTTAAAACTCCTCCCAACGTCACCAAGTGGGTGTTATCTGAGCGAATGGCAGTTCTTTCAGACTGCATAACTGGCTGCATGTACGGCATCATTTGGTAATTGCTAGCTTCCAAAAGCAAATTAACACAAGTGTTGTCAGTTCTCATGAAGTCAACTGTTTGGATATGATTTATAAGGTCTTGTGGCGTCATGAGAGGAAATCGAATGTTCTTCATAATTTTTGCAGCATATTCCATACGTGAATCTTCGTAACGCAGCCAACGGCATGCCGCTTTGAAAAGTTCAAGCTCGCTACATTGCTTAAGGCTATTACTAGAAAGCACAAAGGCAAGTCGTTCATATGGGAGCTTCACAAACTCCCCAGTAGTTAATAAGGGTGGGAAATTTTTCAAAATAAAGTTATTGACATATTTATCAACTTCAGTGAGATTGTAGGTGTTTGCAATTCGTCCAACCTCTACACAGTTCTCCAGAGTGACCTAAAACAAAGAAAGTACATTTTACAAGTGAGAAGACGTTACAATGGATGAGACTTTCCCCATTAGTCCCTTACAGAAATACATTTCCAGATAAGGAAAATAAAAGCATATTAAAAGAATATGTCCTGATATGCATTGTGTTGTCCCAGAAGTCTTTTGGAGAAGCATAAAGTCAGGTTGTGATGGGTTAATGAATGGACAGTTAAGAGGACTCTGACAAAGATGCACTGTTTCATGCATATTAGCAGTTTGTTGGCTACATTTTAATTAATTATTGCCTTGAATTGTTTTTATCTGGTTATACTTCCAAGAAGGGTTTGATCACATATTTGAGCTATTATTGCAGAGTTGTTTTTTCCCGTTAAAGACATCTATACATACATTCCATGTGCATATTTTTGTTACTGTATTGTATTTCCAAAATAACCACTAGAGGGAGTTCTGTATCACATGCCACCCATTTACCTGCCTGCTGACATATCAGCTACACACAGCTGACTAAGACTTGTATATATAAAGCAGTAAAGCGTAACCATTATATAGGACTGCAAAACAAAAAGGCAGTGGCTTACTAATGCTTCACCATTACAAACTATAAAACAGATTTTTTTTTAAGCATACATTAAAGGATATAAATTTGCCTCAAGCAGACATCATTGCATACATTCAAAACAAATGAAAACACCCATACATGTGGTTTAATGCAGCCATAGTTTCAATGAAGACTTCACTCGTGGGTGCCAATCACTTTCCTATGCTTGCCCATCTAGAGCTTTTCTTCCAGGCACATCCATTGTACATCTAAAATACAATTCTTCCAAACAGCTGCAGTTAATTTTATCTATAAGAATGTAACATTATTCCTGGCTGAATGTACTATTGCTCTGAATGCTTTTGATTCCTTTGTATTCCTGTATACTAGAATTATACTATGATGATACTCGCAGACCTAAAAAACAAAACAAAAAAAACCTTGGAAAATACATTGAGCTTGACACTATAACATTCAATTATTTTCCATGTATTTTACTACTAGCAGAAACTGATATACAGCTTTGCTCTTACCAAACCAATCTTTCCAGGTCAATGTCCCATGTACATCGAGAACATAAAATCGACAAATCAAGCATTGTGCAATAAAATGCACATTTACAAGCAGCAGTCAATGAACTGAATCAATTCAGACATCAACCTGTGTAACAGACATACTATGAACAACTACAGAAACCATTTCACTCACAAAAGCCATTCATAAACATCTTGTTTATGTATAGTGTTCAGCACGGGTGGACTTGATTTGTTCATTAGTGTAATAATTGCATTTAGTGGTTAAGGTAGGAGAGTTTTAGGTTCAGCAGTTAGGGTTAGGGAAGTGTGTTACTGCGGTCTGATTCCTTACTGGTAAAAAGTTTCCACCATATTTCTGATGGGTGTTAGCAGAGAAAGCAAAAAAAAAAAAAAAAAACTCTCAGCTTTACCTTCTCTGTCTAACCCTAGGTTCACACTGAGTGCGGGGATGAAATTGTGCGAGTTCAGCTGAACTCGCACGATTTTTCCTGCATGTTAGTCCCAACTTCGGGGGCGATTTCAAAAACATCCGCATAAAGGTCAATGAAAATATTGCTCCCCAAAATTGCCAAAAGTAGTACAGAAACTACCTTTGGGAATCGGTGCAAAGCCGCACCGATTCGGACACTGCCATTGCCGGCAAATGCCGCCGATGTGTGAACCAGGGCCAAAACTCAGAAAAATTGTATTTTTGTACTCACCGTTAAATCCTTTTCTCTAAAGTTCATTGACGGACACAGCTGCTTTAATGCTAAACCTTAGGGACGTCCCCAAGCAGTGTCAAAAAAGGAGGGGTGGAAATAGCAAAGTATAACTTCACCCACAACAAAAAGGAACACCTCAACAGAGGAGCTGCCATCTTAAACGGCCACCACCAAAACCTGTGGCCAACTTATGCAACAAAAGATGCGTTCACAATAAAATTGTAACTGAAAGTGTAACTTGCAACCTTACACAGCCACTTGTAAAACCTTGCGGCCAAAGCAAGCATCCGAAGATGCGCTTACATCAGCTTTGTAGAATTTTGTGAAAGTGTTAACGGACGACAGACGCAGTTGATGTTAGAAAGCCCAGGAGGTTACAATTGCCCTGGTGGAATGAGCCGTGACAGGAAAAGGGGTCACCTGCCACTTTAAGGCATAGGCCTGAACCACGATATGTCTGATCCACAGAGAAATGGTGGTCGACGAGACCGCCAGACCTTTTTTCGGACTAGCCACTGAGACAGAGTCTGACTTCCGGAAGGGAGCCGTAGCAGACAGATACACCCGTAAAGCCCAGACCATGTTCAGGGAATGTAAGGCAACCTCTTTCAGGTGTGTCGGCCTAGGACATAGGAATGGTAACACGGTGACCTCATTTAAATGAAATGCTAAAACCACCTTTGGAAGGAAAGAGGGCTGAGGACGTAGCACCGCCTTATCCTTGTGGATGACCAGGTAGGGAGACTAGCATGACAAGGCCGCCAACTCAGAAACCCTCCTGGCAAATGTAATAGCCACTAGAAAGACTACTTTCTGAGAAAATGTTAACAAGGGAATCTCCCTAATGTTTTCAAACGGCGGTTTCTGAAGCGCCGAGAGCACCAGATTCAGATCCCACGGAGGTAGTGGTGGTCAACCCGGAGGGGCTACGTGTCGAACCCCTTGCACAAAAGTACTCACCAATGAGTGAATCGCCAAGGGATGCTGGAAAAAGGCAGCCAAGGCTGATATCTGCCCCTTGGTGGTGCAAGTTTCTGATCCACTCCTCACTGCAAAAACAGCAGGATCCTGGAAACTGAATATGTGCACGGACGCCACCCCATTGCCTCACACATGGAGATGCAAGCCTTCATGATACGATAGTAAATCTTTCGAGAAGACTACTACCGTGCCCTCAGCATAGGTGGACAGACCTAGGCCCCTTAGTACCTGGTTTTCAACAGTCATGCCGTTAAAACCAGCGACGGTTAAGTAGGATGAATTATCTGACCTTGCGATAGAAGGTCCTCTCCCATCGGCAGCTGCCAAGGAACATCCGCCACCAGTTGTACTAGGTTGGCGTACCAAGGACGTCGAGGCCAATCTGGGGCAATCAGAATCACCAGGAATCCCCTGGGCCTCCACTCTGCGCAGCAGACATGGTAGAAGTTGGGGGGGGGGGTGTAAATCAGCCGATAATGCCCCCATGGCGTCTCCAACGCATCTGACGTGTCCGCAGCAGAGCTCCTTGTTCCTCCTTGATGGCTGACATATGCTACTGCCGTGGAGTTGTCCGACTGGATCCTGACCGGACGCCCCTGTAGCCTCTTTGACCATGTGGAGAGGCACCGCCTGATCGCCCGAAGCTCGAGCACATTGATCGGCAGTTGGGATCCTTCCCAAGACCAGAGGCCCTGGGCTGACCGTTCTCCCCCCCCCCCCAACCAGTCAGGCTGGCGTCCATTGTGACCACCGTCCAATGAAGAGGAAGGAACAATCTCTCGGACCGAAGGGCTGGAGACCTCAGCCACCAGAGAAGGGAATACCTGACTAACTGGCTCACCCGATTCTGACAATCCAGGGATAACGGAGATTTGTTCCATTTTGACAAAATCTCCTTTTGCATGACTCGAGTGTGAAATTGAGCGTACGGTACCGCTTCGAAAGTGGCTACCATGAGGCCCAGTACTCTCATGCATAAGCGCAGCAACGACCACCTTCTGTTCAACAACTTTACCGCAGCTCGTCTGAAGGGAGAAAAACTGCTCTCAGAAGGAGGTCATCTAGGTAAGGCACGATTGCAATCCCACGTTGCCTTAACAGCACCAGAATTGGAGCCAACACTTTTGTAAAGATTCGGGGTGCCGACGCCAGGCCACAACCTGGTAGTGCTCTTCCCCCATTGCAAATCACAGAAACTTCTGATGCCTGAGGCATATGGGTAAGTGCAAGTACACGTCCTTGATATTCAAGGATGCCAGGAAGTCCCCCTGATGGAGTGCAGCGACCGCAGAGCGAACTGATTCCATCCTAAACCTTTGCACTTTCACAAAGCTGTTAAGGGCCTTCAAGTCCAGGCTCAGACGTACCGCTTCCTTTTTGGGGACTACAAACAGATTGGAGTAGAATCCCTGAAACCTTTCCAGTGTCGGTACAGGTACTATCAACCGACGCAGCAGCAGGTCCTGCACTGCCCTGAACAGGGCTCCCCGATGAGCCGGAAGCAGAGGTAGGTTGGGAGGGAAAAAAAATCAGTTTGGTGGACAAGAAAGAAATTATCTTGTATCCCAATGAAACCAGTTCACAGACCCATTGGTCGGACAGTAGGGAAGTCCACCGAGCTACAAACTCCCGAAGGCGACCCCCCACCCGAGAATCGGGCTGGGGCAAACCTTCATGTGGCAAAATTTTTGCTCGCAGACTTGTTTGACTTCCGAAACCAGGGGCGCTTTTGTCCTTCAGCAGGCGCCTTGTCGGACTGGGAACGCTTACCCGTCGACCCAGGCAGGCGAAAAATTTGTTTGAGCGGAAAAAGGGCCCTTGCCTGTGGTGTGGCTCCTTACCCTTCCTGGACTGTGGGAGCAATGTGCTCTTCCCACCGGTAAAATTTTTAATGGATGTCATTCAGCGAAGCTCCAAATAGCCTCTCACCTTGGAAGGGTAAATCTGCCAGTGCTTTTTTAGATGCCTGGTCCACAGACCAGCATGTTAACCAAATCAAGGCACCATAGCACCACTGCTGAAACCGATGCTCTAGAGAGAAGAGGGACCATATGCAGGACCGCATCACAGACATACTTAAGGCCATGCACTAACTGATCTGCAGTTCTCCACAGACCGGGGAAGACTGTTGATTCTCCAATTCACAGTGCAACAACTTTGCCCATTCAGTAAGCGTCTGCGACACCAAGGCAGTGGCCGGCACAGGTCGTAACGCCGACCCCACCACCATAAACATGGACCGGGCCACTGTCTCGGCTCTCCTGGTCGGCAGGGTCCTTGAAGGCAGGAGTCCCTCCTACTGGAATCGTGGTTACTTTATTTAACCTGGATAACAGGGGGTCAACGACCGCAGAAGATGCCCATATTTTCAGGAGGCTCTCCTCAAAATAGGTAACACACTGCCATTCTTCTTGGGACTAAAAAAGGCCCACTGCAAGCTTCCCCATTCCTTGTAGATGAACTTATCAAAATAAGTCAAATACGGAAACACCTTAGGCGTGCGGGCCGGTTTGCAGAACCAAAAAGGGGCCGCCACCTCAGCAGAAGTTCCTGCTGCATCCTGTATCAGGGTATCCCAAACCACATTCATAAGTGCTCCTACTAGCGCTTTTTCCTGCACTAACCCAGACACATAGTCATTCTCACTGTCCGACGGTCCTGGGCCGCATCCTCTGATACGTCAGAACAGGGTAAAAACTGCCCCAGCAAAATGGCCATGGCCCGCGCGGCGGCCTCTCCTCATGTCAAATAGCCTAAGTCCCCTCACAGTGAAGGAAAAAAAGTCAGTGAAAGAAAAAGACCCTATCAGCCAGCACAGCCCCCCGCCAAAGCCTGGAGCTCCCCTGGCCAGGGACATACACCGCACCTCATGCCCAGTCACACAGCACCCCCAGAAGGGGGAGGAGGGAATGAGGGATAGGGAGAGAGGAAAGGGGGAGTGAGAGACCCCCTAGTCTACCTCCCAGGGAATGCCCAGATGCTCCATCCTGCCGAGGCAGGGAGAGCCCTACTTACCATTGCATTCCACCACAGACCCATCACCCGAGCAGTACGGGGTGGCTGTTGGCCACGGCACACTGACACGGACAGCAGTAGCCCAGTCATATGTGTGCCCCGGCGCATATAGCTCACTGGCCGGCCCTGGAGCAGAAGGGGCATGTCGTGGCTGACCCAGAGCGTAGCCAAGGTCTGCTCGCGCATGATGGCCAGGCTGGGGAGACTAGAAGGATCTATATTATCCAGCCTGTCACCCAGCCCCGCTGTTGATTGTAGATCACAGGATCAAAATTTCAGGGGAAAAAAAATGAAAAAATCCCCAGGACCAATGGTCCCCTCAGGGAGTCAGGTCCTTCTCCTACACTAGGCAGAAGAAAAAAAAAAAACAGAGCTGCAGGAAGCAGGGTGAGGGATTAAAGCCAGAGGGACCACCCCCTGGGTGGTGCTGTGCAGTTTTGCTGTTTTTACATAGTTAGTAAGGTTGAGTCAAGACACCAGTCCATCCAGTTCAACCTGAGTGTCTACAATTGTCCCTATCCCTATACATTGCAACTCACATCACTCCCTACCCTCAAGGAGCCCACAATCCAAGGTCCCCACTCATATACTAGGGCCAATTTTGGAGAGAAGCCAATTAACCTTCCTGCATGTCGGAGTGTGGGAGGAAACTGGAGTACCCAGAGGAAACCCACGCAGGCACAGGGAGAACATGCAAACTTCAGGCAGGTAGTGTTATGGTTGGGATTCGAACCAGCGACCATTTTCACTGCTAGGCGAGAGTGCTAACCACTACACCACTGTGCTGCCTCCACATGTATTACATGTTCTGCCTAGTCCTCTCTGGAAGGTGGTGTAAAAACCCTAAGGTCAAGAATTAAAGGAGCTGTGTCCGTCAATGAACAAAAGAGAAAAAAGGTTTTGGCTGGATTTTAGGGTTAAGGTTAGGCTCAAGAAGAGTAGTTAAAGTGGATGTTTGGGTATGCATGTTTTGCTTAGTTACAGTGATCTCGACTAGCTTGTGGATCCCAAGCAGAGTATCTGCCCTGCTGCTTAGTGAACAAAAGTGGTCGTTCATTCAGCACAGATGCCATTTAGAGAACACTTTATCAATGAATGCAAAGAGTTTGTTGATTGGATGAGAAGCAGGGCAGTAACCTCATCAAGAAAAAGCATTGCATTTATTGAGAAAATGCAAGGTGTTCTTTGAATGGAGCCAGTAGCAAGCCAGCAACCACCTGTGTTTAACTAAGCAGCAGGACAGGTGCTCTGCATTGGACCCGAAAGGTAGCAGTGATCAGTGTAGTAGTGGTGGCTACAACAGTGATTTCCAGCTTCAACGGTGATCGGCCAGGAACAACACATGCATACCTATCACTGGTCCAAGCTGGACCAATTTAACTATGCAAAAAATACATACCTAAACTTCAGCCTTATGTAATGGGCAAATTTTAGAGGCTCCACTAAAGTAGAATGCCAGCCTTAACCCACATTTTCTTGAAAATATCCTTCCCTCCCACCTTTTTTTTTTTAATGGACATTTGAGGCTTTTCCTGCCCCTAAATGCCCCTTCTGAGTTAGCCTTTGTGTCCATTCACACACAGGTGTTTACAGGCATTTAGAGACAGAAAAAAAAAAAAAGATAAAAATTATATTCTAGTCAATAAAATCAATGAGAAGCCAAAACAAAAAAAAAAAAACCTAGCTAAACGCTGCTTTTCTCCTGCCAGGAGAAAAAAAAAAGCATTCAGAAGAGCTGGGCGAATGCCCGGCGTGTATGAGATCTAACCTGAGTAAAAGATGAACAGTATACGCTTAACCATTTTCATCCGTCACATGATTCATCTCCTTTGTTTCAGCCAGCAGCTTCTGCAGGAGGAAGAGCCAACATTGGCTGGGAAAAATGGAAGACATCACCGATCCCAGGCATTACCAGCCATTGCCAAGCACCCTCTCCCCTGCAGCTGCCACTGACATGGGATCGTGTGACAAGACAGGTGTGGGCTTACATTAGGCAAGCACGTAATGCAGGTGGGTCTGTCAATAAAGTGAACCTACTGCATTGTCCTGCAATGGCAAAACACTGGTTTGTTTGAAAAAGGAACCAGATAGTATAGACCTTAACAGTCGCAGATGTTCCCAAATAATGGACCATTACATATAAAATCTAGAAAGATATTTAAAAACATCTGCTCTGAATCTAGCAACACCAGTAGGCCCCAACCCTAAAATATGAACCACTGCTGTGACAAATAGCACATCCTGAACCATGTTCTCCCCAATTAAAAAAATAACTAAAAAATTTAAGTAAAGGCAAACTTCTGGAGCTGGTCTTAAGCCCCGTACACACGATGACACATTTTTATTTTTTGCATGCCAATTTCAGATCGAATCTGACGAGTTTACTAAAGTCACGAAAATTCCTGTACGACAGAAAAAAAAATTCGGAAGTGACGTCATGTGTTCGAACGATAGCAGTACTGATTAAAACAAAAATCGTACGATCTGGCATTGTACAAGAAATTTTCGTGCACATCCAATAGAATAATAAAAATCGGATGAACTGTCATGATTGGCTCTCGAAAGCTCTGTACTAATGATCCGATTATCGTACGATCGTTTTGAAAGCGGTATTTTTTAGATGATTTTCTGATCCTGTGTACGGGCATTACCATTATTTGATTCTTCTCAAGCTTTAAAGTCAATTTATTAACCCCTTGCCACCGAGTGTACGCAGATGTGCGTACTTTGCTTCCGGGGGTTATACCAGGATGATGCCCGCACCTGCAGGCATCATCCGAGTACCGTTTTTCAGAGCGGGCGATTGGCTTTCCAGCCATAACAACCGATGTGGCTAAAAGCCGCTTGGCTGTTATGCTGGAGGAGCGGGAGGGGACGTCCCCCCTCCCGCCGCTCTTACCGGTGCTCCTGTTCAATCGGGAGCACCGATCGCACATCCGATTCCTCCGGCGGCTGGGCAGGAACTGGAATGAACCCGTAAGCGGCTTCATTCCAGTCTCCTAATGGTAAACATGGAAGTGACGTCACTTCCCGTTTACTCGGCTGCCAATGGCGCCGGATTAAAAAAAAAAAAAATACACTATTCAGAATCGCCGAAAACAGCGTTTTGAATACTTTGAAGTGTAAAGGAGGGGTGGGGGGTCTTTTAGACCCCAGATCCCTCCATAAAGAGTACCTGTCATCATGTTTACATTCCTTGTAACAGCAATAAAAGTGCTCAAAAATGTTAATTTAAAAAAAAAAAAAAAAAACAATTTATTAATTTTAAAATAAAAAATTTTAAAGCGCCCGCCGTCCCCGCGAGCTCGCGAAGCAAAGAAAACGCATACGGAAGTCGCGCCCGCATATGTAAACAGTGTTCAAATCACACATGTGAGGTGTCGCCGCGATCGTCAGAGCGAGAGCAATAATTCTAGTACTAGAAGGCCTCTGTAACTCTAACCTGGTAACCGGAAATTTCTTTTAAAGCATCGTCTATTGAGATTTTTAGGTACCGTAGTTTGTCGTCATTCCGCGAGTGCATGCAATTATAAAGTGTGACGTAATTTTATAGCAAAAAATATGGATTATTGGAATATGGTAAACACCAAAAATAGGCTTAGTCATGAAAGGGTTTAAAAAAAAAAAAAAAAGTACTTTGATTATACTTTTGCATTTTCCCAACAGGTTTGTATTGCATTTTAAAAGATAAAATATGAGCTCCCCTAAATAAAGCCCATTTGTCTAGCTAGCATCAAAAGTAACCACCTTTGCTGGACAAGAGAGTCACTAAGAAACATAAAACCTGCACTGGGAAAAATATTGAACCCTGCAATTACTGAATTCTCATTGTGCTGTCTGGCAGGTATCTCATGGATTTAATTGCTTCAATATCCATCCAAAACGTATAGACAATATCCAGAGTGCTTATCCATGCAACACCTCAATATCTTAGCGTAATCTCAAAGCTCTGCGATTGTTATAGACAGACACTCACCAGCTTAAACTGCCTCTCTTTTTACAAAGATCGGCTAATAGAGCTCTTAGTTGCAGTATTTCAGTCAGTATATACAAATCCGCTCTTTCTCCATAGCATTTGTATCATAAGATCACAGAGAAAGGAAGTGGCATACTTTGTATGCTATAGCTAAAATACAGTGTTTATTTTTTTTTATAAAGTCAGAATAGTCACAAGTAAATCACATGACACACATAGTATAACATGCAAGTTAGTACACAGGCTGACTAGGAACCCCTCCTCCCACGGTCCAGAGCCCAAGCCAGCTTCCCTACTTCTAAGCGCATCTTCCCGGTTCCTTGCCTCACATCCAATCACTTCAACATGCTCCGACGCATTTCATCAAATTAACTATCAAACTCAACTGACAGAGCTCTGGTGTGTTAATGGTTTGCTCAAGCACTAACCATTGTATGTGAGATTTGGGAGGGTGGAAAACAGGCTTTTACAACACAGGTCTAATGTACTCTAGGGTAGGTACTCCATTTATTGCCACCATGAGCAAACTTTAAGACAGCTCATGGATTTCCCCTAGGATTAGCAGCTCTGGTCAGATTCGCAGCACAGGTCAATTTCAAGACATCACTCCTGTAAGACACGCACGGATGGCTAGGTGGTGATGCTAGGGAATTATACCTAGTACTGTTCAATTGAATCAAACTGCATTACATAGCATTACTTCTCACAGCAGTCTGTGCCAACTGAAAAGTTCATTTTAAATCTATGCAAAGGATCAGTGCAGCTTCACTTGAGCAGCATCCAATTCAGTGGTAATGTGGATAATGCATGTTGTCCACAGCTGCCCATGCAAGTACATTTGAATCTTCACTTTCAAACATTGCAATCATTAAATAACACAACTAATGTACGCTTCATACAGTGTACCATACAGTATGATTACAGAGAAAAAATAAATCCACACCCGATTTACAAACAGATGAAAGAAATCAACATTAAATTGTAAAGATAATTAACAAGGGAAAACTGGTTCAATTAATATGCAAGCTTAATTACTTACTACTCTGTTGCCAAACTGAATATCAATTGTATTGAAGTTTTTAGAGTTTTGCACCTCTGGGACAGCCGCAAGCTTTCCTGCATGTTTAGATGAGATGCAATCACAAACATTTCTGTACTGGGGAAACTAAACTTTACCAGAAGGATGAACCTCAAACAGAAGCGATTCACTCAGTAAAGAAATTGGCACAGTGAAAGAGAACATTAAAAAAAAAAAAAAAAAAAAAAAAAAACACAGCAAATACAAGGAGTGTAGTAAAGATGGCATTGCCAGTAAACTTCTATGTTCTTCTGTCTAATATGTCCAAAATGAAGTAAAAAAAGTATACACATAAAGAACCCTCAATACTTACAGAAATAAAGCCAGTTACATCTGCTAAGGATTTTAAAATGCTACTAATAAAAGAATGGAACTTACTTTATGCTCATGTCAGACAACTAAAAGCCAGTAGATGGAGCTACATTTCACAGATGACCAATAAAACTGGACAGCAACACAGAATGAAACAGTAAAGCTGACCTAGTTACATGACCAGTTTACACCAGACAAGAAGGACCTTGGTTAATTCATGCGTTTAGCACCTTAAGCAGGGTATACATGTTGAGGTTTCTTTGCAATATATGTAAAATAAGAATCCCCGTTTTAGGATCAATAGCTTGCTATAAGAACAAGCAGCAACACTTTGTTATTCTCATGTGTTGTATATAGGAAGCTATTGCAGAGAGAAATTGGTCATGGGACTTTGAATGAGGCATGTCACAAATGAAAATGTAAAATTGCATAGAAGGGTATACAAGTAAAAATATTTTACAAGATGAACCATTTCATTATCTCAAGGTACAAAATACAATTGGTATAAAGAACAGATCCCAAAAAGTGAATAAATCCAAAGTGAAAAAAATGCCCCGCTGTATAAATATGAGATATTGGGGGTGATAACCCCTGAAATGGGTGTTAGGGCGGCAGTGGATTCATTTCCGGCATTTTGAGATTTACCTTTCTGCGTTCCTTTCTCCCCATTGGTGCTTGCATGATGTTGGCGGGGACCAGCTGCAGAGACACTGATTTTTGTTCACTCAGGCAATCAACCCACACCAGTAAGTTTTTGTTGTAGAATTTTTTTGTTCACATATTGTATTATTTATTTTTCCCTTCTTTGCATTCATTATTGGGCACCTGGTCACTCCTGTTTTTTACATTGCTGATTTTACTAATATACAATTCAGGTGTTATCACCCCCAGCATCTCATATTTATGCAGTGTGGAATTTTTTCACTTGCAATTTATTCATTTGGGGCAGGACACTTTTTAAGGTGCAAGCACTTTGTCACTTCTACTGAATACGTTTTTTATGTGTACATTTATACGTTCAGATTCAGTGTGGATCGGGTGAATCCTCCCACCTTCCCCTCACATTATCACTTAATGTTTTTTGCATCACTGCACCCTTGGTTGGGTGGAGGGGCCCCTGCCTCAGCCCCGGATCTAGCATTGTATCCTCAGTTTACCCTAATCAGTGGCTGGGCCGGCTTTCTGAGCTGGCATGCGAGTATGGGATTTTTTACCACTTTTTTTCCCCCCTTTCTAAACCTAGATAACTTTTTACCAATACAATATTTTTGATTTAGATCAATATCTATTTGTGGTATTGTACTCCTGACAAGTGGACAAACCCACAAAACGTGCATAGAGTTCACATCATGCCCTCAATATTTCAATTTCCATAAGGAACACCCATCATGTACACCTATGGCTGAAAACATCATTATGTATTTATCTCTGAATTAATCTATGTTATTTATCATGTGTTAATTTAGAATGGCCTTTATGGGATCTGTTCTTATAGCAATTGTATTTGGTATAATAAAATGTCTCAGCTTGTAAAATAAATATTTTTACTTATGTACCCTTCTATGAGATTTACATTGTTAGTTACTTTTTAATTTGTGACATTCAAAGTCCCATGACCAATTTCTCTCTGCAATACATGTAATTAGGGATGGAGGCTTGCCACAGTGGCAGGTCACACTCTGTTTTTATATGTTGTATACATGAAGCTATTTGGACCTGCACATTAATTTCTCCATGTTGGTAGGTAGCTGCCAGCAGATTGGTAGATATAAATAGCAGGGATGCCTGAAGTGGCTATACTACTAGCTACAAGTGTATACTTACTGTGCTGTAATTGCTATAAGCAAGCATGATAAGTATGGTTTGTTTTTGGGATCTACCTAGTTACTTGCATAGATGACCATTTTAACTTGCTGGTGCTGTCTATATATTTTACAGTTTAAGAAGAGAGCTAGAGAGACAGAGGCAGAGAGATAACGTATATACGTACACACACAGCACCCTACAGTGTCCTCGTTAGCCGAGCACACATTTCTTGAGTCAATTTGCTTTAGAGAGCTAAACTGAACCCCATAAACAATAAAATGATTGCTCTATAAGACTCTGGAGGGGCATAAAAAAAACCCATGTAAGAGTGAGTGAAAGACTACTCTCTGACCAATAAATCAGGCCCACTGTTTCACATAGTTGTGTATACAACACTGATCTGAAGATATAGAAAACAAAGGGCTTTGCTCTTACCCCCGATATAAGAAACACTTTGCAGAAGTCCAGCACAGGCAGTATTTGTAAAAAGCTTGCAGCCTCCAGTGTATCTTGAAGATTATCCATATTCAGGGAAAGTTTTGCAGTGTAAATGAAATCAATAATTTTCTTTAATCCAATTTTGTTCACGCCGTGTAATTTAATGCACATTAAGTCTTGTTCCTTCATTCCACCTAGACCAAGAAATCAGTCTTTATTTTAATTATCCTTAAGATGCACAAGTTTAAATAAATTGCACCACTTTAGATGCCTTTTGTACACAGCTGACACTTGAATATGCATATGATGTTAAACAAAATTCTAGTGTTTAGGGATTAAAAAGTTATGTGCCATTTTCTTGTGCAAGGATTACATTCACAGATTGCAGGTGCAATAGAAATTATTTTTGCAGACACTGTACATTATTAAATCAAGCTGTGCTGAAAAATGGTATCATATTCTGACTAAATGTACCATATTCTCTATCAGTAATGCTCCGATACATTTCCACCTCCCACTGCTGTACCCATTTTTCAAACCTGGAATTTAAAGAGGCCATGTGCTGTGGATTTTGTACTGGGAAGACACAGTGGGACATTTATCACCTTAAGAAAGGAGAAACCCAGCCAAAGCTTGTTTGGCTGTATTTCTCCTATGGATCACAGGAGTGCATTTAGTTTTGCACTCCTGTGACCAGTTTTCAGCAGAGAGCGGGATGAAGTCCGCTCTCTGCTGATGTCATGGATATCAGTCCAAGCACTGCATCATCCCGACAAAGTCTGGATTGGCCAGGTGCCTGGACTGACACCGGCTCAGCCTCTCAGCAAGAGATTGAGCCGGCGGCCCCCTCCACAGCCCAGCGCTCCAGCGACCAAGGAGGGGGAAGAGCAGAGAGCCGTCTACAGCTCTCTGCTCACAGAGCTCTAAAAACCAAGCGATCAACAGTGTTCGATCGCTCAGTTCTCAGTGCAGAGATGCCGGGGGACCGATGCTGCATCCACCTAGGTAAGTATGAATCTGAAAAAAAAAAAAAACAAAAAAAAACACACAACTTTACTTCTCTTTTAATCCAGCCATAGATGGTTAGAATCAGTTTAGTTTAGTTAGCAGATTCGATCCATGTATGGGCAGGCTGATTGTACCAAAGTCGATCCATTGATGTACTTGGGTACAGCCAACATGTCAGATTTTCAGCACGCGATTACTGCTAGCAGCTATAGCTTCTAGCAATAATCATTGTGTTCACAAGACAGGGATGACCCCCTCCCCGTCAGGAGAACACAGCAGTTCCACGGAAGGGATCTCTCCCCCCCCCCCCCCCCATCAACACTGACTGTCGCATCATCTGTGGCCTGCCTTAGGCTCGGTTCACACAGGGGCGACTTGTCCAGGCGGCTAACTTAGCCGCCTGACAAGTCTATGGAACCGTTCTAATAGGAGCGACTCAAGTTGCTCCGACTTAGAAAAAAGGTTCCTGTACTATTTTTGGGGCGACTTCAGGCGACTTGCATTGACTTCTATACAGAAGTCGTTTTGCAAGTCGCCGCTGAAGTCGTGTGCAGGTCGCGTCTGAGTCGCGCTGCAAGTCGTGCCGCCCCTGTGTGAACCGAGCCTAAGGCTCCATGCACACTAACATTTTAAGCTCTTATAAGCTATTATGAGCATTTTTTTTTTCTGCTCCTAGAAGCAAATCGTGTTAGCCTATGTGTTCATGCACACTAGTTTATGCTAGAAGCGTTTTTCAAGCTTCAGCAGTTAAGAGTAGGAAAAAAAATAAAAAAAATGTGTAGAGTTTTTGGGAGCGTTTCCTCAGAATCACAAAAAAAGTAAAAATAAAATAAACGCTAAAGCGGCTTTTTTCCTTCATGTACTGTAAAATCGCTAATACTACCAACACTTCTAAAAACGCAACAATATACCGGCAAAACAAACAAACAAAAAAAACGCAAATTATCAGCATTTTCCAATCAGCGGTTTTTTTTTCGCGTTTACAAGAAATGCTAGTGTACATGGAGCCTTAGTCTAACAGCAAAGTAAATGACTACAATAAAAAGGTCTGGACCTTATTTTTAAAGGCCCAAGATGAAAGCTGCTTGGGCGACCAATCAAATTTAAATCTCCAGTGGCAAAAACTAGGTCCATTTTTACATTTGCATTAATCACAGGCTTTTGCAGTGTTCAAGTCCTATTTTTCTGCCTTCAGTGCAGATCAAACAGGAGCCGAATCGGGCTTCCCGTCATAAGGGTTTTTAAAATCATGAACGCAGAATTCCCAAATGTAAAGCATCTGAATAAGACATGTTTCAATACCTTGGAAAATACTGCACTCAGCAAAGCAATCAAGCATAGTTATACACTGCAGAATTGATGCTGTAAGGTGCATCTGAACTCTGAATGCCTGTCAATATGCTTTTGTTTGGTTCAAAATGATTC
Organism: Lithobates pipiens; assembly: GCF_037356315.1. NCBI lineage: Eukaryota > Metazoa > Chordata > Amphibia > Anura > Ranidae > Lithobates > Lithobates pipiens. Next base: position 54,808,637 of record NW_027507685.1, on the reverse strand, counting down.
TGCATTCCTATTTAAAGCGGAGTTCCACCCAAAAATGTAACTTCCGCTTTTTGGAATCCTCCCTCCTCCAGTGTCATATCTGGCACCTTTCCGGGGGGGGCGGGTCGGCTTCGGGTGCAGACATTGTGGGCGCCCTGGACAGTGTCCTTTTTTAAAAGTCAGCAGCTGCAGTATTTGTAGCTGCTGACTTTAAAAAAAATAAAAATAAATTAGGCGGAACTCCGCTTTAAGTCTACGAGAACGCAAAACCTGTTTGAATAGAGCAGGTAAAATGGGAGGTTAGAAAAAAGGTCAACTGCAAGTGAAAAGGTCAAGGGATTCTGAATAATCTGAAATATTTCAATCTGATGCCATTGACACAAGCCCAAAGTGTGTTAGACTCCAGGTCCAGACAAGCATGGCCAGAGACAGACCTAGCATTATCACGGTACAAAAGTCGGTTTTAAAAATCTAGCTTAGCTAAATTAGAAGCCTACTGATGTCATATTCATATTATCAAACACCAGCAAACTTACAAAGTAAAATACTGAAGTCATGCTCAAGTCACATTTCTGTTGAAGATATACAATTCCTATAAAATTGGAATAGCAGCACCAAGATGTCAACTAACATTGTTTTTAAAGACAAAGGATTTTTTTTTTTTTGTCAAAATGAAAAATGTGCTACTTTCCGCAACACACAAAGTTCTACTACCTATAAGGCCCATTATTTTACATCCACTTTACTGGCAAAATGATTTAAATCCATAATAGTGGAGAAGTTCTATTTTTCACAAAATAATTTTAAACACAGAAAATGAACAGATAGTTACTTATACCTTTAGTTCACCTGTACTAGAAAACGTATCTGCTTTGTCATATCAAGATTGGGTCACAGGGAGGACTGTCAGCGGTCTAATATTTAACACATACAACAACCTGGTGAAGAGCACTGTTGATGGATACAGAAAGATAAATTACCTGTAAACATGGCTTTGAAGTAATCGCTTGAGGAAGCCATCATGGCTCGATGAACTGGAAAGATTTCTTCGCCATCACCTGGCACAAGTGTAACGTCACAGAGCAATCCTTCTATTCGTAACTGGTCAAAACCCTGAAACACACACAATGGAAAAAGATAAATAGATCCCGGAGCAAAATTTTCATCTGCATGACAGAACAAGAGCAGGAATTATCTTTGCTAACAAACTAAACTAAAATAACCAACATTATTATAACCCTGGAGAGCAAAGAAACATTCAAAATGCTGACTCAAAAAGAGAAGTAGACATAAATGTCATGCATTAGTCAAGTCCAATCTAAGTAAGCCTGTGGATATTTGGAGCTTTCCTCCTCTTACCCATTCTATTTGTTAACAGGGAAAAAAAAATTTTTTTTTAATATTAACTTCTAAAATGAATCTTCCTTCTCGCCCAATTGCCCATACAAGTATCCACTGAGGGCACTATCTGACTTAAATTAAAGTTGGCCAAAGTTTTTTGGCCATACTTCTCCTGGGGATCACAGGAGTGCGCTTAGTTCTGGATTCAGCCAACAGCATCACAGAGCCAACCCAGCCTCTGCAGGAAGCGACAATGTTGGGAACCACCCAGGTGTCTGACCAGCAGCTGGCTCAGCCTCTCACATTGTGCCGCTGAGATTCTGAGACAGCGGCTCCCACACCCTGCACAGCTTAGCACTCCAGTGACTGACAGCCACCAGCCCTCTGTGCACTGGAGACAGAACAGAGCAATCAGCGGTCTTTGATTATGCACCTCTCAGTGTGCAGCCAGCAGGGGACAGCTGCAGCATTGAATAGATGCTGCAGCCATCTAGGCAAGTAAGGATGTTTGTTTTTTGTAAACCCATACTTCTTTCAATACCTCAGGAGTTACACAATCAGCGATATGCTGCCATATGACGCTAACGATTCAATGGTTTCAAAAGTAAAAGCAAGTTCTACTTGCTTATTACTTCAGCAACTGCTGTAATCCTGGGCATCTTACAGGAGTTAAAACATTTAAGTGTATTGTCCACTAGAGGGGAATCTGACAGTATAACCGTGAAGCATGCTACACAATTTAACACCTGTTCTAACCTATGGAAACCGTAATGCAAATCATTCACAAATTTCTAAATTTACAAAATATGAAAAAAGCAATGGGAGGCTGACAGCTCCAGCAGCTACTCACAACTACTCCCCATGTAATCGCTCAAACAGCACCTGCGAATGATAGGCCCTGGATGCAAATAGTATGCATCCAGGAACAATTATTCACAGGTAAAATCGTCCTATAAGCAATTACATGCAGGCAGCCGCAAACAGCTGCAGTAACGGTCAGCGTCCTATTGCTTTTAATAGCGCTTCCATCGTAGCTAATCTCTGGGAACCCCACTGGATCTAAATGGCCAACCGCCTTAAGTACGAATGGGGAAAAAGCTGACAAAAAATGGTTTTCAAGAAATACAGGTCATAATGAATAGACAGATAAACACAATCAAGTCATGTGGCTTAACCAAAAAAAAAAAAAAAGGAAGTTCTCCAATATCTGTGAGCCTAGTAAGCGTGATAAGTCTAGACTGAAGGCTGTGCTCATCACACCCTATGCAGCAAGGGGCTGGTAGTATTAGAATTTACATTGAACTAAATAATGCTTGGTTCTTGCTACAGAGAGGTAAATTAATACATTTAAGCTAGCTACAAAGATTGCTTACGTTACAATTTTTAGGCTTACCTATAAGTACAACTTGCAAAGGGCTCTTTAACCCAGCCGTTACTTTTGGAATATTATTTTTATTCATTGCATTATCAGAACACATTTTAAAAGCTTACAATAAAACCTATTCTTTTCTACAATTTCTACCACTTAGGTAATAACCTAATGGTTTTCTCAGGTGGAGTCTTCTGCTGCATTTTAAAAGCCAGAAAGTTAAAAGCACCTGAAGATTATTTTCATTTTTTGCATACGTTAACATTTGCACTTTTAGCTATAAAATTACTTAAAACCACCAGAACATTATATTTTCTGGAAGCAGAAGCCCTGTAGAATAAAAAAAGTAGATGTCATTTGCTTTATATCCTCTGTATTATGAAAAAAAAGAAAAAAAGAAAATTGAATACCCCACGCTTGAACAAAAAATTGTGATATTATTAATTATTATTCAGCTGCTCCCCTCAAAGTGCAGAGGCTGCCTTTGTGAAATAAACCTTAGGTGATATGAAAAAAAAAGTGCTAGTGCTTAATGATACCACAGGTATCTCATAAATCAATACATACTCCAATGTACATTAAATAAATACAAATCAATCAATTCAAAAAGTGTCCATATAGATGAAAAGCATAAAACTGAAGTGAGTGGATCCTGTGCCCCATCACCACTTGGAAATATTGCACAAACACGTCACCCAGTGGATTATGGCAAGTAGCCTACTCACCAACTCACCATGACCATGGCATAATATAGTTTTACTTTTCATTACGAAGAAACGTACGTCGAGGCGCATCCCGGTCACATCATTTGCTCCAAACTTCCGGTTTCCGAGGTCCAGAGGGTGGAACGCACGCCAATTCAAGCAGCAGAAGCGTCACGGCTAACTTCTAACCCACCCGGCCTGACACGCTTATTCCCACTAGTGCCGAGGCAAGGCACTTTTAAAGTAAGAGGCCATTTGGTCGTTTTTTTATGCAAATTTTAAAAATAAAACGATATTATGCCATGGTCCCATTCTCTCTATTTTTTCCTGAGCAATCGTGGATTTAAACATTATTCCTGGTGCACCTAAGCAGTATTTCTCCATCAAAGTCGGCAGTTCCTCAAACCTGGAAAAAGCTTCACCTGACCTGTCTTTTTCCATAGGGTTCCAAAGGGTTCATGGTGAGTTGGTGAGTAGGCTACTTACCATAATCCACCAGGTGACGTGTTTGTGCAATATTTCCAAGTGGTGATGGGGCACAGGATCCACTCACTTCAGTTTTATGCTTTTCATCTATATGGTCACTTTTTGAATTGATTGATTCTATTTATTTAACGTGCATTGGAGTATGTATTGATTTATGAGATACCTGTGGAATCATTAAGCAGTACCACTTTATTTGTATCACTTAAGGTTTACTTTAATAGCGCCAGAGGTATCGTATCATATCCTCTGTATTGTTTGCACAACGGTTTATCAAATCTATATGGTCAAGAAAAATAAAATAAAAAAATTGACAAAAAATCTATTTTATTGCACACTTTATTCAACATTTTTTTTTGTACATAAAGAAAGATGAGATAGTGTAGAATAAATAGATACCAAACTGTGTTAAGCCTCAAAACCGCATAAGCTTACAAAATGGAAAATTATTATGGTATTCAAAATCATCAATAGGTGACACTGTAAAAAAAAAAAAAATTGTAAAATGCCTTTACAGTGCATCAGTAGAGTAAACTTTAAACGATTGCCCGAGAATTATTGCTCTTTCATTGTTCATGGTACTATATTATGCGTGGTGCAACTGCAGTTTACAGACACAAGAATACCCTTTTGCATTTGTGGGTGTGCACAGAATGAGAATTATAAAAAAAAATAATAATAATTTAAACTTTAACTGTATTGCCATTACAATAGGGGGACCACACCTCCATCACTGTAAAAGGTGATCACTTTTACCTGACAGTCAGAAGTGGGCTAAACAAAAAGACATACAATCTCACGGCTTCTACATGCAACCACGATCTTGTGTTACACCTTTTACTCCATCTTTCATTTCTAACAGCTCTGGCATACGCAATACAGTCATATTTAAGACATATTACATTTTAAAGGTTTAAAAAAATATATAAAATTATATATATATATATATATATATATATATATATATATATATATATATATAAAGAAGAGCGAAAATTGTCTCATTTGCCAATTCATATTACAGATTTATTTCAGATCTTTTAAAATATTAGAGGTGCAGTGTCCCCCCCTAAATTTGCAAGTCCCATCTTTTCTGGGTTTCGTTTACACACATCCGTTAGGGAACGGAATACGTACAGCCTAAAACATTAATTTAAATGAATGAAAAACTATTGTAAACCTTTCACAAGGCAAATCTTGCTGTCTGCCCGGCTGTCATATTACTGACCCCTGGCTTTAAAGAAAACAAATGCTGTCATTGCATCTAAGGACTTCAATCTGCAACACAATACATTTTTGTTAATAGATTTCCATATAATTCAAGGAATACTTCAGAAGATCACCTACCTGTAACACTACTGAGCTGTGTGTATTGCTGGTGAAGAAGCGAGTGGTGCCTGTCTTTGAAGACTGAAGGTGAGCAGACACACCCATATCGTTGTTCCCAAGAGAGACTTTCAAATGAGGGTCCTCCTCTTCTACCAAAGATCTGAAACATAAGGGGAAATGCAACTACATTTTACACACATCGAAAAAAATATTCATAAAAAAAAAAAAAAATGAATAAAAAAAAAAAAAAAAAAAAAAAAAAAAGAAGAAGGAAGGACAGAACCATAGCTACATGCAATAAAAAACAAGTGTGTAATTCAGCAGTGTAAATTATCACTTGTTAACATTTTTGAAAACCCAAAAGGTTAGCACTGAAGAAGGGGGGGGAAGGATATGCGGGGTGACAATGTATCCCAAGCACAATACACCAAGACATCCTGCACAAAGACTGCAAGGTATTAAAACACAGATTGCTAAAGTGTTGTAGATGTTATGCCAATCCAATGCCTGAAAACAACTACTAGGGAAATTACAGATAGACAGACTACTGTTCTACCTACTACGGCAATGGCTTCACACAGACATGTAGGAATATGTTATATTGGTGTACATTTACCATTCAGCAGAAGAAAAAAAAGAAAAAAAAACACTCATTGCAAAAGGTCCCGATATACTAATATAGTAGGTTTATCAACAACCATAGTTTTCAACATTCATAGTATGACCATTTATTGTAAAGTAGATTATTAGGGAATAAAAATGCATGCGCAAGCTCAGGGTCGACCATAAGAGTAAGTAGAATCGGTCCTCCTGTGCGAGGTCTGGGCAGCTTTTTACTGCATTTTGGTCCAGACAGAAGGATTATTATTATTTTATTTTGGGGAATGCCGGCCGCTTACTAAGGGATCAGTGTGGTGCAGAGAGAACAGGCCTTCTCAGTGGGTGCCCAGGTTCAGCTCAAGATATGCAGTTAGTCTGTAGTATTCAAACAGCCATACAGCATATTACACCTAAACACATTTACTGTGATCACCATTATAAGGATGATGATCTTCAGAAGCACAGTAAGATGCTTATGATGATCAATATCAATCATTATGAGATCACAGTAAAGCTGTTTAGGTGTATATGTATACCGTAAAGCTTTGCACTGACAGGAAAAAAATATCCCCTCCGTCACGCTAAGCAGGCAGTACTACCCGTTGAACATGGCCCATTCAACTGAATGGAGGTGCCCAGCAACTGCATGCACTTCAGCAGGGTTTATGGGGTTAAAACAGGTGGAGGTGGTGATACAATGTCTCCTCACTGCATGTAAAGAGCTCTCGCAAGAGCAATCCAGAAAGCAGATCACTCTTCAAAAAACAATGCTAGTGTAAACTAGCCCCTAGAGCTCAGTCACACTAGCAGAGTGAACTAAAGAGTGAATCTGACTTTATATCGCTTTTCAGATAGTATTTGACAGGCATTGAGGTGGTGTTGTATTGTTGCCTTACCTTACCGGCATAATATAATACCCATAATTCCGAACAGCAGCCCTGCTTATCAAGCTTAACAGCTTGAAACTACAGGTTCTGATATGAAGTTGGGGTTTTGTCATATCTTCCCAATGACAAAAAAAAAAAAAATGTTGCCATTAGTCTTTCACTGATCCGACCACCATAAAACCTCAATCTATATGGCTGCTGTAGTTCAAAATTAGAATTCTACTACAATGAAGTGTTGATGTTGTGTTTCATCAAAAATATGCTCCCAGTTATCATTCATCAAATATAATGACCGATAACAAAAATGCTTTGGAAGCGCATTTACTGTTAAAATACTAACATTTTCTGTTCTTAATGCACAATGAAAAGTACTGAAAAAAAAGCAAAAAAACTAAACTATTTTTTCCTTAATATATCTTTTGAAAAGAAGGTACATCTAAAAACAGGTAATTTACCCGTTTTGTTTGCCACCATGCAAAGTCCATCTGCTTTTAAACTAAATTAATCACACAAAAACCAGAATGACATGAAAACAAAGTCATGTTTGTCTACACAAAATGTAAATTTTCAGTCAATTTTACATCCCTGTATCATCACATTTGCTTACAGTTGGGGGTACGTATTCATTTTAAGACAAGAAGATTACTAAAAATAAAGATAACTAGTAAAAGATACAAAAAGTACACAAAGGATTGATGACCACTACAAAAAAAAGCACAATAAAAAAAATTTGAATTATAGAGTCCAACGTTGTGTATTCTATATTGTCATCAATAGTTTAAAAAAAAAAAAAAAAAAAAAAAATACCCGTAGCTCCATCACCCCTAGACTAGATAGAGCTGATTGTACATGGATTACTATACCTAGAACGTGGGGGGGAATTGTGATACAGTTGAATTTACTGAAGATTTTCCAATCAACCTGTTATAGACTGACTCTCTACCCAGTCTACATATTTGCTTCCTTTTTTGCCCCTTTCTTTCCAATATTCCCTTTAAGCTGTGCCGTGCAAACGGTTATGTTGTAAACATTTCATATGTACACGTGTAGGTTTATGCTTGTACTTCTGTATTGTGAACTTCAATAAAAATGTATTAAACAAGAAATCAAACATCTTCAAGTGCACACACAATTCTAAACAACCAAACCTTTAACACTGCCACAGCTAATATTGAAGCAGCTAGCAAAGAGACCAGAATGGGAAAGAAATGTACAATGCACCTTGCCAATAATGGTGACCCGGTGTTAACAGCAATAGAAAAAAGATACAGAACTGATTTCACAAAGGGTAACGTTGCTGTTCTACTTTCTCTGCAAGCCAAGAATTTCAGGAGATACAAAAAGCTATGGAGCATTTTTAGCAACCCATAAGCCATGCAAAATGCATAAAAACAAAAAACAAACAAACACAACAGAATGATCACGATTTTGTTTGTTTGCTTTTTGAAGAGAAGCTTCAGTTCAGAAAAAAGAAAAAAAAGACAAAACATGTTCCCTAAAATGTAGCACAAAATTAGAAATGTACAAACCACAATACCAGCAGAAAGCATCAACAAATCTTAAGTGCTCTGCTCAGGTGGTTTTTTGCTTCTGAAAATGCATCTTTCAAAAGTATCCCTAACATGACTAAATGCAGGGAGTGAAATGTCCATGTACTTCAAGCGTTCTTTTGTCTTGTATACCTTGCATTAAAAGCCATAGAAAAACAAAGACTCTTTGCCAAATATGTTCCGCCAAGTGAAAAAGTGTCTTATGAGTATGAAGTGACAGATATGAAGCCGGATTGCCAGTGTCAGGGAGCAGTATCTGACAAGTTTCACAAGAAACTTTTACTCAAGAATGAAAAAGACTCAGGAAGCCGCTATTTCCTTTACAACTTCAGATGCGAAAGATAAAGAGATGTGTATTGGCTGCACACACCACGACATTCACAATATTGTCAAAAGTTTTGTGACACCTGCCTTTACGCACATGAACTTTAATGGCACTCCAGTCTTAGACCATAGAGTTAAATATTGAGTTGGCCCACCCTTTGCAGCTATAAGAGCTTCAACTCTTCTGGGAAGGCTGCCCATGAGGTTTAGGAGTGTGTCCATGGGAATGTTTGACCATTCTTCCAGAAGCACATTTATGAGGTCAGGCACTAAGGTGGACAAGGTGGTGTTCTATCGGGTTGAGGTCAGGACTCTGTGCAGGCCCGTCAAGTTCCTCCACCCCAAACTTGCTCATCCATGTCTTTATGGACCTTGTTTGTGCACTGGTGCGCAGTCATGTTGGAACAGGAAGGGACTAGAGGTCGACTGATATATTGGCCGATATTTGGCATTTTTTAAATCAATCGGCATCAGCGATTGTGATAATAAAAAAGGCAGATTATATCTTTAGCACTACTTGCAAAAGACTTCTGTAATAGAAGTCAATGCAAGTTGCCTGAACTGGGCAGTCTGCCAAGAAAATATCAGAGATGCAATGTTTCATCTTCTTCAATGGGCTGAACTCCCTGTGTAGAGTTCTCGGTTTAACCATTTAAACACAATCTTTTCAGACACTTGTTGCTTACAAGTAAAAATCCTGTATTTTCTGCTAGAAAATCACTCAGAAGCCCCAAAAATCATATATATTTTTTTTTAGCAGAGACCCTAGGGAAAAAAATAGCGGTTGCTGCAATATTTTATGTCACACGGCATTTGTGCAGCGGTCTTTCAAACGCAATTTTGGAAAAAATACACCAATGATTAAAAAAATAAAATAAATAAATAAATAAATAAATAAAAACAGCAAAGTTAGCCCATTTTTTTTTCATCTGTTTTTGTGTATTTAATATATAGGTTTTTTTTTTTTTAGCTAAATTATACATACAAGTTAACTGATTGGAGGTTTATTTTGTTTAATAAATGTTTAAATGTGAGAAGTTTTCTGTATCACTTATTACTTAACCACTTCAGGACCGCCGTATTGCCATTGTACGTCAGCACAATGGCACAGGCAGGCAGAATCACGTACATCTACGTGATTGCCTTCCAGCGGGTGGGGGGTCCCATCGGACCCCCTCCCGCTGGATACGGCGGTCCGATTCGGTCCAGCAGCGATCCGTGATGAGGGGGATGGCCGTTCGTTTTCGGCCACCCCCTCTGGATCGCTCCTGGCCAATGAGAAGCTTCCTCCCCTGTGTATTGTTTACACAGGAAGGAGGAAGTGATGTCATTCTCCTCGGGGCGGTCTTTTTGACCGGACTACGAGGAGAAGAGTAAAAGTAAGTCTGCACGAACACTACACTGACATGTAGGTACACACAGGCACACAAACCCCCCCCGATCCCCCCCCCGCCCCCCCTCCCCCCCCAGTCACAGTGTCACTGATTGCATTGATCATTTCTTTACTGATCAATGCATTCAGTGTCAGTTGTGACAGTAAAAACTGTCAGGACAGTTAGTGTTAGGTCCAGGGTAGCCCCCTATCACCCCCCAATAAAGATTTAACCCCCTGATTGCCCCTAGAGTTAACCCTTTCACCCCCTTTTGCCAGTGTCACTAAGCGATCATTTTTCTGATCGCTGCATGTGTCGCTAGTGTCGCTAGGTAGCTAGTTATTTTTTTAGGTTCACCGCCAGGTTTTTATATCGCTAGGTACCCCGATATACTACCCAATAATGTTTTTAACCCCCTGATTGCCGCTAGTTAACCCTTTCACCCCCTTTTGCCAGTGTCACTAAGCGATCGTTTTTCTGATCGCTGCATTAGTGTCGCTACAGTCGCTAGGTAGCTAGTTATTTTTTTAGGTTCACCGCCAGGTTTTTATAGCGCTAGGTACCCCGATATACTACCCAATAATGTTTTTAACCCCCTGATTGCCGCTAGTTAACCCTTTCACCCCCTTTTGCCAGTGTCACTAAGCGATCATTTTTCTGATCGCTGCATGTGTCGCTAGGTAGCTAGTTATTTTTTTAGGTTCACCGCCAGGTTTTTTTATCGCTAGGTACCCCGATATACTACCCAATAATGTTTTTAACCCCCTGATTGCCGCTAGTTAACCCTTTCACCCCCTTTTGCCAGTGTCACTAAGCGATCGTTTTTCTGATCGCTGCATTAGTGTCGCTACAGTCGCTAGGTAGCTAGTTATTTTTTTAGGTTCACCGCCAGGTTTTTATAGCGCTAGGTACCCCGATATACTACCCAATAATGGTTTTAACCCCCTGATTTCCGCTAGTTAACCCTTTCACCCCCTTTTGCCAGTGTCACTAAGCGATAATTTTTCTGAACGCTGCATCAGTGTCGCTAGTGTCGCTAGGTAGCTAGTTAACTAGGCACCCAAAAAGTCCCCCACATGTGGTATCCCCGTACTCGGGAGAAGCAGCAGAATTTATTTTGGGGTGTAATTTGACTTCTGCCCATAGCATGTGTGAGCAATATATCATTTAGTGACAACTTTGTGCAAAAAAAAAAAAGTTTGTAATATTCCCGCAACTTTTGGCAAAATATAAAATATTCCATGGACTCAACATGCCTCTCAGTAAATAGCTTGGGGTGTCTACTTTCCAAAATGGGGTCATTTGGGGGGGTTTTGTGCTATTTTGGCATTTTATGGCCTTCGAAACTGTGATAGGTAGTGAGGAGTTAAATCAAAAATTTGCACCCTTAGAAATCCTGAAGGTGGTGATTGGTTTTCGGGGTGCCGTGCGCGACTAGACTCCCAAAAAGTCCCACACATGTGGTATCCCCGTACTCGGGAGAAGCAGCAGAATGTATTTTGGGGTGTCATTTCACATATAACCATGGCATGTGTGAGCAATATATCATTTAGTGACAACTTTTTGTAAAAAAAAATTTTTTTTTTTTTTTTTGTCATTATTCAATCCCTTAGGACAAAAAAAATAAATATTCAATGGGCTCAACATACCCATCAGCAATTTCCTTGGGGTGTCTACTTTCCAAAATGGGGTCATTTGGGGGGGATTTGTACTGCCCTGCCATTTTAGCACCTCAAGAAATGAGATCGGCAGTCATAAATTAAAAGCTGTGTAAATTCCAGAAAATGTACTCTAGTTTGTAGACGCTATAACTTTTGCGCAAACCAAAAAATATACGCTTATTGACATTTTTTTTACTAAAGACATGTGGCTGAATAAATTTTGCCCTCAATGTATGACTAAAATTTAGTTTATTCGATTTTTCTTATAACAAAAAGAAGAAAATATCTTTTTTTTTCAAAATTTTCGCTCTTTTTTCATTTATATCGCAAAAAAAAAAAATCGCAGAGGCAATCAAATACCATCAAAAGAAAGCTCTATTTGTGGGAAGAAAAGGACGCAAATTTCGTTTGGGTGCAATATTGCATGACCGCGCAATTACCAGTTAAAGCAGCGCAGTGCGAAATTGCAAAAAGACCTCTGGTCCTTAAGGTGTTTATTGGTCCGGAACTGAAGTGGTTAAGGCTGCTTTCACACTGGAGTGGGCAGGCATTGACAGTAAAACGCTGCTAGTCCTTTTAGCAGCGCTATTCGGCTGCTAGCGGGGCACTTATAACCCAGCTAGTGGCTGAAGAAGGGGTTAAATGCACCTGTGAATCGCCGCTGCCAAATTGCATTGCAGGCGCTTTGGCAGCGGTGCCCATTAATTTCAATGGGCAGGGGTGGTGGAGGAGCGGTGTACACCACTCCAAAGATTCGGCTTGCAGGACTTTTTTTTTTTTTTTTTTTTTTTTTAACGTCCTGCCAGCGCATTGCCTCAGTGTGAAAGCACTCGGGCTCTTCACACACAGACTGCAGGGGAGCTACTTTACAGGCGCTATTTTTAGCCCAAAAGCGACTGAAAAACGCCCCAGTGTGAAAGGTGTCTAATGGTTAGATTTTATGAGATGAGGGGGGGGGGGGATAAAAAAAAAAAAAAAAAAAAGGAAAAAACGGCTTAATATATCAGCCCCCACCAAAATAAAAATAAAAATCAGCATCATACATCGGCCGCCGCGATTTCTAAATATCAGCATCGGCCAGAGAAAAATCCATATCTGTCAACCTCTAGAAGGGACCATCTCCAAACTGTTTCCACAAATTTGGGAGTACAAAATTGTCCAAAATGTCTTGGCATGCTGACGCCTTAAGAGTTCCCATCATTGTTACTAAGGGGCCAAGTCCAACCCCTGAAAAACAACTCAACTCCATAATCCCCCCCACCACCAAATGATTTGGATTGGTGGCTTAATACGTTTGGCAATATAGTGTGGATGAGTGAGTTTGGGGTGGAGGAAAATGCCACATAGTACTGCTTTCCCATACTTCTGGATCCAGAGCTCAGTGAAGGATATATATTAAATATATATTTAAATATTACTAAACCCACAACAGTAAAATCATTCTGTATATGCAGCGAAGCATGCTCGTTATACTCCCTGATATACCCAAGTAGTTAATCAAAAAATGATAAATATACGTGTGTGTGTGTATATACACACAAACATACTTCCGTGTTCTGTGCGAGATCAGATATGGGTCTTTAATTAGACTAGTGTCTATTAGGTTTGATCTTTATCTTTGACACTTTCTAACCTGTCCATTCCTTCCCATCTCCAGGCCTCTGCCAGACATATGCAGCAGAACTGCAGAGCTCCAGATCGGTTTTAAAGTGGTATTAAACCCAAAAGCAAAGTATTTTATTGCAGCTTACCAAATCTTAGATGTGATGGCTGCATTTGTTTTCTTTTAAACCCGTCTTTCCTTCATTTTCACCAGGTGATCCGACCCGTACGTTTTTTTGCAAGTTTGTTTTTCAATAGAACAAGCTATTAAGGCTCACAGTTCACACAGGCGTTAAAAATAGGTGATTTGGTCGCATTTAATGCTTCCCAAACGCCAATTAATGTCACACAGAATTTTTACAATAGGGAGCGGATAGAGACGTTCCCACTGCAGCGTTAGTGTTGCTTCATTGTGCTGCGAGGCAAGCCTGGGCGCTTTGGCGTTTACAGTGCGGTTGCAAAGCGTCAAAAGTGATAAAATTTCCATTTTAGCCTTGCAAGAAGAAAGAAAAAAAAAAGAAAAAAAACAGGGGGTGTTTGAGAAGTGTTGCCTGATGCAACAGATGAACATCTGTAAAACACACCCCAAGTGCTCATTGATGCTATAAGTGCATTAATATGCTTTTAGGCTGCTTTAAAATTTAACACAATTGTGAAAGAACCCTTACAGAGTTGAGAGAAACCAACACTGACAGGGGTGATCACAATGGCCAGATTTTATTCATCTAATACCTGTATCCTAAAGGTGAAAACACAGTTTGCTGCAGCCGATTATAACGTTTTAGCTTCAATTTGTTAGTATATTTATGTCTGCTAGTGCTGCAAACACTACCCTCCCCCCAGATTAACAACACTGCCTGTCCAAAAGGTGCTCCTTCATCCAAAGTGGGGGCATTCTAATACAGGTAGTGTTACTGGACAGATCAAAAAAAAAAAAAAAAAAAAAGCTTATAAAGCCACAACATCTAATGATTGATAAGCTGCAATGTATTACATTTTTGGTTTTAATACCACCTAATTGTTTTCAGGCATTATGTTTTAAAAAAAAAAAAAATGATTTCTGTGACGTCAGCAGAGAGTGGACTGAAGTCCGCTCTCTGCTGAAAACAGGTCACAGGAGTGCAAAAATGAAATGCACTCCTGTGATCCATAGGAGAAGCCGAGCCAAACGAGCTTAGGCTGGACTTCTCCTTTAAGAGGAGATAGACTACGGACCATTCATCAGTAGTCATGCATTCTTCTAATACATTTCTGTACACAGAGAGCTCTGACAACTCAAAGAACTATGACCCCAGTGCAATTCGTATGTGATAGCAGGCTCAGAAAAAAACAGGAATATTTGATAATAGATCTGTTTCTCTGTTAAAGTCACTGTAAAGGGATTTTTTTTTTAAACAAACAGGTTATACTACAGTGGAGAAATTAGTTGATACCCCACACTTTGTATGTTTGCCCACTTACAAAGAAAGGAATGATCTTTAATTTTATTATCACAGATAACCTGTCTGCAGAATCTTTCTTCCATTAAAACCTCACTATCATGGGAAGGACCAAATAGCTGTCAAATGAGTTCAGGGACAAGATTGTAGACCTGTACAAGGCTGGGCTACAAGGCCATTAGCAAGAAGTGATTTGCAAATGGAAGAAATACAAAATAACCATCAATGACCCTCAGTCTGGAGGGCCATGCAAGATTTCGCCTCATGGGGTAAGGATGATGAGAAAAGTGAGGGATCCGTCTAGAACAGTGATGGCAAACCTTGGCACCCCAGATGTTTTGGAACTACATTTCCCATGATGCTCATGCACACTGCAGTGTAGTGGAGCATCATGGGAAATGTAGCTTCAAAACATCTGGGGTACCAAGGTTCATCATCACTGGCCTAGAACTACATGGAAGCTTGTGAATGATCTCAAGGCAGTTAGGACCACAGTCACCAAACAAACCATTGGTAACAATACGCTGCCATGGACTCCAATCCTGCAGTGCTCGCAAGGTCCCTCTCCTCAAGAAGGCACATGAACAGGCCCATCCGAAGTCTGCCAATGAATATCTAAATGATTCAGAGAAGGATGAAAGTGCTGTGATCAGATGAGACCAAAATGGAGCTCTTTGGCATTAACACGACTCACCATGTTTGAAGGAAGAAAAATGGTGACTATGACCCTAAGGCCGCGTACACACGGGCGGACTGTCTGTCCAACTTAGTCCGCTGAAACGTGTTTCAGCGGACAATCCGCTCGTGTGTGGGCTTCAGCTGACTTTTTCAGCGGACAGTCTGGCGGACTAAGTCTTTCGGAATTTCCGTAATACAGTCCGTCCAAACTTGGTTTCAGCGGACAGTCCGCTTGTGTGTAGGCAAGTTGGACGGACTAAGTATGGCGCATGCTCAGAAAGGATTTACACGGCCGAAGGTTGCATTGCAGTGTATTGGACGTCGTATTTCTAGTCCCGTCGTACGTGCTGTACACGTCATCGCGCAAGCTTACAGCGGACTGTCTGTTCATCGTGTGTGGTCAAGTCCGTTCATTCAAAAGTAGGACGGACTGTCTGTCGGATTGTCTGACGAACTTAGTTGGCCAGACAGTCCGCCCGTGTGTACGCGGCCTCAGAACACCATTCCTACAGTCAAGCACGAGGTGGAAACATTACGCTTTGCTGCATAAAGGGGCCCAATAGACGGGACTATATATTGCAAAATCTTGGATGAGAAACTTCTTGCCTCAGCCAGAACACTGGAGATGGGTCATTATCATGCAGGAAGACCTAAAACATACCGCCAAGGCAGAAAAAGGAGTGTTGCAAGAAGAAGAAGCACATTAAAAGGTCATGGAGTCTGCAGAACTTAATCCTACAGGAAATTTATGAAGGGAGCTGAAAAACTTTGAGTTGCCACATGACAGCCAAGAAAACTTAAGGATTTAGAGAAGATCTGTAAGGAAGAGTGGACCAAAATTCCTCCCAAGATGTGTGCAAACCTGGTCACCAACTACAAGAAACATCTTACCTCTGTGCTTGCCAACAAGGTTTTCTCCACGATGTACCAAATCAGATTTTGCGTGGGATCAAATACTTACTCACTAAACTGCAAATCAACGTATAACATTTGAGTCGCATGTTTTTTTTTTTTCTGGCTTTTTGGTTGATATTTTGTCTATAGCATTTAAAATAGGCCTACGATAAAACCTATAGACAATTTCCTTGTAAGTGGGCAAACTTACAAAATCTGCAGGGGAACGCCTGGATTTGCCCTGAACCTTGAGACATAGCAATAGACTGGATTATTTTACACTCAAAAAGATTTAAGCCAGATCCACAAGATCAAAAGCTTAATGCCTTTGCTATGCAACCATTCCTGAATATCAAAACATATCTTAGCAATGCAAAGGTCGGTTTAAGATCTAGCCACATGAGTGGAGTGATTCACTCTATATTGTCTGGGCAGATACACAACATTTATAAAAAGTTCCACTCTGCCCAGATGAAATAGGAAGTCTTAAAAACAATTTTTTTTTTATCGATTAACACACGACATTCCCCTCTGGGAATATGCACTCACTGGCCACTTTACTAGGTACACCTGATCAAATGTTTGGTAAAACACAAATTGCAAATCAGCCAATCACACGGCAGCAACTCAATGCATTTAGGCATCTAGATGTGGTGAAGACCAAACTGAATAAGGCATGGTGTCAGATAGGCTGGACTGAGCATTTCAAAAACTGCTGATCTACTGGGATTTTCACGCACAACCCTCTCTGGGCTTAACAAAAAAAAGAGAAAATAATCACTGAACGGTAGTTGTGTGGAAGAAAATGCCTTGTTGATGTCAGAGGGCGAATGGGCAGACTGGTTCAAGACCATAGAAAGGCAACAGTAAATCAAATAACCACGCTTTACAACAAAGGTATGCAGAATACAATCTCTGAACGCACAACACATCGAACCTTGAAGCAGATGGGCTACAACAGCAGTCAGCCAAGTACAGGAAACCGAGGCTACAATTCACACAGGTTCACCAAAATTGGACAATAGAAGATCGGAAAGAAGTTGCCTGGTCCGATGAGTCTTGAATTCAGCAGCAACATTCAGATGGTAGGGTCAGAGTAGATGAAGTTGTCCAGTGTTCGGGAATTTTACTTTTGTTTACATTCAACAGTGGGGTAGCTTTTTTTTTTATTTATAAATATATATATATATATATATATATATATATATATATATATATATATATATATATATATATATATATATACATACACACACACACACACACACACACACACACACATATATATAAAGAATGAAAATTTACTTGAGGCAAAGGGGGATGGAAACATATTATATCTGGTTCACCAATTCCAATATTCGTCTCCAGTATATCTGAATCGGAGGTAGCGCCACTATATATGGGACAATGTCCCCAATATATTACATTTCCAGCATAATAGGGACTCCTACTTATCCCATTTATGTAAGCGCACACACACACACACACACACACACACACACACACACACACACACACACACAGGTAGAATACTACCTAGTCAACAATTTTGTTACTCTCTGCAACAGATGGATTTATAAAAAAATAAAATAAAATAAAAAAAATAAAAAAGGGAAGTACACCAATTTCAATATTTTATTCATTACATCTGAAGAAATTTGAATCCAAATCTCCATTCCCATTCAACTATGCAAAACAGAGTCCCTGTGTAATCAAGAGTGCGTAAGGGCTTATACAGCTATGAGATAGTGGGTTGGACCCAAGCTTAGCAGAAACAAAAATCTTTTCTATATGATAAAGAAGCCTCAACAGAATGCAAAGGTTTTGGAAGACTTCTAAAAATTATGCGCTATCAAGGGAGACTGTTAACCATTTCTTCCCAAAGCGGCAATTCAATGTTCTATAGCAATACTGCCTAGCGCTATTTCTGAAAATCCAGTAAACCTAGTCCCCCCCCCCCCCCCCCGTGATAGAATAAAAATGTAAAAGTGATGTAATGTGTTGTAGTGCATTTGTATTGCATTTCCGGCCAATTGTACTGAATAAACGCAAATTGTAAAAGAAAAAAAAAAATGATAATAGCAGATGAACTTTCGTGATCAGCTCTCGAAAGCTGAGTATTAACGATCAGATTATTGTACGATCGCTTTGAAAATCGGTATTTGTCTATGATTTTCCGATCATGTGTATGGGCCATAAGACTGGTACATTTCTGCAGGGAGGAGGGAAGACGTATTTCAGGTAAGCAAATACACAACAGAACATCCTCCTCAAAACGTGGCCAATTTATGTTCCTTTTGGCCTTACCCTTATGCCCTTTATATTTTGGATTTTTTAAACTTGTGGCTATAAAGCAATAAAAGGTGACGAGGGGCATTCCTTTCCAGTACCGCTGCCCAATGAGAAGGCCGAGGAAAGTGAGCCATTGATTTTAATCCCAGTGAACGTCTGGCCATTTATTCCTCCGCCGTCAATTACAGCTGCACGATTCTAACTAAAATGTGAATCATGATTTTTTTGCTTAGAATAAAGATCACGATTCTCCCATGATTCTCATGGTGTAACATCTTTCACATTATACAAAAAAAGTGGGCTAACTTTAATGATTTAAAAAAATAAAAAATAAACGCTAAAGTGTATTTAAAAAGAATAAAATAGCGTTTGAACGACCGCTGCGCAAATACAGAGCGACATAAAATATTGTCACACAATGCAGTCGCCATTTTATTCTCTAGGGTCTCTGCTTAAAATAATAAATTATTATTATATTATAGAATAAATGAGATATATTTTTTTTATTTTATTTCTTTTTTATATTAAGTTTGGGGGTTTTAAGCAATTTTCTAGCAAAAAACACTTAACTTGTAAGCAACAAGTAATCAAAAAGCTTTAGTCTTTACGTGGTTAAACTGCCCTCATTCACAGACAGAAGCTCATCCCTTTGATATAAAAATGAAATGTTACAATGTTTATAGTGATCTCCACCTAAGCAATATTGAAAACTTGTCTGGCTGCCTGTTTTTTTTTGTACTTGGCAGCTGTCAGCAGTGAGCAGAGAATGGCTCTGCACTGAATGGAGGAAATGCTGTTTTAAGATCGTGAGGGGGGGGGGGGGGGGTACAGTCGTGATCTTGATTTATTTATTTTTTTTAAGAATTAATCGTGCAGCTCTACTGTCACTACAGAAAACACATCTCTTGACTGATGAGGCACCTGCTCACCTGACAAAAAAAATCCTCCACTAAACATACCACAACATAGTGATAGTTTCTGAACTTAGAGACCCCTATCTCAAATTAGGCAACATACAAAAAAAACCAAAATGTACTCAAAGGCGATATAAAGCAGTAATACAGAGAACAAAAATTGTTGCTCTGCACAATTGAGAAATTAACTCAACCAAAAGAGCTAAATTTACAAGATTTGCAAAATAATCGACTGTGTCCTCTACGGGACCTTGTAAAAGAACATGCTCTTTATAAAACATAAAAATTAAGGAAGATATACATAGCACATGAAACAGATGTCATCAAAGGAACACATTATATGCAAGTCTTTAAAAAGCAACACATATCAGGGAAATTGTAGCGTGCAGATGGATCAAAACAAAAAGGAAATCATTTCAGTCTATACCAGGAGCACTACAGATTTCTGTCCAATAAACTTCCCGATGCAGGTGGTTTGCCAGAGCATTCTTGGAGGTTTGAAAAATGCCCACATACCCTGT
This sequence comes from Lithobates pipiens, assembly GCF_037356315.1. NCBI lineage: Eukaryota > Metazoa > Chordata > Amphibia > Anura > Ranidae > Lithobates > Lithobates pipiens. The sequence goes on along the minus strand of NW_027507685.1, from coordinate 54,788,697 downwards.
CACTATTTATGTCACCCTTTATTTCTGGGGGGGGGGAGATTGCAAAAAACGAATTATGCCAATCCATGGGTATACGGTATATCGTGGCACAGATATAGATGTCACTGCCTCCACCTCCCTACTCTTGGTCACAGGTGAAATTTATATATCTTCCTTTGCTGGGATCTAGGAGGTGTGGCGTCTCATTGTAATGAGTTCACATCACTATATTCAATTGTTTTGGTTTGTTTTCTTGCCCTATACAAATACATAGGTATGATAGGATTAGTGTCCGTCTGCTTTGTTTAGGAGTGTATCAGAGACCAGTCTGTGGACCACCGTGGAAGAACCATAGCATGAATTGACGAGAGTTACTGCAGCACACAGGTAACCTGCTGTCAAGACGATTGGAATCTGGGATCTGACAGGAGGGCCAGCCAATGTGCCATTTCTTGTATAGTAGCCAATATCACACCGGAGGAGGTGGGGAAAAAAAAGAAGCTTGTGGACTTTATTGATTTTAGAATATATAGACACTTACTGAAATGTTACATTTGCTATTTCGCAAGTTGCAATTAATAGTTGTGCTGTTTATTTAACCACTTTTGAGTATTGCACCATTTTTTTTTTTTTTTTTTACTTTTATGAATTTATTATTAGTATTTCTGTTTGTTGACATTGCCTGCCCCCACCCCCCCCCCTTTTTTTTTTTTTTTATGTACGTTTGTTTCTTAGCAAAGAAAAAGTATTTGGTTTTGACTGTGGTTCTCCATTCAAAAGAAATGGGAAGAATGTTACTACACAGCGTGTGGACTATGTGAAACTCTGCAGTTCCCTGCAATTGTGGTTGATATCTGGCAAGAAAGATATGGTCACAGACCAGGCGGCCTCCAAAATCCAGGCCGCGGTCTGGTGAAGTTTTATGCCCTGAAGGTTAAAAGGCAGATAGGGACATTCCACAATTAGAAAGTGCACAGACCCTAATGCAATTAAAAACTGTATTAAAAAAAACAAAAAACTTAACTACACTCATAGATGCTGGTGGTATAAAACGCAGCAGCCAAACTACAGTGCTCTTTCTGGAAGCCCACACACTGGCCAGCAGAAGGTCAGGGAGCTCCAAGGAAGGCAGTTAGTGGAACACTCTCATAGGGTAGCAAGAAACAAAAAATTCACAATATACAAAAAAATAAAATAAAAATTGGGCTAACGTTACTGTTTAGTTTATTGATTCATTAAAGTGAGTTTTTTCCAAAATAAATTGGGTTTATGCAAATACAGTGTGACAAAATATTGCAACAACCACCATTTTATTCTCTAGGGTCTCTGCTAAAAAAATGATATATTATATATAGGGGTCGACCAATATATCGACCGGCCAATATTTGGCGTTTTTTAATTAATCAGCATCAGCCAATTGTGCTGATAAAAAAGGCAGATTATAACTTCAGAGCGATTTATATTACTATAATATAAATCTCTTCCATGGAATGACTTGTTTCTCCTCTCTGGGCAGCCTGCCAAGTCTGAGAAAAGAAGCTAAAGAGATACAATGTTTCTACTTATCAATGGACTGAACTTGTGTGTAGAGTTCTCAGTTTAACCATTTAAACACCAAATCTTTTCTGTCACTTGTTGCTTACAAGTAAAAATCCAGTATTTTCTGCTAGAAAATCACTTGGAACCCCCAAATTTATGTATTTTTTTTAGCAGAGACCCTAGGGAATAAAATTAGCGGCTGTTGCAATATTTTATGTCACACGATATTTGTGCAGCGCTCCTTCAAACGCAATTTTTTGGGAAAAAATACACTAATAAAAAAAAAAAAAAAAAACTAACAGTAAAGTTAGCTCATTTTTTTCGTCCAAAAGTTTTGATTACTTGTTTTTGTGCATTTAATATTTAAGATATAGTTTTTTTTAAATCTAAATTATACATACAAGTGAACTGATTGGAGGTTTTTTGTGTAATAAAATGTAAGAAATTTTCTGTATCACCAATTCTTAAGGCTGCTTACAGACTGGAGCGGCAGGTGTTGACGGTAAAGCGCTGCTAGTTTTAGCAGCGCTATTCATCCGCTAGCGGATCGCTTATAACCCAGCTATCGGCCAAGGAAAGGGTTAAATGCGCCCATGAAGCACCGCTGCTGATTCGCTTGGCAGGCACTTTGGCAATGGCATTCATTTGAATGGGCAGGAGTGGTGCAGGACTTTTTTTTTTTTTTTTTTAACATCCTGCCAGCACATCGCCTCAGTGTGAAAGCACTCGGGCTTTCACACGGAGACTGCAAGGAAGCCATTTTGCAGGCACTTTATAGGCACTATTTTTAGCCCAAATGCGCTTGAAAAATGCCCCAGTGTGAAAGGGATCCAACTGAGATTTTATGCGATGATGGGTGGAAAAAAAAATAAAAATCATCGGCATCAGATATCGGCCACCACAATTTCTAAATATCGGCATCGGCCAAAGAAAAACCCATATTGGTCGACTATATATACATTTTCTTAGTAATTTTCTAGCAAAAAAAATACTGGATTTTATCTTGTAACCAATATCAGAAAAAGGTTTAGTCTTTAAGTGATTAAAACTTTCCTCATTTACAGACTGAACTTCATTCCTTTGATCTAAAAAAGGACAAAAAGTGTACAAAGTTATCTCTTTATCTCAGTCTAAGCGAGGTGGTCATAAACTTGGCAGGCTGCCTGGGTTTAATTTTAGTTTTTTTAGACAGCTGTGAGCAGAACACGCTGCACAGAAATCGGGAAAATAATTTGTTAAGATCGCGGGGGGAGAAGAACTGCGACCCGATTCTTTACCAATTATTCGTGCAGCTCTACTGATCATGCAAGTAAGGTAAGCGCCTCACTGCTTGTCCATAACCACTTTAATACCAGGCACTCTTCTCCCCAAGCTAATTTTCAGCCTTCAGTGCTGTTTACATGACAATTGTGTGGTTATGCTACGCTGTACCCAGACAAAATTTTTTGAATTTTGTTCCCACAAAGGTTTCTTTTGGCGGTATTTGATCACCTATGGGGTTTTTATTTTTTTGCCAAACAAAATTAAAAAAGAAAGAAAATAGGAGATAAAAAAAAAAAACTCAGTTTCTGTTATAAAATTTTCTAATAAGTACGTTCTCTCCTTCGCTGACGGGCACTATTGCTATGTGGGCACACATTGACATCATATGTGGGAATACTGGCATACCTGGTGGTCAGTCCTGGTGGTATCCTCTGGGAACCCCCCCCCCCCAGCAGAGCGTGGAGCTAGCAATCGGCTCCCCTCTACTCATGTCTGTCAGACGCGAGTGAGGAAAGGCCGATACATGGCTTTTCCCGTTTACCACATGATCAGCTGTGTCCAAGCACATCTGATCATGGTGTAAAGAGCCTCCACCAGAGGCTCTTTATCCAGATCGGAGATATGGTGGGTCAGATTGACACGCCGCACCATCGATCGATGCTCGCTGGCTTGTTATCCTCACATCATAGGACAGTGATGGCGAACCTTGGCACCCCAGATGTTTTAGAACTACATTTCCCATGATGCTCATGCACTCTGCAGTGTAGGTAAGCATCATGGGAAATGTAGTTCCAAAACATCTGGAGTGCCAAGGTTTGCCATCACTGTCATAGGACGTACAATCAGGACAACAGAACCACTTTGCTGATGTCATATTGCTATATGGTGGGTGGGAAGTGGTTAAAGTGTTAATAAACCCAGGAACCTGCATTCACTATATCTGGTCTCCCACAGGACACAAAATTGCAATTGTTTTAGTAAATATAAACTACTAAATACCTTTTCGCATCAGCCATTAAAACATTGTGTGACATCTATCAGTGTCTGCTTAAAGCTTGTAGAAGTTTTCATTCTCCTCGGACTGTCCTATGAGGCTGTAGGACCCCTGACCCTCTGTCTGGACAGTGCTGATGGGTTTTGTACTGATCACATGCACCCACCCAAGAAGAAAAAAAGATACACACAATACTGAGAATGCATGTGCAGCTTGTCCCCTAGCCTCTGTCTTATCAGGAGATAGATTGGCAACTGCTGAAGGGGAGGAACAAAGAAGACAGGCTCAAACAGCCTTTTTTTTGTTTTAAACACAATGCAGAGGATAAACCCCTTAGGTTCCACAGAGAGTCTAACCAGCATCCTTTACAGCATATACAGACTGATTCAACTGTTGTGGGATTAGTAATACTTGACATCTGCTGCAGGCTTTAGGTCAAATTTCAGGTACCCTTGTGTATCAAAATATAGCATACCTGGCAAGTCCAAATTATCTACACTGCAAGTTTCATCCTTAAATAGCTTCTTTAAATAACTACAACAACCTGCTTGGTTTGCTCCTTAGTCATTATAGTGCTCTTCCTGAAATTCTGAAAGTATTAAAGTGGGTAGTTTTTGATGTAGCAAATCTGAAGTGAATTTTGGATTTTTTTTTCAAACATTTTCTATGGTTATACAAAGCAAAGCGATACCTTAGCTACATCGGGGACTCCCAATACTACAGTGTGCTCAGTGTGCTTCTAATATATTCCAGTACCCCCACAAAAACCGAAACTTACAAAGCATGGAGTAAAAAAATATACAACCTCCCCCAACCACAAAAATGATGTTTTTTATCATGTGACACTCTGTATATCCTGCTGATAGACTCTGTTCCTTCCACAGCCACTTCCTGCAGCAGCAAGAGTCCAACACTCCCCTTTGTAGTCTTTCAGACTCCGCAAATAATGCAACTTCCATCTACCATCAGAATTGTGAAGGGATTGATGACAACATCCTAATTAGCATTGAATCCCACCAGCCTGATCTGAAAGCTAGCTGTGCTGTTGCCAGCAATTTGGAATGGAGCACAATCAGAATTCAATTCAGCCCAGTTAAATAGGTCGACCAATGTGAACAGAGAGAGTCCCACCCCTCAGATCCCACCCCCCCCAGCCTTGCTCTCTGTGAAGGAATGCATTTACATATGACTGAAACATCTTCATAGATCACCTTCTGTAATCTTGCAGTAAGCCACATTATTTTTTGGCATGCTGCAAGTAATGACAATGGAGAAGGTGTGACATTTACACCTTTTACCACCCACATGAAGGCCCAGAAACACCCACAGTAACCCTAGGATCCACCCACATCAAATAACAAAACTGGTAAAAGTGACTCCCATAGCTCGCTCTGAAGCTACAAAAGGATCATGGAATTTGTAGTAACAGGACTGGAAAAGGAAGGAAACAGGAAGTCAGAACTCTGAAACTCATCCAGGAGAAGGAGTGACATCACAGACACAGAAACCTGCTATATGCAGCTATGGGAAGCAAGCTACACAAACTGACAGCAGGGTTGTGACACACACACACACACACACAGCAAAAAAGCTGGAGTTCTTCTTTAAAACCAAAGAGGGTAAAAATGTAATCCTACATGAGGTTTTATTTAATTGTGGAAGGAAATAGAGTATCCAAGACTGTACAAACTTAACCACTTGCTTACTGGGCACTTAAACCCTCCTCCTGCCCAGACCAATTTTCAGCTTTCAGTGCTCTCACACTTTGAATGACAATTACTCAGTCATGCAACACTGTACCCAAATGAATTTTTTGTCCTTTTTTTCCCACAAATAGAGCTTTCTTTTGGTGGTATTTGATCACCTCTGGGGTTTTTATTTTTAGTGCTATAAATGAAAAAAGACAATTTTGAAAAAAAAAAAAAACGCATATTTCTTTGTTTCTGTGACAGAATTATGCAAATTATAAATTTTTCTTCATAAATTTTGCCCATAAATTATACTGCTACATATCTTTGGTAAAAATATCCCAAATTAGTGTATAATTTTTGGTCTTTGTGAAAGTTAGAGAGTCTACAAGCTGTGGTGCGATTCGCACAAAATTGATCACATCTGATGTACTGGTGGCCTATCTCGCTTCTTGTGACCCGAACAAACCAGGAAAGTACAAATACCCCCCAAATGACCCCTTTTTGGAAAGTAGACATTCCAAGGTATTTAGTAAGAGGCATGGTGAGCTTTTTGATGTGGTCATTTTTTCCCACAATTCTTTGCAAAATTAAGATTTTTTATTTTTTCCCACAAAATTGTCATTGTAATAGGTTATTTCTCTCACATGGCATGTGTATACCACAAATGACACCCCCCAAAAAATTCTGCTAGTCCTCCTCAGTATTACAATAACACATGTGTGGGACTTTTTCACAGCTTGGCCACAGAGAGGCCCAACATGCAGGGAGCGCCATCACGTGTTCTAGGAGCATAAATTACACATCTAACTTGTTGACTACCTATTACACTTTTGAAGGCCCTGGAGCACCAGAACAATGACACGTGGCACTGGGGACAAATGTCACTGACAACAGGTGGCACTGGGGACAAATGGCACTGACAACAGGTGGCACTGGGGACAGATAGCACTAACAGGTGGCACTGGGGACAGATAGCACTAACAGGTGGCACTGGGGACAGATAGCACTAACAGGATGCACTGGGGAGGATGGCACTTTTTTTAACTTTTTTTTTTTTTCCACTTACGGCCGCTGCAGCCGTTCATCTCTCCCTTCTCACACGCTGTCTGTGTGAGAAGGGAGAGCGGCGCTGAGAGATGATCTCATATGTTTACATATGAGATCATCTCTCATTGGATAGGCCGATCGCGCTGTAAACGGCCGCTGTGATTGGCCGCTTACAGCAATCTGTTTTTGCCCGTCTCCGGGGGACACGGCAAACACAAAACTTCCCTGATGCATGCCCGCGGCGGCGCGCATTGCGGAAGTAAACACGAAAACGTTCAGGGACGGCCTCCCGGACGAGAGCGTCCGCTCTATAGCCGTCATTCGGCTATAGGGCGGACGGGAAGCGGTTAATACAGACAGTGTCCATGGTGGCATGTTATTGCAGCACCCCAATATTTTAAAATAGTCATTGTAAACCACCATCCAGACTTTGGAATAGGTTTCCGTTTACATTGGGAGGTATCTGCTACTGCCGGTAATACAGACACTTCACGATATATATTTAATACAGGATACTGAAATGACTAAGTTTGCTACAGAAAGCTATAACCGTTAATCGATTTATGGGTAGTTTTACTGCCTTCCTTCCCTTTGTGACAATGTTAACTACAGTTTTATTTCCATGCCCTCTCAAAGACGTTACTGAATTATGTTGCCGATACCGGTTTAAAAAGTTTCATCATTGCCCCATTACGGTTGATCTTGCCTCAATTCTTCACACATTTCTCAATAGCTAAAAAGCTTTATACTTGTACCACTCCCATCTGCTCATTAGAGTACTAAAACTACTTTTAACTAACTTTTCCTGGATCTCTAATGAGTGCTACTTATGACCCCTGCAGAGTCCAAGCTGGTATGTTGTTACAGACAGTAGAAAGGATAAGAATATCAGGAATACAACTAATAATGCAGAAATCAAACTTAAATAGATCTAGGAGCCAGTGTATGGGGAGATTAAGGGAGATATCAAGCAGGTTTTTGTTTTGTTTTTTTAAGACCATTAAGCGGGCAATAGATAGATAGATGGATAGAACTCCAATGAAAAGTCTTAAGAAAAACTCCTAGGAAAATTCATACATAATGCTCAGAATATTAGTTTGTCATTCGAATGATGGGTTGATTTGAACATTTTATATTAAAATGGACAGACTTTACCAACCAAAATCCACAGATTGGCTCAATAAAAAATAAAATAAAAAATAATAATAATAAAAAATAAAATTCCATCCAACTCCTTGGAATTTTATCATAGGTGTAGTTGAAAACAAATATGTTGCATTTGATCCACTAACCATTAGAACAAACTTTCTTAGAACCTTCTTTTTCCAAGAATTTTCATTCTCAAAATTCTACAGCCAGCTTTAGAGAAAGGTTTTTAAAGCCAGCAGCCATATTTCACCTTGGGAATAATCCTGCACAAGACCTTATGGTAAGATGGCACTAACGCATAAAGGAAGGGTTGTAATTATTGTGACCCCTCTCTGGGCTTGGGCCTCTTGAGTGAAAACCTCAAAATCCAAAAGTCACAAGTAGAACAAAGATATTGTTTTTTTTTTTTTTGAACAGCCATGTTGTAGCCACATAGTTGTACAGTATTAATCAACGATAGATACCAACCTGACCAATCACAGAACACCCCAGGATTTCCATACCTACCTCAGCTGATTAATCTCACCGATAGCCAAAAAGCCATTTTATAAAAGGCAGTGAAATAGATTTATTACAATTTTTCTACATTTTCCGATTGGTCTGAAGAGTTGTTTGAAGTATTCCCCGTGTTAAATAAAGAAAAACCTTTTAAAATGTGCTCATTGCCAGAGCAGTTTATCCACAAAGATAATTATTTTATAGATACATAGCAACTAGTAATCTTTAAACATTTCCTATTAAGCACAGAAAACACTTTCAAGTCTTAGCCAATGAGCAATGAATAACTTTTACAAGGTTAATTATTCCTTAGCCTACCAAGTTTGCCAGGTAGGCATTAAAGCACAGCTCTGGTCATTTAGGCCACTTTTACATTGAATCGCTGTGTGCTTCAGTGGTAAAGAGTCGCTAGTTTTAGCTGCGCTTTAACACTGTTATAGGAGCGGCATATACACTGCATCAAAGATGCTGCTTGTAGGACTTTTCTTCTCGTCCTGCAAGCACACCGTCCCATTGTGAGGGCAGCCAGGCTCCCACACTGGGGCTGCAGAAGAGGCAGGTTACAGGCTCTATTTTTAGCACAAAAACACCTGTAAATTTCCTCAGTGTGAAAGTGGCCTTAATGCTTAAGTGTGCCGCAAAGAAGAATTCCAATAGTTATGTGAAAGAAGGATGTGGTTTTAAAATAAAGGAACTACTGAAATGCCTAAATACAGTAAATCGGACATTTTATTCTTACCATGTAATGACAGAGAAAGCACTCCCTTCATTAAATCCTACTGACTACTATTAAAAATTACATATAACAGAAGAGGGGGGGACTCCTATTACTTCAAGCTATGGCATTCTATAGAAGATGTGGTGAGTCTGGAGAACCAAGATGGAAATCCTTGCTTCGGTGGTCATTTGAAGATGACCCCCTCCAATCCAAATAGGCCTCTGCCGCTAATGCACTCTTACCATGCACACCAACCTTCTAAAAGAGCCGTCATCTAACAGACTGCTTTCTCCAACATGCCAGCTTGAGGGCACAAAGAATTTTGGTCCATGGCTTAAAATAACGCTTTGCGATCACATAAATAACTTGATTTTCTAACAGCAGTGAAATAGAATAAAAAAAACATTTAAAGTGAAACCATAACAAAGCCATGTTGGTAGGTTAACTGGCTCCTGTCTAAATTGGCCCTAGTATGTGCATGTATAAATGTGACTTAGGAACTAAACTTAGCTTGTAAGCTCCTTGAGGGCAGAGATTGACACACACACACACACACACACAAATGTGAGTACACCCCTCACATTTTTTTTTAAATATTTTATTTGATCTTTTCATGTGACAACACTGAAGAAATGACACTTTGCTACAATGTAAAAGTAGTGAGTGTACAGCTTGTATAACAATGTAAATTTGCTGTACCCTTAAAATAACTCACTCAGTGTCATTAATGTCTAAACGGCTGGCAACAAAAGTAAGTACACCCCGGGCCCGCTAAGCCATTTTCCCCTCCCTGGTATCATGACTCATTAGTGTTACAAGGTCTCAGGTGTGAATGGGGAGCAGGTGCGTTAAATTTGGCGTTATCACTCTCACTCCCTCATACTGGTCACTGGAAGTTCAACATGGCACCTCATGGCAAAGAACTCTGAGGATCTGAAAAAAAAAAAGAATTGTTGCTCTAAATAAAGATGGCCTAGGCCAGTGATGGCGAACCTTGGCACCCCAGATGTTTTGGAACTACATTTCCCATGATGTTCAAGTACACTGCAGCGTAGATGAGCATCGGGGGAAATGTAGTTCCAAAACATCTGGGGTGCCAAGGTTCACCATCACTGGCCTAGGCTACAAGAAGATTGCCAAGACCCTGAAACTGAACTGCACCACGGTGGCCAAGATCATATAGCAGTTTAACAGGACAGGTTCCACTCAGAACAGGCCTCGCCATGATTGACCAAAGAAGTTGAGTGCACGTGCTCAGCATCATATCCGGAGGTTGCCTTTGGGAAATGGAGACAAGTGCTGCCAGCATAGTTGCAGAGGTTGAAGGGGTGGGGGATCAGCCTGTCAGTCCTAAGACCATACGCCGCACACACTGCATCAAATTGGTCTGCATGGCTGTTGTCCCAGAAGGAAGCCTCTTCTAAAGATGATGCACAAGAAAGCTCAAACACAGTTTGATAAAGACATGGATTCCTGAAACCATGTCCTGTGGTGTGATGAGACCAAGATAAACTTATTTGGTTCAGAGGGTGTCAAGCGTGTGGCGGTAACCAGGTGAGGAGTACAAAGACAAGTGTGTCTTGCCTACAGTTAAGCATGGTGGTGGGAGTGTCATGGTCTCGGGCTGCATGAGTGCTGCCAGCACTGGGGAGCTACAGTTCATTGAGGGAACCATGAATGCCGACATGTACTGTGACATATTGTAGCAGAGCATGAACCCCTCCCTTTGGAGACTGGGCCACAGGGCAGTATTTCAACATGATAACGTCCCCAAACACACCACCAAGACGACCACTGCTTGCTAGAGAAGTTGAGGGTAAAGGTGATGGACTGGCCAAGCATGTCTCCAGACCTAAACCCTATTGAGAATCTGTGGGGTATCCTCAAATGTAAGGTGGTGGAGTGCAAGGTCTCTAACATCCACCAGCTCCGTGATGTTATCATGGAGGAGTGAAAGAGGACCCCAGTGGCAACCTGTGAAGCTCTGGTGAACTCCATGCCCAAAAGGGTTAAGGCAGTGCTGGAAAATAATGGTGGCCACACAAAATAGACACTTTAGGTCCAATTTGGACATTTTCACTTAGGGGTGTATTCACTTTTGTTGCCAGCGGTTTAGATATAAATTGCTGCGTGTTGAGTTATTTTGAGGGGACAGCAAATGTACACTGTTATACAAGCTGTACACTCACTACTTTACATTGTAGCAAAGTGTAATTTCTTCAGTGTTGTCACATGAAAAGATATAATAAAGTATGTATATAGAGCGCCTCAGTGTGAAGGGGGCCTAAAATAGTCCAGTGTGCATGAGGCCTTAAGGGTTGTAAACGGTCGCTGTTTTTCACCTAAATGCAGTCTATGCATAGGACCCATTTCACACTGGAGGTGCTTTACAGGCGCTATAGCACTAAAAATTAGCACCTGCAAAAAAAGAAGAAAAAAAAAAAAAGTCCTACAGTGCATCTTTGAGGCACTGTAGGAATGGTGTATGCACTGCTCCTAAAGTGCCCCTGTCCATTGAAATCAAGCGCTTTTAACCCTTTTTCGGACGTTAGCGGGGATAAAAGCGCCACGCTAGCTGCTAAAATAAAAGTTGCAAAAACTACAGTAAAGCATCTCTAAAAATAGCAGCACTTGACTGCCGACATCCCGGGAGCTACCAGTGTGAAGAGTGCCCTTAAGATGAAAAACTTCCTGTGCTGCAGCACCCTTATACTTACCTGAGCCCTGTAATTACCACAACGGGAATGAGCACACCACCTCCGACCAATGTCCAGCGTCCCGATTGGATAGATAGCAGCGCAGCCATTGGCTCCCGCTGCTGTCAATCAAATCCAATGACGCAGGTGCCAGAGCCGAGTCCTGCTGTCTATGTCTACGGACGCAGCAGGATACGGGAGTGCACCCACACGGGTGTCCACAAAGGAGAACGCTTCTCTGATGGGGCACTCAAGAGGAGGAGCCAGGAGCGCTGCGGAGGGACCCCAGAAGAGGAGGATTGGGGTCACTCTGTAAAACCAACTGCACAGCAGAGGTAAGCATGACAGGTTTGCTTTTTTAAAACCCGAACCTTTACAACCACTTTAAGGTCAGGCTGCTGGAGAAAGCAAAGCATTTTTGAGTGATGGTATTCTTACAGAAGTTTAGCATTACCCAGTTAATAAGCAAAGGTTCATCTGTTAAAGACCACGTTCCAACTTGATCAGATTGAGGGCATGTAACTAGCTTTGCAACTTTTTGTAGAAAACCGCTTTACACTTCAAAACAAAAATGCATGTCTCCATACAGAACTTATTTAGTTGTTGAGCCTAGTTGGATACTTCCCTGAATGAGCTTGTATATCACCAGTTGTACATATCCAACACTTTGGGTAATGAAGCCTCAAGGCAAGAAACACGGTCTTCATATCTAGTTCAAAATAGGTCATCTGGCTGTATCATTATATGCACTGGATTGACCATCGCAACTGAGTTTGTGAACAGGCCACCAAGTGACTCAAACACTACTTCCTGTAAAGAACTTGTGAAAACAGACAAGTCCCAGACCAGCCCTATAAACCACAAAAAATAAAAAACAAATTAAAAAAGGGGGGGGGGGGGGATAGACTATTTCAACAGAAAAAAATAAAAAAATAACTCAAGTCTTACAAGACACAAACTTCTGATTTTTTTTTTTTTTTTAGTTTAGCCCAGCATTTAATATGGCGACTCCCATAGACAATTGTACATTACAATATTCACAATTAAACCTGCATGTTACAAAAACACAGCAGTGCAAGTTGCAGATTAGATTAGTTGCAGATTTATAAGCGAAAAATGTTATATTTAGTGCAATATTCTCTACGACTATTGAATAAACTTGTTATAATAAGGAAAGTATGTGTTCCTCAGAAAGAACAGAGAACAATTGAGAGAAGGCAAAAATGGGTCATAACAAGGCCAGGGAAAAAAAAAAAAAAAACACAATGTGCATGGCCTTAGGCTGCTTCACATCATGGAAAAAAAAATAAAAAAAATTAGGTCATGGGCAATCTACACACCAAAAACACTTGCATCCTTACGTGAGTATTACTAATGACGAATGGAGGCAGAGATTAAAAGGAAACAAAATAAAAATAAATTAGAGATCAAATACTGGATTATTGTTCTAAACCAGTTGCAATTACAAGTACAACCAACAGACAGGTGTTAAACTAGGTTCTTGACAATAAAACTCAGGTCTAATATTCCAATGCTGTAAAAAAAAAGATTGCGCTCACTGACAAATACTAGGCTAAAAAGCACAATCACTTCTTATATATAGGCTTAAAAACACAGCTTTTAATATAACAAAAATGGTCCAGATTGGCAAATTTTTGCCATTTAAACAAATGGATTATTTTTAGGACATTTGTACATGAAACAGGGAATAATATAAGGAATTAAAGGGCGATTACACAACTAAGGAATGACACAGAAACCATTGGAACAGCACTCAATTACTGATGATAGACATTGTTATTTAAAATTGGTTACATTTACAACTAATCGAAAATCCCCAAAAAAATAAAAGTAGACACTACTAAATGACTCCAGATTTTGATGACTGCATAATTTTTCAATAATCTTCATGACGAGGAAAGTTCAGTTCCAACGCCAGATGCAACTTTTGCTAGCACACGCACATTACAACAACAGATACGATTTTGCATATTTCGACTAAGAAACAAGAAAAATGTCTTATCCTTTGATTTTTCTCATCAATGCAGACCTCATTAACCATTAGACAATCAAGTTAACATTCCGAAAACAAAAGTTTTCGAACAAAATTCTACGTGTGTTTGGCCAGCTTTAGCGTAAGGGTGGACAAAAGGTTATTCAATCCAATCCAATACAGTCCAATACAGAAGACAGCAGTCACTTGCAAGGAACTGGGGAAAAGCCTCTTCAACTGACAAGAGAACAAGATCAAACAAGGTATATGCCAACACCAATTATTAGGATGACTGATTATGTGCCTCCTGGGGATTGTTCAACCATTTTCAAGGGGTTTCAGTATTTGCAACAAAATGCATTGTTCCACTTCCCAATTGCTGTCACTGTCCACAGACAAAAAAAATAAATAAAAAAATAAATAAAAAACTTGAGAAGTGTCTGAAAAACAGTCACATAATTCACCCGATTAGTTAACATACAAAGCTGTAACTAAACCCCTCACAAGTTATTATCTAGGTTGTGTCCATTGTGCAAGAAGAAAATTGCAATTTATAAGAATGATTTTTAAAACCAGAATATTATACTTTAAACCAGAATTTTTTTTTCTTTTTAAAAAGGGCTAAATAATCAATTTGATAAGCAATTCTTGAGATTTGCTTAAATACTTTATATTTGATGTACACCTCAGCACAATAGCCAGTATCAAGGTGACAGTGCTGTCGTATACAATGAAACCTTTGTCTGCAGCATCCATGTTAACCCCTATTTAACACAGATAAGGCAGCACCTGCATTCAGAATCTTCTTGTTGCCATAACAATTTCAGAGCCCTTGATGATTGTACTTGATGTAAAGATAGAAGAAGTGAATATTATAAACCAAAAATGATAAATATCTACCAAAAACTGGTGGACACACAAAAGTAATGGTCACGGAAATGAACTAAATTAGACTTGCAGCTCTCAATTTGGCAGCTTGGTATTTTAAAGTGAAAAGGGTGAGCTATCACATGGGGGCCGCTTTACAAAATCTATATTGAGCCAATTATGGAAATCCATGTTAAAGGGCGAAAGATATGCAGAGATTGTGTAAGAGCCCCAAAGCCCAATTCAAACAAACAACCTCTTTCAATATCTGAATATTGTACTTAAATACATTTTAAAAAAAAAAGTTTGAAGTTAACTCTCGCAGACACTTAAAATATTATAAAACCAAAAGGTTGATAAAATTAGTTTGAAAAACAGTTCAAAAATTGAACAAGACATACAGCTGTTCAGTAGATACATTGGGTGCAGACAAGAACCAGAAATACATTAAAATGTATCAAATACGTACATAAACATGCTTTGCATTGCACACATTTTGAAGAAAGGGGAATAGGAGCAACCAACCTGGTCACATGTTATAAATCATGAGAAAACCATGATTTATGAAGGTTTATTGGCATGGTATACAAGCTGGGGCACATCATTGGTCAAACACTAGGGGGTAAGTCTTGCCAAAAACCAGCATATATATTGAGGATAGTATTTCACCTTACACATACTAAAAACACCAAAGGTTGTTGATTAGGGAAACTTACAAAGACCACTAATATTGAGGGTGGACCTTTTTTCAAAGTAGAATACCCGATAAAGTCAGCAAACAATAGGTTTGATTTTTTTTTTAATCATAATATATTAAAATTTGCTTAAATCTGATTTAATTAAATAATAAAAAAATAATAATATGTAAAGTTTAATTGTAACAACTTTCTCAAGCAAAATGCTAGTGGTCCATGTTAGCAGAGGGTATTCCTTTGAATGAAAGCCCACCTGAGGTTGCCTCACGTCTCTCACTTACATGTATGCTGGAGATAGTAGTGATGACCTGGATGTTTTAAGCACAGGAACGGGGAATTTCCAGATAGCAGGAGAGCTGGTTTTCCATTTCAATGGCATGTTGTCACCACGGTACTACAATAACAGTAAACAGCGTTTCCATAACAGACTACCGACTAGGACTTCCATCCCACACACTACTGACATCGCAGTGGATGCTGCTTCTGCTGCTGCTCTGCACACAAGCAAATGATTGCCAATGCCCTCAAACCGATGCTTCCAATCTGTAAAATAGGGTTGCCAGGCATCGCTTTTTAAATCCTCCTGTCCCCTAAAGCGATATGATGAGTCTATCGTTCTACCTCAACAATAGTGCCACCTCGTTAGGGATGCGTTGACTGCAGTGGATTGTAGGGAGAGGGCAGGAAGAAAAAAAAAAAAAAAAAAAAAAGTAAAAACTGCACTGCACAAAGCAGTCCAATGCAGCTAGATTTTGAGCATGTAAAAATGATATCAGATGCAAATAAACTCTTGATTCTAATGGAATTCTGTTAAGGACACTGCAGCACTTTAATCAGGAACCTAACGTACTAAAAGCTTGATTTCTATCCAGTACAGAGGGAGGGAGAAGTGGATTTGCATAAAATAAAAACATACCTACTCAGAATACACTTGTCATCCTCTGAACATTCTTCCTTTGAGCTGCAACAATACAAATGGGATATAAATCTCAGCATAGCCTTAGGGCTTGTGAGTGATCAGTGGCTAAATTCAGCAGCCTGTCTTCCTCGGGAGCAAGCTCTGGTCAAACAATGCATGAGTGCCATTATGAAGGGGTGAAAGAAAAAAAAAAAAAAAATGGTCCTTTTAATCCTTCACTGGGATGCAAAATTTCAAAGATGAAGTGCTGCACATTTCTGCAGAACGTCTGGCTGTGCTGATGGCTCTCATTTCCCTAGTCTTTTGCCACATTCTGGAAAAGGAAAATCTTGTACGGCTAACATGCTGTGGATTCAGGGATATCGGTGTCTTCTGCAGCAGAGAAGCGTGCTCTTAATAGCAGTCCTTGTAGGGACGTTATCAACAATCTAATTCAATGCTCACCCCTCCCCCTGAACAGATCACAAATTGCCTAAAGTAGTGACAGGGAAGCCAGGCATGCAGGTGTCCATCTGGGGCCACTCCGCAGCTCTATGCTCTGTTTGCTGACCTCCAGAGGCTGCTGACTGACAAGAAGATTTCAGACTGAGAGCAGCAGATAAACAGCAATTCAGGCGCTTCATTACAAAAGGGACGGTGTGCAATAGCTAATCAGCAAATAAAAGAGCTCCAGACTCACAATAGCCGCCTTGCACTGGTACAATGCAACACCATGCCAGCGTTTTTTTTTTTTTTTTCTTCTTCTTTTTTACAATAATGTTGTCAGGAATACATTTATGTCATTTCTACATATACACATAATTATATTTTAATCAGTTAATGCTCAGGTCTTCAAGCCCTTTAAACAAAAATCATTACCGTTTAGGTTAGCAACACAATAATAATAATACAAAATGGTGTTATGATAAGTAAACAATCTGCACAAGCCCAAGGATTACATATTTCTGTGAAAACATCTGATTGTCAGCAATGTTCACTTGAATATTTATATCATTCTACAAAAGGAAAAAAAAAAAAAAAGCTAGCTTTCCTTTCAGAAAATCCCAAGAGGTATGTCATAATATTAATCAGAACTCTCTTACTTAAAGCAGCCATTTCCAATTTTTCTGGTAGGTCTCCGCAAGCAACACACTTTCCTTTCACACACCTCAGACACAGGAGGGCACCTTGGTAGGTTCAGTTTACAGAGATGCATTTCCAGCATCGCACTGTGTACATGTGATGTGCTGCGGGGGGTCAATAAAAAGTTAACGAAACCACAAACAGGTCACAGAACGCAGTGCGTTTGCTTGAATCAAATCGCATCGGTATAAAAACACCCATGCAATCATCATTCCAGTGCAGCATATAAAAAAAAAAAAAAAAAAAAAAAAAGGGGGGGGGGGGGGGAGGGGGACCTGCACCTTTTTCATGCAAATACAGTGCAATCTGGGTCACACAAAATGATGGGCACAGAATAGCATGGGATTTGCACAGGAACGCAGTGCGAATTCAATGCGATTGGATACATGACATCAGCGCAAACCCAGCCTTAGGGAACAAGTGAACAAACCCACCAATTTACCAGTTTCCCAAAGCAGGTAAAGTCAAAGCATGCCAAGAATTAGAATGATCACAGTTGCTTGTGCTCTCACACTGTCAAGACATCAAATGGCTGGTGTCATAACTGATCACATGTGCAGCACCATGGCAACTGCATATCAAACAGAGGCAAAGATGACAACTTCCTTAGCTGAAAAAGGCAAGGAGGGTTTAGTTCTGCTTTAAGACTTGAACTATAGTCTTTTCTCAGATACACATTAATGTGGATGTATACTGTTGGTTATTGTATTAACTCTGCTTCCATTCTATACGTACACAATGACAGCTACATTTGAAAATTACATTAGCAGGTTCTGCTCCCTGAGCACTGCTGATACTTCCCTACCCCTACAAGTCTATTAGACAGGATTTTTCTGCAGGCTAGAATAATGTGAAACAAACCCCTATGCTCATTGTAACTAGGAAGAATGCGACCTTCGCCTAGGCTTCAGGTAATATGGAGGGACAAGCCTTTATCTATGTCCACGCTAGAAGGTTTTAATTAAAATATATGATTTGGTAATAAATTAAGTTGGCAACCACCAACATGCCAACTATGAAATTCGGAAGCTAATTGTTCCAATGTAGAAAACAACTGAAAAAGATTCCTGGGAAAATGCACTATTACTGGCATTAACAAAAGGTTCCTAAGAGACACCAGCTGTAATAGTTTACACAAGACAGCTACCTGGATTCTGTCTAGATTTGGCTTATTTGCATGATCCAAAAGCTACAAGTTACAAATACAGACTTGGCTCATATTCCCAATGTAGTAAGCACTCAGATCATTGCTAAAGTGCATCACAGTTGTGTACTCTGCAAGGTTCAACAATATGTTCCAGCAGCACTAACTCAGAGCCTGGCATCTGGTTTGTTAATTAGTAATACGTTTACAACAAACTGTATGCATGTCATTTTTGGCAGTATTTTCCCTACTGCCAAGTATGTCTGCAGAAAAGAACAAACATCTTCTAAAATGCCATCTTGAGCAACAAAAGAAAAAAAAAAAAAAAAAAAAACATCAACGTACGTGTCTGGTTGCAAATAAGGCACATTTAGTGTGTACTTGGCATCTAGGACGGGAACCAATGGTTACCAAGTATTAATTGAAGATACAATTCAAGATCGGGTTTTCTGCTTTTTGAGTATGGAGTAAATAATTTATTTACCTACAATCCTCCAAATATTATATGCACAGAAAGAAACTTAAATTAAGCCATACACTAGTTAGATTTGATCAGCAACATTTACCAACTACCGCAAAAGCCTCTCTGGTAGTATATCGATTGATAAATATTGTCATCTAAGGCTTATCACACTTTACAATCTGACTGTACAATCGCCTTTAAGCCCCTTAGACATGGGGTGGGCTCCGCTGGAGTCCGCCTGCTCAGCGGGGAATCTGTCCGCTAATCCACTAAACAGGCGGATGGCGGATTGGGGTCCACCCTGCTTATACAGCCTGCTCTCCTCTATTAGTGGTCAGATGTAAAATGAACCGCCTGTCTATTTACACCTGACTGACATCTGATCGACGGATGGGGATTGCCGTTCATCTTGTTTTTAGTAGACTGGATTGGATGTCAGTGGGGGGGCGTCAACAAACACATCTGTTGACACCCACCACTTCATAGAAAGCAAAGGATGGTCTGATCCGGTCTGCCTGTCAGTTTTCCAGACTGACCCAATCGCTCTGCCCGTGTCAAAGGGCCCTTAGATCTACTATGTTGTTCAAGGGCTTGGCTGAATGTATACAAAAACTGACCACATATAGTTTAGGTAGGTCCTTACGCTACATCTTTAAAGGAGACTGTACAAAGATTGTACATTTAGGTTTTAACTTTTATGGTCAGCTAAACAGAGAAGTACGGTCAACACTTGTTTGGCCATACTTCTCTTCTGGGTCACAGGCAGGCACTTATTTCTACACTCTTGAGACCCAGATTTGGCAAAGCAGTGGGCTTAAATCCGCTGTCGGCTGACGTCAGAGATGGTCCAGGCTTTGTAGGGATCCAGACATCGCCACTGAGAGCCTGAGCCAGCCAATCCTACCCCTCCACAGTCCAGTGCTCCAGTAAACGTAGACCGACAGTCACCACTCTCTGCTCAGTGAAGACCGAGAGCTATGAGATTGCTCAGTTATCAGTCTTAGATGGACAGCAGACATCTAGACGAGTATGCATGTTCATTTTCCAACCCCACACCTCCCTCTAAGTGACCAAATGTATAGAAAAGGTCAGTTGCTAGGCCAGCTTAATGGGCCATGAGAAAGTTGCAACTTCTGCAAAAAGTGAACTGAGATGCTGTGAATTTAAACAAAAAGGGGAAATATTTGGTACTTAAAACAGTAATATACAGATATAGACATATAGTAAATTGCCAAAAAAAGTGCAAATTGGTGGGATGTCTATTATGGGTTCTAGGGTACGTACAATAGCTACAACTGTTACATTTAGGGCATATTAACACTGGTGCATTGAGGGCATCAGCAGTAAAGGGCCGATATTTTTAGCGGTGCTTTACCGTAGTTTTAGCAGCGCTTTTAACCCCACTAGCGGACGAATAGATGGTTAAAAGCACTTTGCAGGTGCTTCGGCGGCACGGCTTATTGATTTCAATGGGCAGTAGCGCTTTAGGAGCTGTGTATACACTGCTCCTAAAGCGCTGCAAAGATGCTGCTTGCAGGACTTTTAACATCTCGCAAGCGCACCGCCCTCAGGCTTTCACACTGCAGTGACAGGAGAGGCGCTTTACAGATGCTGTTTTTAGCGCTATAGCGCCTCAGTGTGAAAGTAGCCTTAGTGAACTCACAAAATCAATCCATGTATTTAATATAGATTTATACACACTAGTGATGCACCAAAATTTCATAGGCATATGACTCAAAAAATAAAATGCATAAAAAAAGCGCAACACCAGCGCATTTGCGATGTGTTCCTGCTGCGTTTTCAATGCATTTCAATGGGGATGTGCGGTTTTGGTTCGGTTTGCTAAATGCAGCAAGCAGGATTTTTCAAAAGTTGCTGATAATGGCAGACAAATTCATATTCACTTAAATTCATGATATCAATTAAAAAGTCAAATAGAATACAATTATTTGTAAATAATCACCTCACAGGCAACTTTATTATTAGGTACATCTTGCTAGTACCAGGTTGGACCCCCTTTGCCTTCAGAACTGCCTTCATTGTCTGTGGTATAGATTCAACAAGGTGTTGGAAACATTCCTCAGGAATTTTGGTCTACATTGACATGTTAGCATCACGCAGTTGCTGCAGATTTGTCCGCTGCACATCCACGATATTAGTTTTTGAAATACTCAGACCAGCCCATCTGGCACCAACCACCATGCCACATGCAATTTTACTTAAATCCCCTTTCTTCCCCATTCTAATGTCTGGTTTGAACTTCAGCAAGTCGTCTTCACCACATCTAGACGTCTAAATGCATTGATTTGCTGATTAGCAATGTGTGTTTCTAAGCAACTGAACAGGAGTACCGAATAAAGTGGCCAGTGAGGGCATATCATTTATTTTAACTGTCAATTTCAGGATTTGGCCAAGTGCATCCTGAAGTCAGTACCTAAAGTTTCATTTTGGTGCAACACACACACACACACACACACACACACACACACACACACACACAGTGTATATACACACATACACAAACTACTATTCCACAAAATCGCATTCATAATGGTGAACACCAGTAAATGTGATAATGCAGACACAAAAACCTAAAAACCAGCAACTAGCTATAATTGGAATAGCACATAATTGCTTCAGCACCATCTACAGGACAGAACCTGAAATCGCAGACTCAAACAAAACAAGCTCAGCACATTACAAAGTAATGCACTGCCTGGCTTCAAAGGGACAAGCACTAACATAACAGAAACTGATAACCATTAGGAAAATACCAATCATAATGAACGCATACAATGCTGCAACAAGCACATACAAAACAAAACTGCCAATGCAATATTTTAACATACACAAAATTTCCACAAACATAATAGTGAACAGCTACATACAAAATTTTGCTGCAGTTCTCTCTCTCTCTCTCTCTCTCACACACACACACACACACACACACACACACACACACGGATAATTCTATATAGAAACAGGTTTGTAAATCATTTTATTTACACAATGTTTTTCTCTATATGAACCTGAGCCCTCTATCAGATTTCCATGCAAACACAGAGCAACCTGTACTACTGTTTAAGCTTTGCGTTAAGAATTTCTATGGCACCCCAAGTTCAATATGGGGGAAAAAAAAAAATACAAAGCCTTTATACCTTATGGATGAAACTGCAGACCAAAAAGAAAAGAAAAAAATATATATACACTTTTTTCGAGATGCCAGCTTTTGAGAATTGCCAGAGATTCTCACTCAAACTAAGAACCACATCTATAAATTGTCTACAGCGCACTAGTGACTCTGTAAACGTTTGATGATTCTGCCTATTTGGAAATACTGAGGCCTCAGGCACACTAGACGTTTTTTGATGTTTTTACAGCAGCCGTTTGTGACTGTAGATGTTTTTTTCTACAGTCATTAAAGCGGAGGTCCACCCTAAAGTGGACCTTCCGCTCATCGGAACCCTCCCCCCCTCCGGCGCCACAATTGGCACCTTTCAGGGGGGAGGGGGGGTGCAGGTACCTGTACAGCACAGGTATCTGCACCCACTTCCGGGATAGCGGTCTAACATTTTGTAAATGAGCAAGTTTCCTCCGGCACTGACAGGCACTGGTATGTAGCACTAATGGGCACTCATGAGGAGACATCTGGCAGGCATTTGTAGTTGGCACTGACTGGCACAATTTATGGGCACTGATTGGCATCTTTTAGGGCACAGTGTGGTATCCCTGGCTGCCATGGGGGCATACTTGGTCATCCATGTGTGCTGGTGGCATCCCTATTGGTCCAGTGTGGGCATTCGTGGGGGGGCTGCGCTGATAACCAGCACAGACACCCCCCCCCCCCCATCAGGAGAGCCACCGATCGGCTTTCCTCTACTCAGGTCTATTAGATGCGAGTGAGAAAAAGCCGATAAAGGGCTCTTCCCGTTTACACTGTGATCAGCCGTGATTGGACACAGCTGATCACGTGGTGAAGAGCCTCCGTAGAAGCCCTTTACCGAGATTGGTGTAGGAGGTGTGTCAGAAAGACCACCGGCCGCTATGCTGTGCGCCCCCACGGGAGCACGATCACGGCTTATCCAGCTGGATGTCAAATGACATCCAGTCAGGATAATTAAACCACCATATAGCAAAATGACGGCCGGACGGGAAGTGCTTAAAGTAGGATGGATTCTTTAAAAGGGCTACCTTCACCATGGGCTACCTTAAACATGACACATTCTTTAACCACTTTTTGCTCGTCTGGGGTGCGCATGCATGCAGCAACCCACTTACCCTGTGATTATACATAGCAGGAGATGATCTGCGGGTA
This sequence comes from Lithobates pipiens, assembly GCF_037356315.1. Taxonomy (NCBI): domain Eukaryota; kingdom Metazoa; phylum Chordata; class Amphibia; order Anura; family Ranidae; genus Lithobates; species Lithobates pipiens. Next base: position 54,765,605 of record NW_027507685.1, on the reverse strand, counting down.
CCCCAGACTCAATGCCCGTTGCCACCCACCGATCATTCAGCACAGCGGCAGAACGGGGGATCTGTAAACAAGGCAGATTGCCATTCTGTCAGTACAGAAGAAATTGGACATGGTTGTGGTTCCATTAGATCTGCACAGTTCTGGCTAAAATGACAATCACAATTTTTTCACTTAGAATAAAGATCACATTTCCCGGGGCACATAGTCATCTTTCACATTATACAAAAAAAAAGTGCTGACTTTACAGTTTAGCTTATTTTTTTAAATTCATTATTCATTAAAGTGTATTTTTTCCAAAAAACAAAAAAACAAAAACGCGTTTTGACAGGTATTTGCACCCACTTCCGGGCATAGACTTCTGTGGGAGTCTACACCTCTTCCCGTCCCACCACGCTGTCTGCTGGGACAAATACGGGTCCCAGAGATAGCAGGGACCATTCTGATTGCGCAGCGTGACTCGCGCATGTGCAGTAGGGAATCAGGAAGTGAAGCCACAAGGCTTCATTTCCTGATTCCCTTACCGAAGATGGCAGCAGCAGCATCCGAGGACCGAGGGACAGTTAGTCCTCGGGTGCCGACATCGCAGGCGCCCTGGACAGGTAAATGTCCTTATTTTAAAAGTCAGCAACTGCAGTATTTGTAGCTGCTGACTTTAAAAAAATAAAATAAAATTGTGGGACTTCCTCTTTAATGGAGACACAGACCACAACTTCTCCATTCACAGTGAAAGTGGAATCTTCCTATAAACTCAGCTGTCTTCAACTTTAAGCACATTGCAGCAATTTGGCAAATCGGCGGCTATTGCCGGGAATGGCACCATCCAAATCAGCGCCGGACCGATTCCCGCAAGTAGTTTCTGTACGACTTTTGGTCGGGACTGACATGCAGGAATGAAATTGTGCGAGTTCAGCTGAACCTGGGCCAAATCTACTGATCATTTTGACATGCAGTTTACTACAAGTAACCTTTGATTATGCAACTTTTAACCATAGGCTCAGCGATACCTGAAGCCTACATACCGAACATGTCCTATCCTTCATACATGTATCGTACTAAAACAGGTCTAGTAAGTCAAGTGGAAGATCATGTTCAAGGTTGTAAAGAAGCAAAAAATAAATAAAAAATAATGTGCTGAAACAAGAAACCTGTGCTAAAACCAGTTGAAAAATCTTCCAAAACCAGTTCTCCCTCTGTAGCTCTCCAACCACTTTGCCTGCCTCAAATCACTGTGTAAAATCCCAAAGCTTCATAGTAACAGGCCAAAGCATGAAAGAGAAAGAACAGAAGTTATCGCCAAGGATAACATCCACTTTCCTTTCAAACACATTTCACTTTTACACATGAAATCATTACACCTTAAAGGGTTACTAAACCCTCTTTTTTTTTAACCACTTGTCGATCGGGCCATAGTCAAAGGCTGCTACGGCGTGGTGGTGTTTTTCTGGGAGGGCGTCCATGGACGTCCTCCCAGACTCACACCCCTGGGGCGCGCTCCCGCAAACATCCGTGAGCGCCAGGTCCGGAAGACCCGGCGTATCACGGATCTTGGTAATAAACCGGCGTCATGACATCCTCCCACCCCTCTCTGTACCAATAGATACAGTGCAAAGGGAGAAGGGGAGAGATGGCAGCAGCGCTGTGGGCTGGATGTGTAGTGTCCACAGCGCTGCTCAGTGGCAATACTTTTAACATAAACAAAGATTTATTTATTTTTACCAAATTGTCAGTCTTTTTTGATTTATAGCGTAAAAAAAATAAAAAACCCAGCGGTGATTAAATACCACCAAAAGAAAAAACACTATTTGTGGGAAAAAAAATAAAAAAAGACAAAAATTTCACATAAGTACAGTGTTGCACGACTGAGTAATTGTCATTCAAAGTGTGAGAGCACCAAAAGCTGAAAATTGGTCTGGTTAGGAAGGGGGTTTAAGTGCCTAGTGGTCAAGTGGTTAAAATAACAAACATGTCATACTTACCTCTGCTGTGCAGTTCATTTTGCACAGAGTGATCCGATCCTCCTCTTCTGGGGTCCCTCAGCAGCACTAGTAGCTCCTCCCCACATTGACTGCCCCAGAGAAGCGCTCTCCTATGGGACAACCGTGCTGGCTCGCTCCCGAATTCTGCTTCTGCATCTATTGACACAGAAAGCAGGACTCGGCCCCGCCCCCATCATTGGATTTGATTGACAGCAGTGGGAGCCAATGGCTGTGCTGCTATCGATCTATCCAATTAGGACATGAGACACAAGCTAGAGCTGGTGTGCTCATCACCAGGGAGAAGAAAACTGGTTTCAGGTAGGTAAAACGGTGCACTGGAGGGATGCAGCTCTATGGGAGGTTTTTCACCTTAAACATAAAATGCATTAAAGCGGGAGTCCGCCGTTTTTTTTTTTTTTAAAGCCAGCAGCTACAAATACTGCAGCTGCTGACTTTTAAAATAATGACACTTACCCACCCAGCGCGCCCACGATGTCGGCACCCGAAGCCGATCTCTCGATCGTCTTTCGGGTGCTGCCACCGCCATCTTGGGTATGAGAATCAGGAAGTGGAGCCTTGCAGCTTCATTTCCCGGTTCCCTACTGCGCATGCGCGAGTCGCGCTGCGCAATAAGGATGGTCCCCGCTGTCTCTGGGATCCGTGTGTTAACCAGCAGGCAGCGGGGGGACCTTCGGAAAGGGGCGTAGAATCTACGCCGGAAGTGGGTGCAGATACCTGTACTGTACAGGTACCTGCACCCCCCCCCCCCGAAAGGTGCCAATTGTGGCGCCGGAGGGGGGGAGGGTTCCAATGAGCAGAAGCTCCACTTTAGGGTGGACCTCCGCTTTAAGTTAGAAAACCACGGGGGTTTACAACCCCTTTAAAGTGATTGTAAATTCTTGTTTTTTTGTTTGTTTTTAAATAACAAAACATGTTATACTTACCTGCTCTGTTGCAGTGGTTTTGAACAGAGCAGCCCAGATCCTTCTCTTCTGGGGTCCCTCTTTGGTGCTCCTGGTCTCTCCCTCCTGTTGAGTGCCCCCACAGCAAGTAGCTTGCTATGGGGGTATCCAATCTGAGCTACAGCCTTGTGTCTCCATTCAGACATGGAGCTGCCCTGCCCTCTCTCTACTGATTGGCTGAGACACAGCAGCAGTGCCATTGGTTTTTGCTGCTGTCAATCAGTCGGTTAGCCAATCAGGAGGGAGAGTCCTAGACGGCCCAGGGACTTGTGGACATCGCTGGACAGAGATATAACGGCCACTGCGCAGGTGTGAATTCCCGGGAGGCCGTCACAGGGACTCAGGTGATCAATGATCTGAGTAAGGAGCCGGTCCCAGCCCCTTACCATGTGATCAGCTGTCAGCCAATGACGGCTGATCACATGATGTAAACAAAAGCTCAGTGATAGTTTTTTTTTCTCCTCGCGCTGACAGCAGAGAGGAGAAAAAAACAAAAAAAACACGATCACCGGCTTATCTTAAAAAGGGACATCGGTCCCTAAGAGGCAGAGGCAATTATGCCTCATTTATACCGTCCAACAGTACCCACAAGTGCTACCTATAAATGCCCACAAGTGCCACCCATCGATGCCCACAAGTGGTGCCCATCACTGCCACCTATCAGTGCCCATCACTGCCGCCTCATCAGCGTACATCAATGACGGACAAAAATTACCTGTTATAAAATTTTAAAACAAAGCAAAACAAAACAATTTAAAAATTTGGTCTTTTTTTATTAAAATCTCACAGGTGATCAAATACCACCAAAAGAAAGCTCTATTTGGGGGAAAAAAGTGATAAAAAAAAAAAATGTAATTTGGGTACAGTGTTGTATGACTGCACAATTGTCATTCATAGTGCGACAGCGCTGAAAGCTGAAAATTGGTCTGGATAGAAGGGGGGTTTAACCACTTGCCGCCCGACCTATAGGTGAATGACGGCGGCAAAGTGGTTTCAAAATCTGATTGGGCGTCATATGAGTCCTTAGGATTTTGAGCCGATGCGCTCCCCCGCCGGGATCGTTGTTGCGGTGTGTCAGTCTGACCCCCCGCAACTACGATCTCGGTAAAGAGTCTCCGGAGACTCTTTACCCCATGATCAGCCATGTCCAATCACGGCTGATCACAGTGAAAATAGGAAGAACCGTTGATCAGCTTTTCCTCACTCGCGTCTGAGGAGCAGAGGGGAGCCGATCGGCTGCTCCTCTGACAGGGGGGGGTCTGTGCTGATCGATTATCAGCGCAGTACCCCCCCCCCCCCCCCCCCAAGGATGCCCACTCTGGACCACCAGGGACACCACCAGACCACCAGGGATGCCCAGCACGAGGTATGCCACCCTAGACCACCAGGGATACCAGTCAGTGCCCACAATGGATGCCAATCAGTGCCCACAATGGGCATCACTGATTGTCATCCATCAGTACAAAACAATACAATACCGCCTATCAGTGCCCATCCATGCCGCCTATCAGCGCCCATACATGCCCATCTGAGCCGGCTATGCCCATTCATGCCGCCTATCCATGCCAATCCGTGCTGCCTATCCATGCCGCCTATCCATACCAATTTGTGCCACCTATCAGTGTCCATCCGTGCCGCCCCATCAGTGCAGGAGAAAAAAAAAAAACGTACTTATTTACAAAGTTTTGAAACAAACAAAAATGTATTTATTTTTTTCAAAATTTCCGGTCATTTTTTTATTTGTTCAGCAAAAAATTAAAACCGTAGAGGTGATCAAATACCACCAAAAGAAAGCTCTATTTGTGGGAAAAAAAATTATAAAAATGTCATTTGGGTACAGTGTAGCATGACCGCGCAATTGTCATTCAAATTGCGACAGTGCTGAAAGCTCAAAATTGGTCTGGGCAGGAAGGTGTTTAAGTGCCCTGTATTGATGTGGTTAAGTGCCCAGTAAGCAAACTATTATTTGAGATATTAAATGTAAAATTGAATCTATTGCAGCTTACCAGTTTAGACGTGATTTTGAGGCTTGCGGTCTTCTATTTTCACCTGGTGATCTAACTTGCAAGTCTTTTTTTCAGAGACAAACCATTCAACACTGGTATGGGTGCTTACAATGATTAGTTTAATCTATGTAAAAGATTTATCCCCAAAAAAAAAAAAAAAAAAAAAAAAAAACACATTTGCTGTAATTGATTTAAACGTGTTAGCTGGCATTCGGCTTCAATCTGCTTTGGTATATCTAAATCTGCTAGCGCATCTAGCACCCCCCCCCCCCCCTTTACCCAACTGACAAGGCCAATGTCCAAATATGCCCCCTGTGCTCCTTCATCCAGAGTGGGGCGCTATAATACAGGTGGTGTTTTACTGAAAACAACGTAAAAAGCCTTAAAAGAAAGCTAATGGAGACACTACATCCAAGAATTGAAGTTGCAATATATAAAATTTTTGGTTTTGGTTTCTTATCACTTTAAAAACAAGGTATCTATTTGGCAGTCCTGAAATATACATGTCAGGCCGCAAGCAGAATTCAAAATACTAATCCCTTCCAGAAAACACAATGTTTTACGAGGAGCAAAAACATGGAAGAGAAACTTTAGTTCAATCAGCATTAGAGGCCAAAGCCAGCTGTGTAGATGAAAGCAGATATGTGGAAGCCAGGCGAGAGTTTATTAATGGTGTCAGAATCAGGAAGAGAAAGGAAATGGACACGGATACACAAGAGTGTCCTGTAGATTTAAGGCCGTCATTTGGTAACTCTATAGCTGAAAATTATTAGCGGGAATGTCCTGGCCAAAGAATCAGAAATAGTTACTGCAACACTGCCTAAAAGGTATTAAATAATAAGCTCCCTCAAGCAGAGCTCTGAAAGGATTTTGTATGACGTTCGGTTCTGTACTGTCCAGCAAGTAAAGGTTCACAATCACTAGAGATATGAAAAAAAAGAAAAAGTCAAGTGCATGTTCCTGCAGCATGTAAAGTATTGCCCAATGCCACAAAGTCATCTTAAGTAATCGCCAGACAGAAGTCTTTCTAGACATACTGTACCTCTGGCCAGAAATATTCATGATACGTGCACGCACGCATTGTGCCATCACAGTTATTCGACTACCTCTCCTGCCCATCTGCTGTCTTCTGCCTCTGCCCGGCCTTCTCCGCTGTCTTCTCGCTCTTTTGCTGGGTCTTCTCTGCTGTCTTCTGCCTCTGTTCTCCTTCCGATGTTGACTCAACGCTCTCCCCCGCTCTAATGCTGGGTGCGCGGTGTGCCACTACTTATATTGGCTTGGGGCGGGGTTACTGGAGGCCTGCCCCTTATGACATCACCACCCCACCATGTCCCCCCGGGTGGTGACGCCCTAAGGGGTAGGCCTTCGGACGACATCACCCGGTGACCCTGCCCGTGCCAATATAAGTAGTAGCACACCGTGCACCTAGCATCAGAGCAGGAGAGAGCGTTGAGTCAACAAAACGGAACAACAGAGGGAGAAACCCCGGCAAAAGAGCGAGAAGATAGCCGAGAAGACCCAGCAGGGGAAGAAGACAGCAGACAGAGGGAGAAGAACAAGAGAGGGCTAGAAGACATTAGCAGAGGCGGCAGAAGAGCCAGAGAGGGGAGAAGAGATTGGAAGAGACAACAGTGCTGCCTTAATAAAACACACGTTTTATTTTTGACACTTGGTGAATGGGTAAGGGTACAATGTACCCGATACTCATTCACATAGGGTGGGGGACCAGGATCTAGGCCCCCCCCCCTTGTTAAAGCGGACTTCCAGATCCCGATAAACCCCCTGCCCGCAGACTCCAAACAACCAATGGCCAGAGTTGTCGGGAAGAGGCCCTTTCCCTCATCAGCATGGGGACAAGGTGCTTTGGGGTGGGGGGTGCAGGGCTCTCCCTGCCCCAAAACTACCCTATCATGCTGAGGGCATGCAGCCTGGTATGGTTCAGGAGGTGGGGGGGTGCCCCCTTATCCCCACCACCTTTCCTGACCTGCTGGGCTGTGTGCTCGGATAAGGGTCTGGTATCAGGGGCTGATGAAGTCACGTGATGTGACAACACGCATCGGGATTGGAGCACTAGGTATATTCACATTCTGACTGTAGGAGACAAGCTCAGCGCTCGTGGAGGTTTACAGTCATTACAAATATGATTGTCCTCCATGACTTTTATCACAATAAATTGTTCTATATGCGGGTTTATGCTATGAGCATCTCGCTTTCTATATCCTAAATACCATCCATCGAGTTCCTATTTGAAGCGCTTTGGAGCAAGAGCAGACCAAGGACTACATACAAGGGGCTTACAAACTCAGCGTTTGTGGATTGACGCCTATGTCCCCTATTTAAAACGCGAGTGCATCACTTTTTGACCTGCTCCTGTCCCATTGCATCCCTCTCACAGAGTTATGCTATTTATTTTATTTTTCACGTTTCTCCATATGCTTTTAAAATCTGCCATTGAGACCATTCAAGCAACCGAACACAGCCAAGAGGGGACGATCACATTTTGCATCTGCCATTTTTATCTGCATCTGTGACCATCCCATGCTGTATACCTTATGGCAGTAAAGTGAGTTGCTTGCAGACACACCAGTGTCATCACTGAAGATTTGCATTTCAACACTTGTGCCTCCTGGTGGTGGGACTCATTGATTACAGTATCACACGGATGTTTTTTTGAGTTTCCAAATATCACAGTATCATTTTATATATGGATTTTTTCTTTCACTGGACTGTATTGATTTGCTACACTGGACACTTATTTTACTTGGATTTGTTTTTGTGCTATATTCATATCAGGACTTAAAGTTTTATGTACATTACGTCTTTGTTAACTTTATTCAGTTGATTATGTTAATTGATGCACCCAGATGATTGTATCACGTTTATGAGATTTTATTTGATATCACTTTTATGCGAGTTGAGGGCCATAGACTCCCAGGCATTCACTGAAATTGCAGCAAAAATCGCATCACTTTCAAGTTACGGCAGTGTGAAAGGGGCCTTAGATGTGTTTCTTAGCAAACAAAAATATACTGGTATATGGAAAAAAATCAGGAGGGAGAGGGAGAGGGAGAGTGAGAGGGAGAGAGGGAGAGAGAGAGGGAAACCTGTATGTATCTATACAACCTTTCCAACCATGTCTTTGTTTTTAACTGGAGATTGGCTTTAATTTGTTTTCTATAAAGTCTACTTGTTTGGGACTACTCTGTCCAAAAGGGGACAACACTGCATTGATTCCACTAGAGAACAGCATTGTCGCCCACTTAGGCCTCATGCACACGAGACGCAGTTAAACGCGTGTTCAGAGGCAGTTGGACACTTTTTTCAACTGCTCCTGAACTCATTCAATGTTATCCCATGTGTCCATGCACACAGTCTCGTTTTTTGCCGTTTTTATGCAGTTGCGTTTAACCTCGTTTTTCCAGAAGCAAAAAAATGGGTTCAGACGCAAAAGTTTCCACGTTTCAGACGCAAAACGCGGCAAAACGTGGTAAAACGCGGCAAAACGCCGCTATCGCATTTTAGTTTATAAGCGTTTTTAAAGGTGACCTTTTTTTTACATTAAAAATCTCAAAAATGATTGCAAATTATGAAAAACCATTAGAAAAATATTTTAAACAATTGCAAGTGGACAATCCACAACTTGTGGCAAGTGACATGGCAGGTGGCAAGTGACGTGGCAAGTGGACAATCCACAACTTGTGGCAAGTGACATGGCAGGTGGCAAGTGGACAATCCACAACTTGTGGCAGGTGAAGTGGCAAGTGGACAATCCACTTGTGGCAGGGGACGTGGCACGTGGACAATCCACTTGTGGCAGGGGACGTGGCAAGTGACGTGGCAAGTGGACAATCCACAACTTGTGTCAGGTGACGTGGCATGTGACGTGGCAAGTGGACAATCCACAACTTGTGGCAGGTGACGTGGCAGGGGGCGTAGCAAGTGACGTGGCAAGTGGACAATCCACAACTTGTGGCAGGTGACGTGGCAGGTGACGTGGAAAGTGATGTGGCAAGTGGACAATCCACAACTTGTAGCAGGTGATGTGGCTGGTGACGTGGCAAGTGGACAATCCACAACTTGTGGCAGGTGACGTGGAAAGTGGACAATCCACATCTTGTGGCAAGTGACGTGGCAGGTGATGTGGCAAGTGACGTGGCAAGTGGACAATCCACAACTTGTGGCAGGTGACGTGGCAGGTGATGTGGCAAGTGACGTGGCAGGTGATGTGACAAGTGGACAATCCACATCTTGTGGCAAGTGACGTGGCAGCTGACGTGGCAAGTGGACAATCCAAAACTTGTGGCAGGTGACGTGGCAAGTGACGTGGCAAGTGGACAATCCACAACTTGTGGCAAGTGACATGGCAGGTGGCAAGTGATGTGGCAAGTGGACAATCCACAACTTGTGACAGGTGACGTGGCAAGTGACGTGGCAGGTGATGTGGCAAGTCACGTGGCAAGTGGAAATCCACAAATTGTGGCAGGTGATGTGGCTGGTGACGTGGCAAGTGGACAATCCACAACTTGTGGCAGGTGGCATGGCAGGTGACATGGAAAGTGGACAATCCACATCTTGTGGCAAGTGACGTGGCAGGTGATGTGGCAAGTGACGTGGCAAGTGGACAATCCACAACTTGTGGCAGGTGATGTGGCAAGTGACATGGCAGGTGATGTAGCAAGTGGACAATCCCCAACTTGTGGCAGGTGACGTGGCAAGTGGACAATCCAAAACTTGTGGCAGTTGACGTGGCAGGTGACGTGGCAAGTGGATAATCCACAACTTGTGGCAAGTGACGTGGCAAGTGGACAATCCACAACTTGTGGCAGGTGACGTGGCAAGTGACGTGGCAGGTGATGTGGCAAGTGACGTGGCAAGTAGACAATCCACAACTTGTGGCAGGTGACGTGGCAAGTGACGTGGCAGGTGATGTGGCAAGTGACGTGGCAAGTAGACAATCCACAACTTGTGGCAGGTGACGTGGCAAGTGACGTGGCAGGTGACGTGGCAAGTAGACAATCCACAACTTGTGGCAGGTGATGTGGCAAGTGACGTGGCAGGTGATGTGGCAAGTGGACAATCCACAACTTGTGGCAGGTGATGTGGCTGGTGACATGGCAAGTGGACAATCCACAACTTGTGGCAGGTGGCATGGCAGGTGACGTGGAAAGTGGACAATCCACATCTCGTGGCAAGTGACGTGGCAAGTGACGTGGCAAGTGGACAATCCACAACTTGTGGCAGGTGACGTGGCAGGTGACGTGGCAAGTGGACAATCCCCAACTTGTGGCAAGTGAAGTGGCAAGTGGACAATCCAAAACTTGTGGCAAGTGACGTGGCAAGTGGACAATCCACAACTTGTGGCAGGTGCCGTGGCAAGTGACACGCTAAATACAAGTACACTGCAGCTCTCACAGCTGCTGCTTCTCACTCTGGTCTCACAAAATTGCTGAAATAGTTAATAATACTGTTTTTTGAGCTGGGGAGGGTCTATGATGTTAGCTTAACTAAAGGCTTCTAGACGCAAACGCGATAAAACGCAGTAAAACGCCGCTAAACCGCGGTAAAAATCGCGGCAAAACGCGCGTTTCTAAACGCCGGTTTCAGCTTTTAAAAACATGCGTCCAGCAGAGTTTGCATCTGCGTCTCGTGTGCATGAAGCCTTAGAAAACCAACTGATCTATGGTCAGGATCAAAAAGTAATACAATTAAAATAAGAATCTTCCTTTCAGTTTGAAAGGCCAGAATTATTCTTCAGGCATCTACTTCTTGAACTAAAATATATCCTACTTGGATGTCCCAATCCTGTAAATTTTGATGCTTTTGTATTGCTACACAGTTAAACTTTCAGTCTGAGTGATCAAAGGGAGATTGAGGAAATGCCTCTTCCTTCCTGCAGCAACTCACTGTCATCATTTTCACAATTTTCTTTCCCAGTCTAAGCACAATTACTTGCCTAGAGCTGTAGAAAACTTTAAACACTGAATGATAGATAGGTACAAGACATTAAAAAGGAGGATACGGCTGAGATGTAGGCAAGTTATTAATGCATACTTGTAGAGTTGGTGATAGGTACACTTAAGAGCGCAGACAGACAATCTGAATATCTAGTTTAGGAGACTTATTTTGCATGTCAGAGACCTTCCCATTGTCAAAAAAATAAATAAAAATTTAAAAACCTAAAAACCATTCTAATATTAGAAACAAAATAAAATGTTTACTTTACACCAGAGTGTTTTCCTTCCATCCATATACGTTTCCCTGAGGTTCCATTCACATTTGAGGTTTTGGGATCTTGGGCAGAACCGGTGCGATTCTGCCAGAGATCTCAAATCGCACTGCAGTTACAAAACACACATTTGGATGGCAGTCATTTTCAATGGCACCCAAACACGCATTGCAGTTTGCCATGATAATAGCAGCAGAACCACACCATGTTTTAAATGCCATTAAAAATGAATGACACCTGAATGTTTATTTTGCGATTGCAGTGCGATTTGAGATCTCTGGCGGAATAGCAGCGGTTCTGGCCAAGATTCCAAAACGCCAAATGTGAATGGAGCCTAACACAGGGGTAAAGATCTGTATTCTTGACAGAACAATCATTCACAGCCTTAATTAGAAACTAAGGTGAAGGAAATGAAAGACAATGCAGACATATAACTGTCAAAGTTGGCACATGATTGCAGTTATGAAGTTAAGATTTCCATGTGCATCTATGGACAGGCTGAGAGTCCATCACACCTCTGACTGTAAAGCAAGTTTCAAAAGTGCAGTTCTTTTAGGATGACCCACAGGCAGCCTGGATTGTGCCGTAGAAAGTTTGTAAGTTAGGTAGCTTTTGCTCTGCATTAAAGCTATCTTTTACAGTAAAAGAAGCTGCCATCTTCGCCTCGGTCTGATGTGCAATTGCCATGGTGCTGCACATCTGACGAGCTATGACATCAACCATATGATGGCTTGACAGTTTTGTTGTGGGCACAAGCAGCCGAGACAGTTATTCATGGCATTCCTTGAATGTAGCAGTTGTGGGAAACTGTTAAATCAGAGGGTTTAGTTCTGCTTCAAGACCCCTTTCACATTGGGGCCATCGGCAGCACTTTTCAGCCACTAGCGGCTGAAAAAGGGCTAAAAGCGCACACAAATGGCCGCTACAGCCCTTTGCCGGTGTTCTGTCAAAAAGCGTCCGGCCATCGAATAGTGTCCACCCCGCACTGCGCAGGTGCAGCGCTTGCATAGTACGGAGGAGAAGCAGACTCCTAAAGTCTCAAGAACAGCGCCTGCGCACTGAGTCCAGGTTGAAGCCCCACCATCCAAGAGGACATACGGTTGCTCATAGTAACAGTGCCCCTCCCGCGCTCGCTTCGCTCACCACGCTTCGGGCATGGCCTCGCTTCACTCAGCTATTTTTTATTCTAACGCTATGTCCACTTGGATGGTGGGGCTTGAACCTGGACTCACTGCTCAGGCTCCGTTTATCTTCTGAGATGTTCGGCTTCTCCTTGTCCTCCGTACTGCGCAAGCGCAGTACAGGGCAGACACTATCCGATGGGGAACCCTATTTTATACATCACCAGCCATTGATTTCAATGGGCAGGGACGCTTTTGGAGTGGTGTATACACAACTCCTAAAGCGCCTCAAAGATGCTGCTTGCAAGACTTTTTTGATGTCCTACCAGAGCACCGCTCCAGTGTGAAAGCCATCAGGCTTTCACAATGGAGTGACAGGAGAGGCGCTTTACAGACGTTATTTTTTGTGCCAACGCGCCCGTAAAGCGCCTCAATGTGAAAGGGGTCTAAGAGTGTATTCACACCTGTGAGTGCATTCACATTAACCGATAAGCTGTGGGAGGCAAACCAATTACAAGCAATGGGAGTTTGTTCATGGCGATTTGTAACATGTATCACAATTGACTCTTTCATGCGTCTGTGCCCCAACACATGGGTTTAAGTTTTGTATATGCGCGTGCGTGCGCGCGCGTGTGTGTGTGGGGGGGGGGGGGTATGTACTTGGGTGTAACTAACGTTTACAATAAAAATTAAAAAATTTACATCACTTTTTTTTACCCATCTCCAGGGGTGCAATGGATCAAAAAACTCACGGATCAGATCGTTCCTCAGATCAGAGTCATGGATCGGATCGTTTTGCGGATCAGCAAATAATTGAATTTGCAAAAACCTGTGAAAATTCCACCACCATATAGTCCCCTCTGTAATATCCACGTCATCTCCCCCACTGTAATATTGGAAGAGTATGACTGGGTATGGCAGAGTATTGGCAGAGAATGGATGGATGTAACTGCAATTGTCACAGAGCAGCGCTGTGGGCACTACAGATCCAGCCCACAGCGCTGCTTCCATCCACTCTCTCCCCTTCACTGTACAGATCAGTACACAGAGGGGAGAGAGGTTTGTTTACAAGTGATCGCTCCTTCATTTGACGGAGCGATCACATTGTAAAAACGGCCGCCGGGTGTACAAAGATGGCCGCCGCTCTGGAGCTAGTCCAAAGTCACGGCCTTTATGAAGGCTGAGGCAGCAGAGCGCTCCACGGTTTGCCGGGTGTACCGATCCGAACAGGTTGACCCGTTCGGATCACAGATTGGGGACGATCCTTTGAACCCCTACCCATCACATAGGGGACAAGAAGCCCTCATGTGATGATTTTTTTGGTGACAGGTTCTCTTTCATGAGACATGCAGGGTGCACTCCACTGAATGTAATGCAGTGCAAACTGCACTGCATTACATTACATTCTTCCGGGCCATGCATGTGTGGAAGCGATCGGCCAGCATAACCGCTTCCCCCTGACAAGTGGGCCTTGCTGCTTACCTGCAGCAGGGCTAAATGTATGGTTCATGCGTCAGACGATTCAAATTGTGCATCCCTGCAACTGTGAATGGGCTGAGAAAAGCCTGGGCATGAGGACAGTGGTGCATTTAGGTTTTGTGCTGCCCTAGGCCTAACTAAACTCGTGCACCCCTCAATTTAAATATGATCCACCCCTTCCTGTCAAGGCCACACCACTTCCTTTTCAAGAACCGCCTCGTCATCGTCATGTGGGGGGGGAGGGGAGGGGACAGAGAGGAACGCAGCATCTTTCAATATGGAAGGAGAGGGGGGTAAGGGAAAGAGAATCAGACCCCCCCCCCCCCAGCACATATCCTCTTAACCCCCTCCCCTCACTCCATGTGTGCATCTGTTATTTGCCCCCCCCTTCCCGGTTACTGTGTCCCCCTCCACTGTAAACTATACAGTACACAGACCTCAGATCAAAAGCACGGCTCAGTCGTGTCCCTCCTCTGTGGCTGCTCCTCCTCTGGCTGTGTATACTAGAACAGTGGAGCCGAGGAGTGTGCGTGTGCTATGGAAAGCCAATCACCACTTTAGGGACCCCGGGTGTCAGGTGTTCCAGGTGCCCACGCAAGCACACTCCTGTCTCTGAAGCTCAGTACCGGAACTCATGGGGGCACTGAGCTCCGGGATTCAGCTGTGTGGGTGGAGGGTACTTGTAGGGGGGGGCAGCTTTTTTGACACCAAGATGCAACACTGCGCGAGAAAGCAATTTCTAGTCGCTATTGTGACCTGGCGCCTGGGATTTGTTGAGCCCTGCCTTAAAGGCCCATTCACCCATTGTGAACACGCTAACAAGGCCCTACAAAAAAAAAAAAAAAAAATTAAACATTACCTTTTTTTCATAAAGTACAACACAACACACAGTGTATCCATTGTAGTGCTCTGTGGTGTATGATGCATGGCACTCCACTATAGTGTGTGTTGGGGTGCCTTTCACAAGTTCAATGGCACTACAAGCACACAAAGTAGATGCATTGCCATGCGTTGTGGCAATGAAAATTAATGCATGCATTTCAGGGCGTGTTGCCACAGACAAATGTGGGTGAGCCCTAAATGTGCCAGGATTTCATATATGGGACTATCACTTTCTTTTTATACCTACATATTGACATTAAGTCCACTGCCTGTTTCAATGTCAATAGGTTTTGGTTTTTTTTTTTTTAAGTAGCCAACAACATTTTTTTGTGACTAAGGCCTCATGCACACGAGACGCAGATGAAACCTCTGTCAAAAAAAAGCTGAAACGCGCGTTTAGAAACGCGCGTTTTGCCGCGTTTGCATGTCGCGTTTAGACGCGTTTAGACGCGTTTAGACGCGTTTGCGTTTAGACGCGTTTATAAAGATAACATCATGTAGACCCTCCCCAAGCTCTCAAAGCATTTTTTTTAACTATTTCTGCTATTTTGATCAGAGTGAGCAGCAGCAGCATAGAGAGCAGTTGTACACTTGCATTTGCCGTGTCACTTGCCACGGCACCTGCCACAAGTTGTGGATTGTCCACTTGCCACGTCACTTGCCACAAGTTGGGGATTGTCCACTTGCCACATCACCTGCCACGTCACCTGCCACAAATTGTGGATTGTCCACTTGCCACGTCACTTGCCACATCACCTGCCACGAGATGTGGATTGTCCACTTTCCACGTCATCTGCCATGCCACCTGCCACAAGCTGTGGATTGTCCACTTGCCACGTCACCAGCCACATCACCTGCCACAAGTTGTGGATCGTCCACTTGCCACGTCCCTTGCCACGTCCCCTGCCACGTCACCTGCCACAAGTGGATTGTCCACTTGCCACGTCACTTGCCACGTCACCTGCCACAAGTTATGGATTGTCCACTTGCCACGTCACATGCCAGTCACCTGCCACAAGTTGTTGATTTTCCACTTGCCACGTCACCTGCCAAGTCACTTGCCGCGTCACCTGCCAGGTCACTTGCCACGTCACCTGCCACAAGTTGTCTATTGTCCACTTTCCACGTCACTTGCCACTTCACCTGCCACGTCACTTGCCACAAGTTGTGGATTGTCCACTTGCAATTGCAATTGTTTAAAATATTTTTCTAATGGTTTTTCATCATTTGCAATCATTTTTGAGATTTTTAATGTAAAAAAAAAGGTCACCTTTAAAAACGCATATAAACGCAAACGCGGCTAAACGCGGTTGCCGCGTTCAGCCGCGTTTAGCCGCGTTTAGCCCCGTTTTGCGTCTGAAACGCAGAAATTTTTGTCTCTGAACGCATTTTTTTGCTTCTGGAAAAACGTGATTAAACGCAACTGCATATAAACGCAAAAAAACGAGACTGTGTGCATGGACACATAGGCTAACATTGAATGAGTTCAGGTGCAGTTGAAAAAACTGTCCAACTGCATCTGAACGCGCGTTTAACTGCGTCTCGTGTGCATGAGGCCTAAGCTGATGTATTCAATGATACCAGGCACTTTACAAACTGCACAATGCAGATCACAGTTGCTACAGCTAGCTTTTTAGGTTCACATTCCGAATTTGATGTAATTTTCAGTGCAATTACGTAGTGCAACTTGGATGTTTGAATATTCTATGGGACCAAAATTGCACTAAAGTAGTACAGGAACCTTTTCCAAAATCGCACAGTGCTGAGTTACATTGATGTAAATGGACACCATTGAAAACAATATGATTTGCATTGTCAATGCGATTAGTGCCATTTCAGATGTGATTTGAGTCGCGCAGTGTAAATGAAACCTAAAAGAAAAAAAACAAAAGAAAAACAAACAAACAAACCTAGAAAGTCTCTAAATAACCATGTATTGTATTATAAACACAGCTATTGCTAACTTCACAACACTGTATATCTAATTTGTTTACTGAAAGCACAGCCAAAAAACAAAGGTTTCATGAAAAAGAACCAAACAGCTAAACAAGATGAAATCAGTGGCCTACATACGGTATATTCCAAAACATATGGCACATCCTAAAGTCAATGTAATTATGAGAGGAAAAAAAAAAAAATAATAATAACTTGTCTGCAAAGTATCATGTGATAATATTTCAAAGGTCTAGTTGGAACACGAGTAATGACATTTTCTTATGATGAAGTCACACAGCAATCATAGAATAATCACATGGCTCAGAAGTCTTTGCTAGTTTTATGCTGCTTTGCGTGAGAAACCAAAGCAGGATTTTTCAGCATAACTCCATCTAAAGTATATTTTTATCTTTGCCTTCTTTTGCTCACTTATACCATCTGGGTTTTCTATGCCGGGGGCAAATATGGATTAGAAGACCACATTCTCCCACCAGTATTGAAAAGGCTTCATAGTTCAACATCCAGATTAAAATCAAAAAAGGTACACAGGTGCTTGTCTGTCTGCTTACACAAAGCGCTGTACACAGCGGACAAAGACTCACAACCAAAAAGCTTAGCATTCAACATTTAGGGCAATGTAACAGGTTTGCTTTACCGCACCCCACCCCCTCCCCCCCCCCAAAATATATGGTTACCTTTTCTTCACTCTCCTGCGGTTCTGTACCAGGAGCCAAAGGAAGTGGTCAGTACTTCTAGGTATGGAGAAGCATATGCCTCATGCCATGTGACAGGGCTAGGTCAATCAACCCTGTTACACGAGTCCTTAATACTGTGTAAATTCCAGCTTCAGAGACCCATAAATTACACTGTACAGGGATATTTCAGCCCCAGCAGCTGAACAGAGGGCTGTGGAAGCAAAAACAAGTATATGTGCTGCTCAGGTGGTCTATATTAAAAAGTGCACCTTCCTAGGCAAATTACAGGTTTACTTTAAACAATGTAAATTATTTAACCCTGATGGGTGGCAATTCTTCAGATGCTCTTTTACCTAAGCCAACTTCCACATTGTGTAGTGCCATGGGGCTGCAGTATAATTGCTATATTACTGAAGCACAAGCTATTGCTGGGCAGCTCTACCGGGAAAACCGAGCACAAAAGACTAGTCAGTATGCCCCCTACATTTTTAAAGAGTAGAGAGGCTGGTCAGAGCTCTCCCGATGACCGTTGGGTCTGATAACTTGGAGGATAATATTCAGGCCTCCAGTTTTACAGAATGGATGAAGCAGAAGCTAGATCGCTGTACTGCAATTCCTTAGATGATCTCACACTGTAGATGTACAACTGGGAGGATCAAGAGTACCTAGGCACTGAACATGCACCACTATTTTTTACTAGACAGATTAAAAGGCCAATTGTATTTTTCCCCCCATATTTTCTTTATTTACCAAGTCCTCTAATTAATGGCATACACATTATTCTTCCCACAAAAAAAAAAAAAAAGAGCTATTTGACATAAGAGCCATTTATTCCATGGAAGGGGGGCACTTTATTGCACTCTATGCCAATATCAATCTGTAGAAGTGAATTGCCGAATACCTTTAGTAGTCTCATGTTCTCCTATATGTGAGACATACCCCGTTTCCCCGAAAAAAAGACCTAGCGTTATTGTCGGTGAAATTAAGACCTACAAGTAACTAATGCTTATTTGGGGGGTGGGGCTTATATTGCAGCCATCTCCGGCAATCACGCTAGGTCGTATTTTGGGGAAACAGGGTACAATACAAGCCTACTTTGCCCCACCAAAGTCCTTGGCATTTCTACAACTGTATTATTCTGTTTCAATAAAAGGACAATGCAGACACTGAAAATAGGATTTAACATACATTACTGCATTTTTATACCATATAAACTCTCTGAATTCTGATGATTGCTACGAGTTACATAATTTCCGGCAAAGTTCAATTGATTATTTAATAAAGCCAGGTACCAAGATTGCTTGGTTCAGTAGGAACTGGCTAACTTTTGGGTACACGTGTACTCCTCTCTATTCAACAGAAGCCAGTCTAACGGCTGGCTACTGTTGAACAGCCAATCAGCACTTGCAGCCAATAGCTGAAACACTGATCTGTGTATTCTGACAGGGAAGGGGGGGAGCCCCCATTGTCAGGTTACAAATAGTGCGGCAGAGCAAACCCCCACACCCACATCAATTGGATGCAGGAATTGGTCAGGTTTTTTTCCCTTTCAATCCACTAGTTGAGTGGCAAAAAAAAAAAAAAACACACACACGCACCACAACAGAACACTGTATACCCTGCTTAAGCCTGAAAACTCAAATCCGATTGTTTTAAATTCAACATGCACCAGACACTCTTACAAAATGCTTTTATTAGATGCACAATGACCAAAGACAAAAGCAGTGTCATTTGAGCATCATTATTGGCCACTGAATAGAACTCAATGCAGACAGTACAAAGCTGCATGAAAAGCACCCGTGCAATCTCACACGTGCTAGCAAAAGAAAGCTACAGCACAAGCCATACAATTCTGCTCCAAAATACCCCTTTACGTTTTCAACAAAACAAACTTTGCAACTTCATGTGGGCACAAAACTAGAAGTATCTTACGAATTAATAACAAAAAATCCTTAGTCATAGTTTCATAACAGTAATCATCATGTGCCATTTCTAATGCTGCATTCACACATCTGCATTTTTATAAAGTGTGGTTGCTCTGCATTGAAGATGCATGTTATATGTTTTAACATCCACCCCATGAAGATATGTTTTGGTTGTAAAATGTATCAAATGCCTCATTCACATGAGTGTACTGCAGCATATAGCTGTGCAAGGGCTGCGTTTGTCCACATAGGGATGCACTGGCGTTTGGCGTATGCCTGTGCAGGCAGACCCATTCATGTCAATTGGGAGGCAGCTGCTGCACGGATACTGCTCCTGCCAATCTGACAGCTGTGCGGGTTCACAAAGTTGAGGGCATGCTGCTTGCATTTGGGGCCGGGCACCTATACAGCTGTCAAATTAGGAGCAATAGATATGTCCTTGCAGCAGTGGTGTCCCAATTGAAATAAGTGTGAACAAGGTCTAAGCAGATTGTGGTTTGTTTTTTTTTTTTGTTTTTTTTTAACAGACTGCACTAAAATAGAGACGTGTGGCTGTAGTTTAAATCCTTTGATTCAAATGAATTAGTTGCAGAGAAAGCAAACTTTTTTTGCTTTCCCTGCCATTTAAAAACACATTTATATTCAGAAAGCCAACAACACATTAGAACAGTTTACACTCAGAAATTCAAGCCAAGCATCTCTTTAGGATCCGTGCTGGTGTTCTACTAGGCAATTTCCCTATCAGGACCATTTGGGAAATGATCTCATGTCTATGAAGTATTTGCAGATACTGGGGGGCACAAGTTCTCAGGCAGAAGGAGCGATCCATGCTTTGCCCTACTAAGCAAGTGGTGGGGGTGTCCGTGTGTACCTCTCTTTCCAAAGAACAACCCAGACAAGAATGCTCAGTTAACACTCATGTTTAGGGAAATGCAATCAGACAAAAGGCGTTCAAGGATGAACTGAATTATTAAGAAGCATGCGATCCCTCATGCATCATGTAAATGATGACACAGAAGAACACACGAAAACAAGTCTAACTGCCGATGTACATTAGAGGAAGCAGCATTTCTTCAGCGCTTGAAAAAAAAAAAAAAAAAAAGAATCACAAGTCTCGGTATGCCCAACAGCTGGCTTATGAGTTGCTCAGGAAGTTGTATTGCCACCAATGACTAAAACTTCTCTACTTAAGCTCTCTCCAGAAAAGGAATACTTTAAAAGTATAACTGGCAGCTGTATGCCAAGACCAGTGGCGGAACTACCGCCATAGCGACACACGCGAGCGATATGGGGCCCGGGGAGGACAGGTAGCTCCACGGGTGAGAGCGCAAGGCTCCGCGGGTGAGAGTGCGGGCGGCTCCAAGGGCTGTCAGGCAGCTCAGTTGGTAAGACAGCTGGGTGGCTTGTGGGTGAGTAGGCTGGCCAAATCGGAGAGCTGGCAGGTGGGGGGAGCATAAAGATGACATCTCACCGCTTCAGCACCCGCCCTGCATCCCTGCAGTGCAGTTCCGCCCTCATTGTGCAGGCAACCACGTGAAGCAGCGAGATTACATCATCTCTCTTCTGCCTGACTCTGGGACACAGCAGGAAAGCAACACAGCAAGTGGCAATCTGTAATGTGTGGCAGGCGACGTGGCAAGTGGACAATCATCAACACGTGGCAGGTGACATTTTGCAGCGTGTGAGAAGCAACAATCTGCATCTGGTGGCAGGTGAAATTCCGTGACAAGTTGCATCTGGTGGCAAGTGACACGCTCAGGACTCCCACTGATTCCACATTATGGCGAGTTGAACTATTTCATTTTATATAACAGAACAGAAACTGGTTAGAAAGCATGGAGGTCAGCAATGTGTGTCCTTCAGGGGCGGCATACAGTATACTTTGATGTTCAAAATTAATATAAGCTGTTGCCTGGGTACTGTGCCACATGGGTGTGGTAATCTGTTGTTCAATGGCATTAGTTCATTTTTTTTTTCTGGGTGGGGCGGGCTGTTTGCAGGGTGGCCCAATACAACATTTTGCTATGGGGTCCTGTGATTTCTAGTTACACCCCTGGCCAAGACATGTCATTCTGGAAATCCAGGAAAGCCACAGCTCATGCACTACATCTGAAAACTCTCACCAACAATATCAAACACAGCTCCTAGGCTGGTATTTAATTCAAAAACATCGTTCTGACTTTTCAGCTGTAAATGAACTACTTAAGGACCGCCTCATGTAGATATACGTCAGTACTTTGAAGAGGGATAGCTTGGTAACGGCAGCAGCTGCTGCCACAACCGAGATATCCCTCTTTACAGGAGGCAGTCCCATGTTTGATAACTGTGGTCTCTGCAGCGGGTTCGCCGCGAGATCACCGCTATCGGCGGCAGAAGATGTGCCACCCTCCCTCCCTCCGCCGCTTACCGGTGCTAGCGATCGGGTCCTGCACACTGCTGGGTATGGAGACAAGTGAGGCTAAGATGGCCCCCACTCATCTCTATACCATAGGAGGGCGGAAGCAACGTCCAAACCTCACTCCGACCATACCTTTTTTTTTAATGTCATTTTTATTGCATTTAAGTCCAAATATGAGATCTAAGGACTTTTTGACCCCAGATCTCATATTTAAGAGGACCTGTCATGCTTTTTTTCTATTATAAGGGATGTTTACATTCCTTGTAATAGGAATAAGTGATCTCTTTTTTTTAAAGTGTAAAAATAAATAAGAAATTTTTTTATATATATATATATATAACACCCCGTCCCGACGAACTCGCACACAGAAGCGCTTATGAAAACGGTAGTCAAACCACACAAATCACATGTGTGACACATGTGAGGTATCGCCACGATCGGTAAAGCGAGGGCAATAATTCTAGCCCTAGACCTCCTCTAACACAAAACATGCAACCTGTAGAATTTTTTAAATGTTGCTTATGTAGATTTTTGAGGGTAAAAGTTTGATGCCATTCCACGAGCGGGTGCAATTTTGAAGCGTGACATGTTGGGTATCATTTTAAATCGGCGTAACAATATCTTTCACAATATAAAAAAAAAAATTGGGCTAATTTTACTGTTGTCTTATTTTTTTTATTCAAAAAAGTTATGATTGTAAGAGCGCTGCGACCGGCATTTTATTCTCTAGGGTGTTATAAAAAAAATAAAAAAATATATAATATTTGGGGGTTCAAAGTAATTTTCTAGCATAAAAAAAAATAAAAATAAAAAGATTTGAACATGTAAACACCAAATCTGAAAAAGAGACCTGGTCCTTAAGTGGTTAAGGGGTGCGATTGTTGCCATATTTACACCTGCGTTTGTCTGATATGTGAGAAAAGGAAGCCCCACTGAAAGCAAAATCCGAGGCCGTCAGCACTTACATCTAACTGCAGCCACTCGCAGGTAATCTCTAAGGCCCCATTCACACCTGAGCATAGCATTTTCAGGCAGAAAGTCACACAATTTTGCAGCGATTTTGTACAGGTCAAAAAGGTCACCAATGTAAAAAAGCAGAATGATGCCCATATCTGCCTGGGGGAAAAAAAAAAAAAAAGTTCTAGAACTTGTTTGAGCTTCTGGCTTCAGGCGTTTTGGAGTAGAGATGTGAACTCCATAGAGAATAATTGATTCATTTATTTTTTTTTTCCCCTCCAGCGTTTTGTAGCTTCAGGCTTCAAGCTACAAAATGCTCAGGTGTGATTGGGCCCTTAGGGTTGGTTCACACAGGGGCAACATGACTTTCAACACGACTTTTGGAGGCAACTTGGGCGACTTACAAAACGACTAAGTCGCCCCAGGCCAGGCGACTTTTGCCGTGGCCAGAGAATGAGCTCTGAAGGGGGAACTCCACGCCAAAGCACCTTGTCCTCATGTTGATGAGGACAAGGGCCTCTTCCCAACAACCCTGGCCATTGGTTGTCGGGGTCTGCGGGCGGGGGGCTTATTGGAATCCGTGATCCCCCTTTAATAAGGGGGCCCCTGGATCCCGGCCCCCAACCCTATGTGAATGAGTACAATGTACTCCTACCCATTCACCTGTGAAAAAAAAAAAAAAAATGTCAAAAAAAAAAAAAAAACACAACACACAAGGGTTAAAATAGTTTATTGCACAGCTCCGGGAGTCTTCTTCCGTCTTCGGGGGTCTTCTCGCCGACTCCTCCGCTATCTTCTGCTAGCTCTTTTACTAGCGGAGGAGCCCTCTTCTTCCGAGGATGCTGGGACTGCGACATCATAATGGGCGGGGACATCATCCAGTGATGTCCCTATATAAGTCAGCTCACGCCGCGTGTTCTGTCATAGTGAGCGGAGACAGCGACGAGGCAACATCTCCAGAAGAGAAGAACAGAAGATGGCGGCATCGGCGACAGAAGACCAGGCTAGAAGCTAGAAGAAGGCGCAGTGGCCCGGCAAGAAGAACCGAAGAGGGGGACAAGACCCCCGAAGTTGGAAGAAGAGGGCGGCAGCGGAGAAGTATGCCAGGCTCCTCCGCTAGTAAAAGAGCTAGCAGAAGATAGCGGAGGAGTCCGGCGAGAAGACCCCCGAAGGCGGAAGAAGACCCCCAGAGCTGTGCAATAAACTATTTTAACCCTTGTGTGTTGTGTTTTTTTTTTTACATTTTTTTCACATGTGAATGGGTAGGGGTACATTATACCCCATACTCATTCACATAGGGTGGGGGGCCGGCATCCGGGGGCCCCCTTATTAAAGGGGGCTCACGGATTCCGATAAGCCCCCCGCACGCAGACCCCGACAACCAACGGCCAGGGTTGACGAGAAGAGGCCCTTGTCCTCATCAACATGGGGACAAGGTGCTTTGGGGTGAGGGGCCGCGTGCCCCGCCCTTCCCCAAGGCACCCACCCATGTTGAGGGCACACGGCCTGGTACGGCTCAGGAAGGGGGGGGGGGTGCTCGCTCGTCCCCACCCCCTTTCCTGGCCGGCCGGGTAGCGTGCCCGGATAAGGGTCTGGTATGGATCTGGGGGGGGACCCCCACAACATTTTTTTGGCATACGGATTCCCCTTAAAATCCATACCAGACCTCTCGGAGGGGGGACACACGCCAAATTTTTTAAATAAATATGGCGTGGAGTTCCCTCTTGAGAGCTGATAATTCTGTGAGAGTCGCCTCCGTATAGACAGAGATCAGACTTTGAGGCGACCTCCATTGAAATCAATGGGTAACAGTCGCCTACAAGTCGGATTGAAGTAGTACAGGAACCTTTTCTGAAGTCGGAGCAACTTCAGTAGTGTGCATTAAGATGGCTCTCATTCACTTACATTGATTTTTACATGTAGCGCGACTTAAGGTGACTAGGGAAGACCTGAAGTTGGATCTGAGTTGCCCCTGTGTGAACCGGCTCTTACAGTCTTTGTTCAAGGTTGATCACCTGCAGGTAATAGCCGCATTACAACTACATGCAAGTGGCTGCAATTAGCTGTGGGAGCCAGCATCTGCTTACTGTTAGCCAGAAATGCAGGTGTGAATGTAGCCTTAGGCTGGCCAGACATTATACAATTTTCTTATTAAATTTTCCTTTAGATTTACCAGAACTGTATAATATGAGGTCAAACACTTTCAACGTGTATCCAATCAGGCAGGCCCTTGCACTAGGCCCTGGTTGAAGGAAAATCTAAAGAAAATTGAATAAGAAAATTGTATAGTGTATGGCCAGCCTAAGGCAGATGTAGAAGTGGCAACCAAAGATTGATCTTGCACAGTAGACCTCAAGTTAGTCATACAAAGAATTTTTGGCTGATTCAGAGGAATTGCTGGAAATTCTAACAGTGGACAGCCCCAAAAATTCTCAGCCAAACAGCGCTTGCAGTCAGTCAGCTGCACACATTGTCCAGGTATACCGATGGCCATCATTTAGAGCGGTAGACATCCTTCACAGAATACCATAGACAGCAGGGGGAATTCCTTTCATTTGCGCTGTACGTTTGGATGAAGGCATCAACAGGCTCTGAAAAAAATATACATTTTAGTGTACGGCCAGCTTTACAGTTAAGCAAGGCCCCTTTCACACATCCAGATCGCGGAAGGATGCGTTTTTGGACACATGCTTGCTCAGCGGGGATCGCTCTGTTGATCCCCTCTGAGCCGGCGGATGACTACACTGTGCATAAATGGAGCGGTCAGATCTCCGCTTTCCTCTATGGAGGGGGACCGTCTGTCTTTTTTCATCCAATCCGATGACGGATGGAAAAATAAAATAGGGTTTTCCTCCATCATCAGAAACGGAGCATAGCGGAGACTGATGTCAGACGTTCATCCGTTATCCCATAGGGATACACGTATGCTCATTTTTCATCCGAAACGATGGATGAAAAACGGACATACGGTCCGCCCATGTGAAAGGGGCCTGAGGCCAGGTTTACACTGGTGCGACAAACACTCCGACCTTGGGAGCTCATCAATGTTTCCCTATGGGAGCCGTCTTAACTTAAGGACTTTGAAAATGCTCCCTGTACTACTTCGGTCCGACTTTGATCCCTCCTTCTGCCCATTATCATTGAAGTCAGATCGCAGTCTTTCCTGATCCGACTTTTACATGCGACTTGTGCTCTGATGATCTGGGGGGGGGGGCCCCACTCCAAATTTTAAATAAAAAAAAACAGCATGGGTTCCCCCAAGGGCATACCAGGCCCTTCAGTCAGATTTTAAGGGGAACCCCCTACGCAGAAAACGGCGCGAGGTCCACCCAAAATCCATACCAGACCCTTATCTGAGCATGCAGCCCGGCCTGTCAAGAAAGGGGGTGGGGACCGTACCAAGCCCCGGGTGGTGATGTCATAAGGGGCGGGGTCACCGGATGACATCACCTGGTGACCACACCCCTTGCCTATACAAGTCGTTGCGCACCACACACACGGCATTACAGTGGGAGTGTCAGGGCTGGCTTAGCCCTTCCTTCTCTGGGCTGTCTGCTCAGCTGTCAGCTAATTGCCAGCTCTCTTCTCTCTCCACAGTTACCAACTGTTCCTGATGATGCTCGTCTGACCTGCCTACTTAAAGCCTTCCAGCTCACTTCACCTCTGCCTTCGCCTTTGTCACATCACTGAAACCATCTCATGCGGTTTGTTTAAAGACTGGCTTGCAGGACAGCACAGCAGTACAGAGACTCTCAGGGACAAAGCAGCAGTCACAAGGTTTCTCAGGAGGAGCATGGACCCGAGTAGCAAGAATTTTGTCACCCAAAAGGAGAAGTAAGACTGGTGTGAACCGTAGCCAAGATACGATCAGGAGGAATAATAGGAACTGGAACCGACTCAGACTTGAAAGGGGAGGAAAATTGTCATGACAAGGCACCAGCCCTTACATTCTTACCCGGTACTAAGAATGTAAGGGCTGATGCCTTGCTACGACAATTGTCCTCCACTTCCAAGTCGGAGTCGGTTCTGGTTCCTATGATTCCTCCTGAGCGTATCTTGGCTACGGTTCGCACCAGTCTTACTTCTCCTTTGGGTGACAAAATTCTTGCTGCTCAGGTCCATGCTCCTCCTGATAAACCTTGTGACTGCTGCTTTGTCCCGTAGAGTCTCAGTACTGCTGTGCTCCAGACTTACCATTCTCTCAAGGCAGCTGGCCATCCTGGGAA
Source organism: Lithobates pipiens (assembly GCF_037356315.1). Classification (NCBI taxonomy): domain Eukaryota; kingdom Metazoa; phylum Chordata; class Amphibia; order Anura; family Ranidae; genus Lithobates; species Lithobates pipiens. Next base: position 54,738,817 of record NW_027507685.1, on the reverse strand, counting down.
GAATCCACTCATTTGGGCCATTTCCCAACAATTCTGGTGGCCTAGTCTACGGGCTGATGTTACTGCCTTTGTAGCTGCCTGTCCTGTGTGTGCTCAGAGTAAGACTCCACAACACCTTCCAGTGGGCCTCCTACAACCCATACCCAATGGAGAGAGGCCCTGGACTCACCTATGGATTTCATTGTGGAGTTGCCCAACAAGGCAACACTGTTATCATGGTGGTTGACCGGTTCTCAAAGATGTGTCATTATATTCCACTTAAGAAGTTGCCTACCTCTAAGGAACTGGCTTCCATTTTTGCCAGGGAGATCTTTCGCTTACATGGGCTACCCAAGGTGATTGTCTCGGACAGGGGCAGTCAGTCAGTTTGTCTCCCGGTTCTGGCGAGCCTTTTGTGCACATTTGGGAATCCAGCTTGCGTTCTCTTCTGTGTATCACCTGCAGTCTAACTGAAACCATCTGCTGCGGTTTGTTTAAAGACTGGCTTGCCGACATCCCTTCTGGCTCCTTATCCTGCTTACTGTGCTCTACTTGGATCCCTGACTTCTGGCCTGGCTGACTACCCGATCTGGTTACTGGACTCTGGCTATGCTTGACTACGCTTTTTCCATTTACCTTTTTATTTTTATTAATAAACAAGGGTTATTTAATTGTACTTCTGTCTCAGCCTGATTCATGGTTTCCTGCCAACATCGGAAGAAGAGACCCCTGGAACTGTCTAATAAAATTAATTCAAAAACCGGTCTATTGTGGGTTTTTTTTTTTTTTTTACACCCCCCCCCCCCCATACTCTTTCACATAGGGTGGGGGGCCGGAATTTGGGGCCCCTGGATTCCAATAAGCCCCCCCCGCAGACCTCAACAACCAACAGCCAGGGTTGTCGGGAAGAGGCCCTTGTCCTCATCAATATGGGGAAAAGGTGCTTTGGGGTGGGGGGGCCGCAGGGCGCCCTCTGCCCAAAGCACCCACCCACCCCCTCCCCCCCATGTTGAGGGCATGCGGCCTGGTACAGTTCAGGAGGGGGGGTGCTCGTTTCCACTCCCCTTCCTGACCAGTCGGACTGCGTGCTCGGATAAAGGTCTGGTATGGATTTTGGGGGGGCTCCCACGTCGTTTATTTTTTCGGCGTAGGGGTTGCCCTTAAAATCCATATCAGACAAAAGGGCCCGGTATGCTCTTGGAGGGGGAACCCATGCCGTTTTTTTATTTAAGATTTGGCATGGAGTTCCCCCTCAAGAGTCATACCAAACACAGTGTCTGGTATTGGTGGGGATCCCGTTCATTAAAGTCAGACGTGTCTCTAATTTCAAGTCGCAGGGCAAAGTCGGATCCAAAGTAGGATGAGTGTCATGTCGCACCAGTGTAAATCCAGCCTAATGCTTAACACACTTCTACCGGTAGTAGAAATAGATTTATTAACCACTTGCTTACTGGGCACTTAAACCCCCTTCAGTCCCAGACCAATTTTCAGCTTTCAGCGCTGATGCACTTTGAATGACAATTGCGCGGGCATACAACACTGTACCCAAATTAAATTTTTATAATTTTTTTCCCACAAATAGAGCTTTCTTTTGGTGGTATTTAGTTACAGCTCGGAGTTTTATTTTTTGCTAAAACAAAAAAAAAAAAAATAAATCATGTTTTAATAGTTTGTTATAAAATTTTGCAAACGGGTCATTTTTCTCCTTCATTGAAGTGCGCTGATTAGGCGGCACTGATAGGCTGCATTGGTGGGCACTGATGGGCTGCATTGGTGGGCACTGATAGGCATAGTTAAGGTGGCACTAATAGGCACAGATAAGGCGGCACCGATGGGCACAGATAAGGCGGCACTGATGGGCAAAGATGGGCACAGATAAGATGGCACGGATGGGTGGCACGGATGGGCACTGATAGGTACCACTGATAGGTGGCGCTGCTGGGCACTGATGGGCGGCACTGATGGGCGGCACTGGGGTGCAGCACCTTTGAGGCAGATTGTGGGCACTGTGGGTGGCACTGACGGGGGGCACTGACTTTTTATTAGGGTGGCACTGCAGGGGGCAGGTGGGCGCTTGCATTGCTGGCCGTGATCAGGACTGATGTCCCGATCACGGCCGCCGGTGATCGGCTTTTTTTTTTTTCTCCTCGCGCTGTCAGCGCGAGGAGGAATACTAGCCGATTACCGGCTCCGTTATATCACCTGATCAGCTGTCATTGGCTGACAGCTGATCACGTGATAAGGGGTCGGGATCGACCCCTTGCACGGATCGTGATCAGGCGAGTCTCATGGACTCGCCGATCACAGAGCGTGCCGCACGCGCCCCTCAGGGGGCGCGCAGGCCGCTCGTACACGGGACTATGTCAATAGACGTAGTCCCGGAAAAGGAGATCCGCGCTGTAGCCGTCATTTGGCTATAGCGCGGATCTCAAGTGGTTAAAGAGAAGCTTTATGCTCCTACAGATTTTTTTGATTTTTTTTTAATTAGCAGCTACAAACCGTAGTTGCTTAGTTGCTGACTTTTAAAACATAAGGACACTTAACTGTCCAGGAATTCAGCGGCGTCTTCACAGCCAGTTCTCTACTGCGATCTCTGATTGGGCAGGCTGCAGGGGGAAGGAGGGGGGGGGCTGAACTTCCAGCTGAGTTAACCGCAAAATGGGAGCTGGTACCTGTTAAAACCAGACCCCCCCCCCCCAAAAAAAAGGCGGAGGGGGTAGAAGGAAGACAGGCCAAGGCGAAGCTTCCCCTTTTGGGTGAGCCTCTGCTTTTAAACCTCAGTCCAGGTGTTAGCCAGAAAATTAAGAGTTAACAACTTAAGACTTCAATGTGTTTACAGAAAAAAAACCTTATGGGGTTCACTCAGGGAATGATGAGACCACAAGGAGATAATCCCATACAGAAGATTTAAAGTGGTTGAAAAGGCTGAAGGTAAAAAAAACCTTCTCTGTGCAGCTTCCCCCCAGCCCCCCTAATATGCACCTGAGCCCCATTTTCGATCCAGCGATGTGCATGGGGGGCCTCAGCTGTCAGTCACAGCCAGCGAGCCAGTTAGGAGGGGAGTGGGGCTGGGCCATGGCACTATGTGTATTATAGATGCATAGAGCAGAATGCATTCTATGCATGATTGCAAAAAAAATAAAAAACACCTTCCGTGTGAAGCAGCCCCCCCCCCCCAACCCCCTAAATACTCACCTGATCTCCATCTCAATCCAGTGATGTGCACAAGAGCATTGGCTAGCTCCCACTGCTGTCAATCGCAGCCAGTAAGCCAATGAGGAAAGGTGTGACAGAGCTGAGCAGCAGCTCCATATCCCAGTGGACGTGCAGAGCAGTGGCTTGGGAGCATGCCTGTTTGGGTGTTCCCATTGCAATCTCTTGGGGCACTCGACAGGATGGAGGGGCCAGGAGCACTGGCAGGGAATGAAGAATGGAAGGATCAGGGCTGCTCTGTGCAAAACCACTGCACAGAACAAGCCCTTTAAGGGGTTAGCTATGCCTGGAGGCGGGGTGGGGCTTATGGCTACATGAGCCAATCACGGTGGTCACATGATCAAAAAAAGTCCAAACCGGCAACTTTCTGTGAGTCGCCAGTCACAAACAAGGCGCACGTTCTCGGCACAGCACTATTAGCGCTATTGCAAACAATTATGCGACAGCTTAAGGACAAAGCCTGGTGGCCGAGAAGCCGCATATTTGTTTGTCCTCTGCGCCAAGAGGTTAAAAAATTAAAAAAACATTTTTTAAAAAGTCTTTAATATCACTTTAAAGGTATGTGTCTGCTGCTAGACAGTTAAAGTACACGCGACAAAAAAAATGGAGCTGCCAATGCTGGCCTCCTTCAGAAAATGTCAGCTGCCTGGCTGTGTCAACAGTTTCTCCTGTGAGACGAGGAAGCGGAGAGAGAAGACCTGCAGCCGGGCACAGCGCTGGATCGCCGACAGGCTCAGGTAAGTGTTTAGAACCACGTTAAAGAAAAAGTACAGTGTGTTTGTGTTGCCCCCCACGTGACATACACTAATTTAGCATGTGTGCTGCGAGTAAAGCCAGGCTTCTGAATTTCCAGTGTGACAAGTTTTGGTAGCAAGAACAGCAGTAGCCAAGTGACATTGTCTCAGCAGAACATTCTACAGTATCTGCGGAAATACAACTTTCCCGGGTAACTGTCAGTATGATGGCCTGTTCACACTTGCGCAACATTTTAGAGAAAAATGAATACGTTTCGCTGTTGGGAAAACAAACACAAAACCAAAAAAACAAACAAATCCCATGTAAAGAAACATGAATGTCAATTGAGTTCAACAACAGAATTCAACCGCTCGTCCCCACCCCCTTTCCTGACCGGCCAGGCTGCGTGCTCGGATAAGGGTTTGGTATGGATTTTGGGGGGACCTCCACGCCGTTTTTTTCAGTGTAGGGGTTTCCCCTTAAAATCAAAATCAGCCCGAAGGGCCTGGTATGCTCTTGGAGGGGGAACCCATGACGGATATTTAAAATTTGGTGTGGAGTTCCCCCTCAAGATCATCAGAACACAAGTCGCATGCCAAAGTTAGATCAGGCAAGACAGCGATCTGACTTTGATCAAATTCAATGATATTCAATGGGCTGAAGTTGGATCAAAGTCGGACTAAAGTAGTACAGGGAGCATTTTCAAAGTTGGACCGACTTGTGTCAGACCAGTTAAGACAGCTCCCATAGGAAAACATTGATTTATACAAATCATGTGACATGAGCTCCCAATGTTGGAGCGTTTGTCGCACCAGTGCAAACCTGGCCTAAGAGTCATACCAGACACAGTGCCTGGTATTGTCGGGATCAAAGTCGGATCCCTGTTCAATGACATCAGGCGCATGTTGGCCTTCAAATCGCAGGGCAAAGTCGGATCCAAAGTAGTACAACTGTCGTGTCCTACCAGTGTGAACACACCACTCCTTCACCGCTCCAAAGATGCTTGTAGCAGGACTTTTTTTTTATCGTCCTGCTAGCGCACCGCTCCATTGTGAAAAGTGGCGCTTTTTTTCAGGTGCTATTTTTAGCGCTGTAGCACCTGAAAAACGCCTCAGTGTGAAAGGGGCCTTAAAGTAAATCTTACCCCAAGTGTCAACAATGAAGGAAGAGGACTAACTTTGGCAATTGAAGGTCTAAAAATATCAGCAATGAAGAGGACCGGCTAGAACAGTGAATGGACAACAAGTTTCAGCACTGTAGAGGACTGGCTGTGGTAGTTTTTAGAACTAAAGGTATAGGCAATAATTGAACAGGCCTGACTCTAGTAACCATAAGACCGAACGTGTCATCGCCACTAAAGAGGACTAACTGTAGGACTACAAGTGTCAGCTGTGAAAAAAAGAGGCCCAACTCTCACCAGTTCATTAAACAAAAGATGTCAGCACTGAAGAGGACTGTCTGCCAATCGTAAAACTACCAGTGTTAGCACTGAAGACTGTGTCTATTAAATCACTGGACTATAAGTATCAGCACTGAAGGAAGAGGCCCAACTCTCAGCAGTTCATTGGACAAATAGCATCAGCACCGGACGGGGACCTGTCAGCCGTGGGACTAGAAGTGTCAGAACCGGACGGGGACCCGTCAGCCGTGGGACTAGAAGTGTCAGAACCGGACGGGGACCCGTCAGCCGTGGGACTAGAAGTGTCAGAACCGGACGGGGACCCGTCAGCCGTGGGACTAGAAGTGTCAGAACCGGACGGGGACCCGTCAGCCGTGGGACTAGAAGTGTCAGAACCGGACGGGGACCCGTCAGCCGTGGGACTAGAAGTGTCAGAACCGGACGGGGACCCGTCAGCCGTGGGACTAGAAGTGTCAGAACCGGACGGGGACCCGTCAGCCGTGGGACTAGAAGTGTCAGAACCGGACGGGGACCCGTCAGCCGTGGGACTAGAAGTGTCAGAACCGGACGGGGACCCGTCAGCCGTGGGACTAGAAGTGTCAGAACCGGACGGGGACCCGTCAGCCGTGGGACTAGAAGTGTCAGAACCGGACGGGGACCCGTCAGCCGTGGGACTAGAAGTGTCAGAACCGGACGGGGACCCGTCAGCCGTGGGACTAGAAGTGTCAGAACCGGACGGGGACCCGTCAGCCGTGGGACTAGAAGTGTCAGAACCGGACGGGGACCCGTCAGCCGTGGGACTAGAAGTGTCAGAACCGGACGGGGACCCGTCAGCCGTGGGACTAGAAGTGTCAGAACCGGACGGGGACCCGTCAGCCGTGGGACTAGAAGTGTCAGAACCGGACGGGGACCCGTCAGCCGTGGGACTAGAAGTGTCAGAACCGGACGGGGACCCGTCAGCCGTGGGACTAGAAGTGTCAGAACCGGACGGGGACCCGTCAGCCGTGGGACTAGAAGTGTCAGAACCGGACGGGGACCCGTCAGCCGTGGGACTAGAAGTGTCAGAACCGGACGGGGACCTGTCAGCCGTGGGACTAGAAGTGTCAGAACCGGACGGGGACCTGTCAGCCGTGGGACTAGAAGTGTCAGAACCGGACGGGGACCTGTCAGCCGTGGGACTAGAAGTGTCAGAACCGGACGGGGACCTGTCAGCCGTGGGACTAGAAGTGTCAGAACCGACGGGACCTGTCAGCCGTGGGGCTCGAAGTGTCAGAACCGACGGGACCTGGCAGTCGTGGGGCTCGAAGTGTCAGAACCGACGGGACCTGTCAGCCGTGGGCCTCGAAGTGTCAGAACCGACGGGACCTGTCAGCCGTGGGCCTCGAAGTGTCAGAACCGACGGGACCTGTCAGCCGTGGGCCTCGAAGTGTCAGCACCCACGAGGACTGGCAGTCGTGGGACTAGAAGTGTCAGCACCCACGAGGACTGGCAGTCGTGGGACTAGAAGTGTCAGCACCCACGAGGACTGGCAGTCGTGGGACTAGAAGTGTCAGCACCCACGAGGACTGGCAGTCGTGGGACTAGAAGTGTCAGCACCCACGAGGACTGGCAGTCGTGGGACTAGAAGTGTCAGCACCCACGAGGACTGGCAGTCGTGGGACTAGAAGTGTCAGCACCCACGAGGACTGGCAGTCGTGGGACTAGAAGTGTCAGCACCCACGAGGACTGGCAGTCGTGGGACTAGAAGTGTCAGCACCCACGAGGACTGGCAGTCGTGGGACTAGAAGTGTCAGCACCCACGAGGACTGGCAGTCGTGGGACTAGAAGTGTCAGCACCCACGAGGACTGGCAGTCGTGGGACTAGAAGTGTCAGCACCCACGAGGACTGGCAGTCGTGGGACTAGAAGTGTCAGCACCCACGAGGACTGGCAGTCGTGGGACTAGAAGTGTCAGCACCCACGAGGACTGGCAGTCGTGGGACTAGAAGTGTCAGCACCCACGAGGACTGGCAGTCGTGGGACTAGAAGTGTCAGCACCCACGAGGACTGGCAGTCGTGGGACTAGAAGTGTCAGCACCCACGAGGACTGGCAGTCGTGGGACTAGAAGTGTCAGCACCCACGAGGACTGGCAGTCGTGGGACTAGAAGTGTCAGCACCCACGAGGACTGGCAGTCGTGGGACTAGAAGTGTCAGCACCCACGAGGACTGTCAGCCGTGGGGCTCGAAGTGTCAGAACTGACGGACCTGTCAGCCGTGGGGCTCGAAGTGTCAGAACTGACGGGACCTGTCAGCCGTGGGGCTCGAAGTGTCAGAACTACGGGACCTGTCAGCCGTGGGGCTCGAAGTGTCAGAACTGACGGGACCTGTCAGCCGTGGGGCTCGAAGTGTCAGAACTGACGGGACCTGTCAGCCGTGGGGCTCGAAGTGTCAGAACTGACGGGACCTGTTAGCCGTGGGGCTCGAAGTGTCAGAACTGACGGGACCCGTCAGCCGTGGGGCTCGAAGTGTCAGAACTGACGGGACCCGTCAGCCGTGCGGCTCGAAGTGTCAGAACCGACGGGACCAGTCAGACGTGGGGCTCGAAGTGTCAGAACCGACGGGACCTGTCAGTCGTGGGACTAGAAGTGTCAGCACCGACGAGGACTGGCAGTCGTGGGACTAGAAGTGTCAGAACCGACGAGGACTGTGTGTAGAAGTTGTGGGACTACAAGTATCAGCACTGATGTCAGTCCATGGTGGAGGGATCAGACATGTCATGTGGGGGGTTTCATCCCGTGTCCCCTCCCCCTCACGTACCTGTCGTGTAGCCCGATGCACAGCAGCTCCCCCCTGGGCACAGGGTAGTCCATGTCGGGCCGCCAGCACAGCGTCTGTCAACAGAAACGAAGAGTAAGCAGCCAGTTCCGGCCCAGACCGGTCACCCCGGGCGCCTCCTCCGTACCCTACCCCGAGCGCAAACTTCCTACCGGACACCTCGCCGCTGCCTCACCGTCACGCTGACGAAGACACCGCCTCACAAAACTTCTTCCTCCGCCACACAACAAACTGTCCGGCCGGGGCGGGACGACGAGGCGCGCTCCCGCTTTCGAGCGCGCGCTCCTGCCGTAAGCGCTTAGGCCTAACTCGGTGACGTCACCACACACCCGGCTCAGCAATCACAATAACGAACAGGTTGGGTGTCCGGAGACAGCGAGAAGGGGGCGGGGTTTATCGCTGGGTTTCTGTCTGATCAGGGCCAATTATCCAGAACACTATTGGAGGAGTGCGGGGTTGTAGGCGGAGTGTCGTGGCACGCCGTCTCGCTGATTGGATGGTTGGTGTTCAGTGAGGCTTGGAACCTGCTGATGCTGCATAGGAAGTATGAAGTGAGCTAAAATTAGCTCATTGGGTATAGCCAGTGGCGAGAGAATAAGAATGATTAAATCCCCGTGTCCTGTAATGTACAACAGGCTGGATGGCAGTGCATAGTAAAGCCACCTACCGCTAATTGAATCATAGTACAATTCACATGTGTAGAGCACACTGATCACTGTGCATTGTCATCAGAGCTCAACACAAGTTAGCAGAACACTGACCCATGTCATTTCATTGACCAAGCTTTGGCCTCTGAAGAGCATTCCTAAGTGGATCGTTTTTCAGAGAGCGTTTGCATAGCTCCCAACTGTCCCTGATTTCGAGGGCCTGTCCCTGATTTGGAGCAATGTCCCCCTGTGCCCCTTTCCTCCTCATTTATCTTTCATTTTGGTCTGATCTATATAGTTGTATATAAAAGGCACTTTTTATCTTTCAAATAGTGTTTCCCAGTGCTAAATCTTTCATCCAATTTCTAAATTGCTGCATTTGCAAATTTTCAAATCTAATATGAAGAATTAGTAGTGGTAAAAAAAAAGCACTTGTGGAATTAATTAACCTTTTTTTTGGTTAATTCTCCTTTAAGGGGGTGTGGCAGGGGGCATGTCCTATGCCTACCTACATTTGCTAGTAGGTGTCCTTCATTCCCATCTCAAAATGTTGGGAGGTATGCTTTGACTAGCGATGAAGATCTTACATCACTACCTTTTTTTAACCCATAAAAGCCCACACCACAACCACATGCACTGAACACGTGACACAGCCCTGTTCACTTGAGTGGGTCGCGCTCATTGGGTGAAGAAATGTCACCAGCACACCAAGGATCCCTCGGAAGGGTCCAAAGCTTTATTTACATGGACAAATGAGGTGTCATCATCATCATATGTGCTTCTGCACATTTCTGTGTGTGTCACTGTAAGACTGCTTTCAAACTGAGGCCCTTTACAGTCGCTATAGTGCTAAATATAGCACCTACATAGCGCCTGTAAAGCGCCTCTCCTCTCACTCCAGTGTGATAGCCCGAGTGGGGCACTGCGTTGTCAGGATGTTAAAAAAAAGTTCTGCAAGCTGCATCTTTGCAGCGCTGTAGGAGCAGTGTATAACTCTTTTTCGGCCGCTAGCAGGGGTTAAAATCGCCCCGCTAGCGGCCAAAAACCTACGCAAAAACGACAGTAAAATGGTTTACTGCCAACGCCCCAGTGTCAAAGTATCCTGAGAGTCAATTTCATGTGTGTGTGCCTGCCCATTCTAATTTCTTGCCCTTCTGAGTCCTGTCCCTGAGCTACTAACTATATTGAAAATAAAATAAGAAATATGTTTTTTACTTTGAAATCTACCTTAAGACCTCTTTCACACTAGTGCGCTTTTCAGGCAATACAGTGCTAAAAATAGCGCCTGCAAAGCGCCCTGGAAGAGGGCTTTCACACTGGAGCGGTGTGCTGGCAGGACAGTAAAAAAAAGTCCTGCTAACAGCATCTTTGGAGCGGTGAAGGAGCGGTGTGTATACCGCTCCTTCACCGCTCCTGCTCATTGAAATTAATGGGGCAGCATGGCTATACCGCTGGCAAAGCGCAGCTGCAGCAGCTCTTTGCAGCAGTTTTAACCCTTTCTCGGCCGCTAGCAGGGGGTAAAACCGACACTACATATACAGACACTAAAACGACGGTAAAGCGGCTCTAAAAATAGCGCAGTTTTAGCACCAGTGCCCGGACACCCCAGTGTGAAAGGGGCCTTAATCACATCACTAATTGCATACTGTACTTGTTTGTAGCCTAAATACTGACATTTACACTTAAAACTGTAATTTTGTAACTTTTAGAAATGCCAGTAAAAACTTGGCAGTGGCAGTAAATTGTGGATGTCATGTAAGTAAATTTCAATCTGGTAGGCTGGCAACACTGTGATGCAGAATGTTCAGTAAGGTAAGTGTATGTATATCCTTCTCAGAGTGAGAGGGCTGAATGTCACAGACTCACTACTCAAGGCACGCTAGTAAATGAGGTCAGCCAGCAACAACACAGCTGGTTGAGACAACTCAAGGCCACTCTCACTGGTGGCTGAACATCCTACCCTGGGTCACACAGTCTCACCACTAGCTACATGACCTTTAGGACTTTAGACCAGTGTGCATCTCTACAGAGACCTCAAGGAATTAATTGCCCCTGGTCGATCTTCCCTCATTTATCACCCACTTATTGACCCCTAAACATTTACTTACCCTCAGCTATTTTGTTGGAATAGTACCATTGATCCTTGGAGATCAATATGGACTACTTTGGGAAACCCTGCCCTAAATAAATTACATTTAGAGGTACATGTAGAAAGTAATGATTTGGCCTTATCATAACCCAACAATTGCTTTTAAATACAAAAGGCACATTTTTAAAAACACAGAGGTGTGCTTTACAAATGTGGAGCAGAACCTCTCACATGGGACAGAATCCACTGAGTTTGACAGGTACCTTGGAGGTGAGCCTGGTGTGCAGAGGGAGACCTCTCGTACAGCCCTGGTTCCAGGTTCACTGGAGTGGGAACAGTGACCCTCGGAGCACAGTGGGGTATAAGAGTCTGCAGGGGGATCAGAGCAGGAGGATGAACAATCAGAAACAGATAGGAAAAGCTCAGCATAGAAAATCACTGAAAACTGAGCATGTCCAGAGTTGCCACCAGAGCTGCAAAATCCCTAGCTGAATTGGGCACATGAACAGATGGTGAAGATAGAGAGCAGCAGGATCAAGCAGGTTTTTTTGCAAAATAGAGAAAATAAATCCCATAATGACTGAATGACTATGAACAGCATGTAATACAGCATTTATTGATAGTTTTTTAGGTTTAGTGGCACTTTAATTGAACAAGCTGAAATTAGAAGTTGATTGGTTACTATGCAGATGTACCAGTTTGTGGGTGCTTCAGTTTAAGTAAATCTCCTCCAAAGTGTTTTTTCATTATTCACAGTATTTTTTGATAATAGAAAACACCAATTTAAAAATAAAAGACTGAGAGATTGTAAATGTCATGGACACTGTTTAAAAATGTTAATACTAGTTATATTGTTATAATTAATATATTGTACGTATTTGGTCAATAAATACAACTTTATTGGTTAGGAGAAGACCATATTCATTTTTATTGACACATTTCTAGATTAATGGGATATATTTTCTTTTATATTGGTTTACAATTAGCACAGCACTTTTTTTTTTTGCAAGGGACAGCCAGTAAGGTAGGTTAGGAAGGAGGCCAGAGGGGGGAATCACATGGAGAACCAGTAGAGACAGCTGGATCTGGATAACAGGTTTAACCTCCCTGGCGGTATGATTATTTCAGATTTTAGGTGCTGAAAGCGGTACAATTATTTTGCATGAAAATTTGGAGTTTTATATTGTAGTCCTGTAATTCTTAGGAATAACTCAATTAAATCTGTCCAAACAAGTCTAGTAGACATCTCGGGTATGATACAGTTTGAAAGATGAAATCATAAATTATAATATAATAAATAACTATAAATAATTATACCAAATAATAATATAACAATAATAAAAATTATTCAATAATGTAATCAAATCAAAAACACTGAAATTTGCTCAGTTGCAGAATTGTCACTGTCATTACTTTTCAATATTTGATGACGGGTCTCCCCTCCCTCAATTCTGCGAGTGATTCTAATTTATTATCGCTGTTTTCTAGCTGGTCTAAAATAATTTTTGATGTAAAGGGACAGTTTTGGTTGCTATGGACAATCTCCAGTTTCCAGGCATAAAGAACAGTTTTTATAATATAAAACTGCATGCAGGGCACTGGGCACAACACTAGGGACAAAGGGGATGTGAAATAATTACATACAGCAATGTAATCTGTAAGATTACATTATATTGTATGTATACTGTGTGTTTCACTTTTTGAATTTGGCGCCGATCTCCGTCCCTGTGCGTCGCAACGCTCACAGGGAACGGAGATCAGCTCCATGATCAATCGAGCGGAGGATGAGCCACTCGTACAGCGGGAGGACATCGCTGGATCCAAGGGAGAAGGTAAGTAAACCTCCTCCTGCATTCAGCAATGCGGTCCCGAGTCTGGCTTGGGGTTACCGATTTTGATATAAAACTTCCACCCCGAGCCAGACTCGGGAATACCGCCAGGGGGGTTAAGGAAGCAAGGTCAGAGTAATACAGTATCTCACAAAAGTAAGTATACCCCTCACATTTTTGTAAATATTTTATTATAACTTTTCATGTGACAACACTGAAAAAATTACACTTTGCTGCAATGTTATAAAAGCTGAGTGCACAGCTTGTATAACAGTGTAAATTTGGTGTTCACTCAAAAAAAAACTCAACACACAGCCATTAATGTCTAAGCCGCTGGCAAACATAAGTGAGTATACCCCTAAGTGAAAATGTCCATATTGGGCCCAATTAGCCATTTTCCCTCCCCAATGTCACGTGACTCGTTATTGTTACAAGGTCTCAGGTTTGGATGGGAAGGAAGACTGTTAAATTTGGTGTTATCCCTTTCCCTCTCTCATACTGGTCACTGGAAGTTCAACATGGCACCTCATGACAAAGAACTCTCTGAGGATCTGAATAAAAAAGACTTGTTGCTCTACATAAAGATAGCCTAGGCCAGGGTTTCTCAACTCCAGTCCTCAAGGCGCCCCAACATATCGTGTTTTCAGGCTTTCCATTATTTTCACAGGTGATTTGATCAGTGTGATAACCAATCACAGCTGGTGATTGGGAAGTGGTCCTCCTGCAATCGTTAGTAGCTGGTGGTGACAACTTGGTCTCTGAGCTGGGAGAGCACTGTGCAGTGTGCACTCTGCACAAACACAGTAGCTCATATATATATATATATATATATATATATATATATATACGGCCCACTGTACAAAGTCCATACATCCTCTGGGATTGTGTGTAAAACTGATAGGCAGTCTCCTGCCACCCAATTGCCTCCACACTCCCCCCCCCCCGTACTGGCGCCCCCCCCCTTTCAGACCCTGCATGTCTCCTTAAAGAGAACCTGTCACCTGAAAATCATCACATAGGGGACTTTTTGTTCCTATGTGATGAAAAAAAAGGTTACATCCAAGCATAAAATCCCCCTCTCAAAAAAATGTTGAGGCCCCCACCCCCTCATATATGCATGTACAAACATAAAGGGGCGCCTATGTGTGAGAATGTTGCTTGTGATACACATGTCACATATATCTGGGCATGCTGGAGTAAGAGCAATAATTCCAGCACAAGACTGCTTCTGTAACACTAAACTGATGACCTATAGGGGTCTTTGAAGCGTCGCCTATAGAAAATATAGGGTACTGAAATTTGGTGCCATTTCACTGACGCACACAAATTTAAGGTTTGACATGTTGAGTATCTGTTTACTCGGTGCAACCTCATCTTTTAAATTTTACTAATTTGGGTAGTTTATTGTGTTTGGTTGCCCTAAAATTCACTTTAGTGTGTTATTTTACTGAAATTTAGCGTTTCCTAGACGCAAAATATCAAGTGACATAAAAAATTGGAACTACCACTATTTGATTTTATAGGGTGTCTGCTTTCAGAAAATATGTAATATTTGGGAGTTTTATGTAATATTCAGCCCTAAAAACAATTTTTAATCGCGTGTGCACAAAATGCAAAAACGGCTCTGGCAGTTATGGACAATTTTTCTTTTCACAAAATTGTCCTTTAAATCTTCTCCCATCTTCTTGCAGGTACATACCTAAACACATATTTAGCCCTATTCACAAGATCTTCACTATATGGCATTACTTCTTGTACCAAAATGTTTTCTTAGTGCTAGTGACAGTGCATAGCTTGATCACGTCCGTATAGTGACAAAACGCGTAGGGAGGAACGGCGTGCTGATGTCACCGCGTTCTACGCCAGACCCAGAACTGCGGGCGCTAGCCAAGAGCCGGCCTGCTCGATTTTGAAAATTGCCTTTACGTTCATTGAACATGTGAGTTTATTTGCTTTTTATCTGTACAATAAAAGTCAAAGGGTTTTATGCTATGCGAGTGTCCCCTTGTCTATTCACATGGATTGGGTCATAATCGCTTAATCATCTGGATTATTTTGAGAGAGAGGTCCGGCGTAGTTCCCTGGGGTGGTTTACCTAGACCAGTGATGGCGAACCTTGGCACCCCAGATGTTTTGAAACTACATTTCCCATGATGCTCATGCACTCTGCAGTGTAGTTGAGCATCATGGGAAATGTAGTTCCAAAACATCTGGGGTGCCAAGGTTCGCCATCACTGACCTAGACCATCTATATTTGTGATCCTTTGATCTCACTTAACAATGAGATCTTAGGCTCTGGTAAGCGGCCCTAATTACTCATTGGTGGAGGTGCTTCATCTGATTCCTTTCTACATGATTTTTTGTCGGTGTTAGGCCCCTTTCACACATGCGGACGATATGTCCCTATTTCATCCATCCGTTTGCGGATGAAATACGGGCATACATTCATCCCTATGGGATAGCGGGTGTCTGCGGATGAACATCCGCAGACACCCGATTTCGTCCACCTCCGCTACTGTCTGATTCTGCAGACGGAGGAAAATCCTATTTTTCTATCCGTCTGCAGAACGGATCGGATGAACACGGACAGACGGTCCGTGCGCATCCGATCCCCATAGAGGAGAGCGGAGAGCTGACAGGGCGGTCCCTGCACAGTGTGCGGAGACCGCCCTGTCCGCAGCCAGCTCAGCGGGGACAACGGAGCAATCCCCGCTGAGCGAGCGGATCATCACGGGGCGGATCATTACTGATCCGTCCCGTGTAAAAGGAGCCTATGTCTTCACTTCACAGTGGACTACCTACTATTTTGGTTTGTTATAACCTATGGGACTTATTTGGACTATTATTCTTTTTGTTTACACACTGAATTAATTTAGATTTTTGTTATGCTTATTTAGTTCTATTTATGCTTATGTATTTTTTTACATAGGTAATTTATCAATTTTTATTTTTATTTTTTTGAAGTTATTCCAATTAATTTATATCAATCGATTTATTGATTCTTGAAGGAGTACACCTGGCGGTGTGAGTCTGTATTATTTGATGTATGTGGTTTGATTTTTTCACATTCAAATAAGGCTTGACTGTGTTTTTCATTTTATCCAACCTATTTATACAATTAATTTATTTATTCACTTGATTTATTTTACATTATTTATTTTGCACTGGTTGTTGATTTATTTATTCACTTATATGAACACATGTGGGTAGTAGTACATAACATCAAGAGTATTTTTCTTGGTTTCTCTATAGAAATAACTTTTTTCATTTTATTCAGCGCAGCTCTCCATTGTATATAGTGCATAGCTTGTGAATTTTTAGCTCCAGCAATTGCAGTAAATTTCAGAATCACATACCTGAATAAAGATTGAGGTGACGGGGGGTTTCCCTTACACCTTCGGTCCAACACCCCCGGAAGTGGTGGCATTTAGGGTCAAAACACAGTTGAAACACAGCCATACAATGTGTTACGGTAACATGCATTACTGTAATACAAATTATGCGTTGCCGTGTCTATCATTTTGAATCCCAACCTAATGCACTGGTGAGCATTTCCTATGCATATGCATTGCAGTGCACCACAATGCACAGTAACACACTACCATGCACTCTGGTACGCTGTATTGAAAAAATTGATTGGCTGCCTTAACGCAAAGCACGTTAATGCAAAACACTGTGCATGTTAACATGAAACCTAAGTCCCTGTACACACGGTCGGAGATTTCCACAACCAAATCCGTCGGATTTTGTCCGAAACTGTTGCATATACACGGTCGGACAAAGTTGGCGAAAAATCTGATCTTTCAGAACGTGATGATGTAATTTCGTTACGATGGGACTACATTCAGACTAGTAGCCAATAGCTTTGATGTAGGAATTTGATCTGAGCATGCGTGGCACTTGGTCCGATCAAAATTCTCTACACATGATCGGAGTATGTCCGATCGGACCAGTTGGTCGGGAAATATTTCCAACATGTTGGAAAATTGGGTCCGACGGATATTCCGACGGAATCAGTCCGATGCATACCACACACAGTCGGATTATCCGATGACACGGTCCGATAGGACACATTCCGACAGATTCTCCGACCGTGTGTACAAGGGCTAAGAATGAACAGGTCTGAATGGTAGGGTTGCCATCCGTCCAGGATTCACCTGGACAGTTTGGGTTGTGAATCAAGTGTCCGCGTTTCAGGCCACCTGAAACCCAGACACAATATCCAGAATAGACTGTGGCTCCAAAAGTAACCAAGTGCCACAACCGCTGAGTGCATAGGAGTGCACAAGGACCCCACCCCCATACACAGACAGGAGGGGAGAGAGGGCTTGATCTGCTCCTCTTCCTTCTGCCCCTACCCCTCTGTCTGCCCACCCACACTCCAATCCCTGGCATCCTGTGCCTCAGGAAAGGGATGTGTTGGCTGGAAGTTTGAAGATCAGTGACTTAGATACATCATGGATGAAAGGCTTTGATGCCTGAGCCTCAATCCTCGGGTGAGTTAGCTTACCATCCAATGTCTGTTACTGAAGTTTCCGCCCTTCCTCCCTTCTCTCTCCTGCCTCCAAGTGAGTGAGTACACTAAAGAAAGGTGTAAAGGGTCCCCTGTGGACTCTGATGTAAGGGGGGGCTTTGGGATCCCTAATTTAAGGGGAAATGCTAGGAAATCAGATGTAAGTGGGAGGTTTGTTGAGCAGAAACCCCCTTACATTAGAGTTCCCCTTTACACCAAAGTCCACAGCGTCCCCCCTTAAAAATAAAATGTTGCTGTACGTGTCCAAAGTGTTCGGGTTTGGCTTGAAGAAAAGATGGCAACCCTACTGAATGGGCCAAAAGTGTAAGGACAAGGAGTGGCACAAGTTAAGACAGGAGACTCAAAAATAAAACACTTCTCTACCTAGGTTGAACGGGTCCCCTTTTTCACACCAAGCCCCATGGCAGTTATGCTCTTGATAAAGGAATACAATATCATAAAGAGAACAAAAACAAATACATAAAATATATAGTCTTCATCATAATTAAAAACAAAATATTAAACCTTGTAAACAAAAATTATATTTAATGCATTCAAAAGCAACCAGTCAGAATATAGGTCAAGTCTTTTTTTCAGAGAATGGAAACTAATGTTGATGTATTACTACAGGTCCAAAAATTTAAATAAATCACATCATCAGGGATCTGATACATACATATATGTTAGTTATTAAATTAATACAAATTATGCATTGTTATAAATGCACATACATATTTATTAATTGGCAATTGAAGTACTTTAAATATAAATATGCATAGGCTTCTATTCACTGTAAGTGAAATCTATAAAAAGATGGTTTTGAAAATGGCAAATGCAGACAAATTATGACAAATGAATATTATGCAGAGGAGAATGAGGTCTTAATTATATGTATCCCTTGCCAATGGCAATATAAATAAGCTAATTATAGCATAGTAGGTTGTGATCATTCTAATGTGCTATGCATCATTATCAGATACAAATCACTACACCGGAATATGATTTTGAGTACTAACACATTCCCAACATGCTTTGCAATATACACAGCAAGGACATCAGCTTCATTTTTGTGAAATAGAAATAAAAATATGTTGAAAGTTACATTTTTATTTAACCTCCCTAGCGGTATGATTATTTCAGATTTTAGGTGCTGAAAGCTGTACCATTATTTTGCATGGAAATTTGACATTTTATATTGTAGGCCTGTAATTCTTAGGAATAACTAACTTAAATCTGTCCAAACCAGAGTCTAGTAGACATCCCGGGTATGATAAAGTTTGAAACACAAAATCATAATTTATAATATAATAAATAACTATAAATAATAACAAATAATAATATAATAATAATAATACTTTTTATTCAATAAATGTTAGTAAACAATATAATCAAAAACACTGACTTTTTTTTTGGTCAAACAAGGGTGCAATATTAGTAGTCATGTTACTTCAGTAAACATCCCGGGTATGGAAAATTTTAAAACATGGTACAGCACAAAGTCCGATGTCACAGTCAGGACAGTAGAACCTGGTTTCTATTCTGATTTTCCTTCCAGTGTCGTCACACTTAGAGCAGCAAACCACACACATCCTTGTGGGTGCTGACTTCTTTTCCATTGGTGGAATGTGGTCCATAAAGTGACGACCAGTCAGGCGTTCTTGGTTCACAACGCCAGCAGCACAACGTCCAGATCTATTTACAGTCGGTGTTTGGTGCTTGAGAAATATACGTTTGGCAACTTTCCAGATATAGTGCGCATGAACCACAGGCTTATCACTCTATTTTAGAAGAATGAAAGCTTTCCACAGGAACTGTTCAAGAAGATGCCTGAAGATTTTTTTTGTAATTTTTTTTGTTGCTTTCTCATGGCTGGATAAAAAGTCATGGCTTGGTCAGCTCTGTCAACACCTCCCATGGTGTTGTTGTAGTCCATCACGACTCGTTGTTTCATTACGTCGTTTCCACCTTTTGTGTGTACCATGACAGTAGAGGTGTTGTGAATAGTACTCATTAGGCACAAATCTTTTTTGTCGCATTATCTCAGTGCCATAATTTTGCCTTGCTGTCAGGCAACTATTTCTCCTGCCTTGAGCTTTTTATTGCCAAAGGTTGGCGGCATGTCAGGCCATATGCTTCCATCTTGTGCTGTAGAAGGAACTCATAGAGTTCTGAAGAAGTTTTAAAAATTATCTGTGGTTACACAGTAGCCCTGATTCAGCAATGGCAATCAAAGCAATCAAAGTAAGAATGCAAGTGGTTGCCATTCCATAATTACGGAATCTTTCATTGAATTTGGTTCCTTTCCCGATGTAAAGGACCGAATTCCATATGTAACCAGTGCTAAATTCACAGAGCATGAATGATTTTATGCCAAATTGTGCTCTCTTAGACGTGTTATACTGTATCCAGCTTAGTCTTCCTTTGTAGGAAAATTAGCAAATTCACTAATCCAGCTGAGTCTTCCTTTGTAGGAAAATTTGCAAATTCGCACCAGAGCCGCATCAGACATATGTGAATATAGAGCCTGTCATATTCTCCTGCTATTGTGAATTGAATGCGGGGATCCCGCATCCAATTCGCAATAGTGTGAACTCGGCCTAATAGTTAGTGAGATCAAATCGACATTCATTTTAGACCATAGTGACAAGAAAATTCAAAGAAGTTGGAAAAAATTTCTGAAATGAAATTGGAACTGTGAATGTGTTTTTTGGTCATATATATATAATAAACATGGGGTACCATTCAATAGCGTGTGGGAAGGTTCGGGTTGATGCTGGGGGCAGAAAACACAGAATCCAAGTGCAGTAGCAAGAATATATTGTAACAGAAGTCCAACAATACAAGACTGACCTGACAGGAAGGCAACCCAACTGAGAGCCCTCACAAGTTGTGGTAACAAAACAGCAGCAGAGTGATGGACCAGCATCTGTCTTTAGGAGCATAATGTGGCTTGGCTAGTCTGCCCCAAAACAGGGAGGCTCCCTGGATAGATGGTGTGTCCCTGCACTTTCTCTACTCCTCTGGAACCTTTCTCTGACGCTACACCACTAATGCAAAAAATAATATAATACAGAGAGTCCAAAATTAATTTATAAAGTGTCCTTCCAGTGAGATTAACAGCCAATGTCACAAATGAAGTGCAACCTCCACTGCAAGAAATGCACGCTTACCAGCTTAAAGTGGTTGCAAACCCTTACAAACCACTTTGACCTACAGGTAAGCCTAGATTAAGGCTTACCTGTAGGTCCAAGATATTTGCCCGAAAACAGGCACCGCTGTCTACGGCGCATGCGCCGTAGACAGCGGCACGCAGGCGCACTGAGCGCGGCATTCTCAACGACGGAGCTGCCACGCGTGTTGGCTCCCGTGCGCATGCGCGGGAGTGACGTCATCGTGGCTTCGCCGAATGACAGCGGCGGAGCTGCGAGACCCCACCAAGAAGATGGATGCGGCGGACTACAGGGGACAGCGGCGACTTCGCTGGCTCCTGTGTCAGGAAAGTGACACATAATGGACTACTATGCGATGCATAGTAGTCCATTATGCTTTGCCTTTGCAGGGAATGAAAGAGGAAGTAAACTCATTAGGGTTTACTTCCTCTTTAAGTGGACCTCTTGTTACAGGAGGTCTTAATCGCTTGCAGCTAATACCCAGCCAGGGCCTTTGCCCAAAAAGGGGGATAGACAGATGACATATCCCACCGAATATGGATTTCCCAAAGCACAGCTACAGCAACACTGGTGTTATTGACTCTTCCGGAACATTCCACAGAGCTCGTAGGCACGAAGTCCTCCATCAGAATAGTATGCTAATAGAGGTTCCCCATAAAGATATAATGTTTGCCATAGTGTAAAACCATCAACTTTAATGAGACTTAAAAAATATGTTGCACTTACATCAAGAATACTTGTATTAAGCATGAAATGGAAAAATCTGTCCAGCTATAGCAACAACGTCCATCCTTCTGGGATCACATGAAGTACGGTGACGTCCGCAATGCATTTCACCACACTTTGACCTCATTTTGGGGCACCTACATCGCCCTAAATTGCTCTACCAACATTGCCCCTGATGTTGACCCCTTCCCTGCCAGTATCTTTAGTACAGTGACAGTGCATTTTTTTTAGCAGTGATCACTGTATTGGTGTCACTGGCCCCCAAAAAGTGCCTATCCTTATGACTAAGCTGCAGGGGTGGAGCGAAATGTATTTTGGGCGTGGCCTGGTGGGAGCCCAGGCTGAGACTGTCACTTGCAACTTAACATACCTTGTATGTATGTGCGGCACTGGGGATTCCTTGTCACTCTCTTGTCTGCACTACACCACACAAGCCTGAGCGGCACCCTAATTTATCGTGGGTCATCCCAAAAAGTGACACTTAGTGTCAGATTTATCTGCCGCAATGTTGCAGTCCCGCTAAAAATCGTTGATCGCTGCCATTACAAAAAAAAAAAATTCCATAAATCTATACCATAGTTTGTCGAAGCTATAACATTTGCGCAAACCAATCATTATACCCTTATTGGAATGTTTTTGACCAAAAATATGTAGCAGAATACATATTGGCCTAAATTTATGATTATTTAATTTTTTTTATGTATTGTGTATGTTTTATAGCGAAAAGTAAAAAATATTTTTTTTTTTTTTTCAAAATTTGTTTATAGCACAAAAAATAAAATCCGCAGACGTGATCGATTACCACTAAAATGTATTTGTGGGGGAAAAAAAGACATACATTTTATTTGGGTACAGCGTTGATTGTCAGTTAAAATGACCTGGTCATGAAGGGGGTAAACCTTCCAGAGCTGAAGATGTTTATATCAGAAGAGCTATCTCTTCATGGCCACCAATCAGATTCAAACTTTCAGAGCAGGTCTAATGCTGAGCAGAAGTAATTCCAACTTACTTAAAATATATTGTCTTAATACATGGGATTTCTTTGTGTAGAAAATAATTCAAACTTTCTTTGGCTGACAGATTCTGACATTTTCAAGCTAACCGTTCTGCTCTTACTCCACTACGTTTTACTTGCTCTTTTCGCATCGAAAGATAAGTGAAAGAGATAAGAGTAAAGCTCACATGTACTCATTTGGCTTCCTGAAACACCAAGCATGCTTTATTGTGGAGTGGTGGCATTATTTTCCAAATGTGGGCCTAGGCTGATGTTGAAGCTTTAAATTGCCTTTGACTTTACTTTATTTTATACCCATCTGGACAGGAGTCAAATACAGCCTTCTGCCTTCAGACCATATTAACGTGTCAAGGCTATTTGATTTGGTGCAAAGCTTCTGCTAAGTTTGAGTAGTGTCAATCAAGGCCAGACACACTTTTAAATTGCTTCGCGACTATGTACTCCACTGGCGTGGGCAAGCTTCTCAGTTGCTCTGCCTAGACATTTCCTGAAAAATGCCTTTCAAATGACATAGAATTATGTGCCACTTTGTGTTGGTCTATCATAAAATCCCAATAAAATACATTTAAATTTTTGGTTGTAACATGATAAAATGTGGAGAATTTCAAGAGGTATGAATACTTTTTAAAGGAACTGTATATAACGATAGAAAATTTGGTTTATGTGATGCAATAGAAACACTGTTTATATGATAATGGTTTAGAGCTGGAGTTCCGAAGTTTTTTTTTTTTTAAAAGCTAGCAGCTACAAATACTGCAGCTGCTGACTTTTAAAATAAGGACACTTACCCGCCCAGCGCGCCTGCGATGTCGGCACCCGAAGCTGATCTCTCGATCGTCTCTCGGGTGCTGCCGCCGCCATCTTGGGTATGGGAATCAGAAAGTGGAGCCGTGTGGCTTCACTTCCCGGTTCCCTACTGCGCATGCGCGAGTCGCGCTGAGCAATAAGGATGGTCCCCGCTGTCTCTGGGATCCGTGTGTTTCCCAGCAGACAACGGGGGACCTGCGGAAAGGGGCGTAGATTCTGCAGAAAGGGGCGTACATTCTGCAGATATCTATGCCGGAAGTGGGTGCAGATACCTGTACTGTACAGGTACCTGCACCGTGCCAATTGTGGCGCCGGAGGGGGGGAGGGTTCCAATGAGCGGAAGCTCAACTTTAGGGTGGAGCTCCGCTTTAAATAATATTTTTTTTGGGCACACATATAGCAGTCGTAAAGGCATACATTTGCTTTTCTTAAAATAATAAACATGTTATATTTACCTGCTCTGTGCAATGGTATTTACCAGCGTGACCCCTTATCTCTTTTTCTGGGGTCCCCTACTGGCACTTTCTGCTCCTCTTCTATGAGTGCCCCTCAGCAAGCTGTGTGCTGATAGGGCATTCGTGCAGGCATGCTCCTGAGCCAGGCTGTGTGCGGCCATTAATACACAGCGCAAGTCAGCCACACCCCACTCCCTCTTTACAGGGTTTGATTGACAGCAGTGGGAGCCAATGGCTTCAGCTGCTGCCTGTATGTCCTATGAGAAGAGAAAGCAAAAGGGCAATGCCGCTGAAGATGGTGGACAGGGACACAGGTCCCTGTCCACACTTCCGGAAGATGGCGCCGCGTTGCTGTCCCGTGGAAGTTCAGTTCGCCTCCTCCTTTCTCCGTCACCAGGCCAATTAGGAAGCGAAGTGCGCATAGCACATGTGCATTAGGGAACCGTCTGTGAAGCCAAAAGGCTTCACTGCCAGTTTCCCTTAGCGGAGATGGCGGTGGCAGCACCTGACAGCCAATTCGAAGATCAGCTGGGGTGCCGGCATTGTGGGCTCCATGGACAGGTAAGTGTCCATATATTAATGAAGCAAATGTGTTTATGGTTGTGGCCAAAAAGCTCAATTTTGGTCTCATCACTCCAAATGACTTTGTGCCAGAAGGTTTGAGGCTTGTCTCTGTGCTGTTTGGTGTATTGTAAGTGGGATACTTTGTGCCATTTGCATAGTAATTGCTTTCTTCTGGCGATTTGACCATGCAGCCCACCTTTCTTCAATTGCTTACTTATTGTTCATCTTGAAGCAGTCACACCACATTTTCAGAGAGTCCTGTATTTCACCTGAAGTTATTTGTGGGTTTCTCTTTGCATCTCAAACAGGTTTCCTGGCAGTTGTGGCTTAAATTTTAGTTGGTCTACCTTACCGTGGTTTGGTTTCAACAGAACCCCTCATTTTCCACTTCTTGATTAGAGTTTGAACACTGCCGAGTGCCGATGGGCATTCTCAATTCCTTGGCTATCTTTTTATATCCCTTTCCTGTTTTATACAGTTCAACTACCTTTTCCTGCAGATCCTTTGACAACTCTTTTGCTTTCCCCATGACCAATGCCGCGTATCACTCTGTGCTCAGTGCTCATTGGCCAACGGCCCCGTATGGTACAGCAAGCGCTGGACTTACCATTGGGCTTGACTGGGCTCAAGCCCATGGGCCCCACCCAATAGGGGGCCCTGCGGGCCACACCGAGATACATAGCCCAGTGTACTCAGCTCCGCTGACAGTCACGCCCAGGCCCGCCATATGATGGACATAACACAGGGACTGGGCGTGACTGTGAGCCGAGCCGAGTACACTCGGCTACTCTCGGCTCCGCTCAGGACTGCAAGAGGACCCGAGAGCCGCTGAGAGGACCCCCAGAGCTGCCGAGCGGACCCAAGAACCGCCAAGAGCTGCCAAGAGGACCCGAGAGCTGCCGAGAAGACCCGAGAGCTGCCGAGAAGACCTGAGAGCCGCAAAGATACACAGGACTCTGTATCTTGGCAGCGCCATTTTTAAACTGCAATGACAAGGCTGCAAATGACAAGGCTGCAAATGATACTGGGGCAAGGCTGCAAATAACAAGGCTACACTGACAAGGCTGCAAATGACACTGACAAGGCTGCAATGACACTGAACAAGGCTGCAGACGGATGGGCAAGGCTTAGATGGACACTGATAAGGCTGCATTGATGAGCATTTAAATGTAAGTTTTTTTCCTTTACCTTCCCTCCTAAAAGTTTTTTTCCTTAAAATTCCCTCCTAAACATGGGGTGCGTTTTATACGCCTGCACGTGTTATATGCCAATAAATATGGTAATGTATAGAAGGTAGGGCCCAAAAGTGACTCAAGTCAAGGGCCCCCCACCACCCTAAGTCCTGCCCTGGGTACAGGCACTCCTCACTTAATGACCAGGTTCCGTTCCAACGACCAGGTCATTAAACAAATTGATTGTTAAATGAGGAGTCGCAAGTAATCAATATTTTAAGCATTCTTAACTACTGTACTGTATTTTGAAAAAAAAGGTCTAGACACACAACTCCAGCTCAATAACATTGTTTAATTTGAATAAGTACAGAACACAAATGAAAATTCTGTACTGTACTGTACAATGTAATGATGTACAGTATAGCATGTCGTTCGGGTGGGGAGAGCTGGTTGTAACTCTGAGTGGTCATTAAACAGGTAAGTCGTTAAACAAGGAGTATCTGTATAGGACTGGTCAGATGTGAATACACAGTTGTGACAAGATTCCCCCTTGGCTTATGTTGCCTCCCTGAGTCAATTGATTGTGTATTTTTGGTCACTGGACTGTGACTAGTGTTGGACATGAATTCTGGTCGAACCCCTGAATTGTCAGGGCGTTCGACCATTTGTTCGACCTGCTGAACGCCCCACAATGCACTGTGTGCCGCACAGTGCATTGGAAGCCCTGATTGGCTGAAGCAATGAAGGATTTGACCAATCAGTGCACAGAACACTATCAGAGCCATGATTGTTGGAGAAAGTAATGATGAATGTGCCCAATCCTGGTTCATTGCTCATAGACTCACCCTCTCTACAAAAGGATCCCAACAGTAGCCATTTTCAGTGTGATATTGGAGTGGAGATAGAACAGGACTCATTGCTGTTCATTGCTACTAGCAAGTTAGTGTGCTATTATGATTCTATTGTGAGTGTAGAGTGTCAGTTTAGTGTGAATATAGTGATAGTGCAGTGTGAGTGTAGTGCGACCTTTTAGTGCACGTTTACTGCAGTATATTGAACTGTGATAGTGCACTTTTACAGCAATATATTGAAGTGCCTTAGTGCAGTTTTATGGCAGTATTTTGAAGTGCGTTAGTGCAGTTTTACTGCAGTATATTGAATTGCATCAGTGCAGTTTTACTGCAGTATACTGAAGTGCATCAGTGCAGTTTTACTGAAGTATATTGTAGTGTATTAGTGGAGTGTGTCTGTGTAGGTAGTACTCAAGTTAAAGTGCAGCAAACACCACTTTACATTGATTAAAGTGCATCCAAGTAAACATTTCCCCTTCTCTATTACATTTTGGTAAT
Organism: Lithobates pipiens; assembly: GCF_037356315.1. Classification (NCBI taxonomy): domain Eukaryota; kingdom Metazoa; phylum Chordata; class Amphibia; order Anura; family Ranidae; genus Lithobates; species Lithobates pipiens. Next base: position 54,712,341 of record NW_027507685.1, on the reverse strand, counting down.
AAGCCTCCCCATCATGTCTGGGAGGCCAACAAGAAGAGGCAAACGTTCCTATGGCACTGTGAGGGGTCAGCAGCATCTATGTCCGCAGGCAAAGGTTGGACGTGGTCCGTCCTCAGGCAGGGTACCATTTCCTCTGTTTAGTGATGTTTCCCGTGCTATCCAGCCACAGCATGCAGAGTATATGGTGGACTGGCTTACTAAACCATCCTCATCCTCTGTCACCCAAGCAGAGACTAGTGCGCAGTCCACCGCAGCTGGCAGAGTGGCTTTTTCTGCCTCCTGTAAACAACAAATTGGCAGTCATGTCCCCCCAGCCGCAGCGTATTACCAAGTTGGCTCCAGTAATGATGAGGATGGAGGGGATGATGAGGTCACTGATGTGACTTGGGTGCCAGATAGAGGAGAGGAGGAAAATGAGGCAGCCATCATGGAAGAGTAGAGAACAGCCACCCTATTTTATCACATTGTGGCCCTGTTATCACCTGGCCAACTTTCCACAGCTCAGCTGTCTGGGCCTTTTTTTTAGCACAGGTGCAGCTGATCGCAGTGTTGCAATTTTCAAATTTTGCCTCAAGCAGATCAAGTGTGGCAAAAACACCAGTCATTTGGGTACCACATGCTTGACAAGGCATTTAACTTCCCTCCACTGAAAGCCACACAAAAGGGATGCAATTCTGCTCCTCCTCACCTTTTAGGTCTACCCTCGCTATATCTCATGACCTCTCAGCAGCCTCCATTGACTGGGATGATGGTATAGCAAAGGGTGTCACAGGTCCTTGCAGCACATATGCCAGTAGCACACCACCAGCTGTAGGCAAATTTCTCTGCCCCTGCTGTTGCAGCAAATAAAAAAAATAGTCACTGCCACCCACATGCACAGTGTCTAAATTCAAGCTTGTAGAATCTGCCGGCTTTACAGCTCCTGCCTTTCCATCCTTTTATTATCTTGCAGAATGTGCTGTACAACAATGGCAGGTTCCAAGTTGCTATTTCTTTGCACATAAGGTCATTCCAGCTCTGTGCCATCACTTGGAAGGCAATATTGTGGCATCATTGGGCAAGGCAGTCAGCCTCAAGGTCCACGTTACTGCTGACACTTGGTCCATCAAGCATGGTCAGGGACACTATATTTCGTACACAGCGCACTGGGTGACTCTGCTTGCAGTGCGAAGGATGCAGGACAGGGCTCAGTACTGCAGCTTGTTTTTCCGCCATGTCCCCATACAGCTGGTGGTGATGATGATGATGCAAGATTTGTCAGCTCCATCCCCTCCTCCTGCTCTTCCTCCTCCATGCCCTTCTCTGCTGAATTGTCCTATGAACCACCAGCACCCCCTAAGCATTCACGGGGCTATTCAATAAGTCAGGCTAAAAGATGCCATGCAGTGCTTCAGCTGGTCTGTCTAAAGCCGCGTACACACGTAGCCGTTTGTCCGACGTACTTAGTCTGGCGGACTTCCCGCCAGACTGTCCGTCGGACTTTCCGAACGGGCTACTTGCCCACACACGGCACTTTTTGAGCGGACTAATACGGCATACTAAGTCCGCCGTACTATCCGCCCTACTTTTGAAATGAACGGACTCGCCCACACACGCGGAGGAAAGTCCGCTCATTTCGAGCGCGTCTCGAGGTAGGCGGGGCCCGCGAAGGAGACGCCGCTGGCCCCGCCGCCTGGTATGGACTTAAAGGGGAACCCCAACGCCGAAAAAAATCGGCGTGGGGTCCCCCCAAAGTCCACAACAGACCCTTGTCCGAGCACGCTACCCGGCCGGCCAGGAAAGGAGGGGCAAGCGAACGCCCCCCCTCCTGAGCCGTACCAGGCCGCGTGCCCTCAACATGGGGGGTGCCTTGGGGAAGGGGGGCTGCGCGGCCCCACCACTCCAAAGCACCTTGTCCCCATGTTGATGAGGACAAGGGCCTCTTCCCGACAACCCTGGCCGTTGGTTGTCGGGGTCTGCGGGCGGGGGGCTTATCGGAATCCGGGAGCCCCCTTTAATAAGGGGGCCCTCGGATACCGGCCCCCCACCCTATGTAAATGAGTATGGGGTACAATGTACCCCTACCCATTCACCTGTCAAATAAAGTACAAAAAAAAACACAACACACAAGATAAAATAATTTATTGCACAGCTCCAGGGGTCTTCAGGGGTCTTCTCGCCGGAGTCCTCCGCTATCTTCTTGTAGCTCTTTTACTAGCGGAGGAGCCCAGCATTCTTCTTCGTCGCCGCGGCCTCTTCTTCCAACTTCGGGGGTCTTGTCCCCCTCTTCGGTTCTTCTGCCGGGCCACCGCGCCTTCTTATAGCTCTTTTACAGGTCTTCTGTCGCCGCCGCCGCCGCCGCCTTCCGTTCTTCTTCTTCTTCTCCTGGAGATGTTCATTCGACGTTCTCTCCGGCCGCAATGCCAGGGACGCGCTGCGCTGCCACTTATATAGGGACAAGGGGCGATGTCACATGGGTTGGTGTCACATGGTGACCCCGCCCCCTTACGATGTCACAGTCCCGGAGGATGCTGGGACTGTCACCATGTGACATCAACCCATGTGACACCAACCCATGTGACACCGCCCCTTGTCCCTATATAAGTAGCAGCGCAGCGCATCCCTGACATTGCGGCCGGAGAGAACGTCGAGTGAACATCTCCAGAAGAAGAAGAAGAACGGAAGGTGGCAGCGGCGGCGACAGAAGACTGGGCCACCGCCTGTAAAAGAGCTATAAGAAGGCGCGGTGGCCCGGCAGAAGAACCGAAGAGGGGGACAAGACCCCTGAAGTTCGGGAGAAGAGGCCGGCGGCGAGGAAGAAAGCCGGACTCCTCCGCTAGCAAAAGAGCTACAAGAAGATAGCGGAGGAGTCCGGCGAGAAGACCCCCGAAGACGGAAGACCCCCGGAGCTGTGCAATAAAGTATTTTATCTCGTGTGTTGTGTTTTTTTTTTTGTACTTTTATTTTACAGGTGAATGGGTAGGGGTACATTGTACCCCATACTCATTCACATAGGGTGGGGGGCCGGTATCCGGGGGCCCCCTTATTAAAGGGGGCTCCCGGATTCCGATAAGCCCCCCGCCTGCAGACCCCGACAACCAACGGCCAGGGTTGTCGGGAAGAGGCCCTTGTCCTCATCAACAAGGGGACAAGGTGCTTTGGGGTGGGGGGGCCGCGCGGCCCCCCTTCCCCAAGGCACCCCCCATGTTGAGGGCACGCGGCCTGGTACGGCTCAGGAGGGGGGGGGGCGTTCGCTTGCCCCTCCTTTCCTGGCCGGCCGGGTAGCGTGCTCGGACAAGGGTCTGTTGTGGACTTTGGGGGGACCCCCACGCCGATTTTTTTCGGCATTGGGGTTCCCCTTTAAGTCCATACCAGGTGGCGGATCCAGCGGCGTCTCCTTCGCGGGCCCCGCCTACCTGCAGACCCGCTCGAAATGAGCGGACTTTTCTCCGGGCGGGAAAAGTCCGCTCATTTCTAAAGTACGGCGGACTGGCATACACACGGCCAGAATGTGCGCCGAAATGCGAGTCCGGCGGGAAGATTGGAGTGCAAAACTTCTTTCTAAGTCCGCCGTACTTTCGGGTCAAAAAATATGCCGGAGGCTACACACGGGGGGATTGTCTGGCGGACTTGAGTTTGCCGGACTTTTCCACCCGCTTGTTTGATCGTGTGTACGCGGCATAAGGGACAGCAACCACACCAGAGCAGGGATTCTTTAAGCTCTGCAGGGGCAGGTCCAGAGGTTTAATATGCGCAATACCAGCTGGAGCCAGGAATGGTGGTGTGCGATAATGACACTAGCATACTGTCCGCCCTTAGCCAGGGTAAATTTACACATGTTCCATGCCTGACACATGTCCTCAATTTGGTGGTGCAGTGTTTCTTAAGCAGGTACCCAAGGTTGAAAGATCTGCTAAAACAGACAAGAAGAGTTTATAGCCATTTCAGGTCATACACAGTCAGTGATCGTTTGGCTGAAATGCAGCCATGATTTCACCTATGCATAAACCTGATTTGTGACATGCCTACCTGGTGGAACTCAACTTTGGGAATGTTGCAGTGGCAGGGCACTCGTGACAGAGCAGTGGGACGAGGAGGAGGACTTCCTTTCCTGCCAAGGCCTGCTTTATGCAGACAACATTCTTGCAAAGCCACAGAAAACACAAGAGGAGGAGGATTGTGGCAGTTTTGGAGGCAGTGAAGCAGAGGAAGACATACCTCAAACCTAAAGAGATTGTTTTTGGTCCCCAGAACCCTTGGGAGTAGTACGTGGCTGGGAGAAGGCAATTTCAGATACTGTAATTCTCAGTGACCCCAAAGACTCTGCTTCTGATGCCTCCACAAATGGCGCATGGGCTCCCTCATTCTTCAAAACCTGCGAAAGAACCAGAGAATTTGTGGCATCAAGGAGAAGGATCACTATTGGTTGACACCCCTCCTTGACCACCGTTACAAGGGGAAAGTTTCAGAACTAATCCTGTCCTCACAGAGGGAGCAGGAGATAAAATATTTTGAGGACACCTTAAAGAGGAGTTTATGTAATGCCTTTCCAGACTCTGCTAGGTTAGCGTCTCATGGAAAGGCTAGTTTTGAGACTTCTGGTGATCAAGAGAGAAGAGGTGGAGAAGGGGGCCACCTCAGTAATGCATTTCACATTTTTTTTAGTCCTCAGTGCCCAGGGCTGTCAGCTTCCACATCTCATCGGCAGCGTCTGCATCATATAGTGGGAAATGATCTAGGGGCAATATAGAATGCCTCAAATGTCATGTGATTACAGTTCTCTTAAGTTGTCCTTGGCATCATATAGCCAAGAGAGTTAAGTGTGTGACTGACTGCTCCTAGTTAGTCTTACCAAGATGAGTGAAACTGAACAGCTGCAAAATGATAATGGCCTAGAGTATGACTTATAACATTTCATTCAGTAATTAAGACTCTGAGACAGAAGGGCTTTCATGGTAAAGGTTACTGGACAATCATCTCTATGATCTCATGCCTGAATGCAAGCAGTGTGCGTCTGTGTGGAAAGAGACTCCAGCATAATAGATATTATTGTGTCATCCTTCATACTCTGCTCGTTTGACACCAAGATTTCAATTTTTGAGATAGACAAAAATAATAGCATATAGAGAGGATGTATTTTGGCAATGGGAAACAATGGGAATTGGTAGCCTATATATATATATATATATATATCTATATATATATATATAGATATATATAGATCTATCTATCTATCTATCTATCTATCTATCTATCTATCTATCTATCTATCTATCTATCTATCTATCTATCTATCTATCTATTCATATATCTATATCTATCTATCTCTATATCTATATCTATATATACAGTACAGTTGCCTTTACATGCAAATTAACTTAGCTAATGGCATCCCAGTCTTTCTCTAAAGGGTTCAATATTGAGTTGGCCCACCCTTTGCAGCTATAACAGCTTCAACTCTTCTGAGAAGGCAGTCCACAAGGTTTAGGAGTGTGTCTATGGGAATGTTTGACCATTCTTCTATCCAGAAGCACATTTGTGAGGTCAGGCACTGATGTTGGATAAGAAGGCCTGGCTCGCAGCCTCCACTCTAATTCATCCCAAAGGTGTTCTATTAGGTTGAGGTGCAGGCCAGTCAAGTTCCTCCACCCTAAACTCACCGATCCATATCTTTTTAGATCTTGGTTTGTGCACTGGTCCAAATCATTTGGTGGAGGAGGGATTATGGTGTGGGGTTGTTTTTCAGGGGTTGGGCTTAATTCCAGTCAAGGGAACTCTTAAGGTGTCAGCAAATCAAGATATTTTAGACAATTTCATGTTTGCAACTTTGTGGGAACAGTTTGAGGATGGCCCCTTCCTGTTCCAACATGACTGCGCACCAGTGCACAAAGCAAGGTCCCTAAAGACATGGATAAGGAAGTTTGGGGTGGGGAGAATTGACTGGCCTGCACAGAGTCCTGACCTCAACCCTACAGAACACCTTTGATAAATTAGAGCGGAGACTGCGAGCCAGGCCTTTTCATCCAACATCAGTGCCTGACCTCACAAATCCGTTTCTGGAAGAATGGTCATACATTTCCCTAGACACACTCCTAAACTTTGTGGACAGCCTTCCCAGAAGATTGAAGCCATTTTAGCTGCAAAGGGTGGGCCAACCCAATATTGACCCCTTCCAGACTAAGACTGGGATGCCATGTTCATGTGCATGTAAAGGCCGGTCCCCTAATACTTTTGACAATATAGTAGTTCTAAGGGACAGTTCTAAGCATGGGAAACACCCCTTCACAGGCATACTATAGACACCCCCCCCCAGGTATGAAATTTAAAGGAATGTTACACTTTTATTGTTTCACTTTAATCATTATTAAAATCACTGCTCCTGAAAAAAACAGCCATTTTTAAAACTTTTTTTTGCATTGATCCATGTCCCCTGGGGCAGGACCCATGTCCCCAAACACTTTTTAGGACAGCAACTTGCATATTAGCCTTTAAAATTAGCACTTTAGATTTCTCCCATAGACTTGTACATGGTGTTCCGACTTTTCGAATTTGCCGCTAGTCGAACTCAAACTCGAACCTCATCCCTACTATGTACTTTTTTTTATGTTTTATTGAGGGGTTTGAACTTGGATGGGGTAAGGGAAGTATGGGATGCCCAGTAGAATTTGCAGAACTTGCTTGGGATAAACTATATACACTCCAGTATTTACACTCCAGTCTTCACTCCAGCACAACTCTTGCTGCAGACTATCATTCTTCAGCTCCTCCAGCACTTTGCTTACTTTAGCTCTTATGCCGCGTACACACGATCAAACAATCGGGTGGAAAAGTCCGGCAAACTCAAGTCTGCCGGACAATCCCCCCATGTGTAGCCTCCGGCAGACTTTTTTGACCCGAAAGTACGGCGGACTTAGAAAGTAGTTTTGCACTCCAATCTTCCGGCCGGACTTGCATTTCGGCGGACAATCCGGCCGTGCGTATGCCAGTCCGCCGTACTTTTGAAATGAACTGACTTTTCCCGCCCGGAGAAAAGTCCGCTCATTTTGAGTGGGTCTCCAGGTAGGCGGGGCCCACGAAGGAGACGTCGCTGGCCCCGCCACCTGGTATGGACTTAAAGGGGAACCCCAACGCCGAAAATAAATCGGCGTGGGGGTCCCCCCAGGTCCACATCAGACCCTTGTTCGAGCACGCTACCCGGCCGGCCAGGAAAGGGGGGGACGAGCGAGCGCCCCCCTCCTGAGCCGTACCAGGCCGCGTGCCCTCAACATGGGGGCGCCTTAGGGAAGGGGACCGCGTGGGCCCCCCCACCCCAAAGCACCTTGTCCCCATTTTGATGAGGACAAGGGCCTCTTCCCGACAACCCTGGCCGTTGGTTGTCGGGGTCTGCGGGCGGGGGGCTTATCGGAATCCAGGAGCCCCCTTTAATAAGGGGGCCCCCGGATACCAGCCCCCCACGCTATGTGAATAAGTAAGGGGTACAATGTACCCCTACCCATTCACCTGTGAAAAAAAGTTTAAAAAAAAACAACAAACAAGGGTAAAAATAGTTTATTGCACAGCTCCAGGGGTCTTCCGTCTTCGGGGGTCTTCTCGCCGGATTCCACCGCTATCTTCTGCTAGCTCTTTTGCTAGCGGAGGAGCCTGGCTTTCTTCCTCACCGCCGCCCTCTTCTTCCGACTTCGGAGGTCTTGTCTCCCTCTTCGGTTCTTCTGCCGGGCCACTGCCTTCTTATAGCTATTTTACAGGCGGTGGCCCGGTCTTCTGGCGCCGCTGTCATCGCCGCCTTCTGTTCTTCTTTTCTTCTCTTCTTCTCTTCAGATGTTGACTCATCGCATCCTCCGCTCACAATGGCTCCGTCGTGACGCGTGGCGACTTATATAGGGACATCACTGGATGATGTCCCCGCACATTATGGTGTCACAGTCCCAGAGGATGCTGGGACTGTGACATCATAATATGCGGGGACATCATCCGGTGATGTCCCTATATAAGTCGGCGGGCGCCCGGTCCCCGTCATTGTGAGCGGAGGGAGCGACGAGTCAACATCTGAAGAGAAGAAGAGAAGAACAGAAGGCGATGACAGCGGCGGCAGAAGACCGGGCCACCGCCTGTAAAAGAGCTATAAGAAGGCTCGGTGGCCCGGCAGAAGAACCGAAGAGGGGGACAGGACCCCCGAAGTCGGAAGAAGAGGGCGGCGGCGAGGAAGAAAGCCGCTCTTCTCCGCTAGCAAAAGAGCTAGCAGAAGATAGCGGAGGAGTCCGGCGAGAAGACCCCCGAAGATGGAAGACCCCCGGAGCTGTGCAATAAACAATTTTAACCCTTGTGTGTTGTGTTTTTTTTGTACTTTTTTTTCACAGGTGAATGGGTAGGGGTACATTGTACTCCATACTCATTCACATAGGGTGGGGGGCCGGTATCCGGGGCCTCCTTATTAAAGGGGGCTCCCGGATTCCGATAAGCCCCCCGCCCGCAGACCCCGACAACCAACGGCCAGGGTTGTCGGGAAGAGGCCCTTGTCCTCATCAACATGGGGACAAGGTGCTTTGGAGTGGGGAGGCCACGCGGCCCCCCTTCCCCAAGGCGCCCCCATGTTGAGGGCACGTGGCCTGGTACGGTTAAGGAGGGGGGGCGCTCTCTCGTCCCCCCATTTCCTGGCCGGCCAGGTAGCGTGCTCGGACAAGGGTCTGATGTGGACCTGGGGGGACCCCGCGCCGATTTTTTCGGCGTTGGGGTTCCCCTTTAAGTCCATACCAGGTGGCGGGGCCAGCAACGTCTCCTTCGCGGGCCCCGCCTACCTGGAGACGTGCTTGAAATGAGCGGACTTTCCTCCGCGTGTGTGGGCGAGTCCGTTCATTTCAAAAGTAAGGGGATAGTACGGCGGACTTAGTACACTGTATTAGTCCGCCGAAAAAGTGCCGTGTGTGGGCAAGTAGCCCGTTTGGAAAGTCGGACGGACAGTCTGGCGGGAAGTCCGCCAGACTAAGTCCGTTGGATAGTCGGCTATGTGTGTACACGGCTCAGCTAGCACAAAATGGTCAGACCTGACACTGGCTCAGCCAAGCCTTAGCGACTGCCCATTGCAGGCAGAGACCGCGGACCCCTATAGTATAGCAAAAATAGAAGATTCCTGGTGCTAGCTGTCCTACATGCGGCTACTGAGCCCAGTAACCCATATTCAGGCCCTGCCAGCCCTCCTGGTTGCAGCTGCCCTTTTCCACTGCCCATGACACCACAGTTCACACCTTGGTTCTGCACCCATCCTAGACTGCATTCTCCCTGTCCTCTTAGGCCTGTGCATGTAACTCATCAGCCCTCCTGGGTGCGACCAGTTTTTTCTCTCCCTGAAGACTTGCCCAGCAGTGCTCTCTCCTGCCATCTTCTCTGGCTGCTCCCGTGCCTCCTGTCCAGGGCATCATCACAATTTCTTGGAGGCCCAAGGTCACCTCTCCCTCCAGAGTGGGGACCTCCCTCAAAGGCCCCGATAGCCTAGCACTCCATCTCCAGCTCTTCCACCTGAACAACTCCTCCCCAGCTGGGCTGACCCTGGGTATTTAAGGAGGCCTGCCCCCTGCCAATTCAGGTTGGGGATTGGTCAGGGCTCCCTAAAACACCCAAGGCAGCTCCACCTCCCCTCTCCTCCTCTCTTTCCAGAACTTTCCAGTGTGTGTAGATAGATAGATAGATAGATATGTACTATCTATCTGTACTCAGCTCATCTTTATTTTCCCCTACAGAGCTGCATCCTGCAGAAAGTTTAGGACCTGTTCACACATGTGTATTGGCGTAGTGCATGGTAAAATGCGTGCATTACTTATCCACCATACATGTGTTGGTGCACTGCATGGCCATTCATGTTGAATAGAACCCCAACGCAGCTCCACAGCACACTTCAACTCACCAGCAACGCATTGCGATGCTTATTGCTATGTGCTGCAAATATTGCAGTAGGCATTACATATCCATTCATTGAGGTGCGTTGCAGTATATTTGTTTTGAATGGGCTGTCAAACGCAGCATGCAGCAATGTGCCCTAATGCACAGAAACACATGTATTGTGGTGCATGGTATATTGGTCTTTACAGGACCTTATTATACCTCCATAGTACAAAATGAGTACTGGTGGAACGATGGACCCAAAGGTAAGTATGATCTGGTGTAATTTCCAGTCTTAAGAGTCAGATATTTATCATACAAGTGTAGCCCTCTTTTGGAGGGGGTTATGAGAAACAGCTCTCCCTACACAGAATGTTGCACTAAACCTGTAGGTAGATAAGAAAACCAGAACCTTCTCTAAGTAGAAGAGTAAGGCTCAGTTCATACCTAAACCGACCGTGGATCGCACAGCAATGCTGTCCGTCCCTGTTTTCCATTTCAGGGATGAACCAGGGCAGAATCTTTGCCTGAATTTCGGCCCTGAAACAGAGGCAAAGACGCACAGTGTTTCTGTGCAGTGCGCTCCACAGCCTCACCGGAAACATGTGAACCAGCTCCATAGAGAGCCAGTCACATTCTCTTTCTATACGAAACAATTCACATAGATGTGAACCCAGCCTGAATGTTGCAGCAAAGTCCAGTTGCAGGGGCCCCTGAGGATGATGCAGATGAAGACAAGATCTGCGGTCATAGGAAGATCCTCCAACTGTTGCCCAATCAGCCTGGAATGGAGCTCCTCTCTCGCAGAAACTATGGTATGGCACTGGAACTCAGTGTCAGCCTATCTACTGTGCTTTATCCCCTTCCTATCAGTTTCTAATCTGACATGCAATTGGACCTCCAAGCCTATGATCCCGACATGGATACCAGAAGCCTAACCTGGCTCTAGTCTATACTGGTTATGGAGCCCTAAACTAAAACTAGTTATAAAATCCCAGACCAGAAAACCCAGGTTAAGTAGAATAACAGGAGGTTATATAAACTATATTGCAATAAACAGGTTCACCTACAAAAATTCTGGTAGGTGACCACGGCACATACAGTAGCAAAGACCTAGCTGTCTAGCACTGTGCATGTCCGATGGAGCACACACACGGTCAGATTATCCAACAACACGGTCCAATCGGACATTTTCCCATCTGATTTTCTGACCGTGTGTACAAGGGCTTAGTGTGAAGAAACCTTTCCGTATTTGGAGATGAAATCTCTTTTCCTTAAGACGTAAATAGTGCCCACTTGTCCTCTGTGTTGACTGTAAAGTGAATAACTCAACACCAAGTACACTATATGGACCCCTTATATATTTGTACATTGATCATATCCCCCCTTAATCTCCTCTTATCAAGAGTGAAAACATTCAGTTCCTCTAATCTTTCCTCATAGCTGAGCTCCTCCATGCCTCTTATCAGTTTGGTTGCCCTTCTCTGCACTTTCTCCAGTTCCCCAATATCCTTTTTGAGAACTGGTGCCCAAAACTGAACTGCATATTCCAGATGAGGTCTTACTAATAATTTGAACAGTGGCAAAATTATATATTTCTCTCTGGAGTCCATACCTCTCTTAATACAAGTAAGGACTTTGCTCGCTTTGGAAACCGCAGCTTGGCATTGCATTCCATTATTGAGCTTATTATTGAGCTTATGATCTTCCAAAACCCCCAGATCCTTCTCCACTATGGATCCCCCCAGTATGCATGATGCGTGTATATTCTTAGCCCCCAAGTGCATAACTTTACATTTACCAACATTAAACCTCATCTGCCACATAGTCGCCCAATTAGACATTGTATTGAGGTCGGCTTGTAAATTGGAGACATCCTGTAAGGACGTTATTCCACTGCATAGCTTGGTATCATCTGCAAAGACAGAAATGTTACTTTTGATCCCAGACCCAATATCATTTATAAAGATATTAAAAAGTAAGCGTCCCAGCACTGAGCCTTGGGGTACACCACTGATAACCTTAGATCAGAGTAAGAATCATTAACCTACTGTCTGAATTCTGTCTTTTAGCCAGTTTTCTGTCCATTTACAAACTGATATTTCCAAACCTGTATACTTTACCTTACACATGAGCCGTGTGCGTGGAACTGTATCGAACGCTTTTGAAAAATCCAAGTATACCACGTTCACCTCTACCCCTCTGTCCAAGGATTCACTTACCTCCTCATAAAAAGAAATCAGGTTTGTCTGACAACGTCTGTCTTTCATGAATCCATGCTGTCTGTTGTGTGTATGTTGAATGGTGTTGCGCTCCACAATTAGTACAAATAAATACATTTTATTTATTGTTGATTGTTTGAGGATTCACGAGATCACCTGTGGAACTGTGTTTTCTGTTCACGGAGTCATTATATGTTTATGACACAGAGTGGATTCACATAGTGCATGTCTAAATACGGACCGTTGTTTTTGTTATAGAAAGAGACACTGCCACTGCTATTGGATACTAATTACCCTGTTGCACCTTACTGGATATTGATTATTCATTGCTTTGCTAATATTTGCTAATACATAATTTGTATTTTTATTTTTATATACTGTTTCACATTATATGCACTTTTTGGATTGAATCATATAAGTTTGGATCTTATTGCAAACATTTCAGTTTGGTTATCTTTATTGGCACTGGATGCACTTTAGTCTAAGAGGACCCAACCGTTATATTGCATACGAGTGGATACTACCTAGTTGGCACTTATTCACTATTTGAAATTGTTAGCAGCTATTTTATAACAGTCTGTGTATTATATGTCGACTTATACATCTATATCTATAAATTTATTTATTTGTACTAATTGTGAAGCGCAACACCATTCAACATACACACAGCATATCTATTTAGGGGAGGGTTTGAGCCCCTGCCGATATTTTGCTGCAACCATACCTTTTTCTTTATTTGTTTAAACATTGTGGCGCGAGGATAATTTATAACTACTACATGCTGTCTGTTGCTTAAAATACTTTTTTCCTGCAAGAACTCATCTATGTGGTCTTTTATTAATGTCTCCAGTATCTTCCCAACTATAGAAGTTAACATAACAGTTCTATAGTTACTTGGTAAAGACTTTGTTCCCTTTTTAAATATAGGCACCACATTGGCCCTGCGCCAATCCAGTGGTACTATTCCTGTAATTAATGAGTCCCTAAAAATTAGATACAATGGCTTTGAAATTACAGAGCTCAATTCTTTTAGGATCTGTGGGTGGATGCCATCAGGTCCAGGTGCTTTATCCACTTTATTCTGTCCAAATATATCTGGACCATATCACTTTTGAGCCATTGTGGATTTGGAACTGTGTCACTACCACCCCCATTATGGACATGAGCTCCCTCATGCTCCTTTGTATACACAGAGCTGAAGAAAGTATTTAATAAATTAGCCTTCTCTTTGTCCCCAGTCACCCACTCTAGATTATTTTGCAAAGGGCCTACATGCTCAGACTTGACCCTTTTTACTATTAATATATTTGAAGAATTTTTGGGGGTTTGTCCTACTATCTTTTGCAATCTTTCTTTCGGTTTGAATTTTTGCATTCTTGATTTCCTTTTTACATATTCTGTTATATTCTTTGTAACATTTAAATTACATTAGTGTTCCTTAATTTTTAATATTTTTTAAAAGCTCTTTTTTTATAGTTTATAGCTTTTTAACTTTGGTCGTGAGCCACATAGGTTTTATTTTTAACCTTTTAAACGTATTGCCCATGGGAATATACTTTGCATTGAGTACACAGTCTTTTTGAAGAATTCCCATTTCTGTTCTGTGCCCATTTATGCCAATATTCTCTCCCACTATAAGTCCTGGAGAGCAGCCCTCATCCTTGCAAAATTTGCTCTCTTAAATTTAAAGCGTGAGTGGCAGAATTTTTTTTCATACCTGCAAGGAAAAAGGCATAATGAGCTAGTATGCACCGCATACTAGCTCGTTATCAAATACTTACCTTAGAACGAGGCCCCAACATCTCGCCCAATACACACTGAGGGAGCTGACATGTTCCCTCGGCGTGTGTTCTGGATATCACGGCTCCAGCGCTGTGAGTGGCAGGAGCGGCGATATCAGCACTCCTGCGCATGAGATTTGTTTCCGGCAGGGTCCGGTGTCTGCCGGGCTTCCAGTCGAGAAACCCCTGTGTGCATGCGCCGGTGAAATCAGCGGCTCATTGCCAGGGGAATATCTCCTAAACCATACAGGTTTAGGAGATTTTTTTTACCTACAGGTAAGCCTTATTATAGGCTTATCTGTAAGTAAAAGTGAAAAAAAGGGTATACAACTGCTTTAAGTGTTTTTATCTTTCCCGTATGTCATTTTTGCTTACAGCTAACATCAAATGAAATAATGTTATGGTCACTGCTACCCAGGTGTTCCTTTATTTGAACATTAGTAATACGCTCTGCATGGTTTGAGATTACCAGGTCCAACAGAGAATCATTCCTAGTTGGGGCCTCAATAAACTGGACCATAAAATTGTCCTGTAATAGGTTTATACATTTTTGCCCTTTAACTGTCCCAGCAGTGCCATTACTCCAGTCAATTTCTGGGTAGTTAAAATCCCCCATTATTATCACCATCCCAGCCCTTGCAGCCCTTTCCATCTGTGCAAGGAGCCTCCACCTCCTCATTAACATTGGGTGGTCTGTAACAAACTCCAATGATTAACTTTGAACTATGCACATCTGTATGCACTTCTGGCATTGGTGAACAAACACTTTATTCCTATCCCAATTTATATCTTCTAGCAAGGCTTGTAGTTTAGGGAAGTTGGCTCTTTTGAAATTCAGTGTCTGTTTTTCCCTTATGTTTCCTATTTGTGGGATTTATACTGAAGCTAATTAACCTTTGATCGCTTTTTCCTAAATTGCCCCTTATTTCCACAGCCGTGATCAGATCTGTATTGTTGGTAATCAGTAGGTTTAGTAATAGCGTGTACACACGACCAGTTTACCCATCGGAATAAACTTTGAAGGTTTTTCCGATGGAGTTCCACTGAAACTATCGTGCATACACACTATCACACCAAAGTCCAATCGTTAAGAACGCGGTTAGTGATGTACAGCATGTACGACGGGACTAGAAAAAGTAAGTTCAATAGCCAGTAGCCAATAGCTTCTGTCCCGTACTTGCTTCAGCGCATGCCTCATTTTTGTTTTCCCGATAGGAATTTGTTCCATTGGAAATATTTAAAACATGTTCTATTTTTAGGTCCGTCAGAATTTTCGTAAAAAAAAGTCTGATGAGGCATACACATGATCAGAATATACGATGAAAAGCTTCCGTCTGACTTTTTCTGTCAGACATTCCGCTCGTGTGTACGTGGCATTGTTTCTAGTTTATATGTCTACCATCTGATACATGAAATTGTCCTGCAAGACATTTAGGAACTTGCGAGCCTTAGACGAATGTGCAGTTCCTTCCACCCAGTCTATGTATGCATAATTAAAATCCCCCATTATAATGACATTTCCCATCATTGCTGCAAATTCAAATTGTAATAGAAGGTCCGTCTCCCCCTCCTCCCTCAGGTTAGGGGGCCTACAGCATACCCCCAGTATTATTTTCTCTTTAGTTTCATCCCATTGGAGCTCTACCCATAAGGATTCAACCTCCTCCCTAGCACCCTTAGTGATGTAATCTCTCACATTGACTTGTACATTATTCTTGATATACAGGCATACCCCTCCCCTTTTTTACCTTCTCTATCCCTGCGATAAAGGGAATACCCTTGAATGGTTGCCAGCCAATCACAAGAGCTGTTGAACCAAGTCTTTGAAATTGCCACAAAATCTAAATCATCCTCGTACAACAGTATCTCTAGTTCTCCCATCTCGTCAGCCAGGCTCCTGCCATTGGTGAACAGGCCACATAGTTTAGACCGATCGCATACTGTCCTCTTATCGGGTGTTCCAAGATTGCATATAGGACTTGTTATTATACTTACCTTGGGTTTGTATGCTTTAGTCAACCTACCACTAATGCCCCCAATACTGCCCTCTGGAATATGTTCCGCACTGACTATCCCTACCATCTCTACCTCTGAACCCTCACCCACTTGCCTAGTTTAAAAGCCCCTCTAACTTTTTGGCCATCTTTACTCCCAGAAGATCTGCACCCTCATCATTTAGGTGCAGTCCGTCCCTTCGATAGAACTGGTGACCTCGTGCACTCACAAACTACGTGCACTCGCAGACTACCTGCATTCACAGGCCACATGCACTCACAATATAAAGGTACACGCAATACACAATACACAGGTACTAACGATCTACACACTACTCAGACAACACTCAGGTACTCAAAAGACACCGGTACTCCCAACACTCACATTGCTAGGGTACTACCTGACACTAATACGCAATACAGCCCATGTGCACTCGCAGAACTCGTGTACTTACAATACACAGGTACACACTCACACTACACAGGTACTCACAATACACAGGTACTTGGCCCCTGTTATAACCTCCTGTTTTTTACTTGTTTTTAACTCACCACTTAGTCCAGTTCCACTTGGTCTAAGTTCCAGCAAGCAAAAAGGTAGCAGGCTCAAAATTTGTTCTACAGAAAGTTATATAGACCTCAAGCACCAGCGATCAATTAACCACTCCCCTTACTTAGTTAGGCTGAAGGAAGGAATTATAACATCCAAGTAAAAGATATAACACCAACAAATCAGTTTTTTTTTTTTTTATTGTGTAGAACTGCTCTCTGCTCCTGGCTTCTTGTCTACCAGCCCACTGCTCTGAAGATCTCCCAAGGCAAGGGATAAATGGTTAAGCACAGCGCAGTCCTTTGAAAGATTGCAACATGTGGCAGCCTCTCCCTTTGTGAATCCATGGGTGTGCTGATGTATTCGCTCTGTCCTCCTTGCTCCCTGCTGCTCTAAGGTAAGATTCCTTCTCAAATTGGATGCTGAAAGGATTCCTTCCAAGCCAGCCCAAGCTAAGCCTGGAGGAAAAGCCCCCCCAGACTTAGGGGACCCTCTCCTAGACCACCAACAGCCTCCTCAGCACTTCAACTTCCACCCAACTACCAGAGACCTGCATCTTTAGATCCATCCAGCCTGACCTGCAGTTACCTGACCCAATTACAGACTCACATAACGTACCATAAGTCATAAGTTTAATTTTACCTACACTAACACTTCTAGCACACTAGAGAGTGCTACAAATATAAGAATTATTTGTTCAAAGGTGAAGTCCTCTGCATCATTTACTTGGGAAGAGGAGATGCATGCGTTAATAATGTGTAGTCATGGTGTATCACAAAGAACTGGAAACTGGGAGTGAAACTACATTTATCCCAGGTAATGAAGAAAAAATTATTGTACGATAGAGTTGAGTGAACGGTTGTGAGGGCTTACCTAGGTTGGAGTCCATGGCGCAGAGATGTAGGCTCACCCTTGCAAATAGACACAGCCCACGGTAACAAAGAGATAAGCTACCTGGGCTGTGAATCTGTGCACAGGGGCTTGACAGGAATTCGCCAAAGGATTGTCCAGGTAAAGCCGTAGTCAGGGATTCCAGAAGTCAGGATAACGATAAACAAAGCCAGGGTCTAAAGCCAGGGTCTGAAGCCAGGGTCAGTCTTGGAACACTGGAACTCTGCAACAGAAGACAGGCGCACAAGAACATTTGGCAAACATGACAAAATGAACTGCCCCAGCCCTCAGAGTGAGACAGGGTTTTATATCCAGCTAATTAGGTAACCTGCCTCAGCTGATCCAGGAGTGACGGGTACAAACAGAGACTTGCCTACAGTACTTTATACTAAACTAGGCATGGCTGGAAAGCAGGCTGAATAGAACTGAGGTGGGGCTCAGAGGTAAATAGACAGGAGCAACAACTGACAGTCATGTCTAGTTCAATACCACCTAGAGCCACTTGGGGCGTGACCATGCCTGGCCATCTAAAAGACACGGTAGGGACCGTGATAACAGTTCAGCCTGAGCATGAGTTTGGGTCGAACATTGGCTGTTCGCTTGTTCTATGAACACCAGAATTATCAGGGGCCAGGGCATTTGACAATTTGTTTGCCCCCCGTCACAATGTTTGATGGTTCAGAATACCCACATCTTCAATCCCTCCCTCACCTCTGGCATTTTCCCCAATGCTCTAAAACATGCACTGGTCACCCCCATACTTAAAAAGCCATCCTTGGACCCTACCAATCTTAACAACCTACACCCTATCTCCTTGCTCCCCTTCTCCTCTAAACTCCTTGAATGCCTGGTTTACAACCAACTGAGTGACCACCTCATTAACAATAATCTTCTTGATCCCCTTCAATCTTTACTCCCTTGGTCTCCGTGACTGTGCTCTTCAGTGGCTCTCATCCTACCTATCCCATGGCACCTTCAGTGTCACTTACAATTCTACTTTCTCCACTCCTATTCCCTTCTCCGTCGGGGTTCCCCAAGGTTCTGTTCTTGGACCTCTTTTATTTTCAATCTACACCTCTGCCCTGGGTCAGCTGATAGCCTCTCATGGCTTTCAATATCATTTCTACGCTGACGACACACAAATCTATCTCTCCACCCCTCAACTCACTCCATCAGTCTCCTCATGCATCACTAACTGGCTAACAGACATATCTGTATGGATGTCACAACACTTCCTCAAACTCAACTTGCCCAAAACCGAGCTTATAATATTTCCTCCCCCATGTGCCTCTTCCCCTGACTACTCTGTTAAGAGCAATGGCACAACCATCCACCCATCCCCACATGCCAAGGTTCTAGGTGTTATCCTGGACTCTGAACTCTCCTTTCGAACCCATATCCAATCACTTTCCAAAGCTTGCCGCCTCAACTTCCGCAACATCACCAAGCTACGTCCCTTTCTAACCAAGGAAACCACAAAGCTCCTGATTCACTCACTGGTTATCTCTTGCCTTGACTACTGCAACTCTCTCCTCATTGGCTTATATTTAAATAGACTATCCCCCCTTCAGTCAACCATGAATGCTGCTGCCAGACTCATCCACCTTACAAACTGCTCAGTGTCTGCTACCCCTCTCTGTTAATCCCTCCACTGCCTTCCACTCATCCATCAGAGTACCCGAGTACTTGTCACCAGCCCATCAGAGTACCCAAGTACTTGTCACCAGACCATCAGAGTACCCGAGTACCTGTCATCAGGCCATCAGAGTACCCTAGTACCTGTCACCAGGCCATCAGAGTACCCAAGTACCTGTCACCAGCCCATCAGAGTATCCGAGTACCTATCTGCAGCCCATCAGAATACCCAAGTACCTATTTGCAGCCCATGCCTCATAGAATATACGTTGGGGTGTTTGCTTTCCAAAATGGGGTCATTTTGTGGGTAATTCCATTGTCCTGTGCTCCAGGACCTTCAAAAGTGTGATAGGTAGGAATGAAATGAGATGTGTAATTTATGCTCCTAGAACGCCTGAAGGTACTACTTCAATGTTGGTCCTCTGTATGTGGCCAGGCTGTGTAAAAGTCTCACACATGTGGGATCGCCATACTTGGGAAGAGTAGCAGAATGTATTTTGGGGTGCCATTTTTGCTATATACATGCTATGTGTTAGAAATATCTTATAAATTGACAACTTCGTGTAAAAAAAAATGCCTTTTAATTTTTTTCCACATTTTCCAAAAACTTCTGGAAAAAAATAAACCGTTCAAAAGACTCATTCTGCCTCATAGATTATACGTTGGGATGTTTGCTTTCCAAAATGGGGTAATTTTGTGGGCAATTCCATTGTCCTGGTGCTCCAGGGCCTTCAAAATTGTAATAGGTGGTTGTGAAATGAGATGTGTCATTTTTGCTCGTAGAACACCTGAAGGTGCTACTTCAATGTTGGTGCTCTGTATATGGCTAGGCTGTGTAAAAGTATCACACATGTGGTATCGCCATACTCGGGAAGATCAGCAGAATGTATTTTGGGGTGTAATTTGTTGTATGCATATGCCGTGTGTGAGAAATAACCTGAAAATATGACAATTTTGTAAAAAAAAAAAATTCATTTTACAAAGAACTGTGGGAAAAAATAACAACTTAAAAAAACTCACCATGCTACTTACTTAATACCTTGGAATGTCTACTTTCTAAAAAGGGGTCATTTGGGGGGTATTTGTACTTTCCTGACTTGTTAAGCCGCGTACACATGGGCGGACTGTATGACCAACTTAGTCCGTCAGACAATCCGACGGACAGTCCGTCCTACTTTCGAATGGACGGACTTGACCACACACGATGAACAAACAGTCCGTTGAAAGCTTGCGCGATGACGTGTACAGCACGTACGACGGGACTAGAAATAGGATGTCCAATACACAGCAATGCAACCTTTCGCCGTGTAAATCCTTTCTGAGCATGCGCCATACTTAGTCCGTCCAACTAGCCTACTCACGAGCGGACTGTCCGCTGAAACCAAAGTTGGACGGACAATATTACGGAAATTCCGAAATACTTAGTCCGCCAGACTGCACGCTGAAAAAGTCCGCTGAAGCCCACACACGAGCGGACTGTCCACTGAAATGTGTTTCGGCGGACTAAGTTGGACAGACGGTCCGCCCGTGTGTACGCGGCTTAAGTGTTTCAAGAAGATACACCTGATGTACTGAAGGCCTGATCAGATGTGATCAATTTTCAGTGATTGGCCCCAAAGTTTGTAGACTCTATAACTTTTACAAAGACCAAATAATATACACAAATTTGGGTTATTTTTACCAAAGATATGTAGCAGTATACATTTTGGCCAAAATTTATGAAGAAAAATTACTAATTAGCAAATTTTATGACAGAAACATAGAAAAAGGCATTTTCTTCACAAAATGTATGTTTTTTTTAAATGTATAGCACAAAAAATAAAAAAAAATAAAACACAAAGAAAGCTCTATTTGTGTGTAAAAAAGGACGCACGTTTCATATGGGTACAGTGTTGCATGACTGAGTAATTCTCATTCAAACTGTGAGAGTGCTGAAAGCTGAAAATTTGTCTGGACAGGAAGGGGGTGTAAGTGCACTGTATTGAGGTGGTTAAGAGCTAAAATGATAGCTAACAATTCTCTGTCCTCAATCTCATAATTGCACTGTGCAGTAGAAAATTTCTTAGAAAAGTAGCCACAAGGATGCATAGCGCTCTCAGAGGTGGGACGTTGAGACACAAGGGAGCATACTCCAGGCTCAGATGCATCAACCTCAAGAATGAAGGGTAATGTAGGATCAGGATATGCCAGCATAGGAGCGGAAACAAAGGCAGCCTTCAGAGACTCAAAGGCTTTAATGGAATCAATTCTGTGAGTTACCATCCTTTCTGGTCATATCAGTCAGGGGTTTGACCAGAGAAGAGAAGTCCAGAATTAATTTCCAATAATAATTGGCAAAGCCAAGAAAACATTGTAGTGAGCGTAGACCTACGGGTCGAGGCCACTGTAGAACTGCAGATAGTTTCTCTGAGTCCATCGATAAACCAGAAGTAGAAAGCCCAGAAATTTTACCTGTTCACAATGGAACTCACACTTCTCCAACTTACAATAAAGGTTATTATCTCTCAACCTTTGTAGCACATGAGAGACATCTGTGTCGTGGCTCTCTAGGGATTTGGAAAATATGAGAATATCATCGAGATAAACCACCACACATTGCTGCAACATATCTCAGAGGACAGGGTATTTGTAATGTCCTGTCTTTGTATTAAATGCAGTTTTCCATTTTTGTCGCCCTCCTTGATCCTCACGAGATTGTATGCCCCTCTCAGATCAAGCCTTGTGAAATCATTGCTCCCTTTAGGTGGTCAAATAAATCCATAATCAACAGAATTGGATAAGCATTCTTAATCGTGAAGCGCTTGAGACCCCTATAATTGATACTAGGTCACCACCAGCAGGAGACGAGGATTTGCGGATGAACCCTCAAGAAAGTGCATCTACAACATACTCCTCCATGGCTTTATCCTCCGAGACAGACAAAGGGTAAACCCAGCCACGAGGGGGCATGGCACCAGATTGAGGGTCAATTGTGAAATCATACGACAGGTGTGGAGGCGAACTACTGGCTTGACCTTTGTCAAAGACATTGCTAAACTCTCGGTACTCCTGGCCTGCAACACAGGTTGTATTAGAACAGCCACAGTGGGAGGATCCAGGTGAGCCGTGAGAACTAGGAGTGTATGTAACACTATGGCAAACTGATCCATGCAGTGGTCCTGCTCATTCAATCTGAAAAAATATTACCACTAGGTGGATTGCCTACATCTTCTGACGTCTTGTCCTTTGCCTACTGTCAGGAACCATGAATCAGACGGAGACAGAAAATGCAGTAAAAATCACATCTTTTAATATAATGGTAAAAAATTGTACAAATAGTAAAGATAGTCAAAACATAGCCAAGGTTCGGTAGCCAAAGTGTGTAATCAGACCAAGCAAGTAAACCAGAAAGCCAGAGATCAGCGTAGAGGTCAGAGGCAGCAGACAGGATCAGGAACCAGAAGGGACATCAGCCAGGCAAGTCTTTAACAGGAACACAGCAGTTTCCAGATATGTTTGACCAAAGGCCAAGGCACAGAAGGAATTAACCAGGCAGGCACTGGCTGACGAGAAGGAAATGATCACCAGGTGAGTCACTGTGGAACGATGGGTGCTGGCAATTAACCCTCAGCTGAGCAATCTGAACACAGAGAAGGGAGGGCTGAGCCCTGACATTAACAAAGTATAATTCAGTGCATTTTTGCACGTTGAACGCTGTATATTTCAGTGCCTTATTGCACATTTAACTCAGTATAGTTCAGTGCATTGGTGCAAATTTAACAAAGTACATTTCACTGCGTTACTGCATGTTTAATGCAGTATAGTTCAATGCGTTGGTGCACGTTTAGCAAAGTACATTTCACTGCGTTACGGCACGTTTAGTGCAGTCAAGTTTAGTGTGTTACTGCACATGTTGTAAATTTCAGTGTGTTACTGCACGTTTAACGTAGTATATTTCAGGACTTTTAATGCTGTATATCTCAGTGCGTTACTGCGTATTTAACGCAGTATATTTCAGTGTGTTACTGCATGTTTAACGCAGTATATTTCAGTGTGTTATGGCACATTTAACACAGTAAATTTGAGTGCGTTACTGCGCGTTTATCGCTTTATATTTCAGTGTGTAGGTGCAGTATATTTCACTGCATTAGTGCACGTTTACCACAGTATATTGCAGTGAGTCAGTGCAATTTTACCACAGTATATTGTAGTGTGTCGTTGTACTGTGTCTGTGTAGTGAGTACTCAAGTTAAAGTGCACCAATCACCACTTTCCATTGATTAACCACTTGCTTACTGGGCACTTAAACCCCCCTCAGTCCCAGACCAATTTTCAGCTTTCAGCGCTGATGCACTTTGAATGACAATTGCGCAGGCATACAACACTGTACCCAAATGAAATTTTTATCATTTTTTTCCCACAAATAGAGCTTTCTTTTGGTGGTATTTAGTTACAGCTCGGAGTTTTATTTTTTGCTAAACAAACAAAAAAAGATGCAAAAAAAAAAAAAATCATGTTTTAATAGTTTGTTATAAAATTTTGCAAACGGGTCATTTTTCTCCTTCATTGAAGTGCGCTGATTAGGCGGCACTGATGGCTGCATTGGTGGGCACTGATGGGCTGCATTGGTGGGCACTGATGGGCTGCATTGGTGGGCACTGATAGGCTGCACTGGTGGGCACTGATAGGCATAGTTAAGGCGGCACTAATAGGCACAGATAAGGCGGCACCGATGGGCACAGATAAGGCGGCACTGATGGACAAAGATGGGCACAGATAAGATGGCATGGATGGGTGGCACGGATAAGTGGCACGGATGGGTGGCACGGATGGGCACTGATAGGTACCACTGATAGATGGGACTGATGGGCACTGATAGGTGGCACTGATAGGTGGCTCTGATAGGTGGCACTGCTGGGCACTGATGGGCGGCACTGCTGGGCACTGATGGGCGGCACTGCTGGGCACTGATGGGCGGCACTGGGTCGCAGCACCTTTGAGGCAGATTGTGGGCACTGTGGGTGGCACTGTTGGTGGCACTGCTGGATGGCACTGTGGGTGGCATTGTGGGTGGCACTGTAGGTGGCACTGTGGGCACTATGGGCACTGATGGGGGCACTGATGGGGGGCACTTACTTTTATTCAGGATGGCACGGCGGTGGGCAGGTGGGCACTGGCAGGGGGCAGGTGGTCAGCTGTATTGCTGGCCGTGATCGGGACTGATGTCCCGATCACGGCCGCCGGTGATCGGCTTTTTTTTTCTCTCCTCACGCTGTCAGCGCGAGGAGGAATAATAGCCGATTACCGGCTCCGTTCTATCACATGATCAGCTGTCATTGGCTGACAGCTGATCACGTGATAAGGGGTCGGGATCGACCCCTTGCATGGATCGGTGATCAGGCGAGTCTCACGGACTCGCCGATCACAGAGCGCGCCGCGCGCGCCCCTCAGGCCGCTCGTATCCGGGACGACGTCAATAGACGTCGTCCCGGAAATGTAGGTCCGCGCTAATGCCGTCATTTGGCAATAGCGCGGATCTGTAGTGGTTAAAGTGCATCCTTGAACACATTTCCACATCTTTATTACATTTTGTTAATAAGCACACCCCCCATCATGTCTGGGAGACCATCAAGGAGAAGCAGACATTCCCATGGCACTGTGAGGGGACCAGCAGAGTATGTGTCTACAGGCAAAGGTGGATGTAGTCCGTCCTCAGGCAGGGCATCAGTTTCTCTGTTTAGTCATGTTGCCTGTACTATCCAGCCACAACATGTACAGGAGGTGTGGACTGGCTTACTAAACCATTCTCATCCTCCTCATCCTCCATCACCCAAGTAGAGACCATTGTGAAGTTCACCACAGCTGTCAGAGTGGCTTGTTCTAACTCCTTGTCCACAGCTACTCCGGTCACAACCCCAGCATCAGGCATGGAGGAATCAGCTGAATTATTTGAAGACAGTGTCAGCCACTTGCGCCTTAACAATGCACAGCCATTATTTCATTCATATCTTGGTTTTGAGGTTGAGGAAGGTAGGAACATGAGCCTACAGAGAGGGGAGAACACTGGCAAACAATTATTTGCCAGTCATGTTCCGCTATCCAAACTGTATTGGCAAGTTGTTTCCAGTGATAATGGGGATGAAGGGGATGATGACAATGAGGTCACTGACATGACTTGGGTGCTAGATAGAGCAGGGGAGGTAAGTGAGAGTGAGCCACAACCCCAAAGATGCAGCCATCATGGCAGAGTAGAGAGCAGACACCCTATTCCACCAAATTGTGGAGCTGTTATCTCCTGGCCCACTTTCCACAGCTCAGCTGTTTGAGCCTCTTTTTAGCACGATTGCACTGTTGCAATTTACAAACTTTGTCTCAAGAGGATTAAGCATTACAAAAACACCAGCTATTTGGGTACCACATGCTTGACAAGGCATTTAACCTCACACCATTCAGCCCATTGGCAAAAGTACCTAAAAGCCACACAAAAGGGACACAATTTTGCTCCTCCTCACTCTTCACCTTTCCGGTCTACCCCTACTATACCTCATCACCTCCCAGCAGCTTCCACTGATAGAGATTTGGGATGAGCAGAACACCCCGCGATTCAATATGCAGCAGAACATGGAAACAAGCAAAAAATGTGTTTGAACACGCAAACACCGTTAAAGTCTATGGGACATGAACGTGAAAAATCAAAACTGATCATTTTAAAGGCTTATATGCAAGTTATTGCCATAAAAAATGCTTGTGGACCTGAGTCCTGCACCAGGGGACATGTATCAATGTAAAAATTTTTTTTAAAAAGGGCAGTTTTTTGGGGAGCAGTGATTTTAATAATGCTTAAAGTGAATTAAAAAAAATGAAATATTCCTTTAACTATCATGCCTGGGGGCTGTCCTTAGTATGCCTGTAAAGTAGCACATCTTTCCCATGTTTATAAGAGTGTAACAGTGCCACAGCAAAATTACATTTCTAAAGGAAAAAAATGTAATTTAAAACTGCTTGCAGCTGTAATGTATTGTCAGATCCCAGCAATATAGATAAAAATACCAAAAAAAAGGGCGTGGATGTCCCCGCGTAATCCATACCAGGCCCTTCAGGTCTGGTATGGATATTAAGGGGAACCCCGCATGCCATTTAAAAAAAAAATGCTGTGGGGTCCCTCAGACACATGTACTGTGAACAGCAGTATATACTATATGGTCTGACCTATATACTATACACTATATACTATTTTATATCAAAAGTTGTAATTACATGCCCCTGTTAAACAGGGGCAGAAAAATTGGGCATTGGGTGGTGGTGGTGCCACAACACTGTAACCCCTCACAGATACTCTTGTTGGGCGCTGGAACGGGCCCCGCTTTGAAATATTATATCAAAAGTTGTAATTACATGCCCCTGTTAAACATGGGCAGAAAAATTGGGCCTTTGGTGGTGGTGGTGCCACAACATTGCAACCCCTCACAGATACACTTGTTCAGTGCAGGAACAGGCCCTGCTGTGAAACATGACTGCCAGTCTCTTGCCCTTCTGTAGCACCCCCTTTCTCTAGGCTCATGTTACTCCCTTCCTCAACCTGGGAACTAACATCGGAGCCATCGAATCGCTGGTTTTCCTCCAGCAGCATATAACCGCCACTGTGGTCAAATAATTCTGGGGACCCATCTGTGCATGATGATGAGGCTATGGAAGGAGTGACTGTGGAGCCGGTGGAATAGCCCACTTTGGCAGCTGCATTGGAAGGCAAATTACTCTGAGCCTGGGTGACAGAGGATGAGGAGGATGAGGACGGCTTTGCTATTAACTCCACCAACTCTTCTGCATGTTGTGGCTCAATAACATGGCCAGCAGCAGCAAAAAAGGACAAAGGTGCTCCACGGCCACCTGCAGAAGATCCACCATGTCCGCGACCACCACTGTTGACTATAGACACAGAGGCTGCTTGTCATCTTTTAGTGGCCTGTGAGCATCTGCCTCTGTCTTGCAACACCACACTATATTGTATACTGTGTACACCACCAGAAGTTTAGTAAAAACTGTACACACTGTATTAGATACTGTGTACATTGCCTGCACTGTATTAGCAACTGTACACCAGAGAATGCACTGTAGATATAGGCTACACTGAATGCTGTATATATATACTAGACTGTATATATATATATATATATATATATATATATATATTAATACACCGCCTGAAGTGTATTAGAAACAGTATGCCATGGAATGCACTGTAGATATAGGCTACACAGGATGCAGAGTGTATATATATATATATATATATATATATATATATGTATATATATATATATATATATATATATACAGTATCTCACAAAAGTGGGTACACCCCTCATTTTACATTTTTGTAAATATTTTATTATATCTTGTCATGTGCCAACACTGAAGAAATGACACTTTGATACAATGTAAAGTAGTGAGTGTACAGCTTGTATAACAGTGTACATTTTCTGTCCCCTCAAAATAACTCAACACACAGCCATTAATGTCTAAACTGCTGGCAACAAAAGTGAGTACACCCCTAAGGAAAAATGGCCAAATTGGGTCCAATTTGCCTTTTCCCCTCCCCGGTGACATGTGACTCGTTAATGTTACAAGGTCTAAGGTGTGAATGGGAAGCAGGTGTATTAAATTTGGTGTTATCGCTCTCACTCTCTCATACTGGTCACTGGAAGTTCAACATAGCACCTCATAGCAAAGAACTCTCTGAAGATCTGAAACAAATAATTCTTGCTCTACATAAAGATGGCCTAGGCTATAAGAAGATTGCCAAGACCCTGAAACTGAGCTACAGCATGGTGGCCAAGACCATACAGCGATTAAACAGGACTAGGCGATTAAAGGCCTAGGAGGTTTAACCAAATATGCCCCTCTGTGGAATAATCGGAACCTGCAGGAAATGGTAAAGATAGGAGTATATAAAGGGGATAGACACGCTGGCCCAGTTATACAAAGGAAATACATTAAAAATGCATTAAGAACGGAATTTGATATACCAAAACAATCACTTTATAAATACCTTCAAATTAGACACGCGTTAGTGAAACAGTTTAATAAGCAGGGACCAGTCTGGAGCAATTCCCCTATCTATTGCAGATTAAATTCCCAAGAAAGGGCAGGAGGATTTATAGCAGATACTTATCCACTTATATGTGAAGGGAGTATAGAAAGCCCAGAAAGGTTTAAAAGTAGAAGGAAATGGGAGAAGGAATTTGGTACAGTTACGGATGAGCAGTGGATGAGGATATTGGAAGGTGGGCATTTAATCTCAGTCTCGCCTACCCAGAAGATGTCACACTTGATGCTGCTACATAGATCATATTATACACCAAAGAGATTGTTTAGCTTTGGACAAAGAGCGGATGACGAATGTCCAAGATGTCAAGAACCTGGGGATCTGACACACATGTTCTGGCGATGCCCAAAATTGTTTCGCTACTGGTCAGAGATTATTGCCATCTTTAATGAAACATTGAGTGGCGGTCAAGGGGGATCCCAGATTATGTGTGTTAGGTCTGGACAAAGGAATAGGAGGATCAGCATGTATAAATAAAGCAGTATCGAGGTGTATGTTTCAAGCAAGAAAATTGATAGCGCAGAGGTGGCAAGCAGAAAACCCCCCTTCAGTAGCAGATTGGCGGTTGTTAATTACAGAAAAAGTATGGAAGGAAAGGTTAATATATCTAAGGAGAGGAAACTTCAAAGAATTTAACCACTTGCTTACTGGGCACTTAAACCCCCCTCAGTCCCAGACCAATTTTCAGCTTTCAGCGCTGATGCACTTTGAATGACAATTGCGCGGGCATACAACACTGTACCCAAATGAAATTTTTATCATTTTTTTCCCACAAATAGAGCTTTCTTTTGGTGGTATTTAGTTACAGCTCGGAGTTTTATTTTTTGCTAAACAAACAAAAAAAGATGCAAAAAAATAAAAAAAAATAAATCATGTTTTAATAGTTTGTTATAAAATTTTGCAAACGGGTCATTTTTCTCCTTCATTGAAGTGCGCTGATTAGGCGGCACTGATGGCTGCATTGGTGGGCACTGATGGGCTGCATTGGTGGGCACTGATGGGCTGCATTGGTGGGCACTGATGGGCTGCACTGGTGGGCACTGATAGGCATAGTTAAGGCGGCACTAATAGGCACAGATAAGGCGGCACCGATGGGCACAGATAAGGCGGCACTGATGGGCAAAGATGGGCACAGATAAGATGGCATGGATGGGTGGCACGGATAAGTGGCACGGATGGGTGGCACGGATGGGCACTGATAGGTACCACTGATAGATGGGACTGATGGGCACTGATAGGTGGCACTGATAGGTGGCTCTGATAGGTGGCACTGCTGGGCACTGATGGGCGGCACTGCTGGGCACTGATGGGCGGCACTGCTGGGCACTGATGGGCGGCACTGGGTCGCAGCACCTTTGAGGCAGATTGTGGGCACTGTGGGTGGCACTGTTGGTGGCACTGCTGGATGGCACTGTGGGTGGCATTGTGGGTGGCACTGTAGGTGGCACTGTGGGCACTATGGGCACTGATGGGGGGCACTGATGGGGGGCACTTACTTTTATTCAGGATGGCACGGCGGTGGGCAGGTGGGCACTGGCAGGGGGCAGGTGGTCAGCTGTATTGCTGGCCGTGATCGGGACTGATGTCCCGATCACGGCCGCCGGTGATCGGCTTTTTTTTTCTCTCCTCGCGCTGTCAGCGCGAGGAGGAATAATAGCCGATTACCGGCTCCGTTCTATCACATGATCAGCTGTCATTGGCTGACAGCTGATCACGTGATAAGGGGTCGGGATCGACCCCTTGCACGGATCGGTGATCAGGCGAGTCTCACGGACTCGCCGATCACAGAGCGCGCCGCGCGCGCCCCTCAGGGGGCGCGCAGGCCGCTCGTATCCGGGACGACGTCAATAGACGTAGTCCCGGAAATGTAGGTCTGCGCTAATGCCGTCATTTGGCAATAGCGCGGATCTGTAGTGGTTAAAAAGATGTGGAAACCCTGGTTGGATAGGCTGAGATACCCAGTATGAGGGATTGGGAAGACAGGGGAGGGGGAGAAGGGAGGTTGGAAGAAGAGAATAGCAAAAGGAGTAAAAGAGGAGGAACATCTGAGTAGTGAGAAGGAGATTGAGATGATAGAAGAATTAATGATATATCATGGACAAGAGTGCTTTAATGGCCTACCCTGGTATGCAGCGATGCTTTACTTTTTTTTTCTCTACCTTTCTCATGCTTTTTCTATATTAAGGGTGTAATAAGTGGATATATTTTTATAAAGAATGTTTTCTGTGTAAAATATTGAGGAAAATAAATAAAGATTATTAATAAAAAAAAAAAAAAAATAGGACAGGTTCCACTCAGAACAGGCCTCGCTGTGGTCAACCAAAGAAATTGAGTGCACGTGCTCAGCGTCATATCCAGAGGTTGTCTTTGAGAAATAGACATATGAGTGCTGCCAGCATTGCTGCAGAGGTTGAAGGGGTGGGGTTTCAGTCTGCCAGTGCTCAGACCATACGCCACACACTGCATCAAATTGGTCTGCATGGCTGTTGTCCCAGAAGGAAGCCTCTTCTAAAGATGACGCACAAGAAAGCCTGCAAACAGTTTGCTGAAGACAAGCAGACTAAGGACATGGATTACTAGAACCATGTCCTGTGGTCTGATAAGACCCAGATAAACATATTTGGTTCAGATGGTGTCAAGTGTGTGTGTGGCGGCAACCAGGTAAAGCGTACAAAGACAACTGTCTCTTGCCTAAAGTCAAGCATGGTGGTGGGAGTGTCATGGTCTCGGGCTGCATGAGTGTTGCCGACACTGGGGAGCTACAGTTCATTGAGGGAACCATGAATGCCAACATGTACTGTGACATACTGAAGCAGAGCATGATCCCCTCCCTTCGGAGGGCAGGGCAGTATTCCAATGTGATAAAGACCCCAAACACACCTTCAAGACAACCACTGCCTTCATAAAGAAGCTGAGGGTAAAGGTGATGGACTGGTCAAGTATGTCTCCAGACCTAAACCCTATTGAGCATCTTTGGGGCATCCTCAAATGGAAGGTGTAGGAGCGCAAGGTCTCTAACATCCACCTGCTCCATGATATCATCATGGAGTGGAAGAGCACTATATATATATATATATATATATATATATATATATATAGAATGCCTGCACTAACTGAGCCCTTTCTTCCTCTGAGCCATTCGCTCAGCTGTCGGCTAATTGCCAGCTCCTATCTCTCCACAGTGACTCCCCTGTTGATGATATCCTGCTTGTCAGTCCTGCCTACTTAAGCCATCCAGCCCTGATGATCTCTGCCTTTGCCTTGGTCAATATCACAGAGACTATCTCCTGTGTTTCTGTTAAAGACCTGCTTGGCTGACATTGTTTCAGGCTCCAGATGCTGCTTGCTGTTCCACTATGCTAATCTCTGGCTTCCTGACTTTCTGACTTGTCTGACTATCCTTTCCGGTTACCGAACTTTGGCTAGGTTTTGACTACATTTGTTCTATTTACTTTTATTATTAAACAAGTGTGATTTAACTGTACTTCTGCCTGGGTCTGATTTATAGTTTCTGACACCTGCCTTCTTAATCTAACTCAAGCTATCTCTCTGTCCACGCCAATAACACTACATTGCCACCTGTAAGCAGCATTATAGAGTGTGTGGTGTGGACTTAGTCCCCCTGACCCATGATTGACCAAAGGCACCCTGCGTTTGGCCAATTATGGCTCTCTCAGCAGAGCGTGCTGTGACTGACCAAAGCATGCAGGTCAGGTGGGTTGGTTGGGTGCAAAAAATGTAGCGCTAAAACAAATAGTACAATATAGTGCATATAAAGTGCTAAACAATCTAATACTCATGAGAATAAAAAATGAATACTGAAGTCCAACAAAATGGAATATATAAATACATGAAACAGAAAATGCTATGTCAGTCCCATGACAAAATCCAATCCTGTAAAAATTCCAGTTAAAAGTGGTAAAAGTGGAACAATTATCAAGAGGGACACCTGGGACTCTGGGAAAGTGGGGGGACTCTGGTGACCAGAGACGAAGAATACACTAAGGTAAGGGGGGTGGGTTACTGATATAAGGGGGAAACCTTTATATCAGTGCCCCCTTACATTATTGTATTCACTCCCCCCTTACATCAGTGACCTCCTCTTAGACTGGCCTGGCGGTGCTGTCACTGACCTCTTCTCAGGTACACCTTGCAGGGCTCAATCAGTCGGCTCCAGCTTTGTGCCTCTGGTTTTCCTATAGTCTCCACTCCACAGTTCACACAAGTCTGACTTCTTCCATGACTCCTATCCCAGCGGCGCTCCCATTCTTGACTCCTCTCCAGATTCCCTCAGAGACTGCAGACATGATATAAGACAAGAGATGGTCAGAGGTTGTGGACATGATAGAGGCTGTGGGCATAGTACTGGAGATGGTCAGAGGTTGCAGACATGATACAGGAGATGTCAGAGGCTGTGGGCATGGTACAGGAGATGTCTGAGGCTGTGGGCATGGTACAGGTGACGTCAGAATGTTAGAGGCTGCAGGCATGGTACAGGAGATGTCAAGATGGCAGAGGCTGCAGGCATGGTACAGGAGATGTCAGAGGCTGTGGACATGGTACAGGAGATGTCAAGATGTCAGAGGCTGTGAGCATTGTACAGGAGATGTCAGAGGCTGTGAGCATGGTACAGAAGATGTCAAGATGTTAGAGGCTGCGGGCATGGTACAGGAGACTATGGTACTATGAAGGTGGTAAATTTAAATATAAAGCACACAGCAGCTCTAGATCCTGGCTGCCTAAGCCTAGGGGAGACCAGTCTGGGACCATGATTGTGAGTAGCAGACATACTAAACACCCCCTTCTGCCTCTCTCACCCCTCCCTTTCTCACCTCCTCTCTCTCTCTCTCTCACCTCCTCTCATCCCGCCTCTCACCCCTTTCTCTCTCTCTCACAAACTTTACCCTCTCTCACCCCCAACTCTTACCCCCTCTCTTTCTCCCTCTCTCTTCCCCTTTCCCCCCCCCCCTTATTCCTACTCCCCTCTCTCACCCCCTCTCTATCTCCAACCTCTCTCTCTCCCATTCTCCCCTCATTCTCTCTCTTCCCTCAACTCTTTCTCTCTCCTTTCCTCCATCTCCTACTTTCTATTGCCTTTAGTAAATGGAAAATCAGTGAAGCACTTATCAAATTAATATAAACTATATATTAAATGTAAAATTCATACAATATACTAAACACGACGTTGAAAACAAAAATGCAAATAAAATACAAAAAATGTTCTGAAAAACTCTGTGTATCAAATCTTGAAAACGCAGATGAATCAATTAACAATAGTGACTATACATGTATACTTTGCAGTGACACAAATAAATATGGAAAAATAATAAAAATGTCTATGATCATAAATCTTCCACATATGCCCACAATGTGTATGAGCTGGGGGAATGTGTAATCCAAAAGAATAGAAAAAGTTGTGAAAAAGTCCAATTAATTGTATAAGATAGATGGTCAAGATGATGATCCAAAAATTATGAATAATGCCGTGTACACATGACCGGACTTTCTGGCAGAAAAGGTCCGAAGGTCTTCCCAACGGACTTTCGACAGAGTTACAACTGACTTCCGAACGAATAGACTTGCCCACACACGAACAGACTAAAGTCCGTTCCAAAGCCCGTTAGTTTTGAACGTGATGACGTACGACGGGACTAGAAAAGGAAGTTCAATAGCCAGTAGCCAATAGCTGCCCTTGCGTCATATTTGGTCCGTCGGACCAGCATACAGGCAAATGGTTTTCCCAATAGGAATTGAGTCCGTCAGACAGATTTGAAACATGTTCTATTTCTAGGTCCGTCAGATTTTTTTTTTTAAAAAACGATCGGACTATCCCACACACAATCGGACTATCCGACTGAATGATTCCATCGGATCTATTCTGCCAGAAAGTCCAGTCGTGTGTATGCGGCATAAGTCCCAGACACTGTAGGAGGTCACCACTGTAGAAGGATCCACAACCATTAGGACATAAGGAGGCTTACAGGAACAGGTGGACCCAATTGGCGTATACCTAGTGGGTCTAAACAGGCAGGGGTGTATAAATACCTAGTGTAATGAAATTTCCACACTGCTCTCCACAGAACTCTCCTTAGACCACTTGGGGGGATAATCAGCTTCCACCATCAATATTGCAGCATAATCAAAGACAGCTATGCAGGACCATCAAACATGGATTCAGAGGTAGATAAGATCCTCTCAGCATGACTCAATTAGCACATGTATCCAGAGAGGGAAAACAAAGACCTCAACATAGTGTAAAACCATAAGGTAGGAGTTTTATTTTTTTTTAAATATATAGAACACTCATGATTCAGCAGATATAAAAGTACATATCAAATATTATTCCTTGTAGACATCAAAACAGGACAAAATGGCAAAAACACTAAATTCAGCTGATCTCCTTCCCGACCCTGAAGCTGTCAGACAGACAACGGCTGAACAGATTTGTAGCTGGATGGGCGTAGCCTGATGGGGATTCCTGGGCACAGGACTACATGATACAAAGAGCACTGGGTAAAGGACTGCATAATATATAGAGCGCTGAGTACAGGACTACATAATACACCGAGTGCTGAGTACAGGACTACATAATACACAGAGCACTGAGTACAGGACTACATAATACACAGAGCACTGGGTACAGGACTGCATAATACACAGTACGCTGGGTACAGGACTGCATAATACAGAGAATGCTGGGCACAGGACTGCATAATACACAGAGAGCTGGGCACAGGAATGCATAATACACAGAACGCTGGGCACAGAACTAGATAATACACAGAGCGCTGGGCACATGACTGCATAATACACAGAGCACAGGGTACAGGACTGCATAATCCACAGAGCGCTGAATACAGGACTGCATAATACACAGAACTCTAAGTAAAGGACTGCATAATATATAGAGCTCTGAGTACAGGATTACATAATACACAGAGCACTGAGTACAGGACTGCATAATACACAGAGTGCTGGGCACAGGACTGCACAATACAAAGAGCGCTGGGCACAGGACCACATAATACATAGAGCTCTGGGTACAGGACTACATAAAACACAGTGCTCGGGGCAAAAGACTACATAAAACACAGTGCTCTGGGCACAGGACTACATAATACAAAGAGCACTGGGTACAGGACTACATAATACACAGAGCGCTGGGTACAGGACTACATAATACATAGAGCACTGGGTACAGGACTGCATAATACAGAGAGAGCTGGGCACAGGAATGCATAATACACAGAATGCTGGGCACAGGACTAGATAATACACAGAGCACTGGGCACATGACTGAATAATACACAGCGCGCTGGGCACAGGACTACATAATACACAGAGTGTTGGGTACAGGACTGCATAATACACAGAACGCTGGGTACAGGACTGCGTAATACACAGAGCGCTGGGTACAGGACTTCATAATACACAGAAAGCTGGTCACAGGACTACATAATACACAGAGCACTGGGCACAGGACTGCACAATATACAGAGTGCTGGGCACAGGACTGCACATCACACAGAGCGCTAGGCACATGACTACATAATACACAGAGCACTGGGCACAGGACTACATAATACACAGTGTGCTTGGCATAGGACTACATAATACACAGAGTGCTGGGCACAGGACTACATAAAACACAGAGCCCTGGGAACAGGACTGCATGATACACAAAGTGCTGGGTACAGGACTACATAATATACAGAGCACTTGGCACAGGACTACATAATACACAGGGTACTGGTTACAGGACTACATAAAACACAGAGCCCTGGGCATAGAACTGCATTTGTTCTGTTTGACTATTTCTTGCTTGTTAATTGATTTTATGTTGTTTTCTATGGATATACTGTATGTGCTAGACCTGGCATGGCTTCAGTCATGCTTTCTTTTACCTTTCTTCTGTTGCATCACCAGAAACATATTTGCTTTTTTTATTATCTATGGGAGGCTTTCAGACTGCCCCCCTTGAGGATGAGGATGTATTATAGAGTTCTGTGCAACATTTTGAATCAGGGCCCTGAGAAGCTGAGCTAAGCACCTGCCAATGAAGAAAATTTCACATTAAAAAAACACTTTCACCTATCTGTACAAGAACCTGTATGAGATCACTGTTGTGATGTCCCAGCCTCTGCTCTGTCTTTTGGATTTATCAGATAAATATGACACTTCCAGACACTTTGGAACATTTATAGCCTAAAGCATATGCCACAAACACACAGTAGACCATGTACTGTTGTAAAGTAATTTTATATTGTACATTACCCTTTACTGGTTGGGTATTACAAGCAAAAAATACAATTTACTTGTCTAGAATTGGTTATCTGCAATTATGAAAGCAGGGTATATTTCGTTCTGGCTTAAAGGAGAACCCCAGCTAAAAATAACAAGATAAAAATGAATCACCCATTACAAAATAAATAGCAAAACTACCATTTGCTGAAATATTCACCTTCAATCTAAAGATTTCCACCAAAGTTTTATGCTGCTACATGTCCTCAGGCTGATGACCAGCATCATTCAACCAACTTCTTTCTTTGAATCCAGGTCATACTGGATCTTCCTCAGCATGTGGCTAAACCAGTGTTTCTCAACTCCAGTCCTCAAGACGCCCCAACAGGTCATGTTTTAAAGCTTTCCATTATTTTGCACAGGTGATTTGATCAGTTTCACTGCCTTAGTAATTACCACAGCCATTTCATCTGAGGGAAATCCTGAAAACATGACCTGTTGGGGTGCCTTGAGGGCTGGAGTTGAGAAACACTGGGCTACAAGTGAAAAGAGAAAAAGCAAAGTGATGAGCTCATCTCTCGGTATGCTCTGCTCCCCTCCTGCTCCTCTCCTATCAACATGCTTCTTGTCAGCACATGAACTGATTGGCTGAAATGTAAACAAAAGAATGAAAAATTCTGGAGAAAAAACAGCATGGGGTCCCCCTCCTAATCCATACCAGGCCCCCTACCCATTCACCAAAAAAGTGTAAAAAGTGAGTAAAGACACAATGTCATCGGGAGATTATGCCCTTAGGTATTTAAGAAATTTCTGGCTGTGGGAGCCTTTCCTTGAGACCGGAGGTTTTTTGCTTGTTTGTTTTTTTGGTCCAGAGGTAAATTCGGCCAACAAAGAAACGATAAGAGCTTTTGGTCGGAAAATGCGATTGTGTGTATCCTCCATCAAACTTTTGCTGGCGGAATTTTGGCCAGCAAAGGATTGAGAGCATGTTCTCAATTTTTCGATTGGAAAAAGTTCCTATCCGAAAATGCGTTAGTGTCTATGCAATTCTGACACGCAAAAACTCACACATGCTCAGATTCAACTACGAGAATGAAGCTATTGGCTACTGGGTATTGAACTTCATTTTTCTATTCCCATTGTATGTGTTGTACATCACCATGTTCTGGATGGTTTGAATTAGGTGTGACTGTGTGTATGCAAGACAGCTTGAGCGAAATCCCGTCGGAATTCCATCGGGAAAACCATCAGAGCTTTTTCCGACCAAAATTCCAATCGTGTACGCGACATAAGAAGTCAGATTAAGCTAAATATCTCTCTGCATACCTAAAATTTCTAAAACCATTTTAAATTTTTTGCACCACCACTGTCATTTGAAAAATGTTGCTGTAGGGAGGTGTGGAGGTGGCTTAGATATGTCACAAATTAGTGACATAACTTTTTTCATAGAACTACGGGTACTGTCATTCCCATTTCTGGTGCTTAATGGGAAATACAGGGGTGATCTCTAAGACATGCCTAAAAATTAAATTAAATTTAATGGCATTGCATAGTTTACATAGGCCATGGCCTAGGGTGGCAGAGCAGTCACCTACACATCATGCCCTTCAAAGGTCTATAACTACACATTGTATTGATATCATTCACATGTGCTCATGAAGAAGATCATTCGAAACTTGTTGAACTCACATGTGAATTGTTAGATGAAAACATGTGAACCTCATAATGGACATGTGTTATATGTGGTTTAAGGCCGCGTACACACGCGCGGACTGTTTGCCCAACCTTGTTCGTCAAACAGTTTCGGCAAACAGTCCGCTCAAAATTTGCATGAGCGGACTTGCCCACACACGAGCGGACTGTTTGACGAACAAGGTTGGGCAAACAGTTCGCTCAACTTTTGAAATGAACGGACTCGCCCACGTAAGGAGGAGGCAAATCCGCCCATTTCGAGCGCGTGTACAGGTAGGCGGGGCCCGCGAAGGAGACTTCGCGGGCTCCGCCGCCTGGAATGGGCTTAAAGGGGAACCCCAACGCCGAAAAAAATCGGCGTGGGGGTTCCCCCAAAGTCCACACCAGACCCTTGTCCGAGCACGCTACCCGGCCGGCCAGGAAAGGGGGGCGAGCGAGCGCGCCCCCCCTCCTGAGCCGTACCAGGCCGCGTGCCCTCAACATGGGGGGGTGCCTTGGGGAAGGGGGGGCCGCGCGGCCCCCCCACCCCAAAGCACCTTGTCCCCATGTTGATGAGGACAAGGGCCTCTTCCCGACAACCCTGGCCGTTGGTTGTCGGGGTCTGCGGGCGGGAGGCTTATCGGAATCCGGGAGCCCCCTTTAATAAGGGGGCCCCCGGATACCGGCCCCCCACCCTATGTGAATGAGTATGGGGTACAATGTACCCCTACCCATTCACCTGTGAAATAAAGTACAAAAAAAAACACAACACAGGGGAAAAAATATTTTATTGCACAGCTCCGGGGGTCTTCCGTCTTCGGGGGTCTTCTCGCCGGACTCCTCCGCTATGTGTGTGTAGCTCTTTTACTAGCGGAGGAGTCCGGCTTTCTTCCTCCCCGCCGCCGGCCTCTTCTCCCGACTTCGGGGGTCTTGTCCCCCTCTTCGGTTCTTCTGCCGGGCCACTGCGCCTTCTTGTAGCTCTTTTACAGGCGGTGGCCCGGTCTTCTGTCGCCGCTGTCGCTGTCGCCGCCTTCCGTTCTTGTTCTTCTTGTTCTTCTTCTTGTTCTTCTTCTTCTTCTTCTTCTCCAGGAGATGTTGACACGTCGCTCCCTCCGGCCGGAATGCTAGGGACACGCTCCGCTGCCACTTATATAGTGACAATGGGGCGGGGTCACATGGTATATGTCACATGGGTTGGTCACATGGTGACCCCGCCCCCTTACGATGTCATATCCCCATGTGACATCAACCCATGTGACCAACCCATGTGACATATACCATGTGACCCCGCCCCATTGTCACTATATAAGTGACCGCACAGCGCGGCTCTGGCATTCCGGCCGGAGGGAGCGACGTGTCAACATCGCCTGGAGAAGAAGAAGAAGAACAAGAAGAACAAGAACGGAAGGCGGCGACAGCGACAGCGGCGACAGAAGACCGGGCCACCGCCTGTAAAAGAGCTACAAGAAGGCGCGGTGGCCCGGCAGAAGAACCGAAGGCGGCGACAGAAGAACGGAAGGCAGCGGCGACAGAAGACCGGGCCACCGCCTGTAAAAGAGCTACAAGAAGGCGTGGTGGCCCGGCAGAAGAACCGAAGGCGGCGACAGAAGAACGGAAGGCAGCGGCGACAGAAGACCGGGCCACCGCCTGTAAAAGAGCTACAAGAAGGCGCGGTGGCCCGGCAGAAGAACCGAAGAGGGGGACAAGACCCCCGAAGTCGGGAGAAGAGGCCGGCGGCGGGGAGGAAGAAAGCCGGACTCCTCCGCTAGTAAAAGAGCTACACACACATAGCGGAGGAGTCCGGCGAGAAGACCCCCGAAGACGGAAGACCCCCGGAGCTGTGCAATAAAATATTTTTTCCCCTGTGTTGTGTTTTTTTTTGTACTTTATTTCACAGGTGAATGGGTAGGGGTACATTGTACCCCATACTCATTCACATAGGGTGGGGGGCCGGTATCCGGGGGCCCCCTTATTAAAGGGGGCTCCCGGATTCCGATAAGCCTCCCGCCCGCAGACCCCGACAACCAACGGCCAGGGTTGTCGGGAAGAGGCCCTTGTCCTCATCAACATGGGGACAAGGTGCTTTGGGGTGGGGGGGCCGCGCGGCCCCCCCTTCCCCAAGGCAC
Source organism: Lithobates pipiens (assembly GCF_037356315.1). Taxonomy (NCBI): domain Eukaryota; kingdom Metazoa; phylum Chordata; class Amphibia; order Anura; family Ranidae; genus Lithobates; species Lithobates pipiens. The sequence goes on along the minus strand of NW_027507685.1, from coordinate 54,672,296 downwards.
CCCCCATGTTGAGGGCACGCGGCCTGGTACGGCTCAGGAGGGGGGGCGCGCTCGCTCGCCCCCCTTTCCTGGCCGGCCGGGTAGCGTGCTCGGACAAGGGTCTGGTGTGGACTTTGGGGGAACCCCCACGCCGATTTTTTTCGGCGTTGGGGTTCCCCTTTAAGCCCATTCCAGGCGGCGGAGCCCGCGACGTCTCCGTCGCGGGCCCCGCCTACCTGTACACGCGCTCGAAATGGGCGGACTTTCCGAGCGGGAACAGTCCGCTCATTTCGAAAGTACAGCGGACAGGCCCACACACGGGCGGACTGTTCGCTCAAACACAGTTTCAGCGGACAGTTTTTCGGAATTTCCGAAAGACTTTGTCCGTCCAACTGTCCGCTGAAACTGTCCGCTGAAAGCCCACACACGAGCGGACTGTCCGCCCAAACACTGTTCAGCGGACAAGGTTGGGCGAACAGTCCGCCCGTGTGTACGCGGCCTTACATTTTGAGGATTATAAATTCTACGCTTTTATGTAATTATTGCTGTGGTGTCATTATCGATATGCCCTTCAAAAGCCCATGGCTACACATTGTTTTTTTTTATCGTATAGGCTTTACAATCACTTTAATTAAAGAGGAAGTAAACTCTCCCACTCTGATGCTTCTTTTCATTTAGTCCATTATAATAAGTAATTATCAAACTATAGCCACTGTAATCCAGCCCATATTACCTACTGTTTAACCACTTGCCGACCGCCGCACGCCGATGTACGTCGGCAGAATGGCACGGGCAGGCATAAGGGCTTACATGTACGTCCTTGCCTGCCCGCCGGTCGGGGGCCCTATCGGGCCCCCGCCCGGTGCCTGCGGCGGTCGGTATTCGTTCGGGAGCGATCCCGGACGAGGGGACGGCCATTCATTCATGGCCACCCCCTCTCGATCGCTCCCGGCGAATGAAAATGTCCGGTGACATCACTTCCTCTCCTGTAATGTAAACACAGGAGAGGAAGTGATGTATTCTCTCCTCCGTGTCGGTAGTTTTCGTTCCGGCACCGAGGAGAGAGGTTCGGTGAGTTGCACCAACACACCCCACATACAGTAGAACATGCCAGGCACACTCACACCCCCCCTTTACCCCCGATCACCCCCAAATTACCCCTGCCCCCCCAGTCACAGTGACACCAATTGCTTTTTTTTTTTTTTGCATTGGTGTCATTTGTGACTGTAGTAACTGTTAGGGCAGTTAGGGTTAGCCCCCTTTAGTTCTAATGTGCCCCCCTAACCCCCCCAATAAAGGTTTAACCCCGTGATCACCCCCCGTCGCCAGTGTCACTAAGGCTGGGTTCACATTGCAGCGGTTTATGAGAACGAATGTGATTCGCATAGCACTGCAGTGCAAATCACATCCGATCTCTGTGCGATTCGAGTTCAGCCATACAGATAGTATGGCTGAATTCGTGTCGCACCCGCCGCACCCGCCGCAAATTCGCACGGGACCCTTTTTTTGGCCCGCAGCAGAATCGGATCGCATGGGTGTTCACACCATGCGATCCGAGTTTGCAGATCGCACTGCGATATGCGAACTGATCTGGGGGTGTCATTAACATTTCACTGACACTCCCAGCAGTTCGCATAGGGCAGTGTGAACTGCCGCCGGGAGGCATGCGATGCGGGAACCCGCCGCGGATTCATGGCGTTCCCGCATCGCTCCAGTGTGAACCCAGCCTAATAAGCGATAGTTTTTCTGATCGCTGTATTAGTGTCACAGGTGACGCTAGTTAGGCAGGTAGGTATTTAGGTTCGCCGCAGCTTTTAATAGCGCCAGGGACCCCCATATACTACCGCATAAAGCCCCCTGATTGCCCCCTAGTTAACCCTTTCACCAGTGATCACCATATAACTGTTACAGGTGACGCTGGTTGGTTAGTTATTTTTTTATAGTTTCAGGGCACCCGCCATTTATTACCTAATAAAGGTTTAACCCCCTGATCACCCGGCGGTGTCATTTGTGACTGTAATAACTGTTAGGGCAGTTAGGGTTAGCCCCCTTTAGTTCTAAGGTACCCCCCTAACCCCCCCAATAAAGGTTTAACCCCGTGATCACCCCCCGTCGCCAGTGTCACTAAGGCTGGGTTCACATTGCAGCGGTTTATGAGAACGGATGTGATTCGCACCGCACTGCAGTGCAAATCACATCCGATCTCTGTGCGATTCGAGTTCAGCCATACAGATAGTATGGCTGAATTCGTGTCGCACCCGCCGCACCCGCCGCAAACTCGCACGGGACCCTTTTTTTGGTCCGCAGCAGAATCGGATCGCATGGGTGTTCACACCATGCGATCCGAGTTTGCAGATCGCACTGCGATATGCGAACTGATCTGGGGGTGTCATTAACATTTCACTGACACTCCCAGCAGTTCGCATAGGGCAGTGTGAACTGCCGCCGGGAGGCATGTGATGCGGGAACCCGCCGCGGATTCGTGGCGTTCCCGCATCGCTCCAGTGTGAACCCAGCCTAATAAGCGATCGTTTTTCTGATCACTGTATTAGTGTCACAGGTGACGCTTGTTAGGCAGGTAGGTATTTAGGTTCGCCGCAGCTTTTTATAGCGCCAGGGACCCCCATATACTACCGCATAAAGCCCCCTGATTGCCCCCTAGTTAACCCTTTCACCAGTGATCACCATATAACTGTTACAGGTGACGCTGGTTGGTTAGTTATTTTTTTTATAGTTTCAGGGCACCCGCCATTTATTACCTAGTCTCACTAGTGTACCCCTAAATTTAGGGGTGTCTACTTTCCAAAATGGGGTCATTTGGGGGGGTTTGTGCCATCTTGGCATTTTATGGCCTTCAAAACTGTAACGCCCTTAGAAAGCCTGAAGGCGGTGCTTGGTTTTCGGGGCCCCGTGCGCGGCTAGGCTCCCAAAAAGTCCCACATATGTGGTATCCCCGTACTCAGGAGAAGCAGCAGAATTTATTTTGGGGTGTCATTTCACATATGCCCATGGCATGCGTGAGCAATATATCATTTAGTGACAACTTTGTGAAAAAAAAAAAAAAAAAAAAGTTTGTAATATTCCCGCAACTTGTGGCAAAATATAAAATATTCCATGGACTCAACATGCCTCTCAGCAAATAGCTTGGGGTGTCTACTTTCTAAAATGGGGTCATTTGTGGGGGTTTTGTGCCATCTTGGCATTTTATGGCCTTCAAAACTGTAATAGGTAGTGAGGAGTGAAGTCAAATATTTACGCCCTTAGAAAACCTGAAGGCGGTTCTTGGCTTTCGGGGCCCCGTACGCGGCTAGGCTCCCAAAAAGTCCCACATATGTGGTATCCCCGTACTCAGGAGAAGCAGCAGAATTTATTTTGGGGTGTCATTTCACATATGCCCATAGCATGTGTGAGCAATATATCATTTAGTGACAACTTTGTGAAAAAAAAATAAAAAAAAATTAAAGTTTGTAATTTTCCCGCAACTTGTGGCAAAATATAAAATATTCCATGGACTCAAAATGCCTCTCAGCAAATAGCTTGGGGTGTCTACTTTCTAAAATGGGGTCATTTGTGGGGGTTTTGTGCCATCTTGGCATTTTATGGCCTTCAAAACTGTAATAGGTAGTGAGAAGTGAAATCAAAAATTTACGCCCTTAGAAAGCCTGAAGGCGGTGCTTGGTTTTCGGGGCCCCGTACGCGGCTAGGCTCCCAAAAAGTCCCACATATGTGGTATCCCCGTACTCAGGAGAAGCAGCAGAATTTATTTTGGGGTGTCATTTCACATATGCCCATAGCATGTGTGAGCAATATATCATTTAGTGACAACTTTGTGTCATTATTCAATCGCTTGAGGCAAAAAAATAAAATATTCAATGGGCTCAACATGCCACTTATCAATTTCCTTAGGGTGTCTACTTTCCAAAATGGGGTCATTTGGGGGGGTTTTGTACTGCCCTGCCATTTTAGCACCTCAAGAAATGAGATAGGCAGTCGTAAACTAAAAGCTGCGTAAATTCCAGAAAACGTACCTTAGTTTGTAGATGTGACAACTTTTGCGCAAACCAATAAATATACAATTATTGACTTTTTTTTTACCAAAGACATGTGGCTGAATACATTTTGGCCTAAATGTATGACTAAAATTGAGTTTATTGGATTTTTCTAATAACAAAAAGTAGAAAATATCATTTTTTTTCAAAATTTGCGGTCTTTTTACGTTTATATCGCAAAAAATAAAAATCGCAGAGGCAATCAAATACCATCAAAAGAAAGCTCTATTTGTGGGAAGAAAAGGACGCAAATTTTGTTTGGGTACAACATTGCATGACCGCGCAATTACCAGTTAAAGCAGCGCAGTGCCAAATTGTAAAAAGACCTCTGGTCATTTACCAGCAAAATGGTCCGGTCTGAAGGTGGTTAAAGAAACTTTAAAAAACTTAAAAAAAAACTTTAAAAAACTTGTTTCCAGGGGTTAGGCAGCACCATCTTAAGTATTGTTTTCTGAGTCCACAGTGGAGTGTATTTCTGCCCTTACATTAACCACTTAACAACCGCCCATTGCCGATTAACGGCTTCAGGGCGGTTGTTTAACTCTGAGAGGCCGTTAATTAACGGCCTCCCAGAATTCTGCTCTCGCGCGCCCCCTGGGGCGCACACACGAGAGCATCCGTGACCGCTGGGTCCAGTGGACCCGGCGCATCACGAATCACGGTAAACGCCCGCTCATCGCGGCCGTTTACCACGTGATCGCTCCGTCAAATGACGGAGTGATCACTTGTAAACAAACCGGCGTCATGTTATGACGCCGGTTCCTCCCTCCCCCTCTCTGTACCGATCGGTACAGCGGAGGGGGAAAAGATCGGTGTCAGCAGCGATGTGGGCTGCATCTGCAGTGCCCACATCGCTGCTCACCGAAAATTAACCCCTCAATTCCCTGCCAACACTCTGCAATACCCTGCCATTACTCTGCATTACTCTGCAATACCCCCATTACTCTGCATTACTCTGCAATACCCCCATTACTCTGCATTACTCTGCAATACCCCCATTACTCTGCATTACTCTGCAATACCCCCATTACTCTGCATTACTCTGCAATACCCCCATTACTCTGCATTACTCTGCAATACCCCCATTACTCTGCAATACCCTGCATTACCCTGCAACACTCTGCAATACCCTGCATTACTCTGCAACACTCTGCAATACCCTGCAACACTCTGCAATGCCCTGCAACACTCCGCAATGCCCTGCAACACTCTGCAATACCCTGCAACACCCTGCAACACTCCGCAATACCCTGCAACACTCTGCAATACCCTGCAACACTCTGCAACACTCCGCAATGCCCTGCAACACTCCGCAACACTCCGCAACACTCTGCAACACTCTGCAACACTCTGCAATACCCTGCAACACTCTACAATACCCTGCAACACTCTGCAATGCTCTGCAACACTCTGCAATACCCTGCAACACTCTGCAATAACCTGCAACACTCTGCAATGCTCTGCAACACCCGCGAATACCCTGCAACACTCTGCAATGCTCTGCAACACCCGCCAATACCCTGCAATGCTCTGCAACGCAATACTCTGCAACGCCATACTCTGAGATACCCAGCCATACTCTGAGATACCCTGCAATACCCAGCCATAGACATCCCCCCCCCTCCCCCTCCCACCGCCCTCCGGTGCTTCTACCGAATCGCTAATACGATCAAAGTCAGAATCTTTTTATTTTTTTTCAGGCTTCCCAGCTTAGAGGTGAGATGCGGGGTCTTATTGACCCCATATCTCACTGTAAAGAGGACCTGTCATGCCATATTCCTATTACAAGGGATGTTTACATTCCTTGTAATAGGAATAAAAGTGATCAAAAAAATTATTTTTGGGGAAAAAAATGTCAAACTAAAATAAATAAAGTAAAATGAACAATAAAAAAAAAATGTTTTTTTTAAAGCGCCCCTGTCCCCATGTGCTCGCATGCAGAAGCGAACGCATACGTAAGTCCCGCCCACATATGAAAACGGTGTTCAAACCACACATGTGATGTATCGCTGCGAACGTTAGAGCGAGAGCAATAATTCTAGCCCTAGACCTCCTCTGTAACTCAAAACATATAACCAGTAAAAAAAAAAAAAATCGTCGCCTATGGGGATTTTTAAGTAGCAATGTTTGGCGCCATTCCACGAGCGTGTGCGATTTTGAAGAGTGACATATTAGGTATCTATTTACTCAGCGTAACTTCATCTTTCACATTATGGAAAAATTGGGCTAACTTTACTGTGTTTTTTTTTTTTTTAAGCACAAAACTGTTTTTTTTTCCAAAAAAAAGCATTCAAAAAATTACTGCGCAAATACCGTGCGAGATAAAAAGTTGCAAAGACCACCATTGTATTCTCCAGGGTGTTTGCTAAAAAAACATATATAATGTTTTGGAGTTCTATGTAATTTTCTAGCAAATAAATGATGATTTTTACATGTAGGAGAGAAATGTCAGAATTGTCCTGGGTGCTCCAGAACACCTGATGGCGCTCCCTGCATGTTAGGCCTCTGTATGTGGCCACACTGTGTAAAAGTCTCACACATGTGGTATCGCCATACTCGGGAGTAATAGCAGAATGTGTTTTGGGGTGTAATTTGTGGTATGCATATGCTGTGTGTGAGAAATAACCTGATAATATGACAATTTTGTGAAAAAAAAAAAAAGTAAAAAAAATCTTGATTTTGCAAAGAATTGTGGGAAAAAATGACAACTTCAAAAAACTCATCATGCCTCTTACTAAATACCTTGGAATGTCTTCTTTCCAAAAAGGGGTCATTTGGGGGGTATTTGTACTTTTCTGGCATGTTAGGGTCTCAAGAATTGAAATAGGCCGTCAGTACTTCAGGTGTGATCAATTTTCAGATATTGGCACCATAGCTTGTGGACTCTATAACTTTCACAAAGACCAAATAATATCCACCAATTTGTACTTATTTTTACCAAAGATATGTAGTAGTATAAATTTTGGCCAAAATTTATGAAGAAAAAATTACTAATCTGCTAAATTTTCTAACAGAAACAAAGAAAAATTCATTTTTTTTACAGAATTTTCGGTATTTTTTCCTTTATAGCACAAAAAATAAAAAACCCAGCGGTGATTAAATACCACCAAAAGAAAGCTCTATTTGTGTGAAAAAAAGGACAAAAATGTCATATATGTTGCATGACTGAGTAATTGTCATTCAAAATGCAAGAGCACCGAAAGCTGAAAATTGGTCTGGTTATTAAGGGTGTTTAAGTGCCCAGTGGTCAAGTGGTTAAGCACTTCCTGTACTGTTATCCAAGCCTCCTTCTCAATCCAATGTTTCTATGGCAACCCTGCTTCCCTGTTCATAGCTGACTTGTTTTATTTCAGAGTATTTACTTGTGCCGATTGTCTAATTTGCCTGTGTGAATCTTATCAGCTTCAGCTGATAAGATTGCGGTAATGGCCAGGTTTACACTGCATGTGAAGTCACATGGTCATATGGTGTGTAGGAGGAATCTCTGAATGATTATGTAGCCTCCTGGGATATCAGTGGTGTGCCGTAGGAAGTCCTGATAACAGATAGACAAGCACATAGAGAGTGTGGTGTAAATCAGGGGAGATCTGGGCATGCTCAGTGATGTCATTCTAAAGAACAACAAGGATTACAACAATACTAAGCAAATAAGGAGATGTCTACAAGCAGTGTTTATTAGGGTTTTTTATGCTGATTTACATGGGACAAAGTTGTGGGGGAGAGTTTACAACCACTTTAAAATCCACTCCTTTCCATGGCTCAATGTTTCCTTATATTAGGGTGTCTAGAGTTCAGCTTTCATTATGTTTCTGTTAACTATGCTAATGTGCCTTTTTGCCTTATTTTATAAACTAGTTATATGTGTAGCGCTGACATTCTTGTTTACTGATGTGACTATGCATGTTTAATGTCAAGTATATGGACATTACTGTGGTTTCGCACTAGAGCCATCTAGTGACCAAATATGGGTAACGCACCTGTTTATGATTTACCTCAGAACAACCTAAAGACTTGTACAGGAAGTGACTGTTTGTTTGGATTTTGAAGGTTGACCTTGTTACCCTGGAGTCCATGTGTGACCTACCCATGAACACTCTCTTATGCAGTGCATGCTGGGTATATAAGGGACAGCAACGACCATTTTAGGCCTGTGGAGGGGTGTCCCGAGAGGCAGCGGCTGACAGCCATTTGTTCTTGTGGGGTGGCCTGACAGAGCCTGAGAGACGGTAGCCGGATTGAGAAGGTCCAAAGACATTCAGCGGAGAATCAGAGAACCAGATTGATTCGGCGGAGCAATACAGAGCATCTGGCCCATCTTACAGAAAGACAAGTGACAGTCACCAGACCAAAGTGATCACATGGAACTCTGATCCAGTTGGTGAGCGGGTTACGACCCACCGTTTGATAATCTTTGCACGCAGTTAGAATCACATACAGGCCTCGCTGGAATCTGCAATTCCATGGAGGCGTAGCAGAACCACTGACACTGAGCAGGCTTGGGGCCTATTTACTTTGTCGCCTCAGGACATGTAAATAAGTTACTGGAATTACACCAAGAGCATTTCAGCTTAATCTTTCACATTACTTTGGATTACAAATACAGAGGAGTGATTTGAGCTAGCGAAGAAAAGAAAACCTCTGGACTGAAGTACTTTAAGTGAGGCCTCACGTATAGCCTTTAAAGAAAGGGGAGCTCCCAGGTTCATTTAAATAGATTTACATATATATGTTATATCCTGTTTTATTGAAATATATTGTGCTGTAGTCCTATGTTGGGATGACAGCACAATTACTGTAACCACTTGTTGAAATATTTACAGTAAACAATATTTCTGGTTAAGTATCCAGTTGTGTGGTGTATTGCTTTTCCCCACCAGGTGGAGGCAGCGGATCCTGAGGGTACAATACAGGTACTTTACATTGTTGTATATTGTACTGTGTTACATTGCACTACAGCCGTGCCAAGGGGATTGAGCCAAAAAAAGTGGGGTTTCTAGGTAGAGTGCAGACCCAATTAAAACCAGCAGCTCCTTCGGGGTAAGTGCTACATATACTAGTTACAAATTACTGATCCTTTGCATAATAACACCTTGAGCATTATACTGGGCTGGTTAGATCAGCATTTGTTCTGTTTGACTATTTCTTGCTTGTTAATTGATTTTATGTTGTTTTCTATGGATATACTGTATGTGCTAGACCTGGCATGGCTTCAGTCATGCTTTCTTTTACCTTTCTTCTGTTGCATCACCAGAAACATAATTGCTTTTTTTTATTATCTATGGGAGGCTTTCAGACTGCCCCCCTTGAGGATGAGGATGTATTATAGAGCGCTGTGCAACATTTTGAATCAGCTGAACTAAGCACCTGCCGATGAAGAAAATTTCACATTAAAAAAACACTTTCACCTATCTGTACAAGAACCTGTATGAGATCACTGTTGTGATGTCCCAGCCTCTGCTCTGTCTTTTGGATTTATCAGATAAATATGACACTTCCAGACACTTTGGAACATTTATAGCCTAAAGCATATGCCACAAACACACAGTAGACCATGTACTGTTGTAACGTAATTTTATATTGTACATTACCCTTTACTGGTTGGGTATGACAAGCAAAAAATACAATTTACTTGTCTAGAAATGGTTATCTGTAATTATGAAAGCAGGGTATATTTTGTTCTGGCTTAAAGGAGAACCCCAGCTAAAAATAACAAGATAAAAATGAATCACCCATTACAAAATAAATAGCAAAACTACCATTTGCTGAAATATTCACCTTCAATCCAAAGATTTCCACCAAAGTTTTATGCTGCTGCATGTCCTCAGGCTGATGACCAGCATCATTCAACCAACTTCTTTCTTTGAACCAGGTCATACTGGATCTTCCCCAGCATGTGGCTAAACAGTGAAAAGAGAAAAAGCAAAGTGATGAGCTCATCTCTCGGTATGCTCTGCTCCCCTCCTGCTCCTCTCCTATCAACATGCTTCTTGTCAGCACATGAACTGATTGGCCCCTTGCACTGCTTCTTCCTCTCACAGTCAAAAAATTATTGACCGATTCAAATTCTGTGTGAGTAATAGCTGGGAAGCTGACTGCCACGGCCTTAACAACCGATGACTCATCAGCTGTCAGTGGGCTTCCCCACTGACAGCTGAAATGTAAACAAAAGAATGAAAAATTCTGGGAAAAAAAACAGCATGGGGTCCCCCTCCTAATCCATACCAGGCCATGAGTAGTACCCCTACCCATTCACCAAAAAAAGTGTAAAAAGTGAATAAAGACACAATGTCATTGGGTGATTTTGCCCCTTGGGTATTTAAGAAATGTCTGGCTGTGGGAGCCGTTCCTTGAGACCGGAGTTTTTTTTTTTTGCTCCAGAGGTGCATCGTGATTGATGATAGATCTACACCAGGGGACATTTAAAATATATATAAATTTTTTAATAAAGGAATTGTCGAAAACTCGTGTTGTGTCTTTACCCACGTTTTATACTTTTTTGGTGAATGGGTAGGGGTACTATGTAGTCCATACTCATTCACATGGCAGAGGGGCAGGATCTGGGGGCTCTCATGTTAAAGGGGGCTTCCAGATTCTGATAAGCCCCCCACCCATTGACCCCCAAAAACACCAGCCAAGGTTGTGAGGAAGAGACCCTTGTCCTCATCAACATGGGGACAAGGTACTTTGGGGCGGGGGAGGCAGAGCCCCAAAGCCCCCCCCCATGTTGAGGGCTTGTGGCCTGGTTCAGGGTAAAGGGGCACTCATTCACCCATCCCCCCCCCTCCCTTTCTTGACCTGACTTTTTTTCTCAATTGCCAGGATTCTTTTGTTTACATTTCAACTGTCAGTGTGGAAGCCTGCTGACAGCTGATGAGTCATCAGCTGTTGAGGAAGTAGCGGCTGGCTTCCCAGCCTGCTCCGTAACAACCAGCTATTCTTCGCACAGAATTGTTCTGTAAAATTTGGAATTTGTTAGAAAATTTGTAAACTTAACAAAATTAAACAAAGCAAAACTAAAATAAACAAAGTATCCAGGTGGAGATGGGAGAGAAAACATAAGAGAGGGAGAAAAAGAGAGATAAAATAGAGGGAGAGAGCAGGACAGAGAGAGGGAAGGAAAGAAATATGGAAGAAACCACAGAGCCCCTGATCATCCTGTCCCCCCAAAGTTCTCCAATCATCTTGTGTCCACTGTGACCCTTGAATCCCAATCATCTTGTGTCTCCTAAGACCCCTGATCATCCTGTATTCCTAGAGGCGATTCAGTTCGCATTGTGCGCTATATAAGTATTTCATTCATTCATTCATTCATTCATTCATTCATTCATTCCCCATGCCCCTAATCATCCTGTATCCCTAGCGACCTCCAAGCCTCTAATCATGCAGTGCCCCCTGTAAATCCTAAGTCTCCTGATCATACTGTAACCCCTGAATTCTGATCATTCTTTGTCCCCCATGACCCCTATTCATCCTGTGATTCCTGTGCCCCTAATCATTGTGTGTCCCCTGTGACTCCTGAGTTCCCTGATTATCCTGTGACCCCTCTACCCCTAATCATCTTGTGTCTCCTGTGACCCAGGAGGCCTTGATCATCCTGTGACACCTGTGACCCCCAAGTTCCCTAATCATCCTGTGTCCACTGTGATCCCCAAGCCCCTGATCATCCTCTGTCTCCTGTGACCCTCAAGTTCCTTAATCATCCTATGACCCGTGTGCACTGTGTGCCTCTAATCATCCAGTGTGGATCCTGAGTCCCTGATCATCCTGTGTCCCCTTTGGTTCCTGAGTTCCCTGATCAGCATGTGTCCCCCATGACCCTTGAGGTATTGATCATCCCATGTCGTTCTCAGTTGCATAGCATGGGTTGCTGCTCCCATGGCAAGGCAAGTCATTTCCGCCCCCTAACCCCTAGCTCTCTGAGCCCCTTCCACTAGTTCTGTTTTGATGGCTTATTAAGGGCTCTTCGTTATTTAATTCCTTAAGCCTCTGATTGATTGTCTGCAGCCCCACAACCTATTGCTATCTCAGATTCAATGAATAAAAGGAAGCCAATCAGAAACTCCACCTGGGAATTATGAGGAGGTGGAGTCCTTACTAATCCATTGGAGCAGAATGCAGGGGGGGGGATACATCCAGGTGGAGGGGAGGACAGAGCCAGGTGCACAGAGGAGAGGGGTAGTTGCAGCCAGGTGGAGGGGAGGACGGAACCAGGTGCACAGAGGAGAGGGGTAGTTGCAGCCAGGTGGAGGGAAGGACAGAGCAAGCTGCACAGAGGAGAGAAGAAGTTGCAGCCATGTGGAGGGGAGGATGGAAGCTGGTGCACAGAGGAGAGGGGAAGTTGCAGCCAGGTGGAGGAGAGGATGGAGCCAGGTGCACAGAGGAGAGGGGAGGGGATGGACCAGGTGTATAGGGAGCAGTGGGCAGGGCTTCATTGGCTGATCATGAAGGTGGAGTGGGTGGTACCTGCGCTCGCCATATTAATATGTTAACTCTATGTCCACTTGGATGGTGGGGCTTGAACCTGGACTCAGGGCAGAATGTAGTGCACAGGCGCCGTGTAGAGCTGGCGATCAGCTGTTCATCTGCGAAGACTTTCGGCGGCTCCGTAGTCATTCGCACTGCACAAGCGCAGTGCATGCGTGGTACAGGGGGGTCCTTATCCGCCAGGGGAACTTTCTCAGCAAGACACCGGAGCTTTTCATAGACTGTATGAGCACCTCCTCCAGTGATGTCATGACGGCACATTATAGTCTCTTCAGAGTGACATCATGCAAAAGGGGACAACGGAGGCATTTACAAACAGAGGAAGCAGCATTGCCTTCTCATTAAAGGAAATGAACATGATAGCTTTCAGCTGCAGGAAAAAAGGTAGATTTCTCAATATCCTTAATGTTATTTTCAAAACAAACAGTGAGATGTTTAACAGATTATAGAGTTATATCACATATTGATTTTTTAAAAATTTTGAGCATAGTTCTTCTTTAAGTGGTAACGATGCACTTTTTTTTATTACATTTAATGTGAAATGTCTCTTGGGATTGTCTGGTTTCAGCATGGACTGTCAGAAGTGACTTATGGAGATAGCAGAGGAATGACAGAGCAGACAGAAATCACACTAGGTGCTTTGGATCAAGCCAAGTACACACTATAGAAGGATATGCTTTGTTCATTTTTCATTTCAGAGTTTTACAACCACTTAAAGTGCCTTTTTCACAAATGAGGGCACGCAACCTACTCTGAAAGGCTTTTATCGTAAGTTACATTTAAGTGATTGTACAGAAATATTAAGAAAAGGTGACAGAGGAAAAGTAAAAAAAAAATAAAAATACAAACATTTTTATTGCTGTATAGAAAAGAAGAACTGGTTAGACATTTTGGAAAAATGCCATCTTCATTCTCTTCAATATCCCTCCAACTATCTGTAAATTAACAAACTACAGTATGAGCTCCACTGAAGAGATGGTAACGACAATGAAGTACCCCCAGAAATGCCCAATCACAATTCAGCCATATTTGTAAATTAAAGGGGTTGTAAAAGCTTAAGGTTTTTTACCTTAATGTATTCTCTGCATTAGGGTATAAAACCTTTTAGGTGCAGCTCCCGACCAACACCCCTTAAATACTGACCTGAGCCCAATCTCAGTCCAGTGCTGTGCCTGAGAACAGCAGTGCTGCTCTCTCTCTCTCTCTCTCCCTCCTCACTGGACTATGTGAGAACAAAGGGGTTTGGGGCCAAGCCGCACTGTATGTATAAATAGATGCCCACAGCTTGGGAGTGAGCCTATACAAGTACCCCCACAAGCAAGTGGCTTGCAGGGGTGGGTACACAAAGGCAGGAAGAGCCAGGAGCAATGGCAGAGACCCCAGAAGACGAGCATCAGGCTGCTCTGCGCAAAACCATTGTACAGAGAATGTAACTATAACATACTTGCATGTTTGTTATTTAAAAAAATTTATTTTACTAGCTCTTTAAAATTGAGGACAGACCTGATTTTGGCATATTGGTGTGTCTCGACCAAACCAATCGCTGAAATGATAGAAATATCCTAGGAATGCATTGGTTTTATAATGCATGATTATTTGGGTATGCTGCAGCTGTCACCCAAGGGGGTGCCAAAATATTTTAAACTCTGACAAGAAACTAAACTGAGTGGACACCTCCAGGTTGATTTTATAATATTTTCAGCAATCTAGTGATACTTTTTTGCATGACTTATGACTGTTGATGAACATTATATTCAAAAGACCAAACATTTGTGTTTGGAGTGGAGGCCCAGGGGTTCTTTATATCCAAAGAAATTCTAGACCAAAAATTCAGAAGGAAAGATCATGTTATTTTCTTACCTGAAAATCTGCAGGACCAGTTAGCGCACAACTACTATTATAGCTAAATGTGACAAAATAAGGAAAAGTTGAAAGAAAAACAGAATGGGGACCTGTGGAAAATGCTCTCTTTTTGCAAGACAATGCACATGTTTATAAGGCTGGGAAGACAATATCTTTTTTTTTTATAACTTTGGCATTTCAGTTCATTGACCATTCACCCTACTCACCAGATCTTGCTCCATCTGACTTTTTCCTGTTTCCAAAACCTAAAAAGGAATTTTGAAAGAGAGAATATTTTTAAATGATTTGGAGGCAATAACAGAGAGCCAGTATTTCAGTGGCCAGACTTGAGAATCAATAAGTCAAATGTGTTGAACCTCAGAAGGTAATATGTGCAATAGCATGTATGTTTCATGGTTCTAGGTCATTCCCTTCTTGGTCAGGACTAGAACTTTTTAGTACCCCATGTAATTATGCACAGAAGAGTACCTAATCCCCACTGGGTCCAGGTACAACATACCAAAAGGACAAATAATTCACATAATAAAACAAAGATGTAAGCATGAAAGTTCATTATGGTTGATAAACACATCCTGATGATCTCCTGATTTCTCCTGAAAACTTTCTATTTTTTTAATACATTGCAGGTAGGGACCCTGGGGAAAAAGATGGATATGTGCTTTAGTTCAGCCCTTCAATTTCCAATTAGTGATAATAATTAACCTTTATTTCCTAAATGCCCCTGCAAATGGTTTGGTGTTCCAACTGAACCCATGCAATCCCATAACTGCTTCTCCCAAAAAGCAATTTTACAGTGCACTGCAACACACGGTCATAGGTCACAGATTTATAACCAGCCTAAGCCCCTGTTCACACCGGTGTGACTTGTCATGCGTTCTGACAGTTCCAAATCTCAAGACAAGTCCCACCCTATTGTCGGCAATGGACTTTCAGATGCAACTTGGGTAGACATCTGTGCATGAAGTGGCACAGAAGTCAGCCAAGTAGCACCTGAAATCATGCTGACCTGCTACCTTAAAATCGTGCTACTTCAAGTGAAGTTGCACGATTACAAAGTAGCATCAATGTGAACCAGGGCTAAAGTTATAAATAAATAGACATCAAAAATTTTAAAATAGGATATTTATCCAGTTACTGGCTGCAAAATATATAGCAAAATAGACAAAAGGAGCTACAGTACAGCATTACATTTTCCAGCTCTGCTTGATCATCAGTCCCACAAACCCTTGCTGCAAAGGTTAGTGGCTATCAAAGGGAGTTGGAAGTATTGTTTTCTAAAGAAAGAGTAAGTGTTGTGGCAACTCTATCAATGCTAAAATATATCTACTCCTAGAAGCCTGTTATTTTAACCTACAATTAATATTTGATTACAGGTTTACTCAATGCAACACTCTAAACCATTTTGTTCTCTAAGCATTTATTTTTCATTTTAAAAAGCAGACTTAGTTGTCAGATATAGATTTGTTTCACATGTTTGAAAGTACAACATGTATTAAATTATAAATAACGTATATCTTACTTCTACATTATCTTCTGGTAAGAGAACCTCTTCTCCCATCGGAGACTCCTTGTCTTCTGAACTTGTTCTTGGAAATGATTATGTTTGTTGCCATTAGCAGAATGATTGCAGAATACAAATCATTTTACAAAAACATTTTTCACAATATACAGTATTTCCAATGATCCATCAACATACTGTACTTTCCTATGTTCAAGAACACAACTATCTGCATTAAAATATGAATTATGAGTTCACACATTTTGCAGTGCTTGTTTAAAATAACCTTTTCTAGTCCCTTTGGTATTTTATCTAAAGCCCCGTACACACGAGCGGACTTTTCGACATCCAAACTCCGACGGACTGAGTCCGGCGGACTATCCGCTCGTGTGTGGGCTGCAACGGACTTTAGCTTCGCAAAAGTCTGACGGACTTTAGAAATGAAGCATGCTTCAAATTTTCCCGACGGAACTCCGCCGGACCCAGGTCCGATGTAGAAGTCCGCTCGTCTGTATGCTGTTCCGACAGTCCTAAAACGACGCATGCTCTGAAGCAAGTACGAGACGGAAGTGCTCGGTCTTGTAAAACTCCAGTTCGTATTGGAAGTAGCACATTCGTCATGCTGCAAATTCTGTGCTCGTTTAAATGTATAGCGCATCTTCTTTATAATGCTAGAAGAACGAAGCCTTTTTATTTATAATGCTAGAAGAACGAAGTTGCTTTGCTGCTCATATTCACTCACAGAGTTCTCACCAAACACATTTCTGTTTTATTTCTCCTCATCTCATGAATGATCTTGTTTTTATTTTAAAGCCCCATCTCAATATTTTTTTTTTTTATGTTTTTTTTAATTATTTTTTTTACTCCATATTTTTGGTACAATTCTTTACCATGTTTTTCTTGTGATCTCCATATTTAATTATTCTGTCAATTAAAACCCAAAAAAAAAAAAAAAGTTGTTAACTTGACCGAATAATTAAATATGGAGATCACAAGAATAAAAATGTTCATGATTTCACCCAAAAATATTGATGAAAAAATTACTCCAAAAAAATAAAAAAAAACAAGAAAAAATGTTGGTGACTAATTTTTGGCCTACATATTTTTGGTACAATTCTTGACCATTTATTTTTTCTTGTGATCTCCATATTTAATTATTCTGTCAATTAAAACCCAAAAAAAAAAAAAAAGTTGTTAACTTGACCGAATAATTAAATATGGAGATCACAAGAATAAAAATGTTCATGATTTCACCCAAAAATATTGATGAAAAAATTACTCCAAAAAAATAAAAAAAAACAAGAAAAAATGTTGGTGACTAATTTTTGGCCTACATATTTTTGGTACAATTCTTGACCATTTATTTTTTATTGTGATCTCCATATTTAATTGTTCCGTCAAGTTAAAACCAAAAACTTTATTTTATTTTATTTTTTTTTCATTACCACAATAACCTTTTTATTTTTATTCTGGTGACAAGTTACCACAATAACATTTTTATTTTGTTTATAACCTCAAGGAGGTTAGTGTCCCTTGTTAATTTCACATTGTCTTTTATAGAAAGGTATTTGACCAAAAAACACATAGGCAATTATATTTTCAAACAAAAATATCCATTTATTCTGGTTCTACAAACAAAAAAATGAAGGCAACACTGGAGAAAATTGTGACATTTCTGTAGCCTTTTGGCCCCAGGGCAAACGTGAAACTATGTGGACAAGAAAATTCAAATATTACAAAATCAAATATGGTCCCAGAATCCCAGACATCAAGAGCAGCATCAGATGGTATATATGTCCCCAGGCTGTGGTTGGTCGGACCAGAGTGAAGCCAGGTCATCACCTTCTTCTCTTCGCTCCACCCTTCACTGCACCCTTCCCTGCAGACTTCCCTGTAGCCTTCCTGGGAGGCTGTGTCTCCGGTGGTGGACTCGTGGCAGGAGGAGGAGGAGGAGGAGGAACAGGAGGAACTTGCTCCACAATAGTACTGTTGGCCGATAAATCTCCACTGAGCCCCTTCTGTAAGGACAGGAAAATGAGCCTTTCGCAGTGGAGACGTTGGCCCATCTCTAGTTGCTGGAGCCGGCTGGCAATGTAGCAGCCGTAGGCCTCTTCTGCGTCAGGGGGGCTGTTTAAAACATTAGTCGCCTCTCTAATTAGTCGCAGGGATTCCTCCTGTGCCTGTGTATTTTTTTTGGCCCTTTTGGATGGAAGACGGAGGGGAGGCACTTGAGAAGTCGTCATGCTTCTACTAGGCCCGGCCACCTCCTGCCTGACAGAGGGCATGGACTCCTCCTGGCTGAGAGTGGGCATAGCCTCCTCCTGCCTGCCACTTTCACCACCTTCCTCCTGGCTGAGCTCCTCCTGTGTATAAAAAAGGGACATTGTTTTAGTTTTTTGTTCATCAATCCTAAACATTTTTCAGCTCCTGACTTCAAAATTCGGTTAATACATATAAAAGAGTATCATTATGACACCACTATTTCTTGTTTCTGCTGGTGACAAACATTTGTGGCCACTACTGTAAATTGATATGTCCAAATTTTCACTATTTTTTAACATCAATAATAGCGTACAAATTCGAATAACATCTAGTTAACATCATTAATATTCTGAATATCACTATTTTTGGGAAAAAAATACCTGGCTCCAGCTGGGTGCATCCGCTTCCTCCAGGATGGAAGGCTCATCAGCCTCTGCTGAGGTGGAGGGAATGCTGCAGGGAAGGGTGGAGGGAAGGGTGGAGGGAAGAGTAGAAAGCGACTCCCTGGGTCTACACCGGTCGTCCAGGAACCGTAGCTTTTCAAAGTACCACAGCCTGGGTACATACACATCACCTGGTGCTGCTGCTGATGTTTGGGATTTAGCGATTTTCCTCTTTTCCTTTCGGAACATATTTTGCAATATTTGAATTTTCTTATCCACAAAGTCCACGTCTGCCTCTGGGATCCAAGTCTGCACAAATGTCACAAATCTCTCCAGTGTTGCCCTCCTTACTTGTTTATTAAAATAATCCTTGTTCTTGGTATGCCACAGATTAGACATTTCTTTATACTTGTCGATAAACAGACTTAAAAATTCTGGATCCCTGAATTTTTTATTCATTTTTCTGCAAGACAATACACAAGCCAAAAAACATAATGTTAGCTCAGACTCTCCTAATCTTAGCCCAAGATAGACTCCAGGATCTGCCACTTATTTGGGGAAATGGTTTAAACTTACCTTCGTTTTTCTTGCTCCCAACTTCTGTTCCTATTTTCGCAAACGAACATACGACATGTGATTTTTGTCGTTATATACAGTGCGTACGCGTAGAACTACGCCTGCGTTGCCCGCCCCTGACGTTCTTTTAGTCAAGTTCATGGTTTCCCGCCCCTTTCTGCGCACTTAACGTCCGTACGACATGTGCATTTTGTCGTAAGACCCAGTGCGTACGCGTAGAACTACGCCTGCGTTGCCCGCCCCTGACGTTCTTTTAGTCAAGTTCATGGTTTCCCGCCCTTTCTGCGCACTTAACGTACGTACGACGTGTGATTTTGGCGTAAGACCCAGTGCGTACGCGTAGAACTACGCCTGCTTTGCCCGCCCATGACGTTCTTTTAGTCAAGTTCATGGTTTCCCGCCCTTTCTGCGCACTTAACGTACGTACGACGTGTGATTTTGGCGTAAGACCCAGTGCGTACGCGTAGAACTACGCCTGCTTTGCCCGCCCATGACGTTCTTTTAGTCAAGTTCATGGTTTCCCGCCCTTTCTGCGCACTTAACGTACGTACGACGTGTGATTTTGGCGTAAGACCCAGTGCGTACGCGTAGAACTACGCCTGCTTTGCCCGCCCATGACGTTCTTTTAGTCAAGTTCATGGTTTCCCGCCCTTTCTGCGCACTTAACGTACGTACGACGTGTGATTTTGGCGTAAGACCCAGTGCGTACGCGTAGAACTACGCCTGCTTTGCCCGCCCATGACGTTCTTTTACAAGAATATTTCCCGCCCCCTTTTCTCTACGGTGCGCAGTAGGAGAAACATGGCGGAAACACAACAGGTGCTTGATATGAACGACTCCAGTAGTCAGGAATCCCCGGAGCCACAAACGTCCCGATCCGGAAAGAGGAGATTTAAGGCCTCAAATATGGCATTTCAAGAGATGGTGGAGATGGTGGGAATCTTGCGAAGTAGGGATTATGATGGCAAGCATGGACCATACACCCATCCGAACTTGCGCAAGGCCAGAATCATGGCCAAAGTAGTTAAGACCCTGCATAATCGTTTTGGGGTACGACGGTCAAAAGACCAATTGAGGAAACGGTGGTCCGACCTGAAATTGAGGGAGCCGGATCAATACAGAAGGATCAAGAAAGTTCTGAAAAAAAGTAAGTACTTGTCGTGTGTTCCTATTTTATGATTATTGCATACAGATCCATATGCTTTACCTTTGTACAATGTAAAAAATTGCTGCTTTCATGTTGTATACAGTAAAAGAATCGTATCGTTTTAACAAACCCTCGTAAATTGTTCGTGGCAAACCTCGTTTATGATACAGGGTTTGAACAGCATTTTTTGGGTGTGTAATTTTTAGGACACAACAAATGATTAGGACATTGTGGTTTAGATGTGTTTCAAAATACAATGACTAGAAAAGAACATTCAGTGTAATTGAAGGAGAGGACACTTGGCAGCTGGGTAAAAACACATCTGCACTCATGAGCAAAGGTGTGGGACACCAGAGAACATTTATTAGGGTAAACCACACGCCACACGGGGTTCCCTGGTATACTTGGGGGGGGGGGGGGGGGGGTTGGTCATGTGTGAACCTTGGCACAAAAACCTACTTATTAGCTTTTTTGGCAAAGTGAATTGATTTCTCATGTCTTCACATTTTGCATCTCTTCATAAACCGACAATTGTACAACACTTCTAATCAAGGTTTCATCTTCCTAGTTCTGGCCTTAAATATCTGTGTGCTAAAGTATACCTTTTGGTTTGTTAATTTCTCATAGGGGAGAAAAGCCTCACAAAGCAGGATCCCAGGGACCGCCATCCTTGCCAGCAGGAATGTGAGGTTAGCCCCATCCCCCCCGTGGATGTGCATGTGGAGGAAGGAGAGGTGGAAGAAGGAGAGGAGATGGGCACCCCACCAGGTGAGTGTCTGACACCACAGCTTCAGGTAATCGATGTATACCTGCATATTTCCAAACACATGTTTTTACATCTATTTTAGGTGATGTTGTGGTTGTGGAAAGCGACACATTTCCAAGCACCAGTGCCCCCCCCGAGGATGTCGAGGAAGGAGAGGTTGAGGAAGGAGAGGTGGAGGAAGTAGGGGAGCTGGGCACCCCACCAGGTGAGTGTCTGACACCCCAGCTTGTTGAAATCCATGTATGACTGCCTAATTTTTGACCCAATTTTTCCCATCTATTGTAGGTGATGTTCTGTTTGTGGAAAGGGCCCCATTTTCCAGTGACAGCGCACAAAGGCTGATTGGCCAGATAATGGGCTGGAATGGGGAACTAGATGACATGCGAACTAGCCTGGATCTCATGAAGACTCAGATTGACAATATGCAGCTGGAAATGAAGAACATGATTGATATTTTGGGGAGAATATAATCCGTTTCTCCATAATATCGATCATGTTCTTCATTTCCCTTGTTTTAGTTCAAAGATTGTTTTACTTCACCAATTTTTACGATTGTGGCTGATTGTTGTTTTATACATTTTTCATATTTTTTCTAGAAAAATAAAAACCACAAAAAAAAAAAAAAAAAAAAAGTTTATAAAAAATTGAAAAAAAAGGAAACAAAAAAATGTTTGGCAAAGAAAGTTAAATAAACCCCCCAAAAATTTTAGATCACTAAATATTCAATGGCACATGTGAATGTGGCCAAATTAAAATTTTGAAGAATCAAGAATGTGTGGCGTATTCTTTCAATGCTTAATACCAGTTTGGGAAAAGGGATTTTGTGTATCCAGTGACAATGGGCCTTATTGAATTTAATGAAAATACACTTGGCACTACAAGTACACTAGGATAACATAGGAGACAGCACAAACCAAAAGCAAGCAAGAAAACACATTTCAGATTTGAGGTTATTTTATTATTTTCCTCTTTTTTAAAATTAAATATTGGGTGGCATTGCAATGGCCCCCCTACCATTAAAATAAGTGGCATATCTCTCACGCACTTCCCGTGCACTTTGGGGGGCCAAGCCAGTACGGCCAGTATCCAGGCCTGTCATGGATTCTGGCCCAACTCCAGCCTCCGGCATTATTCCTGAGAAATATGTAGTGGAATATTTGTGCAAAAAGTTGTGCAAAATGCAGCACGTAAGGATGACATGGTTCAGTTTGTATTCCGCTAGGTTGAGATCCGTCAGAAATACACGGAACCGGCTGGCCATTATGCCAAAAGCATTTTCCACCACTCTTCTCGCTCTGGCCAGCCGGTAGTTGTAAACCCTCCTCTCCGGGGTGAGGGCTCTTTGGGGGAATGGCCGCATTATGTGGTTGTCCAGAGCAAAAGCCTCATCCGCAATGAATACAAAGGGTAGTTCCTCCACATTCTCCGAATCAGGTGGCAAGCCCAGGCCACCTGTCTGTAGACGGCGGTAGAACTCCGTCTCGGCGAAGACTCCTCCATCCGACATGCGGCCATTCTTCCCCACGTCCACATAGAGAAATTCATACTGTGCCGACACCACCGCCATTAACACAATACTGTGAAACCCCTTGTAATTAAAAAAGTATGACCCCGAATGGGGTGGTGGCACAATGTGGACGTGCTTCCCATCTATGGCACCACCGCAGTTAGGAAAGTCCCACCGGGTGGCAAAATGGGATGCCACAGTCTGCCATTCCTGTGGCGATGAAGGAAACTGGGGAGGCAAAAAGCAGAAAAAAAACAAAATAAGTACTTTGGCACATTAAACATTGTACATTACAACACAAACTTTATTTCACGCTTCTGCCTAGTCACATGACACCGATCGTCTGCTCTCTGTCATTGGGAGCAGTGATCAGGGTCATGTCACTGCTAGCCCATCCCCCAGACAGTTAAGAAAAACACTCACCCAGAACACACTTTAAACCATTCCTTGGCCCCCTTGTGCTTAATAAAACACCTTCACTGCATGTGACATTTTTACAGTAATCAAGACAATTTTGGACAGCATTGATCACTGTATTAATGACAATGGTCACAAAAATGTATGGAAATTGGCCAATGTGTCCGCCATAATGTGGCAGTCACCAGAAAAAAAAATAAAAAAAAATTAAAAAAAACGGTTAGCAACGCCATTACTATTTTCAAAAATGGCAAGATTTTAAAAATGCCAGCAAAATAGACCATATTTACTAAACGATAGAACTTTAAAAAAAAACAATCAAGAAACGCTTAAATTGTGATTCATTTTAACACATTTTTGTTTACTAAAAGACTACGTATCAGCATCAAATGAGGTCCCAAAAAATCATGGTGATATATTTTTGTGACTATCTTTCTTTAGAGCGAAAAGAGAGAAAAAAAAGCAGATTTAGAAAAATGCATTTTGGGTTTGTTGGTGGTTAATCACCAAAACTAAAAAAGCAGAGGTGATCAAAGACAACCAAATACAAAATCGCTTTGTGCTAATAAAATGAAGATAATTTACTAGGAGGAGCCATGTTACAAGGACGCACAATTGTCAATTCAAACAACGCACTGCCAAATCACCCAAAAAAGTGATGAAGGTCAGGAAGGGGGGGAAAATCATTCCAGGGTTGAAGTGTGTTAAAAATACAAGATATAATTCAACATTAATTTAAGGACACACAGACTCGTTGGAATTATATTAAGTGTGTGTGGGGGGGATCCAGTTAAAGGACACACAGACCATTTGGGATACTATTAAGGGGGGGGGGATTCAGTTAAGGGGACACAGACCATTTGGAATAAGCTTTAAAATGTTTGGTTTTAGGATAAAGCAATAGAATGGAGCTGACAAAAGACATTTTAAGTGACTAGACTAGGTGGATATGGGCCTACCATAGCATGTTGGTGAGGTTTAATGAAGGCAAATATGCATGAAAAAGAAAAAAGGAGCATTAAAAGATTGCAGCATGCATGAGGACAAAGGGGACATTCACAGCATATTGCAATCATGGTAATTAGAGATTGAGGAAAGAAATACAAGGCATTAGCAAACATTAAAGACAATAAAATGTGATGTTAAATGCTAAATCTTACCTTAATATAGTCCTCCTGCAGGACCTGTATAATGGCAGAACAGGTCTCTGGGATAATGATCCCCAGAGCCTGGGGGGAGATGCCTGTCGAGAACTTCAAGTCCTGAAGGCTTCTCCCTGTCGCCAAGTAGCGCAACGTGGCGACGAGCCTCTGCTCCGGAGTGATGGCTTGCCGCATGCAGGTATCCTGCCTGCTGATATAAGGGGTCAGCAAAGCCAGCAGACGGTGAAAAACGGGGTCCGTCATCCGGAGATAATTCCTGAAATCATCAGGATTATTCTCCCGGATCTCACGAAGCAAAGGCATGTGCGAGAACTGGTCACGCTGGAGCAACCAATTCTTCGTCCATGAACTCCTCAACACCCCGTCCAAGGACTGTTCTTGGGTTGCAGAATGAACTACAACACCAAGCGCAAGCAAAGCACGAACTCGACGACGAGTACGTACACGCAACATGGCTTCAAAACGGTCGGATTGTCAGAGCGAACTTAACAGACGTCACTGAAGAACAGCAAGGCCTGTGAAGAGCGACCTGAAAGTCAGCGAGCGCAGTTAGATCGCACTGCAAAATACAGACACGAACTGACTACACGCACTAAAAAACAGATACAAACCTCACAAGCACAAACTGAAAAGCAGTGAAAAACGTTCTGAAAAATACGAGTCTGAAAAACGCGAATCGTCTCTCACCAAACTTCTACTAACACGAGATAAACACGAAATTAGCAGAAGGAGCCCAAAGGGTGGCGCACTTGGTATTGAACTTCCGTTTTATAGTCTCGTCGGACCTGGTGTACGTCACCGCGGACCAGACGGGCGGACTTTAGTGTGATCGTGTGTAGGCAAGTCCGTTGCGTCGGAACTCTGTCGGAACTCCGGCGGAACTCCGGCGGAACTCCGGCGGAACTCCGTTGGGAACTCCTTCGGAATTAAGTCCTCTCGTGTGTACGGGGCATAACAGTACCTGTTCATAGTTCTAAGCTGTTATTGCTCCTCCCTCATGTCAAAGCTCTCTAGCAATCTCTAGATAGCAGCTGTGAAGATTGGAAGTCAGACTTTAAAGGTAAACAGTCGTCTGGAAACAATACCGTAATCCCTCCTTTCCAGATTGGATGGAACTATAATTTTGGTTTCTATTGTCTGAAGTCAGTCAGTAGATAAGAAAATATGCAGCGAAAGAGGAAATGAGGGATGAAACTAAAGTGAAAGTAGTTGAATATTTTGGAATATTTTCCACTGGTTTACATCTGCTATCTATAGTTTACTATAAAAGGAGAAGACCAGAAAAACAAATGTTTTAAAATATGCCAGGTAAGAAACAGTTAAGGAAGAATTCCAGGTATAGGATTTTTTTACATAGCTACATTGATCCAGCTTGGACCATTGCAACTATGAATATACCATACCTGTGGGGTTCCTCTAGAAGCTGGAAATCACTATAGTAGACACCGTTACTCCAGTGATTTCAACTAGCTTCCAGGTTGCTTGATCTTCACTAGCTTTCAGCCTCTCAGAATGGAAGCTAGTAGAGATCACTGAAGTAGGGGTGTCTACTACAGTGATTTCCAGCTTCTAGAGGAATCTTACACGTATGGTACCTGCATAGTTACGTCGGTCCATCTTATCTAAGCATTCTATGCATTAAGATAAAAAGCCTTCTGTGTGCATCAGCCCCCCTAATACTTACCCAAGCCTCATCACGATCCAACAATGTCCACGCGGGCCTCGGCCATCCAGGATTCTCCCTCCTGATTAGCTGAGACACAGCACTGGCACTATTGACTCCTGTTGCTTTCAATCAAAATAATTTTGCCAATCAAGAGAAAGAGGGGTGGGCTGGAACAGAGGCTCCGCATCTGAAAGAACACTCAGAGCTGTGGCTTGGCTCTGGTGAACCCATTGCAAGCTACTTGCTGTGGGGGAATTCGGCGGGAGGGTGGGGCCAAGAGAACAAGAGAGGGATCTGAGAAGAGCATGATCTGGGCTGCTCTGTGCAAAACCACCACACAGAGGAGGTAAGTATGACATATTTAGTTATTTTTAAAGAAAACAAAATGAGACTTAAGTATGATTTTAAATCCTATAATGTACATGCCACCTCCAGGATTGCTGTCCTTTGAGTATTGTTTAGGGTATCACTGATGCTAAATAGTATAGCTATCAATATACTTCTGATGCTGTGACAGGAGTCACAGAAGCTACACTAAAACTTGTCTGCCACTCCCCTTCTCTTTCCCATGACACTTTGTGTTTTGTAAACAATTCACAAAATACAAAGTGTTCTGTAAATGGAGGAGAGGCGGGGTCCAGTAACAGCAATTCAGATTCCTTTATTAAACCCAAAGGGAAATTACTAAGCAGCAGAAGTATAGTAATAGCAGTATTATCTGGCATCAGTAGAACTAAATAATACAGAAATGGCAATAATCCTGGAGGTAGCATTTACCTCATAAGACCTAACTAGTTGTTACTGTAGAATATATATGTGTTGTATTTACATAATTGTGTTAGGACCTGAGGGTGGGAACAGGAAGTAAGAGGTTATGAAGAGAAACTAGAAGAAATACGTTTTAAATGTGGCTCTTTGATGGCTGGAATAAACAAGTTTTTCACAAGATTCATCTGACTATTCATCATTGCTTCCACAAAATCTACATGGTGACAGAAGTGAGATCACTGAAACATCATAGCTCAGAATCTACGTGGCATACAACCCCTAATCTTTGATAATGACATTGCTAACAACTGCTTAAAATTCAAAAGAGAATGGGACATGTACATATAGCTCCCAACTGTCCCTGATTTGGAGGGATTGTCCCTGATTTGGAGCAATGTCCCTCTGTCTCTCATTCCTCCTCATTTGTGCCTCATTTTGGTCTGATCTATATAGTTGTATATAAAATGCAATTTTTATCTTTCCCATTGCTAAACCTTTCATCCAATTTCTAAATGGCTGCATTTGTACATTTTAAAAGCTGTCTGGAAAGGTTCCCTCCGCTGGCAATGCAGTACTGAGGTCCACCAGCAAGTGTCTCCTGGCAGTTTGGAGTTGCCAGAAGAGCTTTTCCCTGCCGGTAGTCTGTCATATTTGGGCTGCAGTACTTGTGTCCACTAGTGGAGAGACCCAGGCAGTGTGGAGCAGGTATTACCTTCTGCAATTAGGCATCGCCTGACTTTGATAGCAGCTATAGTATAAATACCCAGCAAGTGCACACACACCTTGCCCTGGTATTGACCTTGTGCCCTGACCTGCAGCCTGTTTATCTGTTAGCCTGAACCTGAACCCGAACTTGAAACCCTGATTCCTGTATCCCTGGATCCTTGCCCTGCAGCCTGATCCCTCCATCTTGTTCCCTGCCTGTTTACTCCTGGCCCCCCATCTACTGATCTCCTATTTATGACCCTGGCCTGGCTTGACTACAATTCTGGTACTCCCTTTTGCTACATATGCTGGTTGGTTATTATCACGGTTTGGTTGTTTGGCTTGTTATCTCAGTTTGTATTGGTGGTGTGTTTACATTTATATGCATTTACTTTAATAAACTTACTTTCACCTATTTATGTCTGGTTCACTCTGTCACAGTCACACAGTTGTGGTCACATCTAGTTTATGACAAAAGCCAATATAAAGGAATAGTAGTGGTAAAAAAAAAGTCCTTGTGGATTTAATTAACCTTTTTTTTTTGGTTAATTCTCCTTTAAGGGGGTGTGGCAGGGGGCATGTCCTATGCCTACATACATTTGTTAGTTGGTGTCCCTCATTCCCATCTAAAAATGTTGGGAGGTATGTGTACAGCAAAGCAGGACTCTCAGACAAGTCAAAAAGGGTACAAGCTTACACTCTTCTCAATTTTGCTGGTTCAGATGCACTAGATAAACATGGGTCATTTCATTTTCAAGATAATGAGGACAGAGAGGACCCTGATGTTTAATCAAGAAATTTTATGAGGTATGCTTACCACAATGTAATTTGATAATAAGCAGACAAGGAATATAATCCTATGCAGCCATGCTGATTCTGCTGGCTAAAAACTCCCCCTGCATTCTGAGGATATTACCAGAGGGACCTGAACATCTAACTACAAAATCTGGGCAGAAGGATACGAGCTTGCCTCTCGTGGATTGATGCCAGCTATTATATATAATAAGTGAGTTAATTTATTATGCGTGTCCCCACAAACTACCTCATATGGGATTACGCTACGGGCTGTCTTTTTTTTCTTTTTTATCTAAACCCCACATACTGAGACCGCAATCGCTTAAGTTCACTGGATCTGGTCAAAAGGACATTCGAAGATAATTCCTTCTATGCCGTATACCTTATGGCAGTAAGGTGAGAGGCTTGTGCACACAGAGGTGCCACCATTAGAAGATTAGCTGGGCACCGATCGATTTATTGCTCATGGTGGAGGCATTCACTATTTGTGTGGAACATTATTTCAGACTGTTACAGTGAAATTTGTTTCTCGTTTTATCACTCTCACTACCGGACTATATTGGTTTTATCCAGTGGTGCATGTTGGACTGTATGACACTATTTATTTGTTCACTTATTCGTTCAATGTCACATTTTGTTATATAGACTTCATATATTTGGTTCTAGATTTTTTTTCTTTTTCATCACATGGTATTTTATATATTTTGTATATTGGGTTGATACACATTTGTATACCACACACAGCGCAACTCCATCACATATACAGTAGTCAAGAAAAATGGCACTGTCTGCATTTGCATTGATCCTGTGCACCTCAATGTCAGAAACCATGAAATCAGGCCGAGACAGAAGTACTGTTAAATCCCACTTTTACTAATAAAAGTAAAAAGAACAAACGTAGTCAAAACATAGCCAAAGTTCAGTAACCGAATAGTCAGCCAAGCCAGAAGTCAGGGAACGCAGGAGATTGTTTCTGTGATGTTGACCGAGGCGAAGGCAGACCTCACCTGGACTGGACGGCTCAAATCGGTGTTCCAGACGTTATTATTTTTTTATTTATTTTTTTACAAACACTGTAGCTGCTGACTTTTAATATGGGCACTTACCTGTCCAGCGAGCCCGCGATGATGGCCCCCCTAGGGCGTTCCATCCATCGGATCGGGCATCAGTGCCACCATTGCAACTAAGGGAAACCGGCAATGGAGCCTTGTGGCTTCACTGCCCGTTTCCTACTGCACATGCGCGAGTCGCGCAGAGCTTTGCGAATGGCCCCATTGTTTTCTGGGACACACAACGGGGGAGCTCGCAGAAGAGGAGGAAGTGACGGAATAGCTCCGTGGACTAGAAAGAGTCAGATTAGGAAGACTAGCAACAGAGGTTACTGGTATGTAAAAACATGTTTTTCCATTTATTTCAAATAAAAATTTAATGTATAAATGTATTTTAGGGTGGATCTCCACGTTAAGTAGGCAGGACTGACAAGCAGGATATGATCAACAGCTGAGTAACTGTGGAGAGAGATGGGAGCGGGCAATTAGCCGACAGCTGAGTGGCCACCTCAGAGAAGGAAGGGCTGAGCCCAGCCCTGACCCTCAATAAGGCTCTCCTGAGGCCTTATCACCCATTAAAAACTGTAGAGCAAGTGATCGCTGACATGCCACAGGCAAAGGTCTTTAGCAATCTAAATGCAAAATGGGCATTATGGCAAATTGCTCTGGATGAGGAATCACCATTACCCACGACATTTATGACCCCATATGAGAGATACAAATGCTTACAAATGTCGTGTGGAATTTCAACTGGAAGCAAAATCTTTCAGAGATGTATGGAACAGCTCTTTACTGGACAGACATGTGAAATAGTTGTGGATGATATCTTAATTTGGGGATCCTCCGTTGAAGAACATGACAAATCACTTAAATGCGTACTAGACCGCATCAGAGCCATCGATATACAGCTCAACCCTACCAAATGTCGCTTCAGAGTTTTAGAGGTACCATAT
The DNA here is from genome assembly GCF_037356315.1 of Lithobates pipiens. NCBI lineage: Eukaryota > Metazoa > Chordata > Amphibia > Anura > Ranidae > Lithobates > Lithobates pipiens. Next base: position 54,642,266 of record NW_027507685.1, on the reverse strand, counting down.
GTTGGAGACCTTCTTACAGATAAAGGTGTCAAGCCTGACCTAGAAAAAATCATAGCCATCCATCAAATGCCTGCCCCAGAAGACAAACATGGATTGCAAAGGTTTCTTGACATGACCAATTATCTCTCCAAGTTTGTTCATCACTACAGTGAGATAACATCTCCACTCTGTCAGCTTCTGCGCCAAGATGCCGACTGGTGTTGGACTGAACAACATGCTGTTGCTGTGGATACATTGTACAATTAGTTAGGCTACCTGTCCTACAGTATTTTGATGTGCATAAGCCGGTGGTATTGTCTACTGATGCTTCCCAGCATGGTTTTGGCGTAGTCTGTCTTCAAGAGGCGGGGCTGTGGCTTTTGCATCAAGAGCCCTCACTGAGACTGAAGCAAGGTATGGATGAAATGAGAAGGAATTATTGGGACTAGTATTTGCCTGTGTAAAATTCCTTGATTATATCTATGGCTGCCCTGTGACTGTGGAGACGTATCATCAGCCACTCATAACCATACTGAGAAACCCCTGCACACAGCATCTGCATGCATCCAGCAAATGATGTTAAAACTTCAATGCTACCACCTGAATGTAATCTATAAACAAGGCCGTGGACTGTTTGTTGAGGATGCTCTTTCACATGCACACCTCCCCACATCTGATAACTCTGGAGCTATTGATGATTATAATGTGTTGTCTCCGGATTGGGTGTTGTCATCCAGAAGGATTCAGAAACTAAAGCAAGAAACACAGGCAGATGCCACCTGTCAGTGCCTCATGGACATCATTCTCAATGGGTGGCCTGGCTCCTTTAAGAAAATCCCACAAGATATCTGACCATTCTACTCTATGAGGAATGAATTGAAAGTGGATGATGGATTAATCCTGCATGGTCAGAGATATGTAATCGCTCCCTCCATCAAAAATACTACTTGACACAGCTCCATCAAGGTCATCCTGGCATTCATTCCACTAAGCAAAGGGCATGTAAAACCATGTTTTGGCCCACAATATACACTGACATTGAAAGAAAAGTTTCCATATGTGCCTCATGCAATCATCTACGACAGCACCAGATGAGAGAACCTTTAACTCTTCACCAAATACCTGATACAGACCATGGTCTTTCACAGCATATTTTAGTAGCCAAACAAGGATCATCTGGTCTTGGTAGATTCATACTCTGGCTGGTGGGAATTTGATGGCCTCCCAAACACTTCCAGTAACACAGTGATCAGGACATTAAAGCGGAATTTCCTATCAATTGATGACTGACAATGCAACATCATTTTCAAGTAGAGAATTCAAGAACATTGCTCACCAATGGGATTTTCAGCATGTCACTAGCAGTCCCAAGTACCCTAGATCCAATGGTCTTGCATAGCATAGTGTACGATCAGCCAAGCATCTCCTAGCGAAATGTACACGTTATGGTTTTGAGGTTTATGCATCTCTACTCAACCTCCGCAACACACCTAGGGATGGCATGCCTTCTTTGGCACAATGTTTACTATCACGATGAACCAGGACTCTGATTCCCATGGTCCCATCCCAGCTCCTGCCAAGAGTTGAGACTGATGTTCAGGCTGATTTGTTTATACTCAGGCAAAAAGGAAAGATAAGCCATGACAAATCAGCCAGACGCCTTTCCCCTCTGGAGTATGGGCAGGTGGTTAGAATGGAGACAACTTGTGGGTTTGACAAACTGGCCACGGTTCATGAAATGGCCTGCCAACCAAAAAGCTATGCTGTCCATTCTGCTGATAGGACCTATTTAAGGAACCATTGTCACCTCCTACAGGTAGCTAAATTATACTGTACTACTGCTGCTCATGTACCTATGACCACTTCAGGACCCCAAGTACAGCCGTCTGATGCTGTGCCAATTGACACTTCCACCAACGGATGTAACAACCACAACAAAATGATGACGGCAACAGGCAAGAGGTTTCAGACTCGCAAGCCCCACAAATTGTTACTCGATCTGGAAGAGTGTGTAAACCCAATCCAATGTTCCAAGACTTTATCACACACTGACTTTTACTCAGCATCTTTCGTTTTATATTGTAGTTTGTTATTGTTCCTTGCTACACTGCACTCCTTGTTGGTTCTATATTACACTTTATTTATATATGCATATCCTTTCTTTAAAAGGGGAAAGATATAGACTATGTATGTGTTGTATTTACATAGCTGTGTTAGGGCCAGGGGGAGGGAACAGGAAGTAGGAAGTTATGAATAGGAAGAAGAAATAGGTTTTACATGTGGCTCTCTGCTAACTGGAATAAACAAGCTCTTCCCAAGATTCATCTGACTATTCATCATTGCTTCCACAAAATCTACAGATACCCAGCACATCTTAAGATTTTTTCCCCCTGATGTTTGCCTTTAAAGAAAACCGTGCACTTCCTGTTGCCATCTCTTTATTGCTCCCATCTGGTTTAACAGCATTGTTTAGAAAGCAGCTGTAAAGCTATGTAAAAAAAAAAAACACTCTAGAGTTCTCCTTTAACCACTTCAGCCCTGGAAGTATTTACCCCCTTAATGACCAGACCATTTTTTGTGATACGGCACTGCGTTAGTTTAACTGACAATTGCGCGGTTGTACAACACTGTACCCAAATAAAATTGATGTCCTTTTTTCCCACAAATAGAGTTTTCTTTTGGCTCTATTTGATCACCTCTGTATTTTTTACTTATTGCTATAATACATATCCAATAAAAAAAATGTAAAAAAAAACACATGTAATCATCGGTTTAGGTCAATATGTATTCTGCTAAATAATTTTGGTAAAAAAAATTGCAATAAGCGTTGTGGCAGGACAGTACCCTGCCAGGGTCCAGGTCTAGTGAACAGCCAGTGCACTAATTGGTCAGCTGTGTTCTGGGCTTTAATTAATAACCAGACCAAGGTTCTGAGCTCCGCCTCGGCAGATAGGAAGTCTGGCCCATGAGTCAGGAGGATCTCCACCTAGATGAGAGGTGGGAGCCAGGAGACGAAGGAAAAGCGAGTGGTGATGTCCTTAAAGCTCTAAACTTGGCGCAAAAGACATAGCATCTACAAAATAGGGAATAGATTTATGGCATTTTTATTATTATTATTTTTTTTACTAGTAATGGTGGTGATTAGCGATTTTTAGTGGGACTGCAACATTGCGGAGGATGGATCAGACACTTTTGACACTTTTTTGGGACCAGTGACATTATTACAGTGATCAGAGCTAAAAATATCCACTGATCACTGTATAAATGACACTGGCATGGAAGGGGTTAACACTAGGGGACGATCAAGGAGTTAAGTGTATCTTAGGGAGGTGTTTCTAACTGTGGGGGAAATGGACTGACAGAGTACAGAGAGGTTCCTGATCACTAGAAACAGACAATCTCACTGTACTTTCCTATCAGAACAGGGATCTGGTTTGTTTACATTGGCAGATCCCCGTTCTGCCTCTCTGAGGTGCGATCGCGGGTGTCCGACACAAATTGCGGGCGTCGGACCTGTGCACCGGCTCCCCCGTTTTGCAGCAGCCACAGTGTTGCATGCACGAAACCACATACAGGTACGTCATTTCGAGCAATAGGGTCGCCCTGCCACAGTATATATGCGGTTGGCTTGGCCAACTTTCAAAAGTAAACTTTTATCTAGCCAGTTCTTAGCATCCAACAAATTTACCTAGATCACCAGAATTGGATCATGATTGACAACAAACTCACATGTGCGCTCAATGACACGCAAACTAAATTTGATAAGCCATGAGACCAATGCAGTCTATGTCATTAACATGTGTGAGATGGTCTCAGCTTACACCTTCCACAAGCCACGCCCTCTGAAATGTTTCAACCCACCCACCATGGTGAAACATGTCAGAGGGCATGGCTTATGAAGTGGCGCAAGGATGAGGCGATCTCACATATGTTAACAACATAGACCAGACTGGGAAAGTGGCAATTTTTCTAAGCCTGGTGACCCAAAAGAGACTGGTATGTGAACTTCTCAGGCCTTAAAAGGAGTGTAAGCCCTCAGTCCACTGCTGTGAGTGCTGGCTTGGGAGGGAGCTCCTACTGTAACTGTGTATAGAAGAGAATCTTCCTGTAGCTGCCCATCAAAACGATTCCATAAATCTTGAGTGTATGGTAACTCAGCCCGGGCTCTAACCAGGCCACACCCCCAACGTGTTTTGATTTGCCCCTCAGCGCTTAATCATGGGGAGTTTTTCTAGGCATACTATACACTAGTGGATGGTGATATTTCATGCTGGCATCCCATTCCTGAGCACCAGCAGGACAATATATATCTTAGTCCTTGTACACACGGTCGGACATTCCGACAACCAAATCCGTCGGATTTTGTCCGACGGATTTTGTCCGAAACTGTTGCATACACACAGTTGGACAAAGTTGTCAGAAAATCCAATGGTACTTAACGTGATGACGTTATTTCGTTAGGACGGGACTACGTTCAGGCTAGTAGCCAATAGCTTTGGTCTAGGAATTTGATCTGAGCATGCGTGGCACTTTGTCCGATCGGAATTCTGTACACATGATCGGACAAAGTCCGATCGGATCATGTTGTCGGAAAATTTTATAGCCCAGCTGGAAAACTTGGTCCGACGGATACTCCGACGGAAACAGTCCGATGGAGCCCCCACACAGTTGGATTATCCGACAACATTTTCCATCGGAATGTTCGACCGTGTGTACAAGGGCTTACTCTTTTGCTTAGAGTGGCACTACAAGTATACATGAGACCAATGGATACAATACTACTCACTTGATTTGTGAGACCCCAGAGGAAATTACCTCTTCCTTCTGCTTCTAATTCCAGGTTCCTCTCCCTCTTTCTTTCGTTCTTTCTTTTCTTTTTTTTTTTTTTTAAAGAGTATTTATTGAGAAATAAATAAAGACACAAATACAGATGCAATAGTAACAAGTACGATATTGCGGAACCATCATCGCAGATGAGGTGTATAAAAATGGGAGCAGATTGTATCTTTATCGTAATGAACTAAGACCATAAACTGAAATACTTAAACCGAGAGGAAGGCAGCGAAATTAGTAGAACAAAGCAGCAAACTGACAGCGACTGGATGGATCTTTCGTAAGAAATAGTTGCAAAAGTAATATATACAGTGGTGTGAAAAAGTGTTTGCCCCCTTCCTCATTTCCTGTTCCTTTGCATGTTTGTCACACTTAAGTGTTTCGGAACATCAAACCAATTTAAACAATAGTCAAGGACAACACAAGTAAACACAAAATGCAATTTGTAAATGAAGGTGTTTATTATTAAAGGTGAAAAAAAATCCAAACCATCATGGCCCTGTGTGAAAAAGTGATTGCCCCCTAAACCTAATAACTGGTTGGGCCACCCTTAGCAGCAACAACTGCAACCAAGCGTTTGCGATAACGTGCAATGAGGCTTTTACAGCGTCCTGGAGGAATTTTGTCCCACTCATCTTTGCAGAATTGTCCTAATTGTCCTAATTCAGTTACATTAGAGGGTTTTCGAGCATGAACGGCCTTTTTTAGGTCATACCACAACATCTCAATAGGATTCAGGTCAGGACTTTGGCTAGGCCACTCCAAAGTCTTCATTTTGTTTTTCTTCAGCCATTCGGTGGTGGACTTGCTGGTGTGTTTAGGATCATTGTCCTGCTGCAGAACCCAAGTTCGTTTCAGCTTGAGTACTCGAACAGATGGTCGGACATTCTCCTTCAGGATCTCTTGGTAGACAGCAGAATTCATAGTTCCTTTTATCACGGCAAGTCTTCCAGGTCCTGAAGCAGCAAAACAGCCCCAGACCATCACACTACCACCACCATATTTTACTGTTGGTATAATGTTCTTTTTATGAAATGCAGTGTTCCTTCTACGCCAGATATACTTGGACACACACCTTCCAAAGAGTTCCACTTTTGTCTCATCGGTCCACAGAATGTTGTCCCAAAAGTCTTGGGGATCATCAAGATGTGTTGTGGAGAAATTGAGACGAGCTTTGGTGTTCTTTTTGCTCAGCAGTGGTTTTCTCCTTGGAACTCTGCCATGCAGGCCATTTTTGCCCAGTCTTTTCCTGATGGTGGAGGCATGAACGCTGACCTTAACTGAGGCAAGTGAGGCCTGCAGTTCCTTGGACGTTGTTGTGGGGTCTTTTGTGACATCTTGGATGAGTCGTCGCTGCGCTCTTGGGGTAATTTTGGGCGGCCGGCCACTCCTGGGAAGGTTCACCACTGTTCCATGTCTTCGCCATTTGTGGATAATGGCTCTCACTGTGGTTCACTGGATTCCCAAAGCTTTGGAAATGGCTTTATAACCATTTCAAGACTGATAGATCTCAATTACTTTCTTTCTCAATTGTTCCTGAATTTCTTTGGGTCTCGGCATGATGTGTAGCTTTTAAGGATCTTCTGGTGGACCTTACTGTGTCAAGCAGCTCCTATTTAAGTGATGCCTTGATTGTGAACAGGTGTGGCAATAATCAGGCCTGGGTGTGGCTAGAGAAATTGAACTCAGGTGTGGACAACCACAGTTATAGTATGTTTTAACAAGGGGGGCAATCACTTTTTCACACAGGGCCATGATGGTTTGGATTTTTTTTCACCTTTAATAATAAACACCTTCATTTACAAATTGCATTTTGTGTTTACTTGTGTTGTCCTTGACTATTGTTTAAATTGGTTTGATGTTCCGAAACACTTAAGTGTGACAAACATGCAAAGGAACAGGAAATGAGGAAGGGGGCAAACACTTTTTCACACCACTGTATATATATAACAGGATAATGTCATTTCCCATGAATAAGAAAAACAACGGATCATAGGATCAGGAGTATTAGATTGGATGTAGAAAAAAAATAATAATAAAAAAGAGAGGAGGGGAGGGGAAGAGGGGAAGACATACAGAAAGGAAAATAAAAAGGTGAAAAGAGGGGGGAAAGGGGATACAAGGTTTTCATGTAGAGTCCCTTAGGTAGGGGGGTTCCAAAGGGTAGTCCCGGAGGTCAGTAGGTTCCTGGGCGTGGCTCAAATATTAGATTGGGGGGGGGAACCGACCCCGAGATTGGTAGTCGAGTGTCGTAATAGGAGAAGGTGAAGTGGTCCAAGTTGATGATGTCCACCGGAGGGAGAGTGTCAGATATGAAGGGAAGCCATCGCGCGTAGAAACGAGACTTCGCTTTTTCGTCCCTGAAGTTTGCGTTGTAACGATCTTTGTACAGGAGTGAAAGGAGTTCCTTCTGCGTCTGGGCGACGGAGGGGGTAAGAGATGAAGTCCAGCTCTTTAGAATGGATTTCCTGGCAAGGAGTAGGCACAGCAGAGACCAGTCCACATGGGAGGGTTTGTATGGTGCGCCGCTTAAGGGCACTCGGTTGTTGATGGAAGACCATGGAAGCAGGAGAGGGTCCCAGTATCCAAAGATGAGAAGAAGGGGGTCCTTTGGCAGTTTCAGCAGGGTAACTTTAAAGATGTAGGAGAGGATCCGATCCCAGAAGGATGAGATGAAGGAACAGGACCAGAAACGGTGTGCCAGCGAGGGCCTGTTCTGGAGACATAGGGGACACTTGGTGCTGTCCTGATCGGAGTTGGATGGAAGGAAGGGAAGGTATGCCCTGTGGGCAATTTTTAGTTGCGTTTCTCTCCAGAGCTCGTTAGCGGTTAGGCGGTAAACTTTGTTAAGTCCTTGCAGGATTTTTTCTACTATATCCGGATCAGGGAAGTCTTTCTCCCAGTTGGCGACTGATGAGGATGTCAATTGAGGAGTAACCTGCTGGAGTAACGGTGTGTAGATGTCTGAAATTTTATAAGTATCGTCTTTGAGCAGGCGGTCCAGAAAGGTTAGGGGGAAACGTTTACGTTCATCACTGCAGACATCCTTTAAGTAACTGACACATTGCCTGTAGTGGAAAGCGTGAGCTGACGGGAGGGAGAACCTGTCCGCTAGAAGGGAAAAGGGCATAGGGCGCCCAGATTCAAGATCGCAGAGTGCAGCAAAACTGGTGATGCCCTTCTCTTTCCAGATGTGGAATGGCTTGTGGAGTAGGCCAGGGGAGAAAGTGGGGTTCCCCTGTATCGGAAGGTGTCTGGAGATAAAAGGGGGGAGCTTGAGGCATTTCCTGGTTTCCCTCCAAGCTATGGCAGTGTCTCTGAGTAGGAGGTTATGTTGAAACAGAGACGGTACTGATTTCCACCTGCAGTGGACGTTCTTTCTTTTCATAAATGCAGGTCTTTTGGTCTTCTCCTAACTTACATTTTTGAAGTGGGGGTGAATCAAGTAGATCAGTCCATTATAATTGTTTATGATATTGTAATAATAACTGCTATAAAATGACAATGTATATTCAGTTATTGCTGTAATTGATGAAAATATGTTTATTAATCCATATCTACATCGAATATGTATAATATTGTTGGAAATGTGGCTAAATTACATGTGAATGATCTTTGTTGGTGGGTCTTTACAAAAAAATTTTTTTTTTTAAAAACAGATTGAAATATTATGTATAAAATAAATAAAATTAACAACTCTGGTGTAAAGACTAAATCAGGGGTCTCAAACTGGTGGCCCTCCAGCTGTTGCAAAACTACAAGTCACATCATGCCTCTGCCTGTGGGAGTCATGCTTGTAACTGTCAGCCTTGCATTGCCTCATGGGACTTCTAGTTTTGCAACAGCTGGAGGGCCGCCTGTTTGAGACCCCTGGACTAAATGAATGTGATTTGTGTCAGACATTTGTGAACACTGCAGAGAACTGCACAGACAGCGGGATTTAAAGAATTGTGTTGTGCCTGAGCCAGAATCTCAGGGAAAATATAATTTCCTTGATACTCACTAAACACCCAAAATTAATCAAAGCTCCTAAGGTGAAATTCATTGGTGGTCTGGATTCCTATTAGTCTCAACCGGGGTTGAGGCAGAGAACCTCCCCAAAAGGGTAAACCCCAGACCAGGGGAAACCAGCCACCCGGACCAGGGGAAACCAGCCAGACAGACCACCACTGAATTTCACCTTAGGAGCTTTGATAAATTTTAGGTGGAAAAGGAAAGGATCAAGGAAATTATACATTTCTTTACATTTATCCTCTACTTATGTAGAGGATCCCTTAAGCTAATAAATTTATCTTAAACAATTTTTATTTTATATTTTTTTCCCTTATCCAGTCCATACTTGCATGCATCTGACTCCTGACGATTGGTATAAAACCATGAAACGTGTAGAGTTAACATCTAATGGATGCCTTTATTTCCTCATAAAATTATCAAAGTTAATGTCTTGCTGATTTCCTATGTATATATGGCTGTACTAATTATATTATACGCCTTCTGTATGATTTATTATTTTTATTCATTGTACCATTATGTCCAATGATTAATTATATTAAATATTTTCTACGAATATTACTATTTAAATCTTGTGATTATGGTATAATTATATGTATTATGAATTTATTGATATGGTTATGTCTCCTAGGTATAAAAATATGTTGAGCAGCTATAACTCATATTGGAATAGAACTGGAATGATGCTATTACCCACTTCAGCCATGGAAGGATTTACCCCCTTCCTGACCAGAGCATTATTTTCGATTCGGCACTGCATTGCTTTGGCTGACAATTGTGCAGTCGTGCGACCTTGTACCCAAACAAAATGTATGTCCATTTTTTGTGATACGGCACTGCGTTACTTTAACTGACAATTGCACAGTTGTGCAACGCTGTACCCAAATAAAATGAATGCCCCATATGACGGCATCCCAGAACAAGAGCCGCACCACCCCGCCATCATTTGACAGTGGGTGGGCGGCAACAAGTTAAGGACTAGGAACTAGTTCCTTTGAAAATTAGCACAAAACTGTTGAAGGTTGTATACAGGAAATCCAACTCCACCATAGACACTGATCCCACTTCTAATGACTGCAGGAACTACCAACCCACCTGGCTGCTTTTTCATTATCCCACCTGGCTGCTACTGAAGATCTCCCAGGGCAAGCTAAAGACAATATTTAAGCACAATGCTGTGTAGCACTGACCCCCGAAGGAGCAACTGATTTTATTGGGCTTACCGTTACCTTCTTGACCTTGTGTGCGTCTAGGGGTTTCCTGAGGTAGATGGCCCAAAGAATTGCGGAAACTGACACTGGATCCACTTTTGGGATATTTATTTGAAAACAAGTAGACAAAACAGTCTTTCAAAGAAGGGTAGAGGGTTAGGTAGGAAGCTCAGAAGATAGCAGCTGCAAAAGATAGGAAGCCTCTTACTCTAGAAATCCAGAGAATTACCACTCACAACTGGATTCTCACAGCTACCGGATAGACCTCCTCTCACCAGGCCTAGCAGCCGATAGAGTGTTTAAATAAAGCAAGGTCTCTGCCAGTGCCACAGACTTGAATGTAGAACACTTGAACAAAAGTCTCTGCCACAGACTTGGATGTAGAACACTTGAACAACGTCTCTGCCACAGACTTGGATGTAACTGAGGGACGTAGATAAATTTAGAGAGCTAACATAATGTACCAGTATCTCGCAGCCAGTCCAGCGAAACCGTATGAGTGTAGATTCACTTAGTGTCCTTCAACTGAGCCTCCAGGCTCCTTCTGAGAAGCCAGCCTTATGTGTGGCCTTCTCCTGAAGAGTCCTCCCCTGGTTGCTTCTCCAGTTGCTGGGCCTCTCCACAGATGATACGGCACTGGACCAGTCTTGAATCCTCCTCCCAGTTACTTTGTCTTGGGCTAGCCAGCCCCGAGACTTGAAATTGGACGGATCTGCACCCCAAGCCATGAGGGCCATGGGGGCGGGTCAGGAGAACCAGGACCAAGCAGATAGAAGAATCTTCTGGACCTGAACCCAGAAGCATGTGATCCCAGTACCTTAAGTACCCTCTCCCAGAATGCACAGCAAGATGACACTCCCACTGGGCTGGCTCCGAGAACAAATGGCAGCAAATGGCAACAAATGCCCAGCTAGACTGCGTTCTCGCACTTGCCAGTGGTGACAGAGACACCTTTGGCTAAGCAGAACCCAGTGCAATCCAGCTAGACTGGCACTGAAACCATAATTTGGTATAATTAATCCTAAAACCCAACTATGGCTTTAGGAACGCTAGAAAAAAACACATAGTGCATGCTCTTCAGGAGCCGGCGCTACAGCTGTCTTTGAGAAAGGCTTGCTACATGTGATAGTCTTTTCCATTGTAAGTTCCTAAAAGTGCTGATGTACTCACAATGTCCTCCTTGCCATCTCTTAGGTAAGCTTCCCATGTACCCTTGTAAGTTCCTGACCATATTTAAAGGTCGGCTTAGCCGCTATGTCAGGCTCACCCCCTGGGGATTGGCCAAACTCTCTTAAGTATGCAGATCAATTCTGTCCTCTGGCCTCCAGTTTCCAGAAAATTCTCCAACCTTCCAGAACCAGGGGGAAGCACCAGAGACTTGCCTGAGTCAGCCATCCCTGAACTACAGTAAACTTTTGACCCAGATTCAGAGACTCATATTACCATGAGCCAAAACAAAAATTTGCCTACACTAGTAAAAGCTTACTTAAAAATGTTCCTTTCATGTTGTGACTGCTGCCTGTCTGTGGGTCACCTCTTTACACATCTTCCTGAATTCCCTGTATGCAATACAACTTCTCCTCTGCTCATTCCTTCAGTTCATTTTCCATTTATCAGGACTAGATATGTCATGGTACATTGCTGCCTGGACGCAGTGATTCTTAAAGTGGTTGTAAACCCTTACAAACCACTTTGACCTACAGGTAAGCCTAGATTAAGGTTTAGGAGATATTGTAGGTTTAGGACATAGTGTAGGTTTAGGAGATATTTGGCGAAAGACAGGCACCGCTGTCTACGGCGCATGCACCGTTGATAGCGGCGCACAGGCGCACTGAGCGTGCCGCAGTTAACGGAAATATGCCGCAAGTGGCGGCTCCCGTGCGCATGCGCGGGAGTGACGTCATTGCGGCTCCGACGAATGACAGCGCCAGAGCAGTGAGACCCACCAAGAAGATGGAGGCTCCGGACTACAGGGGACAGCCGTGACTTCGTTGGCTCCTGTGTCAGGTAAGTGACACATAATGGACTACTATGCGATGCATAGTAGTCCATTATGCTTTACCTTTGCAGGGAATCAAAGAGGAAGTAAATCCATCAGGGTTTACTTCCTCTTTAACTCTACCTCCTGAAACTTCTCCTCTGAGCACGGCTCTGTGGTATCTGTGACACAGCAGTGCCCTATAGGCATAGTGAATACATGTCACAGAATTCAAGGAATTACATGTGTGGGATTCTTCAAAAATACGTTTTCAAATTTCAAGTTCACATGAACAGTAGGCTAAAAATAATTGTGGCAATAAATATTTGATTTAAAATTTTGACTATAGATATATATGAAATGTTTATGTGTAAAATAAAGATTATTTATATATAGTAAAATGCAGATGTTGAATAACAGTTTAAAAATGTAAGTTTTTTTAATTATAGAAAAATTTTTATGCTGAAGGAAAACCATTATATTTTCCCTTTACGATGTGTAATGAAAACCAAATCAGAAAATGGAATGCCCTCCTTTTTTATATACTCCTCTCTTTATTCTTAAAATCATATCCTAACCATTTTTAATGCCCTTCTGACACCCTCTTCCAAAAATATCTTTAATAGCTTTTTTGACTAAATCTAAACTATTGTCTATTTACTACTCTTCCCAGCAGTTGGACCAAGGAAAGGTAAATATTCCTACCCATGTCTCTTTTAAAATAGCCTAGTGTAAGTATAGTATAAGCAGGGTCAGATTTATCACTACGCACATTAGGCATGTGCCTACAGCCACCCTTCCTAGAGGGGCACTAGTCAGTAGTATGAGGTTTTCTTTTTTTCAATTTTTTTTAAATCCTTTCGCTGCCAGAACCGTATGTCGCACAGACCTGACAGTGGGGGTTTAACACACAATACAGTAGCCGCAGACACTGGAATTGTGTATAAAACTGACAGGCCGATTACTGCCTGTCAAATGGAAGCATTCGGGCAGCTGCTCTGCCACCCGATTGCTTCCATACATCCCTGGCAGTGCCACCAGGCATTTTTACCCTTGCCATGTATTCCAGGCTCTTGTTGCCCATCTGCAGACCCGGGACTGACATGGCGGGTGCCAGCAGGTGGAGGGGATGGAGAACAGCAAATATATGTCTGCTCTCCTCCCCTTCTTGTTGGTAACCTGGAAAGCAACATGTATGGCGTTGCTTCTAGATCACCCTTTCACTTTCCCTGACTATCCCAGCTGGGAAGGGATGTATTGCAATGTGATGTGCATTGCAATACATTCAGTGGAGCCCAGAGGAGACATGTAGGGTCTTTTTTTTTTTTTTTTTTTATTAACATGTAGGAAACTCAAAACAGTAAGTATTACTATAAGGGGGGTGGGGGTTGGATTGGCGCTTCAGACTTCTCTGCCTATAGGTGAGATTGCTTTGTGAATGATTATAGCATGGCCAGTCTGATTGCATACAGTTTCAGTGCATAGAAGTTATCTATGAGTAAATAAAATGAAATTACTTTTAACTTTTCTGCCTCACTGTGAGCAGATCCTCTTTGTATAGCTTTCATTGTCCCAGTAAAACGTTTGTTTGTTCCCCTCCCTAAAGGGACTGTAAACTAGGCTTCTGAGGTTCTCCAGACATGGGTCAGTTTGCAGTGCTTGTTAAAAGGTGGCATTACAAGTCCCAGCAAACTGTCCCGTGGCAAATGAGGACAGCAGCTGGGGCTCAGCACAGACCACTGGGTCAGAGCAAGGAAAGGGACTAAGAAACCCACATCTTTACACAAAACCTAGATATGTCTAGAGTGTCCTGTTGGTGAATTGGTGGTATAATCAGATGAGACACAGTAAGAGACCCCTGATCTGCGCCTAGCAACACTGGTGTTTGTCCGGGACTACAACCTCTCTCATCCTACTTCCTATCCCCCAGTCAATAAAAAACCCTATGCAAGGGGTATGGGTGAATAACTTCCACCAATTCCAATGAGTGTACAGTATTTTTCCAGAATAATGTCCTTTTCATCCCTCAACTCAAGCAGACTAAGAATTGCACTCCATCAAAAACATTGGTACATCTGCGGGACAAATGTGTAGGAATTAATCTTGGATCATCAAGTCCTCTGGGTATCTTTATTCAGTCCTTTCATCCACTGCAAGAATGTGGTTCGTAAGTGGCTTACTTCATCCATGTAGGAGTCTGCAGGTCCTTTCTGCTTCGACCTAGATTTCTTGCAGTATATTTTTGATGTCAATTGATACTTGATGTTTAAAACATCCTTTTGGCCTTATAACCTTCATCTTTCTTATATGGCAAGCGGTACTAATGACATGTTTTTTCATAAGATAACAAATGGAAACATGCTCTTTTTACAACATTTGCTGTTGCAATTCTGATCCTTTAAGAAATGTCTGAGACATTCGCTGCTATGTCCAAAGAGGAAAGTAACAACATTTTAAATGTTTGTAGCCAGGGCGGAGCTAGCTGGAGACCGCGATGGACGCTTAGTTGTGGAGTTCTGGTACCAAAGGGAAAAACATGGCTCACATCGACCTTACCAGGGCCATCTCTTCTCACCTTAACCTGGCATTCTAGCTTTATAGCACCCGAGGAACGAAGAGACATCATGCCCAGGAAGGAGGGGAATAGCCCTCAGAAATTGACAACATTCTTCCACACCAGGCCTAAACAAAATGGCGCCAGCTCCGCTTTTACCCTGGCATCTGGCTCTACAAAACTATCTGCACAGAGAGGGACAACTCATAAAAAGGAGCAGCCCTTCTAAAAGTCCACAATCTTCACCAGCCACACCAACCTCTGGGAGCTCGGAAAAGGCAAGATTCCGGATGGATGCAGATCATGAGATAAGCTCTCTCCATGATTCAGGGGATGACACCGGGGAGCTGCTAGACTCCAAAGATCTGTTTTCCACAAATTACTGTTACAGACATAGTTCTAAAGGAGATGATAGTCTTACTTAGAAGCTCTCTCAGTTCAGACATGATCTCTTGTGTACATAAGTTCATTACAGAGCTACGGTCTATTTCAGCTAGAGTGACACACATAGACTAAGATGGGGGAATATGCAACCACAATAAATTAATACTTTATGCCCCAGTTGATGCACTATGGTGCGAAACATGTCGGGTACATAGCCTGTCGGCCAGATATACCGCACTTTTTATCGATTATTCTGCCTATGCATAATTTCTCTTGATGGCTTGTACCTTCATAAATTATATTTTTTATAATTGGATTCACTTTGATGCACGATTGACCCACCATTGCGGTGTGTGGGTCCACACCTTAGGGTAAGAGTACCCATTATTGTTCTATGATAAGTGCACCTGCTATCTTCTTAGAAGTTTGCTATTGGTGGAATTTGGACATCAAGTATCACATTTCCATACTACCGCATATATTTGAAGTCCCCTGTATAAGAATTGGATGGGGATACATGAAGGACTGATTCATTGATGTTGTAGTGTCTCGACCTCTCATGAGGAATTTTCTATGTGCATAGCATTTTCCCATTCTCTGCGATTTTCTATGAACTGCACAGATTATTTTTTATAATTTAATGTTATGCATTTTGGATTTGATATTCATTTGCTTTTTATTAATATTTATTAGTTTCACTACTATTGTTGTGGCTCAAAAGTGGTGGATGAAATTATAACAGGGGTGAAAGATGAGCTGGAAACATATAAAGATACAGCGGAGTTTACAGCCCTTACTGCACAATTGAACAAAGACCTCACAAAAAAAGACAGAGAAGTACAACAAAGAAAAAGTAAAAAATACAATCGTGATATGCACGACTTCAAAACTGATCGAGCCTTCAAATGGCAAAGCCAACTGGGACATATGGACCCGATTTCTACCTACTCTAGCCCTGAGAAGATAGTAAGAGTACAACCTGAGTACACCAACACACAAGCAGGACATGAAACTCAAAATAGACCACATGACATTGACACCAGAACTAGACCCGATTAAACAAGATATGAGGGGAGATACGAGAATTACAATCAACACACCCCCCAGAGAAATTACAGGGGACACACCCCCTATAGAAATGAGAGGAGACCATACTACCAGGATAGGACACCCCGGAATGGATGGAAAAAACCTTTTTGGAGGAATAACAGGAGAAATAACGGTCCAAGACCATACCATGATAATAGAACCTATCACCAACAAAGGAATGACAGAGGACCAAATAATGACAATTAGAGGACGCCCTCATGACACACATCCACCTAGGGGGAGAAGCCCCTATAGACAACAAGAGAGAGGTGGGGTGGACACTATAACCCTCCACCACAGGGATCACAATACCCATATGAGAGGAGTCCGATTCCGACCTATGACTACTATGCACCCCTTGATCAAAGACGCAATGAAGATAGGTCAGACAGACATAGACAGTCTGACATGGATTACGAGAGATCTTTTTTAGAGAGGGGCAGAGAGAACGACCCACCAGGGAGAAACGAAAACCCCAGACACCAAAGGCGAACACCAGAAAGAAGAGAGGATGCAGAGGGCGGAAGAGAACACAAAAGAAAAAGGTATCTTCAACCTCAGCAAACATGTACTATCCCATGAGGAAATTGTCTTGGATAAAGGACTAAAATATGCCCCTATTAAAAACCTGGATAAATTCCAAACATATGTGGGGATCCAGAAATTCGTTAGGACTCTGAACATCAAGAAATATTTAATTACCAATACATGCATACCAAAAACTACGAAAATTACAGAAGATGTTATACATGGTAACCTGAGGAATAAATCAATTTTTAACCCTGTGACAAAAGACAACAAACAGATTGAGGTGTTTAAACGAATTGTGCTCGAGGAACTCAAAGACCTGAAGATAAAGAAACACTATGAACCCAAACACATCAAAAGTGGGATTAAGAAACTCACAAAGAGGAAAGACCTAGTCATACTCCCAGCGGACAAAGGAGGGGCATAGTAATATTATCCAAAGAACAATACAATTCAAGTATGAACTCCCTCCTTGAAGATGAAGAGACATATATTCGACTGCTTAGTAATCCAATGTTCAAGTGCAGGAAAGCACTTGAGCAGGTTGTACATTTAGGCCTAAAAAAAGAGATCCTGAACAAAAAAGAGGCAAACTAACTAATACCACAAGCGTGTAGAACCCCCATTATTTACTCACTTCCAAAGATACATAAAGACAAAGAAAACCCACCTCCAAGATAAATAGTAAATGGGATTGATTCATTGACGTCAAGAATGGGATAATATATTGACTATTACCTGCAGCTAGCTGTACAAAAAACCCAAGCATACCTAAGAGACACGAAGCACATATTGCAAATTCTAGAAAACGTACCAACGGATGATGGGCCATGGTGGCTAGCCACAGCCGATGTTGCCTCATTGTATACAATAATACGGCATCATCAAGCCTGTGAAGCAACAAAGTGGGGACTCAGGAAGCACACAAACTTACCATGCATCCAGAGAAAATTTCTTGTTAAATGCCTAGATTTTTGCCTCAAAAACAGTTATTTTTGGTACGACCGTAATTACTACCACCAGAAAACAGGCGTTGCCATGGGAGAAAAATTTGCTCCCAGTGTTGCAGGCCTGTTTATGGCACAGTGGGAGGAAGAAAGCGTTTTTGCCAGTCCTGCAGATGAGCTACACACATATAGAAGATACATAGATGATGTCATAATCCTTTGGAAAGGTGAACAAACCAAACTCATTGATTTCCTGGAAGGCCTGAATAGAAACGACAGGAATATCAAGTTATCTTGGGAAATAAGTAATGAATCAATCACCTTCCTAGATCTGGAGATAAGACAAGATGATAACAAACTCTCATCCAAAACACACTTCAAAAGTGTAGACCGGAACAGCTACCTCCCACTACAAAGTCGCCATCACAAAAATTGGCTATATAATATTCCGAAAGGCCAATTAATGTGGTTAAGACGCAACTGTACACAAGATAACCATTTTTACGATCAAGCCGCACATATGCAACAGAGATTTATAGAAAAAGACTATAAAAAAGAGTTTATTGACCAAAAAATTACAGAAGTAGCAAAATTGAATCGCAAAGATCTGATAAAGAATAAATCTGGTAACATGACATCACAGAACATGATTCCAATCATCCTAGATTTCAATATCCAACATAAACAGATTGAAAAAATCATTAAGCGAAATTGGAATATAATAAAAGCTGATAAACTCCTGGACGACATCCTACCCACTTGCCCAAGATTCATCTATAGAAGAGCCCCCACCATTAGGGACAAGGTCGTGAAAAGTATCCCAGACCCCCCAGGGAGAGGACTCACATTTTTTACAGGGAAGGGTTTCTTCCCCTGCAAGAGGTGTTTTGCCTGCACAAAAACCAAGCGCCCTAATGAAAAGAAAAAAGAGTTTACCTCCACAAGCACTGGTAACACCTATGCGATTAATAAATTTATCTGCTGTAACACTGTATATGCTCTGGAGTGCAGCTGTGGACTCCAATACATAGGACGCATCAAAAGGCCATTAAGAATACGTGTGAAAGAACACGTACAAAACATACTAAAGGGTTTTGACAAACACAATGTATCTAAACATTTCGCAATTTACCACAATAAGGACCCATCTCAATTAAAATTTTGGGGGATAGAGCCCTACGTAAAACATTGGCGTGGGAGACACAAGGTCCGTACCCTAAGCCAACTCAAATCTAAATGGATATATACCTTAGACACATTGACGTCAAAGGGACTGAATATTGAGTTTGACCTCAATTGCTTTATTAGAGATTTTTTTTTAAAAAATTCCAAAGACAAATCCCCTTATTATTTTACTGAATGGAACTATTAGTCGCACTCAGGTTTTTTCTCTAACTATGGATTAGAACTTCTACCTTCCCTCACAGCGATCTCCCCCCCCCCCTCCCCTTATATGACTATCAGTATTATTACGATTATCATTAGCCTTATGTTAAATACAATTTCCAGGCTTATTTTGCTTTTATTGCTTACTTGGTTAAATACGTCATTTCCAGGTGCGTTAAAGGAATTTGGACATTCATACCAATATATCCATACTATGCGATTTTTCGTCCCCTCTGGTTTTTATTATAATTTTTTCCATTCCTACCAAAAAATATTCTATGTCTGAATATTCCTCAATCGGTACATCTTCCACATTAAATGGTCTATAGTAAATAATTTTTATAATTTTTTTAATTATATATTTTATGCATTTTCGCATTTTATATCTATTATTACTTTCTTTTTTCTCCTTTTATTCAGGTATAAGTATATTTTATCTATTACTCCTTATAATAGTTCATCTTGTATTTTTTTTTTAAACGTTGCCTTAATACTTGCTGGCCGATTAGCATTTTGTACAGTCTTCTTTGTTTATCTTTTAATTGTTTTTTTTAGCTTGCTGGATACTTTCTTTTAATATTCCTATGCTTGTCCGTTGTTGGTGGTTGATAACCCAAACAATGGCGGCCACCGCACTTCCGGTATTGTAAATACCGGATGTGTACGAGTCATAAACAAAGATGGTCATTATTCTATTTCCGGGTGATACACATACTGAATGTTCTGTACACCAAAAAAATGGCCGCGGTGCCCTTTCCGGCGACACTGTCATTAAGAAAATGGCCGCCGGCGCATTTCCGGGTCTCCACAGTAATGGCCGCCATACTAATATGTTCTGTATACCAATGGTGTACAGAACACCACCATTGTGCAATACCACATTTAACTTTACAGAAAGTTGCTGCAGGTGGAAATGGACAGCTAACTTTTAAATTACAATATAGCTTGTGTGACAATTGTATTAGTCATACATTTTTTTTTATCTGGTATATTTTTTTCCACAAAAGTTCAGTTGCCCATCAACCAAATACAAACTTATCGTGAATGGGCATGAGTTTCTAAATTATTTGAGTAAAATATGGGACTATTGGCTGGAGAAGATTAATGCTCTGTCTTAGTCGGACATGTAACCTAGCTTGTAGGTTATGTTGTGTTTTTTTGTGGAATGAGGATGAGAGTGACATAAATGAATGGCTGTCTGTGTGCGTCGTTACTGCTGTGGTTAATGCTATTTTTGGCACTGACTATACCAACTCATTGCTTGCTCTTCATTAATTTTCTATGCAAAAAAAATATAAAATACAATTTAAAAAATATATATTGAATTTGTGGCTAGCTTAGTGTTATTTGATAATTTCAGAATTTAAGAATTCAAGTCCAAATATAGCCTAGTCAAAGAAGTCTACTTCTAAATCCTTATCTTCCTCTAAGCTTATTGGCCTTCTTGGGGAATTTAAAAATGTTGGCATCAAGACCTATTCATATCAAGTTGTGCCAATTGTTGGCCTGTGAGATCAATCATTCAAATAGTTAAAAATAACTGCAATGTGCAAGTTATATGTATTTCTGCCACACAAGGTATTTCATCCGCATTCTTCCCTCTAAAACATCCACGTGTCACAAAATTATTTTTAACACTGTTTTAACTTCTCTAGCCATGTACATTACAAGAAATGTAGATCACGAGTTTGTAAATTGGCGGTGCTATTTTCAGCTTCCTCTTTTTTAATCTTTAGAACAAATAGCTGTCACAGGATCAGGGTCCATTTTTTTTTAATTCTTTAGTTTTCACTCAGTTTTGAAACAAACATAAAGTTAAGTGGACAACAATATGGCAAATAGCATTACATAGTTTACTTGTTTCTATAGTGTGCTGGCCAAGCACATAGAACAGAAGAAGAAATTAAATTAGCACGTGTAAAGTCATTTTAAGATCAAGTAATAATATATATATATATATATATATATATATATATATATATATATATATATAGTTTATATCTACCATATTGGAACAAGTTTTTACATTGTATTTTTGCCTGAACTATATATTCCATTAGTTCCTAAATTTAGTTTTCTATACTGGAGTGTTCTGAAAATCTAACCAAGCTGCCAAATAGTATACATTTATTTAACTGTAAATTCACATTCCAGGGTATAGCTTCTAAAATGTGCAAATTTTCTGCCTCTAGGATCCCTTATATTTAGGGAGATAGGGGTGTAAATTTAGCAACATTTTATAGCACTGCATCTAAGCACTGATGGAGGTATTTTTTAAAGAGGTTGTAACCCTACAAAAAAATAAAATAAATAAAATACCTGGTTTATCCTGCATGTAACTGTATCCCCCTAGGTGTGTTGACCAAGGTAGTCATGACTGCTGATCCTTGATATTGTAGTCGGTTTACATGCCTCTGTCATCCTGCTCTGTTTTGAGTCTATCCCTCTTACTTCCTGCCTGTCTCATCCTAGTGTGTGAGCCAAGCTCCAAAACCTCCCCTCCCCTCCCCTCCTGCCACTATTCCGTGGTCACAATTACTGCCAACCCCTCTGTTATAACAAGATATACTACACAGTATTTGTGTTTTTTTTATTCTGCAGCTAAATACCTTATTTTACATCACCGGTGTGCAGTCACGTGACCACCTGGTGGACGGCATGGGGGAATTTCAGCCCCTCCCACCTTAGTCCTTAGATCAGGGGATGAGAGTGGCAGGGGGTCACATGACTGCACATCGGCAATGTGAAAAGTGGTGTTTAGCTGCAGAATAAAAAATAAAAATACATACACTGTGTAGTATACCTAGTTATAACAGAGGGGCTGGGATCATGGACTTTACAACCACTTTAATATAGTTGCACCAGAAAGAATGCTAAATGAACAGTCCAAGTGTCTAGCAATTTGTTTCAGTAAAAGACCAAGAACAACAAGTAGCCAATGTGCTTTGGGAGCCAATAGACCCAGTGGCGTAACTAGAACCTTCAGGGCCCCGATGCAAGAAACCATGAAGGGCCCCCCTGAACCCCAGCCAGGGCCCTTCCCTCCGAGTCCGGCGGTGGAACTCCAGGGCGTGGTCACAGGTATGAAAAGTTTGTTTACCCGGGAGAAGTATGCAGTGCAGGCCGGACTCCGGGAAGCGCGGGACTCTGGCTGGGGAGAACAGACATTGGACTGAGCGGCAATGCATGGAGCAGGAGAGGGGTACTCTGAGGAGCCGGCTGAGGACACAGGTCATGCGGGGAATGCACAACTGAAGAGCAGCCAGTGCGATAGTCGAGCATGGAGCTCTGCTAGTCACCCTCCAGCCACCCGTATGCATGGTGCCCTGGTACCCCTAGCTGCCTATGCTGCTGCCGGCTATATATAGAGGGGGCTGCATGGGCCCCCTGCATCACAGGGCCCAGTTGCGGTCGCGACTGCTGCACCCCCTATAGTTACGCCCCTGAATAGACCTCCCCTTTCTTGGGGCTTACATACAATGAAAAGGTTTAAGGACCAAGAAGGATTAGATTGCTAACTTTGACTGTGTGAAAAGTCCAATATAACCAGGATCAATGAATCAGCAATGAAGGTTAATCTCTCTAGCACTGCGCCATATAGAAGGCAAAAATACAACAGTAATTCAAATTTTTCCCCATTCTATCCAAAAATCTAAAAGAAAAACTTGACCTAATAAATTACTTTATACTTCTTTCCAGCCAAAGTATTATCTTATATTGGTCAGGACAGATGGAGAACACTGTAACCCAAGTAGGCTTTCTGTGACTCCACAACGGCCTATTGCTTGTTTGTTTTGTTTTGTGGTATGTCAAGTACTTTACATTTTATTTGGCAAGTGTTCTTAGGATTCCTACACAAACATAACAAATCAAGAGTGTACTCTAATAATAATTATAGGCTTAAGACGCCAAAACTGAGGGAGAGTTTCTATAGTGTAAATCTTTTATAAGTGTACTGCATATCCACACTTATCAATACTCAAGCAAGCACAGGGAATGTAAGAGATAAGCACATTGTACAACTGGTACATGAAAGCTTTCACTGGACATGGTAATAGGCAATACATTTACTGCTTGTTTACAGACTCACTCATGGGTAAAACTGGCCACACATTGCGCTGTGCCTATTGCATTTTAGCCAGCAGTTAAAATACCCAAACAGCTTCTGTCCCTGTTTGGATGCAGCCATTTTCTGGCTGAAAATTTCCACCTGGCTCCTTTGATTTTTTGATCAAACATTGATGGCTGGGAGGGTGCCAACAGGGCCACCCACTGAGTGTATTCCTAAGGCAACAACATCTCTCTACATGTACCTTTTGAATTATGCGCTTCCATTTCTTAATCCGTTTCAGAGCACCGTTAAATGGTAATAACAGATTTTTTCTCTCAAAAGGGTACTTATTTGTTATCACATTTTGCACTTTTTTTTTTAATTTGTATTTCATTTCAAACTTTAAGTTTAAATTAGCTAAATACATTCTATACAATAAAAAAGTAAAAAGTCTTACAGTTCATTTTCATTAGAAAGTAGCCATCCTCCTACCTGAAAGTGGCACTGTACCATTTTGTCAGGCTAGCAAGAGACCTTTGAGGACTAAATTTTCCCCTACTTTAGTGTACAGGTATCCATTATGGGGAGAACGGCATCTTTTATTGGATCATATAAGATGTGGTTGGTCATCTTGGCTACAGAAGTGTGCACCTACAGTGTGGGAGTAGGTTAGGAAAAGAGCCCCTCTGGTTAGGGAGAGAATAGGGGCAGTGATAGGGAGAGATACCTGATGTGGAGGTAAAGAGTAGGTCACTAGTATGGATGAGTCGAACACCCCCGGTTTGGTTCGCACCAGAACTTTCGAACGGACTGAAAATTCGTGCAAACTTTAGAACCCCATTGAAGTCTATGGGACTCGAACGTTCGATATAAAAAGTGCTAATTTTAATGGCTAATATGTAAGATAATGTCCTAAAAAGGGTTTGGGGACCTGGCTCCTGCCCCAGGGGACATGGGTTAATGCCTAAAATGTTTTTAAAAACGGACGTTTTTTCGGGAGCACTGATTTTAATGACGATTAAAGTGAAAAAAAAAGTGAAATATTCCTTTAAATATCATGCCTGTGGGATGTCTATAGTATGCCTGTGAAGTGGCACATGTTTCCCGTGTTTAGAACAGTCCCTGCAAAAAATGACATTTAACAGAAAAAAAAGTAATTTAAAACTGCTTGCGGTTTTAATGTAATATCTGGTTCCAGCAATATGGATGAAAATCATTGAGAAAAATGGCATAGGTAGCCCCCCTGCCCATTACCGGCCCCTTTGGGTCTTGTGCGGATATTAAGGGGAACCCCGTACCCATATTAAAAAAAGGAAAGGCGTGGGGCCCCCAGACCCTATATACTCAGAACAGGAGTATACAGGCGGTATACAGGCGGTGCAAACAAGACAGGGACTGTATAGGTTTGTTGTGTTAAGTAGAATCTGTTTGTAATTTTGAACTGGTACATTTTTAAAGTGTAGCTCCAGTCAAAAAATCTATTTTTAAGCTTTTTGGAAAAAAGCCCCTGTATAATTTGTTTTGCCATCCGTCTTTTTTCATCTCACTTCCTGTTGTCTCCTTCCGTTTGCAAGTAGGAGACATTTGTAAGTTGGATGTTTGAAAGTAGGGGCCTGCCCTATATGCTCTGCAGAAATTTGCGCCTAAGGTGTTGGTGTTGCCACAACACTGTAAGCCCTCAAAGTGACTCTTGGTAGGCGCTGGAGAGCCCTGCTGTGAACAATTATATTAATAATTGTAATTACATGCCATTGTTGAACAGTGGTAGAAAAATAGTGCCTTTGGTGGTTGTGGTGGTGGTAGTGGTGCTGGTGCCACAACACTGTAAGTCCTCACAGTTACTCTCGGTGGGCGCAGGAACGGGCCCTGCTGTGAAATATTATTTTAAGAATTGTAATTACATGCCCCTGTTAAACAGGAGCTGAAAAATTGGGCCTTAGGCACTGCTTGCTGGTGCCACAACACTGCAACCTCTCCCAGATACTCTAGTTGGAGTGCAAGAATGAGCCCTGCTGCAAAGCATTGCATCAAAAATTGTATTACATGCCTTTGTTAAACAGGGGCTGAAAAATTGGGCCTATACACTGCAACCTCTACCATATACTCTAGTTGGAGTGCAGGAATGAGCCCTGCTGCAAAGCATTGCATCAAAAATTGTAATTACACGCCCCTGTTAAATAGGGGCTGAAAAATTGGGCCTTAGGCACTGGTGCTGGTGCCACGACACTGCAACCTCTCCCATATACTCTATTTGTAGTGCAGGAATGAGCCCTGCTGCAAAGCATTACATCAAAAATTGTAATTACATGCCCCTGTTAAACAGGGGCTGAAAAATTGGGCTGGTGGCACTGGTACTGGTGCCACCACACTGCAACCTCTCCCATATACTCTATTTGTAGTGCAGGAATGAGCCCTACTGCAAAGCATTCTACTTCCCACCAAAGTCTACTTTCCACCAATGTAAGGGGTGGGGGGACTTCTCCATTGACCTCTAATGTCAGTAGACATAACAATTTCCACTGTTTTCCACTATTTTTTTCATGATTATATAGTGCACTGGGCTGTTAGACATGGTCAGATTTGGAAACAAAGAAAATATATGTAGCAGTGCTAGAAAATATTGAGTGCCAATTAATTGAGTGCCATTTAATTATACCATAGATCGTAGTGACAAAATATCATTAGAATAAAAAACACATATAGGAGTGAATTACATGCATAAAAAATAGTGATTACAAAAAATAAAAAAATAGTCTTTAGTGAATAAAAACTCTGAAGTGGAATCAAGAGCAGATTCTTCCCTTTGTTATAATCACACACAAAAAACTGTGATTCCAAGCAAGATCCACCACCGCATGCGACCACTTTAAGAATTGGAGGCTTACCAGCTCGCAAGCACAATGAGCATATCAGGGTTTTAAACGAAGAAAGTAGCCAATGGATGCCAATCACAGAGCTCAGTCCCAGGACCAAATAAAAACTTCTAAGGATCCGCACTCCACCAAACAAGGAGGATATCTCAGCAGGCTTTCATAAATCAGATTATTCCCAAGTAAATAGCATATATCCCAGAAAAGAGAAGCTATCCATAGTGAATTAACATTTATGTTTTATTAAAATATAAATGGTAACACACTTACAAATTCCAGGAAAAAACAAGCATCAGTTAGCCGGCCGGCTGTATGTGGATGCCCGTCCACTAAGACTCAGTACAATGTGACATCAGCATGCCAAACTCCTCCCTAAGACATGGTCAGATTTGGGTGTCAAATATGCTAGATAACACCACATTCTTTATTTATATCTACAACTTACTAATTGCACTAATGTATGTAAGTTGTTAATATGTATAATCATTTTTATGTATAATACTTGAAAATTATTTGAAGGCTTCCTCTGGGTTTAAAAGGTTGAGAAAGGTCGAACAACATAATGTGAGCTTATATAGCAATGTATTCTGACTTAATGTTCTAAAATTTAAGAACAGGTTACTATTTACTAAACACAGATCCCCCCCCCCCCCCCCCAAGTATGCTATTTATGGCTGGGATAAAACTTTCCTGTTCCATGAAGTTCTAAATTAGGCGCCTACTTAACAGAACTCTAATGTCAACCAGAAAAACTTCCAGTTATACGAAGCATGGTGTAATTTCTAAACTGGTCGTAAGGCTTTGCCATTTATCTTTGCTGTCAGGCAGCTCATTCCCCTCTTGTATATTCTGGCAGATGATCAACTATGCAGTCAACACCTCGCTAACTAAAAAAAGCAAATGGCATGCACTGCTATTAAGCACACAGTATTTACATGGCATGGCTTTCCAATAAGGCTTCATCTGATCTCTAGTGAAAGTGGACACTGACGTAACGTGACAGACTACACTGCCTGATTTCCAAGCCGTATATATATATATATATATATATATATATATACACATATATATATATAGATATGTTGCAAGGAAGGTGCATGGCAGTCAACACACACTTATATCATCACTGATCACTAATAGCCTAGGAACACAGGTTGCAGAAACAGTATCAGCAATCAAGCTCCAAGAGAACAGAGTAATGGGTTATTCACGCTGATCTTAAAATGACTGCCAGTTTAAAATATATACAGGCATCTTGAAGTCCCTGCACATACGTCAGAAGCTGTCATTCACTTCTGAATGACAAATGCCAGATTGTTTTGAATAAGCAAATATCTGGTACTTCCTGGTAGTGACAAAGCTGTCCCATCCCCTCCAATCTCACATTACTATTGGCTAATCATACAGCCCATCTGTCATGCTTACCCCAACACAAGTGGTAAGACACTATAGCTAGCTTCTGTGTTCTTCACCTTTAGCAGCCCCCTTTCCCATAAGGCAAGCAGGCCTACTGGCACTTGGTTGCCCCCAGGACTTATACACAATGCTATAAGGCAGGACAGGCGAGAACAGAGCAAAGCAAACAGGTTCTTTGAGTTGGCAGACAGACAGAGTAGTTCAATGACAGTCCAGGTATAAGGTAGGCAAGGTTTAGACTAGTCAGGGTCAAATCCGTAGTCAAAAGGCAGTCAAAGTTCAGAGATTAGTCGATAACCAAACTGAGGCCATCAACGAGGGATTCCAGACAGCAGAGCAGGACAGATAAACCGGGAGCTTGAGCATGTGTAACCAACACTATCACAAGCATGAGATTGCAGGTTTGGCTGGCTTAAATCAGGTTTGGAAAACTGGAAAAAGAAACTGCGCTACAGAATTAGCACTAATCTTATAAATGGTCTGACAAAGACCCAGTGGAAGCTGCAATTCTGCTGTACACCAAAGATACAGAAAAAATAAATGAGGAAAAATTGAATTGCGCCAAACCTGTAAAATTAATTAAATATGTGTGAGTAAGTCACGAGTTACAAAATATCCTCACTTGATCAGATAGAATCAGACTACACTGGTCATGAGAACCTCTCAAAGACCGTGTAAGTCTGAACCTATCACCAAATATTATGCCCAACCCTAATCCAACATGTTGTAATAATGTAGATACCCAAAAAACACCAAACTTCATAAGTGAACTGCTGCCTGGTGCTATAACACTTATTAAATAAACAAATATCACAAATAAGTAAAAAAACATAAATAGTCCACCCAAAATAATATATGTGAAAGTTCAGCAAAAAAACATAAATAGTCTACCCAAATTAATATATGTGAAAGTCCAACAAAAATTCAGTGTATAAATAAAGTCCAAGAATCAAAAATGATCCACCCATGCGTGAGTAGGTGAAACACACAGCAAGTCCAAATGAAATTCTTAAATGTGCAAACCGTGTTGAATCCACCACCACCTATGTGAAGATTTCCTCCTTACCAGAAAAACAGCTAACCAAGTTACGTTACCATTCATTACCACCTTTTCGGTTCAACATCGGAATGTCAGGGACCTGATTCAGAAACACATTTTTTGACTAGTAATCAGGTTCTTGGCACAGTTTTGCCGGAAAAAATGCAGATTGTCTTTAAGGGGGCATCCTCTTTGGGTAACAAAATTGCCCCGAGTGTGCTGGATCCACCCAAGGCCAACAGGTGTTTTTTTCAAAATCTGACAGGTTATTATAGATGTAAGAACTGCCAAGTGTGTACCCTGAATAAATATAGGGGGACCAAGATTTGCAACTTTGTGTCTACTAACACCTTAAGATCGTATGAGGTGGAACCTTTCATTACATGCTCCTCAGAGGCAGTAGTCTACCTCATACAATGTCCCTGCGGTCTACAATATATAGGACTAAAAGGGCACTCCGGGTCAGATTAAATGAGCATATCAACAACATTAAATAATACAAATGGTGCAGCGCAAAATACAAAAGTCCACATATATTGGTCATATATGACAGAAGAAGAACATGTAGAGAGGAGACACCACGTGGAGAGACAACTATTCGCTTGTATGTGACCCTCCTTCCACCAGTAGGAATAAACTCTTACCAGCTCAAATGGACCTCTGAAATCTCAGATGGTCAAAAGCGCAGATTCACACTCGGGTGTGCCGAAGCCTTATTAGTTGATTTTCACATACGGATGAGGCAATTTTCTGATCCGATTAGTCAGGTGCGGCCAACTCCAGATGGAAGCCCAACAAATTCACTCCAGATATAAATGGGCAGGCATGTATAAGCAGGAAATCCAGAAAAAAACTCCAACCAAAAATTAATAAAAAATAAAAAACGATCTAAGTGTAGCTTGAAACAGATCGTTTTATTAAGATACACATTAGAAAAAAATAAAAATAAAAAGATTAAACACCAAAAAATCTTTCACTTATAAAGTCCTCAGTTATATGAGTATCAACAACATTAGAGGAGGTTTTGACAAACATCCCGTTTCAAGACACTATGATCAGGTGCACAAAAGAGATCCGTCAGGCACATTGTTTGTAGGTATTGATAAGTACAAACCCCATTGGAGGTGTGGGTCATTGGTCAGGGAAATTTCTAAATTAGAAATGGCATGTATCCATAAACTCAAAACATATGTTCTGTTTGGTCTTAATGTTGACACGAATGCCTTTATTAACAATTCATGATTATTATGTCTATACTATATGTGTGAGATCTGTTTGGCTCCAATCATCTGTGATGAAAATTAATGAAATTAATATGTGGGAGTTAATATATTTAAGTTGAGGACACATATTTAGTGTATATTTTACAATTATATATGTACGTGTGATTTTATGTATTCCAGATTCAAAATGATGAATTATTGTATGCATATCCACTTGTTTTTGAAGCGTTCAATGTTCTGGTCATTAGTTCTGGGCCTGTTTGCCATTTAGGAGGACGCGTTATGAATAAATCCCAAAAAAACTTAAAAATCTAATATTTGGATGTTTTGTGAGGCATCGATTTCTGTATTAGAAATCTGGTGCCTTATAGGACAGTCCAATTAGAATTTTGGGATTCTATTGTCCTATAGTTATGATCCTTAGTGTCCCAGGGACACTGACTTTAGTGTTCTTGGAATTTTTGATAAGGTGCTGCTGTATCCCGTAGTACGTGGCCTTTTAAAGTTATATGAATTGGGCCGTGTACTGATATACTTTTATTCCAAATTTATTTTTATTTTTATAATTTTTCCCACATATAAACTTAATTAAAATTTTATATGTTTAATTGTTAATATTTTTAACATATGGATACATATGTGTCATATCGCTGTATGTCCATATGAATTTTAATGGATTTTGATGTGGGCCGTTTTTTGTAGTTTTGAAAGTGTCCCGGAGCGGCATTTGGCTCACTTCTGATATTAGTAAACCGAGCAGGACTTTATCTGTTGCGCTTGTTTGCTATGTGCCGTATAGCGATGCCTTTTATGTAAGTTTAGATCGCAATGTGCCCTTGTTGCATGCTGCTTTGGGATTTAGGATTTGAGTAGATATATTTATATAATTCATGGCTGGTTTAATGTTTGTTTTGATTAACACATTTAAGTAATCTCGCGAGTATTGGAGCTTGTTTGTTTCACTTCCGTGATGGCTGCTGGCCCAAGAACGAGGCTTGGTTAGATGGAGGATGTATAAAGGGGGTGACGTAGCACGCCACCCATGCCCCCAGATGATGTAACCTATTACGAAACGCGTATAACGGAGCGACGCACTGACATCACCTCGTGTTTGTGATCGCAATATCCAGGAAGGACGGGTTTGTTTTTGTGCATCCGGCCGGCGCACCTTACTTAAGGCCTGATATATCCAGTGTTTGTAAGTGCATTTTATATATTTTTATACAATTAAAGTTAAGGTTTTACACTATTTGGAGCCTCCCTATTTTTTATATACAACTGCATTTATCGGTGAGCTTTGTGCGGTTGGGGAAGGATTTGGAGAGGATTGGTTTAACCCTATTCTGTGGAGACCATACAATCAGCGGGACGGTTTGAGGGCTCGAGAGGCTGCAATACCATTCTCACACACTTTGTGACCCCCTGTTGTGGGGGGTCATGTTTTTCTGGTAAGGAGGTGGTGGTGATGGATTCAACATGGTTTACACATTTGAAGAATTTCATTTGGACTTGCTGTGTTTCACCTACTCACGCATGGGTGGATAATTTTTGATTCTTGGACTTCATTTATACACTGAATTTTTGTTGGACTTTCACATATATTAATGTGGGTGGATATTTATGTTTTTTTGCTGAACTTTCACATATATTATTTTGGGTGGACTATTTATTTTTTTACTTATTTGTGATATTTGTTTATTCAATAAGTGTTATATCATCAGGCAGCAGTTCACTTATGAAGTTTGGTGTTTTTTGGGTATCTACATTATTATAACATGTTGAAGTAGGGTTGGGCACAATATTTGGTGATAGGTTCAGACTTACACGGTCTTTGAAAGGTTCTCATGACCAGTGTAGTCTGACTCTATCTGATCAAGTGAGGATATTTTGTAACTCACGGCTTACTCACACATATTTAATTAATTTTACAGGTTTAGCGCAATTCAATTTTTCCTCATTTAAATCAGGTTTGGTCTCCATGCAGAGTCCACTCATCACAGTCAAAACCAACTATCAAGGATCAGTAGCGCTACACGCCATCATATTGGTCGGCTACTAGAAATATAAAAAGGAGCGGTCAAGCTCCTACAGCAGCTTTATAATTGTGGTACCATGGACTTCGCACTTGGAATTTAAGTTTTTGTCGAGCTTCGATACTGCCTGTAAGTGTCAGAGTTTTGCCCTTTTCTGTATTCAGCAATAACAGCAAACTCTGATAGCTGTTAGCCTGCTCTTTTACCATGCTATAAGCTAACATTTTCTAGCATTGTTTAATTTTTTCTGCCCCTTTTCAGAGAGGAAAAGCACATTAAAGATAGCAATCTACTACAAACAAGGAGGATGGAGGAATCCCTCCAACGGGACATTGTATTCTGACAGCTGCACCCGCCACTGTTAGAATATACTGATTAGTGGCTTCAGCCACTGCTCAAGAAAACTTTTCCAGCCTGTCCTTTCATCCAAAGTCAATTAAATGATCGACTTCTGTCAGGTGGGGATGGCCACACATTGACCAAAATGTACCCGGTCCCTGCTAAACCTGTCAAATTTCAGTGTGTTGCCTGCTTTAGACAGTTCCTCTCCTTCAATGGGCATCAAATCAGCCTCAGTTATCAATACCTGCTAGGTAGAAGAACTATCTTTGCTGTGCCATAGCAACAAGTCAGGTTCAAACCTCTAGTGTAAAATGTAAAATCCTACATGTTCTGGGAGAGTGATTTAGAAAGTAGCTGGTAGCACTGACACAGCATAACAGCCAGAAAACTAGCATTTTCAAAAGGAAGGTTCAGCAATGGCAGCCTCTGCATTTCCTTGGTACAGATTTCCAATAAAACAAAACTCTGCATTTCCTTTTAGAGGTGTATTGCATCCTATATCAAGTTTTGCCTATTATGTGCATCAAAGGTCTGTCTTCTACATGCAGGGATCCTTATAAACCTTAATTTGGTGAATGTCTTCTTGCTGATTTCTAGCTACATGATGCTAGATGTCCTAGTTGGTGGACATACACACACCCCTATAATCTTAAATGCAATGACAAAGCCAGTGGACAAACATAGTAGCTAGATTTGCAAACCTTATGGGACATGACATTCACAAATCGAATTATTTGAGTCTGGTAAACTTCCCACCCACAACCCCATCACAGTAAAGTAATAACTGAACTTGGATTGGTCACTATGCTATACAGAATGTTAAAGATAAAACGGTATGCACATTGACCTGGGTTAGGGGCAGGGGTGGGGCCTGGGCAATGATTTGTTTGGTACCTAGAGCTCTTTTTTAATACTAATGTTCTACTGACCTCACAAAGAAAACAGAAAAGATGTGTAATGTATTTCCTCCACTTCTTTTTTAACATTCTGGTCCTGTCTCCTGCTTCCTACTAGAACATGCATTATCATGCAGGGAGACAGAGAGACTGAACAAAAGGTCTTTGCTTTTGACTATCTGACCATTCTTAGCAGAACAGTTTCTAAAACTTGATTTCAGGAACAGCTTGCATGATTTTACTTTATCGGATGACCCTTATCTAAAATGTATTTAGAGGCTTTTTTAGATCACTTGCTTATGTACGTAAGAAAACTAGACAGTACATTTATATTGTTTTGGGTACATCTTGAAAAATCTAGATACGATATTGCTTCCTAAAATGTATAATGATGTCTTTACACAGCTTGAATATACCTGTTGCAATTAGATTTAAAGGAGAACTCCAAACAAACCAATTCTCCCCACATCTACTGAATGTTCCTTGTTCCAAACCTGAGAAATTACTTAAGAATTTGGATTAAATTGATATAACAGAAGTATAGGGTACCACCAAAGTACTCCATCAGCCTAAAATGACACCAAAATATCCCTCCAGCTGGTTCCCACAAACCAACAATATACCCCATTAGAACCCACTTAAGACCACTGTACCTCCTTGGCCTGCACTGATCTCCATTGTTTCCCTTTGGCCCACAATGACCACCATAGTATCCTTTCAGCTCCCTCTGCCACCAATGTTTTTCCCCAACATCCCCCCTTTGACCACCAACATCAGAGCCTTCTCCCTCCCACTAACACAGATGCCAGTTTTTTTCCTAGCAATGATCACCAGCAACAGGCACTTTTCCTCTTAATAGCTTCACTCCACGGGTGATAATAGCAGATAAGCAACAGGAGTATACAGTGAAGTCACAGAGAGGCTAAGGTTAGCAACAAGTGGGTAATGCAGCCCAAAGCCATAATTCAGATCAAGGTCAGATGAAGCCGAGGTTAGAAACTGATTAAGCAATAGTACAGAGCAGGATTCAAAATCAGGTGAGGAGGAGGCCAGGTCAGTTACAGTAATCACATACAGAACTCAAGGAAAGCACTGAAGACCAGCTAGCACTGACACTGAGTTAGGCTGGATTCACACCTATGCCGTTTTAGTGCTTTTTGCATTTTGCAGATTTGCACTACAGTCCATTCAACATGGTTTCCTATGGAACATGTTCTGTAGCGCAAATCTGAAAAATGCAAAAAGCACTAAAAATGCATAGGTGTGAATCCAGCCTTAGAGCATTCCTTTAATAGACGCCAATACTGACTCTGGACTCACACCCACTACCCCGCATAAACACTTTGAAGCACCTGCATGAACGCTCACTCCTGAGTGTACCACCATTGCTTCTAATTAATGTCCACCTGAGTTATAGAAGGAGTGCTTTTAGTTCTCCCTTAAGGCCCCTTTCACACATGCAGACAGTATGTCAGTATTTCATCCATCCTTTTGCGGATGAAATATGGACATACATGCATTCCTATGGGATAGCGGGATAAACATCCGCAGACACCCGCTATCGTCCGCCTCTGCTATTGTCCGATTCTGCAGACGGAGGAAAATCCTATTTTTCCATCTGTCTGCAGAGCGGATCGGATGAACATGGACAGACGGTTCGTGCTCATCCGATCCCCCATATAGGAGAGCGGAGATCTGACAGGGCGGTCCCTGCACAGTGTGCAGAGACCGCCCTGTCTGCCGCCAGCTGGGACAACGGAGCAATCCCCGCTGAGCAAGCGGATCATCACGGGGCGGATCATTACTGATCTGTCCCGTGTGAAAGGGGCCTTAAGAGGAGTGTATTTCTCCCATGGTTGAGAAGCAGGATCTTTCATTCTATGAATAGGGAAGGACCCACTGATAATGGGGTACTTTGACGCAGTAGTAGGCTTACGCACTGTATGGCCATATGGTGTGACCAAATCCCCATATTTTTGCTTAATATGTTCAGGTGCTTTAAATAGCCTTGCAGAATTTAAATTACATTTTTGGATGTGTGCGCTGTAATCTTTTGTTCCACTCCTGAGTGTAGGCGCACCTTACCACAACACTTCACATAGAGCTGCAAGCAAAGATATGTGCGTGTCCCAGCCAGCTGCCTAAAAGGAAATCCCTAATAGATGGACTGAAAAGAGAAGGTAGGTCAATCTTCAGGTACATATGGCTCAATTACAAACAACTACAATGACATTATCTGACCCTATTCATTTACTGGCAGAAATCCCCAGCCATGTAAACACAGTGGCTGAGATGATTTAAAAAATAAAAAGTATGGAGTTCTCCCTACATTTATATTGCATTTTAAGCCACCCCACCCCCCCTCATGTCTTATATGGATTTTAAGAGGGAACCCATAAATTAATGCTAGACCATTATCCATGCATGCATGCCCCTCCCCCCAAACCATACCAGGCCACATGCCCTTAACATGGGGCAGGTACTTTGCCAGGAGGGATCCTCCTGGCAAAACATCCTTGTTCCTATGTTGATTAGGACTAGGTCATCCTCCCCACAATCCCCACCCAGTGGTTATGGGGGGTCTGAAGGCAGGGTGCTTGTCAGAATCTGGAAGTCCCTTTTAACAATGAGTGGGCACCTAGATTCTGCCCCTTCCCCCCCAAGTGAATGAGTAAGGGATACATAGTACCAAGTAAATAAAAACACACACAGTGTTTGACAAGTTCTTTATTAAAAAATGTCCCACAATGTGATCCAATGTCAATCACACCATCATAGGTGCACCCCAAAGCTTAAACACACATGCATGTGGGTGTATGTATGTGTACTGACTACATTGTGCTCAGCCCAGCTTACCTTCTCCTAGTAGGCAGAAGTCTATCCCACACTGCAGGCTGTGTTTACTTGTCCCTCTCCCACCCGCTCCAGCTGCCAGCACCTCCTGTTGTAAAGTCAAATAAGGCATGCTGGGGAAGGGGGGCAGGTACAGTGTCTTTTCCATTAGGTAAGGAGGCAGGTGACAAGGGGAGCATCTGTATCCTCTGGCTTTTTACAGACACTGCATGGTTGATTGGCAACCCTGGTGGTTAGGGTGTGCCCAGGCACAGCTGGAACACCCCCTGCACACGCCTATGCACACCATCTAATAATGCAAGGCCACATCAATCACAATGAACATCATGTTTGCCCATGAATGGCAGCTCCAGCAGAGAACAACGTCATTACTAAATTTTGCCAATTACATCATTTTGATATGAGTTTACCCCTTAAAATCAATACCAGGAATTTGTTGTGTGTGTGTGGGGGTCTTTTTTTTGTTTTCCATGGGCTCATCCCAGACGATGTGCTTGGACACGAAATGTGTCGGGAAAGTCTCCACTGTCGCCATTTGATTATATGCGCTATTTTTATTCTGCCAAATGTGAGTTTTACTACTTTCATTAAGTGGTTTAAATGTTATCAAATTATTATGCTATGTGGCCCTTTTTGTCTTCTTGTTTGAATATCCCCACATCTATGGATATGTGACTATTGCCCTATATGAGATACATCTATAAGGATATCTTCATTCTGATGAGAACTTGGAATTTCTGTTTCAAACACCTGATGATTCCAGGGTCCATCTCAGAGTTGTGTTTACAACATAAGCCTGTTTGACTCACAGAACATATGAATATTTACATATAAATTTGTAGTGAGTTACACTAAGGCCCCTTTCACACTGACGTCCCGTTCAGGCCCGCCTGTCAGTTTTTCAGGCGGACCTGAACGGGTGCTCCATAGAGCTCTATGGAGCGTCGGATGTCAGCGGTGACATGTCCGCTGACATCCGACCCGCTCCGATCCGAAAAAGTGTAACGGAGGAAAAAGCTATTTTTCCATCCGTCTGCGGATCAGATCGGGTGACAACGGGCACTGCGGTCTGTCGTCACCCGATCTCCCATAGGGGAGAGCGGCGCTGTGACAGGTCTGTCCCTGCGCAGTGTGCAGAGACGGACCTGTCATCTCCCTGCTCAGCGGGGATCGACGGAGTGATCCCCGCTGAGCAAATGGATATCCACGGGGCGGATCAGAACTGATCCGCCCCGTGTGAAAGGACCCTAAGAGGTTATTTGGGTACATGCCCTTTCCCCTTTTTTTTTTCTTTTTCATATACATTTTCAC
The DNA here is from genome assembly GCF_037356315.1 of Lithobates pipiens. NCBI lineage: Eukaryota > Metazoa > Chordata > Amphibia > Anura > Ranidae > Lithobates > Lithobates pipiens. The sequence goes on along the minus strand of NW_027507685.1, from coordinate 54,605,332 downwards.
GTTTTGAGAATAAGCTCTACACTAGACATGTGCAGAGTAAAATATTTCGTTTCGGAATTTCGTTTTCGTCCGGAAACTTAATTTATTTAGTTACTCCCGAAATTCATTTTTATTTATTTCGTTTTTCGTTCAAAAATTGCAATCGTCCGAAAATCCACATGAATTAGGGTCGAATCTGTCTTTGAAGGCTTATGGTGTCTGTCGAATGTATAAAGAAGATTCGACGGAGCTAATATATAGCATACTTTAGAACCCCTGTTAAAGTCTATGGGACTCCAACGTTCAAAATCTAAAGTGCTAATTTTAAAGACTAATTTGCAAGTTACTGTCCTAAAAAGTGTTTGGGGACCCGGGTCCTGCCCCAGGGGACATGTATCAATGCAAAAAAAGTTTTAAAAACGGCCGTTTTTTCGGGAGCAGTGATTTTAATAATGATTAAAGTGAAACAATAAAAGTGTAATATTCTGAGGGGGGGGGGTTGTCTATAGTATGCCTGTGAAGGGGCGCATATTTCTGGTGCTTAGAACTGTCCCTGCACAAAGTGTCATTTATGCAGGAAAAAAAAGTCCTTTAAAATCACTCCCAGCTATTATGAATTGTCGGCTCCATAATACAGAGAACACTCATTGAAAGTCATTGATAAAAAAAAAAAAAAAAAAAGCGTGGGGGTCCCCCTAATTCAATTACCAGGCCCTTCAGGTCTGGTATGGATATTAAGGGGAACCCTGCCTTAAATTTAAGAAAAAATTTGACGTGGGGTTCCCCCTAAATATCCATAACCAGACCCTTCAGGTCTGGTATGGATATTAAGGGGAACCCCGCGTCAAATTTAAAAAAAATTGACGTGGGGGTCCCCCTAAAAATCCATACCAGACCCTTTATCCGAGCACGCAACCTGGCAGGCCGCAGGAAAAGAGGGGGGGATGAGAGAGCGGCCCCCCCTCCCTCCTGAACCGTACCAGGCCACATGCCCTCAACATTGGGAGGATGCTTTGGGGGTCTGTGACCCCTCAAAGCACCTTGTCCCCATGTTGATGAGGACAAGGGCCTCATCCCCACAACCCTGGCCGGTGGTTGTGGAGATCTGCGGGCGGGGGGCTTATCAGAATCTGGAAGCCCCCTTTAACAAGGGGACCCCCAGATCCCGGCCCCCCCTGTTTGAAATGGTAAGGGGGTACAAAAGTACCCCTACCATTTCACAAAGAAAGTGTAAAAAATTGTTAAATAAGACAAACACACTTTTGAAAAATTCCTTTAGTAAAAATAAAAAAAAGATTCCAGCGGTGGTAATCCACTCTTGCTATCCAGCGACGGACGGTCATCTCTCCAGCGATGGCTCATCTCATCCAGCGCAGCGAATCCATCCTTCTTCTGTCTCCGCGGAGGAGACACTGCAGGAATTCCGGCGGTCTGACATTTCTTATATACGGAGGGCGGGGCCACCCGTCACCTGACCCCGCATTCACTAAACATTTCACTGACACTCCCAGCAGTTCGCATAGGGCAGTGTGAACTGCCGCCGGGAGGCATGTGATGCGGCAACCCGCCGCGCATTCGTGGCGTTCCCACATCGCTCCAGTGTGAACCCAGCCTAATAAGCGATCGTTTTTCTGATCGCTGTATTAGTGTCACAGGTGACGCTAGTTAGGCAGGTAGGTATTTAGGTTCGCCGCAGCTTTTTATAGCGCCAGGGACCCCCATATACTACCGCATAAAGCCCCCTGATTGCCCCCTAGTTAACCCTTTCACCAGTGATCACCAAATAACTGTTACAGGTGACGCTGGTTGGTTAGTTATTTTTTTTATAGTTTCAGGGCACCCGCCATTTATTACCTAGTCTCACTAGTGTACCCCTAAATTTAGGGGTGTCTACTTTCCAAAATGGGGTAATTTGGGGGGGGTTTGTGCCATCTTGGCATTTTATGGCCTTCAAAACTGTAACGCCCTTAGAAAGCCTGAAGGCGGTGCTTGGTTTTCGGGGCCCCGTACGCGGCTAGGCTCCCAAAAAGTCCCACATATGTGGTATCCCCGTACTCAGGAGAAGCAGCAGAATTTATTTTGGGGTGTCATTTCACATATGCCCATGGCATGCGTGAGCAATATATCATTTAGTGACAACTTTGTGAAAGAAAAAAAAAAAAAAAGTTTGTAATTTTCCCGCAACTTGTGGCAAAATATAAAATATTCCATGGACTCAACATGCCTCTCAGCAAATAGCTTGGGGTGTCTACTTTCTAAAATGGGGTCATTTGTGGGGGTTTTGTGCCATCTTGGCATTTTATGGCCTTCAAAACTGTAATAGGTAGTGAGAAGTGAAATCAAAAATTTACGCCCTTAGAAAGCCTGAAGGCGGTGCTTGGTTTTCGGGGCCCCGTACGCGGCTAGGCTCCCAAAAAGTCCCACATATGTGGTATCCCCGTACTCAGGAGAAGCAGCAGAATTTATTTTGGGGTGTCATTTCACATATGCCCATAGCATGTGTGAGCAATATATCATTTAGTGACAACTTTGTGAAAAAAAAATAAAAAAAAATTAAAGTTTGTAATTTTCCCGCAACTTGTGGCAAAATATAAAATATTCCATGGACTCAAAATGCCTCTCAGCAAATAGCTTGGGGTGTCTACTTTCTAAAATGGGGTCATTTGTGGGGGTTTTGTGCCATCTTGCCATTTTATGGCCTTCAAAACTGTAATAGGTAGTGAGAAGTGAAATCAAAAATTTACGCCTTTAGAAAGCCTGAAGGCGGTGCTTGGTTTTCGGGGCCCCGTACGCGGCTAGGCTCCCAAAAAGTCCCACATATGTGGTATCCCCGTACTCAGTAGAAGCAGCAGAATTTATTTTGGGGTGTCATTTCACATATGCCCATAGCATGTGTGAGCAATATATCATTTAGTGACAACTTTGTGTAAAAAAAAAAAAATTTTTATTTTTTGTCATTATTCAATCGCTTGAGGCAAAAAAATAAAATATTCAATGGGCTCAACATGCCACTTATCAATTTCCTTAGGGTGTCTACTTTCCAAAATGGGGTCATTTGGGGGGGTTTTGTACTGCCCTGCCATTTTAGCACCTCAAGAAATGAGATAGGCAGTCGTAAACTAAAAGCTGCGTAAATTCCAGAAAACGTACCTTAGTTTGTAGATGTGACAACTTTTGCGCAAACCAATAAATATACAATTATTGACTTTTTTTTTTACCAAAGACATGTGGCTGAATACATTTTGGCCTAAATGTATGACTAAAATTGAGTTTATTGGATTTTTCTAATAACAAAAAGTAGAAAATATCATTTTTTTTCAAAATTTGCGGTCTTTTTACGTTTATATCGCAAAAAATAAAAATCGCAGAGGCAATCAAATACCATCAAAAGAAAGCTCTATTTGTGGGAAGAAAAGGACGCAAATTTTGTTTGGGTACAACATTGCATGACCGCGCAATTACCAGTTAAAGCAGCGCAGTGCCAAATTGTAAAAAGACCTCTGGTCATTTACCAGCAAAATGGTCCGGTCTGAAGGTGGTTAAAAACCCCCCCGTCATGACGAGCTCGCGCACAGAAGCGAGCGCATACGTGAGTAGCGCCCGCATATGAAAACGGTGGTCAAACCACACATGTGAGGTATCGCCGCAATCGGTAGAGCGAGAGCAATAATTCTAATCCTAGACCTCCTCTGTAATGCACAAAATGCAACCTGTAGAATATTTTAAATCTCGCTTATGGAGATTTTTAAGGCTAAAAGTTAGATGACTCATCAGCTGTCAGCGGGCTGCCCCGATAAAGGCTCAAATGTAAGAAAAAGAATTCCGGCAATAGAAAACTCTGAAAAAAAACAGCGCGGGGTCCAAGTCTGGTATGACCTGTACATTAACCCCTAGTGTACCATTACCAAGCTCTATTTTTTAACTCAGCATGAGATCATGTTGGGGTATCTTCTCTTCAAAAAGTTTCATTATAAGGGTTTTTATTCTGTCCTGGCATTTTTATTTTACATATATGGTGCTTTATAACAAATTGTAAAGGGAAACAGTGTTTTGTTTTTTTCATTTCTTGGGGGTTTTATTTCTTTTTCATATGTAGTAAAAAATAAAAAAGTAGTTATTAAAGTGGAGTTCCATCCAAAAGTGGAACTTCCGCTTTAAGCACTCCTCGCCCCCTTACATGCCACATCTGTTATGCAATTTTTTTGGGGGGGAGAGTGGGTGACTAGTTTTGAGTGGGACTTCCTGTCCCACTTCCTACTTCCAACTACAGGCCCCCTGGCGACTCCTCCTCTCCCCCTAGATGGCCCCTCCCTCTCTGCAATCTTCTGGGACTTGTTACAGTTCCCAGAAGATGGCCTGTCCACTCAGAGAGCGCAGCATGACTGGCGCATGGGCAGTGTGCACCCGGCTGTGAAGCTGCAAGCTGTCATGGCCGGGTGCCCACAGTTTCAAAGGAGGCACCGTGGAGAGGAGGGGAAGAGGGGAGTGCGGCCGCATCGCTGGACCGTGGGACAGGTGAGTGTCTGTTTATTAAAAGTCAGGAGCTGTAATTTTTGTAGCTGCTGACTTTTAATAAATGGAAAAAAGCCTTGAACTCCGCTTTAAATACAAACAAGAAACTTCTATCTCACAAAAATTATCTAAAATTAATTTGTATATAGTGTTGCCTGACAGAATACTTGTCAGTCAAACAATCACAGCACTGAAAAATTAAAAATGGGCTGGTAAGGAAGGGTCTTACTGTACATGTTGGTACTTTTGTGGTTAATAAATCCCCTTTGTATGTCCACTTATTACCAAACAAAATTCAGAATCCAATCAACTAAATGGCTGGAAAGCTGTTTTTCTACATTTCGCTTATACCTACTGGTAAACATAGCAAACATGGTTGTTTTATTATATGGGCCCCAAGACCCCCTATACAGACCCTTGTGTGACCCCCTATAAATACACCCTAGTTCATTGGAACACCGTTCTACCTGCAAAATTTTCTATTTTAATTCTGCCAATTTTTTCTTACAATAATATTTTTTTATTTAAACCATAGGCAAGATAAAATAAATCATGTATAAATGGACACAAAAATCAGCAGTGACACATAACATCAACATTTGCGTCTAAGTCTGTTTTGTGCCTAGAGGTTAACTGTAAGAAAAAGTCACAGTGAACTTTACCTGATTATTAAATTCCATGTTACTGCTAACTGACTCATCAGCCGGCGGAAAATTTTCTGAGCACTTACTGCATTTCTGCCTGTTTTACGTTGAGATGAATATCATTTTAGTAATATAAAGTATTTATTATGGGCACATTGGGGAGTTTTGAATCACAGAGCGTGAAGGTTTTGCACTTGGTTAATGGCAAAGAGGATATTTATCTCAAGCTCATAAAGTAAATATAAAAGTCAAAGCTGTCAAATAATCTGTAGATAAATAGTATACACTTGAGTTTTTCTATAAAAATAAACCCATGGGTTTTTTTTCTGTTTGCTTCCAGATATTAAGGTGAAAATGTTGCTTTATGTCACCTTTTTAAAGGAGACCTGTCCCCTGCAAGCAACAGCAGATAAAAAAAAACTGAAGCTAAAAAATGTTTACAAAATCAATAACATGCTTGTACATTAAAGCCCAACTCCAAGATTTTTATATCATGCCACAGGCAGCCTTCTTCCCTTAGTTTTTCTGAACATTTCTTTACACATATTTAATGAAAAAAAAACATGTCCTGAAAAAAGTTCTCAATGTAGTGGATACACGATCTTTGCTACTTCTTCCTCTCTTGTTCTACTGCGACCACGTGAGTTGTCTTAATGTGTATTTGGCACTGTATTAATAACACCTACTTTATATGTGTTACGGTATATGCCCTCATTCACATAGCATAACTTAAAGTGGTTGTAAACCCCCCCCCCCCCAAAGAAAAACCTGCAAGACAAAGGCATAATGAGCTAGTATGCATAGCATACTAGCTCATTATGTATTAGTTACCTTAGATCGAAGCCCCCACAGCAGTCCTCGTTCACTGCTCCGGCTAGCGACATCACTCCTGGAGTTGCTTACGGGTATCGCGGGCTCCAGCGCTGTGATTGGCCGGAGCTACAATGATGTCACTCCCGCACTTGTGCGGGAGCTGGTGGTAACGTCACAGTCTAACTGAAGCAACGGCTCGTAAGTGTTGTTTCAGTGCTCATGTGCCGATGACGTTGTCACATGCAAATACAGGGGATATCTCCTAAACAGTTCAGGTTTAGGAGATATCCAATGTAGCTACAGGTAAGCCTTATTATAGGCTTACCTGTAGCAAAAAGTGTGTTGTAAGGGTTTACAACCACTTTAAAACATTATTTGAAAAATTCAGCTTACCTTTTTAAGTGCTGCTGAGAGGAGTTTTCTTTTTTTCATATAACGAACGTACTGCCATCACCTTCAGCTCAGCGCAGGATCTCCCAGAAAAGGCCCATCAAGCATTGGACGCTCAAGATACAGATTGCTTGATCCTCGCTCAGACTTCTTGCAAACTTCCAGATGTGAGTATCCACATACCTATTATTAGTGTAAACCTGCCTATAACCTGTTTTTGTCATACCTACAGTATATCACAAATATAGATTCTCTCCGTGGGCTAGTCCCCCCTTTTTTCTCGCTGTCCTTTGGAGAAACTCATATATCTGAAATCCAGGTTGGGTGACAACTATGGTTCCATCCACAGATATAATAGAGGAAGGGAGCATAGCCACCGTAGGACAAAAAGTATGTTATTCAGAAAAATTGCCTGAAAAAATTACAGCTAATGTAACCACCACATCCAAGTACTGGAAGGCTGCAAAATATAAAATCTTACTATTCCATTGCAATGCCCAGTGCATTTTCCATAACCTAAAGGGGAAGTTCCGCTGATCTGATCCCTCCCCCCCTCCGGTCCCACAATCGGCACCTTTCAGGGGGGAGGGGGGTGCAGTTACCAAGGTAATCCAGTTAGCTGCACCCACTTCCGGCCAGACCGCCGCAGACCCCCGCAGACGCCCCGCAGACGCCCCGCCCCCCCCGTTGTGTTCTGGGAAACACACAGTTCCCAGAGACACAGCGGGGGACCATAAGAGACGCGCAGCGCGACTCGTGCATGCGCAGTAGGGAACCAGGCAGTGAAGCCGTCATGCTTCACTTCCCGATTCCCTGACAGAGGATGGTGGCGGTGGCAGCAGCGAGACGAGCGATCGCTCGTCATCTGCCGCTGACATCGCTGGAACCTGGGACAGGTAAGTGTGATTTTATTAAAAGTCAGCAGCTGCAATATTAGTAGCTGCTGGCTTTTAATATTTTTTTTTAGGTGCAGCTCCTCTTTAAAGTGATTGTAAAGACTCGTCCTTTTTTCTTTTAAAATAAGAATCACGTTTTACTTACCTGCTCTCTGTAGTGGGCCCAGATCCTCCTTTTCTCGGGTACCTCTTCAGCCCTCCGGGCTCCTCCCTCCTGCTAAATGCCCCCACAGCAAGCAGCTTACTATGGGGGCACCTGAGCTGCGCCACAGCTCTGTGTATCCATTCAGACACGGAGCTGTGGTTTGACCCTGCCCCCCTCTCCTCATTGGCTAACTGAGTTTGATTGACAGCAGCGGGAGCCAATGGTGTCCAGACAGCCGAGGCACTTGTGGACATTGCTGGATGGAGATAGAGCTCAAGTAAGTATTGAGGGGGGGCTGCTGCACACAGAACTTTTTTATCTTAATACATAGAATGCATTAGGATAAAAAACCTTCTCCCTTTAAATCCACTTTAACCACTTCAATACCGGGCACTTAAACACCTTCCTGCCCAGACCAATTTTAAGCTTTCAGCGCTGTCGCACTTTGAATGACAATTGTGCGGTCATGCTATACTGTACCCAAATGAAATTTTATAATTTTTTCCCACAAATAGAGCTTTCTTTTGGTGGTATTTGATCACCTCTGTGGTTTTTATTTTTTGCTAAACAAATAAAAAAATACCGAAAATTTTGAAAAAAAAAATGTTTTTTTTGTTTCAGTTTCAAAACTTTGTAAATAAGTAAATTTTCTCCTTCACTGATGGGCACTGATGGGGATACACTGATGGGCAATGATAAGGCGGCACTGATGGGCACTGATGAGGTGGCACCAATGAAGTGGCACTGATGAGGTGGCATTGATGGACACTGATATGTGGCACTGATGGGCACTGATAGGCGGCACTGATGGGTGGCACTGATGGGCGACACGGATGGGCACTGATAGGTGGCACAAATTGGCACTGATAGCTGGCATGGATGGGCATGGATGGGTGGCATGGATGGGCATGGATAGGCGGCACAGGTGGGCATGGGTAGTCAGCACAGGTGGGCATGGGTAGGCAGCACAGGTGGGCATGGGTAAGCAGCACAGGTGGGCATGGATGGGCACTGATAGGTGGCATGGATGGGCACTGATAGGCGGCACAGATGGGAACTGATAGGCGGCATTGTATTATAATATACTGTACTAATGGATGCCAATCAGTGCCAAACAATAATGCATGCCAATCAGTGATGCCCATTGTGGGCACTGATTGGCATCCATTATGGGCACTGATTGGCATCCATTGTGGCACTGACTGGAATCCCTGGTGGTCTAGGGTGGCATACCTTATCCTGGGCATCCCTGGTGGTCTGGTGGCGTCCCTGGTGGTCCAGTGTGGGCATCCTCGGGGGGCTGTGCTGATAATCGATCAGCACAGGCCCCCCCTGTCAGAGGAGCAGCCGATCGTCTCTCCTCTACTCGCGTCTGACAGACGCGAGTGAGGAAAAGCCGATCACCGGCTCTTCCTATTTACACTGTGATCAGCCGTGATTGGACACGGCTGATCACGTGGTAAAGAGTCTCCGTCGGAGACTCTTTACCGAGATCGTAGTTGCAGGGTGTCAGACTGACACCCCGCAACAACGATCGCCGCGATGCGTGCCCCCGGGGGCGCGCAGCGGCTCATAATCCTGAGGACGTCATATGACGGCCGATCAGGATTATGAAACCACTTTGCCACTGTCAATTTGTAATAGGGCGGGCGGCAAGTGGTTAAAAGAGATTTCTACTCACTTCCTGTTGTGTCTACAGGACAGGAAGTGAAGGCAAATCTCCCCATTGTAACACAGATGGCAACAAAAACAGGGGTTTTAACTATTACTATCTTTACCAAAAATTTAAAAAATGCTTTGGCTTTAGCTAGACATGTATTTTAAGTGATCCTAATTTCACCGAATTTCTTGAGTTAAGGTTCACCATACACTAGTTGGCCATACACTGGAATTTCATTAAAAAAATTTCATTTTAAGAACTTATTTTGATTTTCAAACCAACATTGTTTTTTTGACTGCAGTGACTAGAATATTTGAAGAAGTGGAATGGAAATTTTTTCTCAAACACATTTCTAACAGCATTTGCATTTTTCATTATGTAAAGTCCATTCACTCCAAAATCAAACGTTAAAAAGCAAACGGAATTTTGAAGTACTTTCAAATGACGTTCATCAAGTCATCAAATGTACTGAGTAGAATGTTCATACCACTGTTCGACCAAAAGTTCATTCAAAATTCTACTAGTGTTTGGCTACCTTTAGGCTAGAGTTGCCACCTGTCCATGAATCACCCGGACAATTCGGGTTCTGAATCATCTGCCTGGTTTTCAGACTGCCTGAAATCTAGACAGACCATTCAGGCAGGGGTAGCTGTGCTGGAATCTGAAGCTCATTTCTGCCCCCCCCCCCCCCCCCAGGCTCCTGCAGGGTCTCTGACTTAACCCTCCCTGTAATCACTAGTGCGGTGTGCTGAGAGAGCCTGAAGATGGGGGCTGAGGAGCTCACTGTAGATACTGTCGGCTGGCTGCTGCTCACACTACAGGAAGAGAGGAGGTGAGCTGAGTTTTTTTTTTCTGAGGAGTCTCCTAGGATGGAAAACTGACAAAGTTTTAGGAGGATTTGTTTTGCAGGTGTTTCAGTGAAGGGTTAAGGTGACAGGAGAATCGGAAGTGTGTGCATGTCACAGCTGACAGATATCTTCGAAGCAGCACACATGTCTACAGACCATACCTCCCAACTTTCTGAGATGGGAATGAGGGACACCTATTAGCAACAGTATATAGGCATAGGACACACCCACAAGTGCCTTTTTACCACTACTATTCCTTTATATTGGCTTTTGTAATTTACAAATGCAGCACTTTAGAAATTGGATGAAAGGTTTAGCACTGGGAAACACTTTGATATATAAGTAATGCATTTTATATAAAACTATATAGATCAGACCAAAATGAGGGACAAATGAGGAAGAGAGAGGCACAGAGGGACTTTGTTCCAAATGAGGGACAGTACCTCAAACTCAGGGACAGTTGGGAGCTATGTACAGACTCAGAGCTTGGATAACACAAGGATACATGAGTGGTCATCAATTACCATCTGGACATACAGAGGGCTAGGCGCTGGTAGTTTTCATTGAGTAGTGCTGTCGTAAATATTAGTGAATGAGTAAAATAGCTTTTGTTTGATTATATACATCACTATTTCTCAGCCCCCTACTCCCCTCTGTTTGCATCACCCCCAGGCCACTTCATACATCCAGCTGGCAGACATCACTCAGAGATGCTTCTTATCCCCCAGCTAAGGGACATCATTCCATGGTCACTTTCCTTCCCTTCTGTTCCCAACATCGCTCCCTGGTCATCCCAAGAAACCCCTCCCCTGTCTGCCACTGTCATCCCCTCCGCACTCCTCTCCTGTACATACTGCCCCCATCACACCCTCTACATTCCTCTCCTGTACATACTGCTCCCATCATTCCCATCCACACTCCTCTCCTGTACATACTGCCCCTATCATACCCTCTACACTCCTCTCCCATACATACTGCCCCATCATACCCTTCACACTCCTCTCCTGCATATACTGCCCCATCATTCCCTCCCCACTCCTCTCCTGTACATACTGCCCCTATCATAACCTCCGCACTCCTCTCCTGTACATGCTGCCCCCATCATACCCTCCACACTCCTCTCCTGTACATACTGCCCCCATCTTACCCTCCGCACTCCTCTCCTGTACACACTGTCCCATCACACCCTCCCCACTCCTCTCCTGTACATACCCTCCACCATCATACCGTCAAACTCATTTCTGCACTCCTCTCCTGTACATACTACCCCCATTATGCTCTCCGCACTCCTCTCCTGTACATACTGTCCACATCATACCCACCACATTCCTTCTGCCACCCTGCATGTCACAGAGCTTGGTGTCTCTAAGCTTGGGCCTGCCACATTAATGTTGGCTCCCATGAGGCAGCCATCTTTAAACCTGGGGGACCCATAATCTTCAATTGCCCGGGGTCCCCATGAGTTATCATGTCGCCCCTGGCCCAGACTGTGGCTACCCAGCAGGGTTGCTCACTGCAATTGTAAGCCAAGAGTGTCAACTTTGTTGATGTAAAGGGGGACTCTTGTGATTAACTCCATATAATTAGAAATGTTATTTAATCATGAAATATATGTATAGTGTATACTACATAAAAACTACCTTGCATTGTACAGAGGTAATGAATTTAATGTACTACAAAAAAATATGCCGTGCACTGCTAATGTGTTCGGGTTTGGCTTGAAGGAAAGGGGCAACCCTACTTTAAGTTGATCTGCAGGCTCTGTACATATGAGTGCACACCTCTATTCTATTGTCTAGACTCCCTTTAGTGAAGAGCTACTGAGCCCTTATAAGTAAGCTCATACTCCTATCACGTGACTCTGCTACATTGCAGTTCACTTGAACATCCAGTTTGCCATACTTGCTATCGGCATTATGTATTCAATGACATGTTTTCAATCCTCACACTATAAAATGCAGCCAAGAGTGTCATCTCTAATTGTTTATTTTGACTGAGAGACTATTTCATGAAATGATCTGGTAGGTAAATGTGTAAAAATAGTAAAAAGAATATATTTCATTTCACACTGAGCAAGTTAGGGAAAAATCATTTGCATCCTGTTTATGGCCCTCATGTGTTCTCCTATAGCCAGAACTTCAGAATAAACAAGTTATTTTTTTATTGCTCAGTCTTCTCCCAGAAGCACTTGTGCTTTTTCTGACCTTCAACTAATTGTGCATGCATTAGACCTCAAATAGATTTTATGAGACTAAGAAAGTCATTTCCATCATTTGGTGGGTGTAATACCACTCCAAGTACATTGTCATTTTCCCTCATTTTGCAGTAATGTAGTCTATGAATCAACTGTAAATGTACTCATTAGAGAAGACTTTTAATGAGTTTTTAGTTTTAGGCACAGCTTTAAAGAGCACCTGTTGCCTGCATAGTTTACCAACCATGTATTGCACACTGTCTGAAGCAATGTTCAGCTTGTTATTTAATGTTTGGCAGTATCTCTGTGGTCTGGTGAATTTACAGGTCTATTTCTTATGAATATCAGGGTGGCCATACACAGCACTATTTTTTTTTGTTCATTGTAACACACCACATGGCACCATAAAAAATGAAGGAGCTGATTTCTAACGGAAAGTAAATATCTGTTCTGTTTAAATCAATGCATTGTTAATTGGTACACACAGTCTGCATGTTGCAGGTCATTCATAAAATGAAGGCTGTGGTATTGAGCCTGCAGTAGTTCAGAGCTCTGATTAGAAGGGAACTAGTCATGTGACTGTAGCCAGGTGCTGGGCTACAGCAATACGGAGAAGTAGACATTGCCTTTTATTCTTCTCTTCCTCTACTGAGATACTGGTGTTATGCTGCACCACTCTATTTCCAGCCATTAGGGGTAATGCTAAAGCCAATCAAGCCCTTTATCTTCTAGTCTGAGCGTTGAGACTCCTGGGAGCTTTAGTATGAGACAGTAGTCATATCATAGGATGGATAGACTGCTTACACTACAGATCTCAATAGGCACTGTGCAGTAGGAGGAGTGGACAAATGATTTTTATTAACTACCCGGGTAAGTACTTCCTCTTGGCATGGAGGGAGTTAGAGAGAGAGAACACCTCTGTCTGGATATTCACCTGCCAGCAGGAGACCATACCAGCGTAGATCTGAGCCAGAGACTGGAAGTGAGGACACCCAGGGGGCAATGCAGAACCACCCACATCACAGCACCTGCCGCAATGAGATTGGAACCTGCATTCTAGTTTGAGCAAGAGGTCACTGCAGCATCCTGAGGACTGGTGAAAGGGCTATTTGCCCATTGCTGATACTGCTAGTAGGGACTGAGCCACGAGAGCGGAACACCAAGTATAACCAATCCATACTGTACTGCACCCAATGCCACACTACTCCAGCTTAGACTGCACCTATACTAACCCTTATACCACATTATACTAAACCTTTACTGCACGTGAACCACATCTACCTTACATTTATACTGTACCTATACTATACCCAGAGGCGGCTCTAGGCTTTTTGAGGCCTTAGGCAAAACCTAGACATGAGGCCCCACCCCTGCTCATCATGGGAAAAATAATTCAAGCAATAAAAAAATGAACTGTACAAATTACATATATTAAGAGCTTTAAAGTGCTGGTGTCAGTGCTCTTGGTGCTGGTGTTAGTACTCTCGTGCTGGTGTCAGTGCTCTCTATCTCAGTGCTGGTGTCTGTGCTCTCTATCTCACAGGCAATGTTAAATTGTTGCCGGTCTGAGCTTAATGCCGCAGCGGCATTGTTGTCAGCAGAGGCGGCTCTTCAATTAGGCTGTCAGGAGGCCCCTGTGAGTGCGAGGCCTTAGGCGACCACCTTATTTGCCTAATTAGAGACTATACCTATACCGCATGCAGGTTAACTGGGACTGTTGTTAAGTACATCAATGCTCTTAAAGAGCCCCAATAATAGTCAGTAAAAGAACAACTCAAAGGACTGCCCCTCCTGCAACAATTAGCCTCCTTTGTTCCCCTGCCCCCTCGGCTACCATCCTCCTATTCTTTTAAACAGTGTATACCCAAGCAATCTAAGCCCCTGTACATACGGTCGGAGATTCTGCCAACCAAATCCGTCGGATTTTGTCCGTCAGATTTAGTCTGACAGATTGTGTCCGAAACTGTTGCATACATACGGTCGGACTAAGTTGTCGAAAAATCCGATCTTTCAGAACGTGAGGACATAATTTCGTTACAATGGGACTACATTCAGGCTAGTAGCCAATAGCTTTGATGTAGGAATTTTATCTGAGCATGCGTGGCACTTGGTCCGATCAAAATTCTCTACACATGATCGGATTACGTCCGACCGGCCCAGTTGGTCGGGAAATATTTCCAAATTGGGTCCGACGGAGATTCGGACGGAATCAGTCCGATGCATACCACACACAGTCAGATTATCTGACGACACGGTCCGATAATATGCATTCCGACGGATTCTCCGACCGTGTGTCTACGCGGCATAAGAATAGCATAGCCACCATACAGGCACTCTAGCAGTATAGTTTCAGCTTGAAAAAGGAAAAAACGTGTGCTTATAAACCATAAAACAGAGCAAATATGAGATCAAATATGAAATCAAATGAAACCCACTAATGCAAATGCAAGCTGCAACTCTACTGCTTGATATAGGCGTATGTACACATAATCCTATATAAACAGAGTTGCACTAACAGTTAACACATTTTTGTATAGCATAGTAAAAAAAAATAATAACATGTATTGAAATGAGTCCAAACATAAAATTCCAGAAACTACTACAAAGATTAGTTATTGAGATGAAATCCTCCTCAAATGTGGTCCGAGTTGGAAAACAAACAGTCATCATCCATAACCATGTGCATAGAGGTCCACAAAAGACACCACCACCATGGTATGGTAAAATTGCTTGCTTACCAATAAAAGTGGACCTTTGTTTGAAAAAGGTCATCAGTGCTTTTGGCTATATGCCTAGCCAGGACCTCTCAAGGATGTTTCTGCAGGGTTCCTTTGGGCCACAGTATGGCTTATCCGACCACAGTCTCCATGATTTTATACCCAAAAAAACAGAAGATGCTCTACATAGTGTAAAACCTTCAGAATGGTTTATTTAGAAATAAAGAATTACACTTAAATGAATGCTGTAAAAACATGCTTTAAAACAATCTTGCCAGCTAGCATGGACTCAGGCAACCCGCACTTCTGGGAATCATGGTACGCAATGACGTCAGCATGTCGCTCCGCACTATGTGTTTTGTCACAGGATGACATTGTCCAGGGCACAGGCACCGTGCTGCTGGCAATAGTGGTATTCACATTCATCTACAAAATACATATTACCTATCCCCACATTAAAATGCAAAGGCTGATTTATAATGAAGAGCAGATATCAGGGACTCCTTCATTGATTAATTCCACAGCCTGCATTTTGCAGCTCATTCATAAACTGAAGGCTGTGGTATTGAGGGATATAACCAGAGATGAGAAAAAAAACAGGTATAGGAGCACCATGGTAAGGTCAGATAACTTGGTTCTCTTATGCCTTGTACACATGGTCGGACATTCCGATGTCAAAATCCGCCAGATTTTGGCCCAAACTTGCCTTGCATACACACGGTCGCACAAAGCTGTCGGAAAATCCGATCGTTCAGAACGCGGTGGCGTACAACACATACAACGGGACTATAAAGAGGGCAGTAGCCAATAGCTTTTGTCTCGTAATTTACTCTGATCATGCGTGGCACTTTGTCCGTTGGAATTGTCTACACACGATCGGAATTTAAACGATCGGATTTTGTTGTCGGAAAATTTTAGATCCTGCTCTCAAACTTTGTTTGTCGGAAATTCCGATGGAAAAGGTCCGATGGAGCCCACACATGATCGGATTTCCCGACAACAAGATCCAATCGCACATTTTCCATCGGAAAGTCTGACCGTGTGTACAGGGCATTAGAATATATACGTCGTCTTTTTTTAAATGGGGCTTTAAATATGTAAACTGTTCTGGTGACAGTTGCCAACTGTTTGATCTCTCCTCACCTTCACCAGGTCAACCAATATGTAGGGATGACCAGTAAATCTCAGCAAACGCAATTTCAGCATACCTGTGATAGAGCTCCTCCTCTAACAACTCCCTCAGGACCAGTGAATAGCATAAAAGAAGAACATTCCCACCCTCAGTATGTATTTTATAGCAGAGAATAATGGGATCCTTAAATTTCCTTTTTTTAATGCTATTCACTGGTCCTGAGAGAGTGGTTAGAAGTAGAGCCTTATCCCAGGTATGCTGCCATGGATAGGCACCAGAAAAGGAAAAATACAGTAAGAATATTGTACAATTTTCAATTTTTGTGACAAAAATTCATTTTAGTTGAACCAAAATTAACTTTGATTATGCCCAATATGTAGCGCAATACTTTTAATTTCTTTATGTACTCCCAAGCCCTATTTTGTCTAAAACATACCCAAGCTTTAAAATGTAACTCCACTTTCGTGGGGAAAAAATATAGAAAATAAAGAAAAAATAATATAGTTTATACAATTGCAACACAAGTCATATTGTAATTGTTGGATGTTATTAAAAATGACCTTTCCTTTTCAATCTACAGCCGATGTAATTTTCTGAAAATGCAATGCAATATGTCTAACTGGAGGTGTTCTGTAAACAGACTGTGTACAGAATGCCCCCAGAAGCATAATTTGCTGCTTGTGTGATTGGCTCACTGATTTCCTAGAAGTCTACACTACACACTATACAATTTTCTATAGATTTTTTCCTTCAGATTTAGCAAAACCATATAATATGAGGTCAAACCTTAAGAGTTTCTATTTGTATGCAATCAGGCAGGCCTTTGCACTACATGGTTTTGTTAACTAAAGGAAATCAGACAACAAAAGTTGTATATGGGTCTAAGATGCAAGTCAGATTTCAGGCCTCCCCTGCAACAAAAATGTAATTTTTGGTGAGATACTCCCAATAGGAACACGTCTAAAGGGATGCAGGCCCAGCAGCTTTCATCTTTAGTGCTGTACAGCTGCTGCAGCTGATTGATAGTTATGAAACCACTCCCATTAGACTCACGTTCTCACATGGGCACAGAGAAACACACACGGATTTCTTCAGAATAACAAAAGATAGGAATCTGCAACAAAATTTATTATTATCCTTGTAATGTACATAGATCACACAGGGGGAAATGTTTTTTTCTCAAAAAAAGTAGAGTTAGGGATAGGGATAGGGAAAGATATCATACTATAAGTCTTAAGCCTTAAAATCACACCCACTTAATTGGTCACATCCATATTCCTATGTGTTTGGCGTGCCATTTTTTTCTTCAACCCTTGTAAGGTGACCTTCCTAATTATTTTAAAATGTGGGCAGCTGATTGAGGTACTATTTAAAAGTGCATTTATAAGCTTTTTAATTTATAGTTACTGGATTAAGCAAAATCCTCTGACTTACTTATGCCCTAACTTGAAGTATAATTTTTATTTGGGTTACATGTTTTTTTTACCATATGCATTTTTTTCACTAAAGCCTTATTTACACGGGTGCTGGCAACCATGCTGCATGAATGAGGTATTTGTTTTGTGCCCACATCCGCCTTGAGCTGCATGCATAGAAGTGAATGCAGATGCAGTGGCTGCACAGACATAGCTGCATGTAAAATTCAGCAGGCGTGTAGAAGTGGGTCCGTGGCCCTGAATGCAGACAGTCTGGATGCAGGCACAAAAACAAATGCATTATCCATGCAGTACAGGTTCCAGTGCCCATGTAAATGAGGCCCAAGATATTTTGCATTGCATTTGTTTAGGGGGAAAACTTGTTGAAAGTTTGTTATTTTTTGTGAGATTCCACAACTCCCTGTTATGATCTATCTTCTGCTGATTTATTGTTTCCATGCTGAATTATATGGTTTGTTTGCTGTAAATTTGTTCAGTCCTTTTATACCCAGCGGGTGTTGTATAAATAAAGGTACATGTTATATATCAAAAGAACTGCTTATTCATTGTTTGCTTCTGGCTTGTTCTGTTGTTATCCATCTTGCCTTACAGTTGTGCTTTGTTCCAGAATTAAAATACACACACCTGGAAAAAGTTGCAGAAAATAACGGCTACGCCGTTACTGGCATATGGAATGTATAGTACTTTTGTCTATATTTTATTCATTTATTTATCATGTTTAGGACCGGAAAGCACAACACTGGTTCATTTATTAGTAAGGCAGGTCGGAAATGCTGTATAAAAATACTTATATTTACCAGCCAGCAGATGGCCTATTAGGGCTTCAAGTGAAGATTTTGATGTGAATAATTTGAAAGGCCTGCCTAATTTGATATTCTGTGCTGTCAGGGCTGGGCTCAGCCCTTCCTTGTCTGAACTGGCCACTCAACTGTCGGCTAATTGCCAGCTCCTATCTCTCCACAGTGACTCACCTGTTGATGATATCCTGCTCGTTTTGTCCTGCCTACTTAAGCCGTCCAGCCCAGATGATCGCTGCCTTTGCCTTGGTCACATCTCTAGAGACGCTCTCCTGTGTTCCTGTTAAAGACTTGGTTGACATTTCTTCTGGCTCCAGATCCTGCTTGCTGTTCTAATACTCTCATCTCTAGCTCTCTGACATTTTGGCTTGTCTGACTATCCATTCCGGTTCCTGAACTCTGGCTATGTTTTGACTACGTTTACTCTGTTTAACTTTTGTTATTATTATTAAACAAGTGAGATTTAACTGTACTTCTGTCTTAGTCTGATTCATGGTTTCTGACATCTGCACAGCTGAATAAGACCTGTCATAGATGGTTTAAATCTCGGCCAGTTCAGCAGGAACCAACTGAGATTTGAACCATTTGTGAGCAGGCTGAATGTACTGAGTTGATCGATAAATCAACTTGTTTACAACCAGAATGCCAGATTCACTTGCAATTATTGCTAGCAACTACTATAGTGGTTTGCGATAATCACAATTTTCTCCTGGCCAGGAGCAGACAATTGCTAGGCAGGAGCGATTCCCTTGTCAATGCTGACTGTGGTTGCAGGAAAGAAATTCCCACCGTCTATGGTCTGCTTTAATATCACTTGCAAAGAGCATTCCCCTACCCCTCCGGATTTGCAGAAGTTAGTAGATACCTGACCCTGCAATGTGCCTATGAACATAAAGTAAGTTTGCCCTAAAAACAATAAATATGTCAACTTATAGCCCAAAATAGAAAAAATTGCTTATCCAACTGTACTCTACTATAGAAGCATTTCACTCTATCATACATAGCCTCAAGTAGACTGACCTAGTAGATATCTGTTCATGTTGGATATGATGTAGCACCTTCCTAGATAGGTGCTAGGGTTGGGTAAATGTAGTTCTCACTCGCTGTATTCAGTGGAGCTGCAGTTTTTTTGTTAGGTAAATCTAGTGTTGCTAGTTGTAATCAGTGAAGCTGTGTTGATTATTTTGGTTTGTTTGGCATATCACTTGGCAGCATGAATAGTTGTACAGCCCTGGCGAATCCCTGGTAGGGTGGCCCAGATTGCCGCTGGGAGTCTGTATAAATACTCTCAGGCACAGATCATCCAGGTCTCTTCCTGTAGGAGAGGAATACAGCCTAAAGGGGATGGTTGCATGAATTCCTTCCCTCTCCCACTACCCTGTCCATTAGTATTCTAACAAACAATTAGTCACTGTCAGTATAGATCTCAATACACTGTTCTAGTTTTATGCACAGGGAAAATGTGCTAGCCAGTCCAGCAGACTGCTAACATATTCTGCTTACACATACTGTAAAGTCAGATCATTATATGAAATGGCCTTCAATAAAATTTGTACCAATTTTAGCATACCTTTTAGATTATACAGATTCACGTATTCAAGTGTAAAAACAGAGCAATCAGGCATATGTAACAAATTGCAATAATAATACATATCTCAAGATTAAACACCACGATAATCTGAACATCAAACGGCACAAATGAACCTGCATGCTGAATTATCTTTCCTGTTATATACACTTTCCATATTGTGAGTGACATTTTAATATGTAGTTAAATTGGGATCATTTTACATTAAAACCCTATGATGGTTTTAATTTTTTTCTGATGGAGAACATTGGGGCAATTGGCAGATTGACCTTACCTTTTGCATAAGCTGTGGCGTGTTTCCTAATGGGCTCACCCCAAGCCTCTTGTGGGTAGATTGACGTGGGCCCCAACACTCTACATCAGTTGGACCTTTGGTAGCATACAGCGGCAAAGCTTTTTGTGTTTTTAAATGATGCAGATGTCCAGGATATATGTTTGTGTTGTCACTTTATATTTAGCGTATTGTTAAAATGTCTAACTGTAACCCCCTCCTCCCTTTTTTTTCATTCTAGATATATATGTTTTGTATTATAACTACTTAACCCTGAATAAGAAAAAACCTCTAAGTTCTCGAATCCCATTGGGTTCAGCTCTGTCTTTATGATCTGCATTGACAGGGAACTGTGATTATCCTCATATACTTATTAACAATATCCATTAAATTGTAACCACATCAGTATTTTTATACTATTTTGAATTATTTTGTGTTAATAACGCTTTTTGTTAGAAACCTTTAATTTATGTTGGAGGTCATGGCCTAAAAAATCCCATTAGAGGGTCCAGTCAATATAGTCTATTCTATTAGAGATGTGGGCACCTCCTCCTATCCCCTGTAACAGCAATTAGCATACACATAGCGGGGATATAATTGTGTATTAGTGCAAATAATGTGAAGTACAATGTAAATCTATGGACAATGTTATTCACTAGTATTGGATGCCATCTAGTGACCAGAACTGGAAATGGACATTAGCTATTTTCCTTTTTTTTCATGGTGTTGGAAAGATAACAGGAAGTGACTGTTTTTACTTTGGTCATTTGACCTCATCTACCCAGGAGTCTGTGTGACCTACCCATGAACACTTTGATATGCAGTGCATGCTGGGTAGGGTATAAAAGGGACTGCAGCGGCCATATTTGGTCTCTTGGAACCACGTTGCCTGCCTGTACGGAACTGTGTGCAATGTTCTCGGACGCATCGGTAGTCACTGCGGAGTGCAATCCGGACTGTTTGATGGGTGACTTGACGGAGCCAAGAGCTGGTGATCAGATCGACGGTGATTGGAGCTTGTTGGAGCAGCGGAGAGCCGAATCCAGTCCGTGGAGTGACACTGAGCATCTGGCCTAGTCAGCGGAAGCAAACTGCAGTTGTAGGACTCAAGCCATCACTCAGAACTCTGATCCGATTGATGAGTGGGCTGCGGCCCACTGTTTAATCTATTACACGTACTTAGACTTACTAATAGGCCTCGCTGGAACCTGTTGTTCCACGGAAGCGTAATTGAGCAACTGACACTTAATAGGCTCGAGGCCCGTTTCACTTTAGTATCTAAGTGTGATTACAAGTTTCTGGAGTTATACCTGGAGTGTTCTAAATTAACTTTCTCTACTTACCCCTTTGGATTACAATTATCTGAGGAACTGTTTAAGCTAGCGAAGAAAGAAGATAAAAGGAGGAAATACATTAAGTGAGGCCTCACGTAGACTTTAAATAAGGGGAGCTCCCAGGTCTAGATAGTAACATACTTGCATGTTGTTTATTGTATTTGCCTGCTGACTTATATTGTGCTGACGTTCTACGTTGGAACGACAGTGCAAACTCGGTAACCACCTGTTTGCTATATTTTCAGTAAAAGTATTTCTGTTAAAGAGTAAAAGTGTGTGGTTTACTGTCTTTCCCTACCAGGCGGAGCCAGAGGATCCTGAGGGATAGACACAGGTACATTATACTGTTTACACTGTACTGTATTATTATTGCACCACAGCTGTACCAAGGCGACAGAGTCATACAGAAGGGGGGTTTCTCAGTAGAGTGCAGGCCCAATTCAGATCAGCAGCTCCTTCGGGGGTCAGTGCTACACACATATTACATGTAAATTATATATAATAGGATTAGATTTTCTGCACTCAGGTAATTTTTTTCTGATTGATGCTATCATGGTGCTTAATTGTGAGATTATTGCAAGATTGATTCTGATGATATTGGGAATACTATAGCATCCTAAGCAGTGCTACATTCTATGATCTTATGTACATTGTACACAGATTTACATTTATTTTTTGCTGCACCCCTCACAAACTCTCTGCTGGTAATTTTGAACCAGTCGAAAAGACACATCAACAACTCTTGAAAAAAAAATCTTCTTTATATTTGCAGTGATAAGTGCTTTGCCTCACAATAAACTTCACATTGATTTAAAATTGTTCAGCAGATCTGTCCCGAACCCATTCAAAGTATGTCTTTTGGGCTGTTTTTGTCCACAGTGCAGTCATTTATCAGCAATCAATGTTTGTTATTTACTTTAAACATAATTTGCTGTATGTAAACCAGCAGAAAAATGATGAATACGGCACCTATTGATTGCCACTGAAAGCAAATTTGTCAAATGTTCTTTAAGAATGCCGTGTAATTTCCATTTCCTAACTGTCAAAATGTGCAGAAATGATTCATTACACAAGCAGTTTTAGGGTAGAAATTCACTCTGTCCATTCATGATGATATTTTAAGTGACTGTCTGGGTATCATACAACAAGGCTATAGAAATGACAGAATTTAACTCTGGAATGAAAAACTCGGATGACTAATCTAAAACTGTCACCCACTGCCAATGTTGTTATTACAAAAATATAATTTTCTTAAAAAAGAATTTCATTTTTAAAGGGAAATTTAAATTTATCCCAAGTATAATATTGTAAAATTTATCTTCAAGTTATTGTGACTAGACATTGTATTATGTATTATGTATTATATATATAGCACTGATCCCCAAAGGAGTGTCTGGTTTTATTGGGCTTACCGACCTCGTGTACGTATAGGGGTCTCCCGAGGTGGATGGCCCAAAGAACTGCAGAAACTGACACTGGATCCACTTTTGGTATATTTATTTGACAACAAGTAGACAGAACAGTCTCTCAATGAAGGGTAGAGGGTTAGGTAGGAAGTTCAGGTACTCTTGAAACTGCAAAAGATAGGAAGTCTCTCACTATAGAAATCCAGAGAATCACTGCTCTCAACTGGATTCTCACAGCTACCAGATAGACCTCCTCTCACTAGGACTAGCAGCCGATAGAGTGTTTGAATAAAGTGAAGCCTCTGCCACAGACTTGCATATGGAACACTTGAACAAAGTCTCTGCCACAGACTTGATGTAGAACACTTGTGAATAAATTCTCTGCCACAGACTTGAATGTAGAACACTTGTGAATAAAGTCTCTGCCACAGACTTGAATGTAATTGAAGGATGTAGATAAATTTAGAGAGCCATCATACGGTACCAGTATCTCGCAGCCGGTCCGGCGATACCGTATGAGTTTAGATTCACTTGGTTTCTTTCAACTGAGCCTTCAGGCTCTTTCTGAGAAGCCAGCCTTCAGTGTGGCCTTCTCCTGAAGAGTCCTCCCCTGGTTGCTTCTCCAGTTGCTGGGCCTCTCCACAGCTGAGACAGCACCGGACCACCTTTGAATCCTCCTTCCAGTTACTTTGCCTCGGGCTAGCCAGCCCCGAGACTCAGAATTGGATGGATCCGCACCCCAGGCCATGAGGGCCATGGGGGCTGGTCAGGAGGACCAGGACCAAGCAGACAGAAAGATCATCTGGATCGGAACCCAGAAGCACGTGATGTCAGTACCTTAAGTACCCTCTCCCAGAATGCACAGCAGGACGACACTCCCACTGGGCTGGTTCTGAGAAAGAATGGCACTCAATGCGCCTAGCTAAACTGTGTTCTCATACTTGCCAGTAGTAGCAGCGCCACCTATGGCCAAGCAGAACCCAGTGCAATCCAGCTAGACTGGTACTGAATCCATAATTTGGTATAATTGACCCTAAAACCCAACTGTGGTTTTAGGAATTTTAAATAGAAAAAAACACATAGCGCGTGCTCTACGGGAGTGTGTGTGTATGTAATATATATATATATATATATATATATATATATATATATATATATATATATATATATATATATATATATATATATGTGTGTGTTGCCAGGAAAAAGCAGTGTTAAAAAGGCCCTGTTTACCGCATTTTTGATTAGCGTTTATGGGTGTTTATAAGCATTTTTCCACATATTTTGGCGTTAGCGTTTTTTGGCTTTTTTTCAGTAAAAACACTACCTATAATGTTGTCAGGGCTGGGCTCTCAGTCCTTTCTTCTCTGTGCTCAGGTTGCTCAGCTGTCGGTTAATTGCTAGAACCCATTGTTCCACAGTGGCTCACCTGTTGATCATCTCCTGCTCGTCAGTCAAGCTCACAGATAGCCCCTCCTGGCTATTTAAATTGCCTGGTTCATTTCATCAATTGCCTTCGCCTTGGTCAACATATCTGGAGACCCTGTGCTGTGTTCCTGCTGAAGACTTGCCTGGCTGATGTCCCTTCTGGTTTCTTATCCTGTCTGTTGCCTCTGACTACGCTGATTTCTGGCTCCTCAATTTCCTGGCTTGTTCTGACTACCGGATTAGGCTGCCGGACCCTGGCTATGTTTTGACTACGTTTACCAGTTGTACCATTTTTACTATTTTATTAAATGGTAAATTTTTCCCAGGAAATGTAAAAAGAATACGAAGTTAGATACGCCTTGGTGAACAAAAATTCCATTTGGTAGTGTAGGTTGAGCAGACAGATGGTGTCTTTCAAGATGGGAGGGTGGATCGATTAAATTTTTTTTGCCAGAGCCAGGCGGGCTGCTATCAGTATGTGCGTTACCAAGGTTAGCAAGGAATTGATAGCCTCAGAAGTAAGTCTAGTGGGGACATTCATTACTTTTTCCAGTAGGTCTTGATGTGTGTGCAGTCCCACCGGATGTGATGTAGAGAACCCCTACTGTCACAGCCTCTGCAGCAAATTGGTGAGGTGGAAGGGTAAATCTTTGCCAGTCTGCCAGGCGTGTAGTACCATCTATGGAAGAGTTTCAGAAGAGATTCTCAGTGGGAGGTGCAATGGGATAGACGAGAGGGAGTTCTAAGGGCTCTTTGCCATAGCTCAGCTGGATGAGGATGGTCCATATATATGGACCAATATCTGATGGATGATAAGAGCGATTCTGGGGTTGGTGTGGTGAGCATTTTGTACGCTTGAGCGATTCTCTTAATTTTGGTAGGGTTCGAGTTGTAGAATTTCAGTAGAGCTTATGAGAGAGAATTTGTTGTTGTCCAGGATAGGGTTGAGGTAAAGGAAGAACGTTTTACAGGGTAAGTCAAACTTTTGTTGTAATCGGGAGAAGGAGAGTAGGTCCGACGATGAGAACAGCATTCCTAGGTTGGTGATATTAATGCATTTTCAACACATTTTAAAGGGGAGGTGTGTTTTGGTGCAGTTGGTGCAGTTTTTTTAAGAGACCAAAAATGCAGCAAGTACGATTTTTAACACCAGAATGGAAGCACAATGAACCAGTCTGAAGATATACATAGAAATTAAAGCGGGAGTCCGCCGGGACTCCGCGTTTTTTTTTTTTTTAAAGCCAGCAGCTACAAATACTGCAGCTGCTGACTTTTAAAATAGTGACACTTACCTGTCCAGCGCACCCGCGATGTCGGCACCCGAAGCCGATCTCTAGATCGTCACTCGGGTGCTGCCGCCGCCATCTTGGGTATGGGAATCAGGAAATAGAGCCTTTCGGCTTCATTTCCCGGTTCCCTACTGCGCATGCGCGAGTCGCGCTGCGCAAAAAGGACGGTCCCTGCTGCCTCTGGGATCTGTGTGTTTCCCAGCAGGCAGCGGGGCACTTGCGGAAGGGGACGGGCACTTGCGGAAAGGGGCGTAATCTACGCCCCTTTCCGCAGAGAGCTATCCCGGAAGTGGGTGCAGTTACCTGGATTATCCAGGTAACTGCACCCCCCTCCCCCCTGAAAGGTGCCAATTGTGGCACCGGAGGGGGGGAAGATTCCGATGAGCGGAAGGTCTATTTTAGGGTGGACCTCCGCTTTAAAGTGATACATTTTTCTTGAGCTTTTCTTGCGCTAAAGGTGCTGATAAAGGCTAACAATAAATTCACGTTCATTTAAAATTTAATTAAATTAAATTAATTATAAAGTTGAAAATAATAAAATCCTATTTGGCTTTAATAAATCAACTCCTTTGAGTAAGAGCCATCCATTTAGGGGCCACTCTAGACTGGAAGCTTTTTTTTTAACCTGCTACTCTGGGACCATCCAGTGTCTTAGGTCTTGGCGGGGCTTCACCTTCTTCAGACTCTTGGGGAGAATTAAGAAAATGTTGTGCATGCAAATGGTATTTGTTTTGTTGGTAAATTCTCAAGTTATACCACTGTATTGATCCATGGTATTTTTGTTGCCAGATTCTACCTAGAAGCTCTCCAGCACTGGCCATAAAGGTATGCAGGCACCTCTGACAGAGGCCATTGTTGCTTTAAATGTCTCTGATCCTGAGCTTTAGCCTCCCTAGAAATCCCATTGCTGTTACTCTATACATACTATACAATATATATATATATATATATCTATGGACCACCATCCATGCATATTCCCACTTATATCAGCTCTTCTTATTCAGTTGTTGCGTCAATGTATTGTTAAAGTGTATCTATACCCAAAACGTAATTCTTTTAGGCTTTGGATAGAATAGGCAAAGGATAGAACATTTGTCATGTTTTACTGCTTCCCGGAGCACTGTTTGAGCTCTGTTAGAGAGATTTCCCCTCACTTTCTGTTCTGGGGACTTTTTAGTAGATTGGAAAAACGGGAAAATTTGCACCAGGGAAACAGACAACAACAAAAAAGTGACAGAAATTCTAGCATTCTTCTGCACCCCCCTCCCCCCTGAAAGGTGCCAATTGTGGCACCGGAGGGGGGGAAGATTCCGATGAGCGGAAGGTCTATTTTAGGGTGGACCTCCGCTTTAAAGTGATACATTTTTCTTGAGCTTTTCTTGCGCTAAAGGTGCTGATAAAGGCTAACAATAAATTCACGTTCATTTAAAATTTAATTAAATTAAATTAATTATAAAGTTGAAAATAATAAAATTATATATATAAATATATATATATATTTTAAAAACTGTGATTTTCAGTTTTGGGCAAGTGCATATTGAATTTTTGGTTTTGACACCTAAATTTCAATTCGTGCACCTCTAATTTTTACTTTAATTCAAAAGACTGTTGTTTCCTTAATATGTACAGTAAGATACCGTTTAAGTAAGTAGCAAAAACTAAGGCATTTTCCCTCCGTTTTTTTTAACTGCAACCTCCCTCTCATGCTTCAGTGTGTAGGTGTGAGGTTTCTGTAAACTCTGGTGCTTTAATTAGTAAATGCCTGCATGTTCATAAGTTACATTTTTTACCATTTGTAAAATGTGAATACTGTACTAAAACTACAGAATTCATACTTATAAGAGCAATAACATAAAGAAATATAATCCCATTATGAAGCGTTGAAGCCCCACAGTGTGTAAGTGGTGTCCCGTTTGTTAGTTTAAAGAATACCTCCACTTTTGTTGATAAATTCTTTTTTCCCATCTGGGTGATCTATGTACATTGCAAGGATTTTAGCAAACTGTTGCAGATTCCTGCTATTTGTTTGTCTGTGTACATGGCACAGTGAATCTGTATGGGCATGATTTTATAATTATCAATCAACTGCTGTGCCTGCAGGGCTCTAATGAGGAAATTGGCAGTCTGCATCTTTTTAGACATATTTTACTTCCAGAGCATCTTACCAAAAATGCCATTTGCAGACTTCTGAGAAAATTAGTAAGCCAATCACACAAGCAGGAAATTACATTTTTAGGGGGCGTAATGTAAACCATCTGTGTACAGAATGCCTCCAGGTAGCCATATTGCTCTGCATTTTACAGTAAATTATAGCACTATAGATTGAAAGGGAAAGGTAATTTTTAATAACATCCATTTACAGTATGAGTTGAGTTTTTTTTTCCACAAAAGTAGAGTTAGCCTTTAAAGTGAATCTGTCGCAAATCTGGACAGTTCAAATCGGTTTTCAATTTGAATAAAAGTTCCAGAGATAATGGGCTGAAGGGTTAGTTCAACTTTACTATAAAACTGTCAATGCAGGTAAGGGCTAACAACCAAACAGTGCAGTGCTACCAATTATTGGTTATGTAAATATATTATATACGAGTGAGAATGCCATGCTTAACTCAAAGGATGTAAGACACTCTGTCAAAAAACACAGATATAATGACACAAACAATTTTATGCAAATTACCTTGCAAATCGAGCATCCTATTTGGCTTTAATAAATCAACTCCTTTGAGTAAGAGCCATCCATTTAGGGGCCACTCTAGACTGGAAGCTTTTTTTTTAACCTGCTACTCTGGGACCATCCAGTGTCTTAGGTCTTGGCGGGGCTTCACCTTCTTCAGACTCTTGGGGAGAATTAAGAAAATGTTGTGCATGCAAATGGTATTTGTTTTGTTGGTAAATTCTCAAGTTATACCACTGTATTGATCCATGGTATTTTTGTTGCCAGATTCTACCTAGAAGCTCTCCAGCACTGGCCATAAAGGTATGCAGGCACCTCTGACAGAGGCCATTGTTGCTTTAAATGTCTCTGATCCTGAGCTTTAGCCTCCCTAGAAATCCCATTGCTGTTACTCTATACATACTATACAATATATATATATATATATATCTATGGACCACCATCCATGCATATTCCCACTTATATCAGCTCTTCTTATTCAGTTGTTGCGTCAATGTATTGTTAAAGTGTATCTATACCCAAAACGTAATTCTTTTAGGCTTTGGATAGAATAGGCAAAGGATAGAACATTTGTCATGTTTTACTGCTTCCCGGAGAACTGTTTGAGCTCTGTTAGAGAGATTTCCCCTCACTTTCTGTTCTGGGGACTTTTTAGTAGATTGGAAAAACGGGAAAATTTGCACCAGGGAAACAGACAACAACAAAAAAGTGACAGAAATTCTAGCATTCTTCTACTACTTTTTTTATATTATCAATAGATTTTTACTTGAAATGCCAAATAAAGTACACAGGATAAGCATACGTAGACACATATGTAGTAAGTATTGCATGGTAAATACAAGCCAAACGTTTTTAATTTTATTTGTGTGGGAGACTTCCCCTCACTTCTGTACTAGGCACAATCTTTTTACTAAACAGGAAATAAAAAAGGATTTTTTCAACGAAGCCCTTGATTACAGTAAAACATGACCTGCGTTCTCAACCGTTCCCCACTCTATCAAAAATAAATACATAAAAATGATTAAAGCTATAATATAATACTATATTTTTCTTTTAAAATTACTAAGTAACTGTGTATTTTAACTGATCATGCTAAATTAAAATATAGCAGACATGGAGGGATTGCCATTCAAAATTGTTCAAAATTCAGAATCAGGATCTTAATGTAAATATTTTCATTAAATCTTTTTTCATAAAATATTTCATAAAATATTTTCATTAAATCATGTACATATTATTAAAATGTACTAATCCTAGAAAATAGGGTCAGTCTTATATTATGCATATTATATTATATACTATAATTATATATTATATATTAGGATATTATGAAGTTTACTGAAGATTTATGTCTTCAATTAAGTTTTTTTTTTAAATGTCACAGGCTTTCTTTACATTTAATACACACTACATTGTTACAAAAGCTAGACCAATTAAGGATGTTATTTTTATATAAAATATTAAATATTTCAAGAGTTGGAATTCTTCAGTGTTGACAGGTAAAGCCACTACATAATTACTGCAAATCGTCAGAACAGGTTTGCAGACGAATGCTAGATTAATATTTATCTTAGTTGAGGCTGCAGGGCCAGTTGCACAGATTTGATAAAACATGAAAATCTCATTCTCTCTCATACCCAGTGGAGCTAACATCCAGCTGTCCTTATTATATTAGCTGATATATAATAAGATGTCTGAGCGGTTTCAACGTGAAGCAGCTTGGGGCTGTAAAATAGGAACGAGCACACCGCAAATTCTGCCTAATGGATCAGGAAATGAGCGCTGAGCACTAGACTTAACACTGGCCATTAAACAAACTCAAAAGTGAGGCGACCCATATGTTTTATCATGCGTGATGTCGTTCTCACCTAGGATGAGTTGTAGGGCACCAAAGCTTGTGCTTTACCTAGAAAATATGAGCAGGGACTGCTAAAAGGTACACATAAAACCTTTTTTTAATGAGAGCCACATTGAATTAAGAAAGCAGAGAGTAGTCAAGTAAGCAGCAGCTAAATAATAACTTCATTCTGCTTCTTCCCATTGTGAAGCACAATAAGATTCATAATATGTAACTGATCTAAATGTAGACATCTGCCTTGGATTTATGTCTAGCTAGAGATATATCAATTGTTTTTTATTCAGGCTCAATAGAATCTTCTTAAAAACAAGCAGAAGTTGAGAGGATGTCATTTAAAGTGACAGGAACAAAGTGATATAACGCTGAAAAAGTGGAAAACGTAAAGGTAAGATGGGTTTAAAAATAGGTTTCGGGTGACTGCTTAGCAAACTCACATAGTCCGAAAATAACTGATATGTCTACTTTTTGTGAACTCCAGAGGTAATCATCTTGATAACATCTGCAAAAGCAAGGCTTTATCGGTATAAAAGCAAAAAAAAAAAATACTGGCATATTGGCTTGCCTGCATTCACCCGCAATGGTGGTCATTTGTTGGCATTTATAAAGCAGGCTGGCAGAAGGAGCATTCCAGTAAATGCAAATTATGGTATTATGTAAATTTCTTTAAATGGTCATTTTAGAAAAAAAAATGCACATATTTTTGCAGAAATTTATTATTTTTCCCTGTAGGAGCCTGAACAGTATTTCACCCATAATCAATGGATCAGGGGTGCAATGCCAAGCTTTTTGCCCTGCAGCTACCTCCGATACTGGCTTATTGTTTACAAGCAGGGCTTGTGAGTGAACTATGAGAGCGTAGTACACTGTGAATGAATGACACAGCCATGTGGGTGGAGCTTGTCTGTGCGTTTTTGAATTGTGGCAGCAGGAAGAAGATCCCTCGCCCACTGAGGCGTGGAGCAGGGGGAGAGCTGGAACATGGGTGGAACATGTAACATGTTCTTAAAGGTGGACTTAGCCTTTAATGAATATGTGATGAATCTGGACCTAGGCAAAAGAGCAGCATAGCTCTCCAATGGAAAAAAAAATGATTCACTGGTTTTGGGACAATGGGGAAAAAAAGAGGGATTTTGAGAGTCTTTGGACCAAATATAGGATACACTTCCAGTGTTTCAATTACTGGGTGTATTATGTTTACCATTAGGGGTGGTAATGGTACAATTGTTTTACTTCTGAACATATACTGGACTTTGATGTAATTTTTATTTCTGTAGAATGGTTGAATATATGTTGATTTGATCCAAATAAAGCTTTTAACTTTAAAAAGAAAATCAGGGTTTTGTTTCAGAATGCCAGTTAACCAGTAGGAAAATGCTTGCAATTTTGCATTCTCCAAATTATGGATATGGTTTTGGTAATCAAAAAAATACAGTAATCAAACAAAATGCGTTAGGGCCGGTTCACACAGCGAGGCGCGGCGAGGCGTCTCCGACTTGCCTCGCCGCGACCTGCGGGGACCTCAGCGGCGACTTGCAGAGGACTTCTGTATAGAAGTCAATGCAAGTCGCCCCCGAAGTCGCCCAGAAGTAGTACAGGAACCTTTTTTCTGAGTCGGAGCGACTCGAGTCGCTCCTCTCAGAACGGTTCCATTGTACAGAACGGGGGCGACTTGCGGGAGCGAGGCGAGGCGAGCCGTGTCGCCTCGCATCGCCTCGCTGTGTGAACCGGCCCTTAAACAAACACTGACATAGTTTTGTTCATTAAAAAACAAACAAAAAAACATATGATCACCAAGTAAGTGCAATTTGGCTCATTCCCAGTAACAGGAGAATCTTGTTAAAGCAGGACTTCACTCTCTGAATCAACAAATATTTTTTAATCCTCATGGTGCTAGCATTAGTAAATAGATAGGAAAGTATGTCATATTTACTTGTTTTAAACTTTTTTTTTCACATTTCTTCAGTTGCTTCCTGGTTTCATGCCTAGGCAAATTATGCCATACATCCCAGGAGGCTTCAAGAGGGGAGGAGAGGAGGAGGGTTTTTCTCAGCTAAGCACATTTTCCTGCATGCATGCCTGAGCTAAGGGCATATGTATTCCAAGAAGTAAATGCTACATGAATCATTTGCCTTTACTCAAGGTGGCCACGGCTAGAAATGCTAGTGGGTGTTTTTAAAAGTGATTTCTCAACAAAGTAAAATATGGAGACATGCATGGATAGGGGAGTTTGTTTTTAATATTAAAAATGTATGTAGCACTAACCCCAGAAGGAGGTGCTGGTTTTATTCAGGCTTACCATTACCTCACCTGCTCGCTTCTTCATCTTAGGGGGGTCCCGTGGAAAGTAGCCCAAATTATGTTAAATCCGACACTTTATCATTTTCTGCAGATTTATTTAGGGATAACACCAAAGAAAGACAAAAGACACAGACCTTCAATAGAGGGTTAGAGGTAAAGGAGGGTTCAGGCACCTAGTAATTGCGGGTTAGAGGTATTGGTCAGATCCAGAGGACAAACAGCTCCACAGACTGGATCCAGCAGTCAACGAATAAAATGCAACTTCTCTTATAATGTGAACAGCTTATTTGCCTCCTCTGTAAGCAAATTGGCAAATGCATAGGCACACTGCCCAGTAATGTGAGTCTTGTTTTTTTCTCAGATTTACAGTTGTAAAATCATGTAATCTTTGCTGCTATATAACAAAAATCCATACACGTGTGCTCATGTAAAATTTCATGTGCACATTTCAGAATAGAAATGACACCGACAACCCTTAGAGCAACTGACAACCCTTTAGAGCAGTACACTTTAACTGATGATAACCTGCCCTCTAAAAACCTTCTCCCCAGTACGTAACACGTGAAATGCCAGTCTGCTCAAGCGTACTAAGGATCTAAAGTCCAATTCCAGGCAAAAGTTTTTATTTTTCCTTAATAGACTTAAGGAAAGTAAATAATTCTGTAAATTTTTAATGCTGTCCATGACCCCATTGGGGATATTTTTCCTTGCTTTCTGCCCCTCTGACAGCCTGTAGAGCAGGACAAGAAATAAATGCACCGGTCTTCACCAGGGCAAGAAGCCACAGACACTATAATAATAATAATGATAATATTATTAAGTAGTATTAGTAATAATAATAGTAATAATAGGCTGACAAGGATGCTGTGTATTCCAAATTTAGAAAAATAAATGTGTTTAGTTGCAGTCCATGTCACCACAAGAGATTTTCTATCATTTCTTCTTCTGACAGGAAGTTTGGGGAGAGCTCCCTTTGACGACACAAACTGAAATAAATAATGACAGTTTTTTTATGCCTTTCCTACACTGTCTAAAAATAAAAAAACTTGGGCTAGAGTACGGTTGTAATATTGATGGGGAGGGATGTGGGGGGTTGCATCATCTCCTGGCTAACTGGGGAGCAGGCAGTAACACTAGAGACTGGAGTAGCTCACACATTGGATGCAAAGCAACCCAATCCACCACCATCTCTGGCCCACATGGCTTGGTTTACTCAAACCTGATCAATACTCCCCTCGGAACATAAAGAAAGAACTGTCCCTTCTTTGTTAAGAGTTTACTTTCACAATGTTTTTTGAAACAGTATATTTGTACTAAGCACAGAACAAATACATTCTCCTTGAGATTTTCTATCATCGCATGTTATGTTCTGTAACATTTGGGTTGTCTACTGTTACAATGAATGTTACATTGTGCGTTGATAAAACACAATGCATTCTTTGTCAGTGCCCATGATACGTTGGGTCAGATATCAAAGTCAGCACCTGGATCGATGGAAGAAGCTGGAACATTGTTGCCACAAAAGTTAATCTTGGCATTACAATGGCATTACATCGTTTTTGAAATACTCTCAAATATTATACAAGGGTTTGAAAGACATTTACAGTGACAAAATACTCAATTCATTTAGACTGTAAATGTATTACTTTAAGTTCCTTTGTGAGTCCTTGGAATAACAGACAAATTGTCGCATTATTGGAGCTGTGATGATGACTTCAGCTTGGCTTTCAAACGCAGTGTCATGTTGCCAGTAATTGTTCTGTGTCTGACTCAGACAATGTGGACATTCTCTGCAATCAACTGATGGAGATGCATAGGATGATGGCTGACATGACACGAGAGCTAAAGCATATCAGTGCTGGAGCTTTGTGGACTAAGTGCTGCTTGTGTATGGTTGGTACTAAAGAAATCTGTTGGTTAAATGACAATTTGAGGGATTGTATAATAAACATTTGCAACTCTCACAATTTAGTTTTTTAAAGAGTTTGCAGTAAATATATATATTTTTTTTTTTTATTAGGTGTTTAAAACGTAACTCCACTTTTGTTGAGAAAAAAAAAAACATCCCCCCCCCCGATCTATGTACATCGCATGGATTACTTATAACAACCTTTGTTGCAGATTACTACCTTTTGTTATTCTGAAGAAATCCATGTGTGTTTGTCTGTGCCTCTGGGCCTAGTGGGACTAATGGGAGAGATTTCGTAACTATCAGTCAGCTGTGGCAGCTGCAGAGCACTAATGAAGGAAGCTGCTGGGCTTGCACCCCCATAGATGTGTCCCTATTGGAAATATCTCACCAAAAATAAAATTTTTATTGCAGGAGATGCCTAAAATCTGACTTGTATCTAATGCCTCGTACACACAATCAAACAATCCAGTGGAAAAGTCCGCCCCGTGTGTGGGCTCCGGCTGACTTTTTTACCCAAAAGTCCGGCGGACTAAGAAAGTATTTTTGCACTCCAATCTGTCCGCCGGACTCGCATTTCGGTAGACAATCCAGCCGTGTGTGTGCCAGTCTGCCATACTTTTGAAATGAACTGACTTTTCCCACCCGGAGATTTTGAGCGCGTCTCCAGGTAGCCGGGGCCAGCGAAGGAGGCGTCGCTGGCCCCGTCACCTGGTATGGAGTTAAAGGGGAATCCCTATGCCGAGAAATCAGCGTAGGGGTCCCCCCCAGGTCCATATCAGACCCTTATCTGAGCATGCTACCCGGCCAGCCAGGAAAGGGGTTGGGGACAAGCGAGTGCCCCCCTCCTCCTGAGCCGTTCCAGGCAGCGTGCCCTCAACATGGGGGGGTGCCTTGGGGAAGGGGGGGCCGCGCGGCCCCCCCACCCCAAAGCACCTTGTCCCCATGTTGATGAGGACAAGGGCCTCTTCCCGACAACCCTGGCCGTTGGTTGTCGGGGTCTGCGGGCGGGGGGCTTATCGGAATCCGTGAGCCCCCTTTAATAAGCCCCGGCCCCCCACCCTATGTGAATGAGTATGGGGTACAATGTACCCCTACCCATTCACCTGTAAAAAAAAAAAAACACAACACACAAGGGTTAAAATAGTTTATTGCACAGCTCCGGGGGTCTTCTTCCGTCTTCAGGGGTCTTCTCGCCGGACTCCTCCGCTATCTTCTGCTAGCTATTTTACTAGCTGAGGAGCCCGGCTTTCTTCTTTGTCGCCTCCCTCTTCTTCCGAATTCTGGGGTCTTGTTCCCCTCTTCGGGGGTCTTGTTCCCCTCTTCGGTTCTTCTTGCCAGGCCACCACACCTTCTTCTAGCTCTTTTACAGGTCGGTGGCCCGGTCTTCTGTCGTCGCTGCTGCTGCCGCCATCTTCTGTTCTTCTGTTCTTCTCTTCTGGAGATGTTGCCTCATCGCTGTCTCCGGTCACAATGGCAGGGACGCGGTGTGGGGATTCCCCTTTAACTCCATACCAGGTGACGGGGCCAGCGACCCGGAGAAACGCTCAAAATGAGCAAACTTTCCTCCGCGTGTGTGAGCGAGTTCATTTCAAAAGTACAGCGGATAGTCTAGCGCCGTATTAGTCTGCCGCAAAAGTAACGTGTGTGGGCAGGTAGCTCGTTCGGATAGTCTGCTTCGTGTGTACGCGGCATAAAGCAGACTTCTGGTAAAATTGGCGATCCAATCAAACAAGCAGGAAATTATGTTTCTGGGGAGTGGTCAGTACACATTCTGTGTACAGAACAACTCCATGTAGCCATATTGCTTTGCATTTATAGAATATTACAGTGGCTACAGATTGAAAAGAAAAGGTATTTTTTAATAACATTCAATTACAATATGACTTGTATCGCAATTGTGCACGCTATATTATTTTTTCTTTATTTGCTATTTTTTTCCCCACGAAAGGGGAGTTGCCCTTTAAGTTCTTTGCAATTAAGACAAAAAGAAAATACAGCCACAACTGGCTACACAGAGCCCAATACGAACAGTGTACATAAATTAACATATGAGTATGCAAACCAGAGAAAACTATAACCAAGTAAACCATATACAATCACCCATGCAACACACGCAGACGTACCCACACATACTCTGTGCTCTCCCACCCTCCTGCAATATTCTAATTATACTCAACAGCGTTACTCAATGTATGATACCAGAAAAAAAAAGGGGGAAGGGGGTGAAATACTAAGTAGACATCTATGACGTAGACATTTTGTCCCATTGAGATGCAGTGATGTCATGCCAGGGCTGCCATATTTTTGCAAACTTTTCAAGCAAGGCCCTACCCAAGTAGATTATCTTGCATTTAGGCAAAGTGGAATTCACCTGATAACACACTTGCTGTACTGTAATAGAAGCAGCACTTTCCTAGTGTAGCAGAATAGCTTTTCTGCCATTAAAAATAGCAGTTGGAACATATCACAACTATGAGTTTGTGGAATTAAAACCTCTAAGCCCTTGTCGGAGAATCCGTCGGAATGTGTCCTATCGGACCATGTTGTTGGATAATCCGACTGTGTGTGGTATGCATCAGACTGATTGCGTCGGAATATCCGTCGGACCCAATTTTCCAACTTGTTGGAAATATTTTCCGACAAACTGGTCCCATTGGACATACTCCGATCATGTGTAGAGAATTCCGATCGGACAAAGTGCCACGCATGCTCAGATCAAATTCCTACACCAAAGCTATTGGCTACTAGCCTGAACGTAGTCACGTCATAACGAAATAACGTCATCACGTTCTGAACGATCGGATTTTCCGACAACTTGGTCCGACCGTGTGTATGCAACAGTTTCGGACACAATCTGTCGGACGAAATCCGTCGGACAAAATCCAACGGATTTGGTTGGCAGAATGTCCGACCGTGTGTACAGGGGCTAAGGGCTTCACAGAAAAAGCTATATTTATACTGAGATTAAATTACACACAGGGGGGCTCGTTTTACTAATTAGGTGACTTCTGAGTGCAATTGGTTCAGCTAGATTTTAGTTAGGGGTATCACAGTAAAGGGGGCTGAATACAAATGCATGGCACACTTTACACATATTTATTTGTAAAAAAAATGTTGAAAAACATTTATTATTTTCTTTCCACTTCACAATTATGTGCCACTTTGTGTTGGTCTAGCACAAGCTGAAAAAAGACACAAGTCTATGGGAAAAATGGGAAAAGAAATACATGAATTAGAACAAAGGCATAAAAAGCAAGCAGAAATTGAAATCCATCAGGCTTTAATTATAAAAAGAGATCAACTAAAAAATTTGATAGAACAGGAAAAAAGAAAGGTATTTAACAGAGTAGTAAAGGAGAGATACAAATGGAGAAATAAACCTGGAAAACATCTTTCAAAAATCTTAAGAAATAAGAAGACTTTAAATTACGTAGAAAGGATAAAAAAAACAAGAGAGAAGAGATGGTACATAAAACAACTGTTATCACAAAGCCCTTTCAAGCATACTACAGTGCAGTATACTTGATTAGAAACAAAGAGACACAAAAGGAAGAAGAAATAAGAAAAATAAAAACACAAGAATATCTAACAGATCCCAAACTACCATAAATTCCAGTAGAGGGATTGAAGAAACCAGATAAACCAATCACACAAGATGAAATTAGAATGGCAATGAAAGAAACACTTATAGTAAAAAGCCCAGGACCAAACGGGTTTACAATTAAATACTATAAAAAATGTCTAAGTCAATTAATACCAAAAATATGTGACTACCTTAATAAAATAGGAGAAAATTAAGAATTAAGAAGAGAGTCACTACTAGTCCATATTACAATAATACCCAAAGAGGGAAAGGGTAAAACTATCTGCTCTAACTATAGGCCCATAGTATTGCTGAATGCTGACACAAAGTTATACGCAAAAATTCTGGCATCGAGACTAAAAAGTTTGATGCCACAATGGGGGAACACAGACCACACAGGCTTCATACCTAGTAATGAGGGGAGGGATAATAGTATAAGAACAATATTAATGCTACAAAAGGGAAAAAACGGGGGATCCCCAGTGCTATTCCTGTCAGTTGACGCCGTGAAAGCGATTGACACGGCAGACTGGGGCCTCATGATGGACACGCTCCAACATCTAGGATTGGAACCTAAAATTATGCGTTGGATTAAAAATGTATATAGTCGCCCTATAGCGATGGTAAGGGTTAATGGAAGTATGTCACCACCCTTTGAAATGTTCAATGGAATAAGACAGGAGTACCTGCTATTGCCACTCCTGTGTGTATTGTCATTAGAACCATTCTTGGCAACTTTGCGGACAACGTTGATATAGGAGGGGCAAGGGTGGAAGAGGAGGAACATAAAGTGGCGTCATATGCAGACGATTTCTTACTATACGTAACTAAACAAAGGGTGACACTGCCAAATATAATGAGAGAAATAAAAAAATATGGGGAACTCTCAAATTTTAAGATCAATCTTATAAAAACAGAAATACTAAATATAGGCGTAGAAGAAAAAAGAAGAACTTGTATTACAAAAGGGAAATCCCATTCATTTGGGTGAGAAGAGAACTATCTTATTTAGGAATTAAGCTGACACCTGTATTATAGAAGTTATACTTGGTGAATCCCATCCCATTGCTGAATGAGATCAAAATGGAAATTAAGACAATATCGATGAGAACCTCTATCCTGGATCGAAAGGATAAATATGTTAAAAACGGTTATCCTTCCAAAAATAATATACATTCCAAATGATGCCAATAGCAATATCACAAAGTTTTTTTAGAACAATAAAAACAATGATGCTAAAATATATATGGCAAAATAAAAAGCCGAAAGTAAAATTTTAATTAATCAGAATATCCTCCCGTGTGTGGGCTCTGGCAGACTTTTTTTTCCAAAAGTCCAGCGGACTTAGAAAGTAGTTTTGACTCAAAAATTGTCCGTTGGACTGCGAGTCCGGCGGATAATCCAGCCGTCTGTGTGCTAGTCCACCAGACTTTTGAAATGAACGGACTTTCCCCGCACACTTTCCCGCACACGGAGAAAAGTCCGTTCATTTTGAACGCGGCTCCAGGTAGACGGGACTAGCGCAGGAGGTCAATGTCAGATTGACACGTCGCTGGCCCCGTCACCTGGTATGGACTTAAAGGGGAAGCCCTATGCTGAAATAGTGTGGGGATCCACCCAAGGTCCATATAAGACCCTTATCCAAGCATGCAACCCGGCCGCAATGACAGGAACGTGTTGCGCAGCGACTTATATAGGGACAATGGGCAGGGTCACCGGGTGATGTCCCCGCCCATTATGATGTCACAGTTGCAGCATCCTCTGGGACTGTGACATCATAATGGGTGGGGACATCACCCGGTGACCCCGCC
The DNA here is from genome assembly GCF_037356315.1 of Lithobates pipiens. Classification (NCBI taxonomy): domain Eukaryota; kingdom Metazoa; phylum Chordata; class Amphibia; order Anura; family Ranidae; genus Lithobates; species Lithobates pipiens. Next base: position 54,565,720 of record NW_027507685.1, on the reverse strand, counting down.
CATTGTCCTTATATAAGTCGCCACGCAACACATCCCTGTCATTGCGGCCAGAGACAGCGTCAAGTCAACATCTCAAGGAAGAATAGAAGGCGGCGACAACAGCGACAGAAGACCGGGTCACCGCTAGTAAAAGATCTGGTAGAAGAAAGCGGAGGCCCGGCAAGAAGAACTGAAGAGGGGGACAAGACCCCCGAAGAGGGGGACAAGACCCCCGAAGTCGGAAGAAGACCCCCGAGCGGCGACGAAGAAGAAAGCTGGGCTCCTCCGCTAGTAAAAGAGCTAGCAAAAGAGCAGAAGATAGTGGAGGTGTCCGGCGAGAAGACCCCCCAAGAGGGAAGAAGACCCCCGGAGCTGTGCAATAAATTATTTTGAAACCTTGTATTGTGTTTTATTTAAAAATTTTCATCAGGTGAATGGGTAGAGGTACATTGTACCCCAATACTCATTCACATAGGGTGGGGGGCCAGTATCTGGGAGCCCCCTTATTAAAGGGGCTCACGGATTCCAATAAGCCCCCCGCCCGCGGGCCCTGAAAACCAACAGCCAGGGTTGTCGGGAAGAGGCCCTTGTCCTCATCAACATGGGGACAAGGTGCTTTGGGGTGGGGGGCCACAGGGCCCCCCTTCCCCGAAGCACCCCCCTATGTTGAGGGCACGCGGCCTGGTACGGCTCAGGAGGGGGGGCACTCACTCACCCCCACCCCCTTTCCTGATCGGCCGGGCTGCGTGCTCGGATAAGGGTCTGATATGGACTTGGGGGGACCCCCACACAGTTTTTTCGGCGTAGGGCTTCCCCTTTAAGTCCATACCAGGTGACGGGGCCAGTGACGTGTCAATCTCGCCGCCGAAGGCAGCGACATCGACTTCCTTCGCTAGTCCCATCTACCCGGAGCCACGTTCAAAATGAACGGACTTTCCTCTGTGTATGGGCAAGTCCGTTCATTTCAAAAGTCTGGCAGACTCCCGGCATGGTCCAGCGGTTTGTCCACTGGAAAAGTCTGGTCGTGTGTGGGCAGGTCCGCTCGTTTGGCAGGTCTGCTCGAAAGTCTGGCGGACCTCCACTTCAAAGTGCGGAGGTTTGTCCGCCGGAGGTTTGTCCGCCGGACTAAGTCCACCGGATAGTCCGATCATGTGTACGCGGCATTAGAAGCACTTGACCTGACTAGAAATTTATTTAAAATATGGGACTTAATTTATAAACAGGGAAAATGGAAATACAATTCACCATTGATCTCACTCACAGAAACAATTTTTTTTACTCCAGGGAAGCAGAAATATTTTGGTAGCCGAATGGGAAATGCACAATTAAAGGATATCACTGAACAAGGGAAGATAAGAACATTACAAGATTTAAAGCACAAATGGGTGGACGATATTTGCAGTTAAAACATTTGGTAAATACACTACTTCAACCAATTAGAGATGGAAAGAATTTGAACCCACTAGAAAAACTTTGTTGAAGTGAAGTGAAGTGAAATATTTGTATAGCGCATAACGCAAACTGAATCGCCTCAACACCATTAAAACATGGGCTATCACAAGTATACAGAATCCTGACAGGCCTAGAAGGACATGGGCTACTCCTTTATATAGTAAAATGGGAAAAAGAAATGGATATAAAACTGGACGAGAACAGGTAGAGAGAATGATTGGAGCAGTATATAATTATGCAACGGATATAAACACAATAGAAATGAACTACAAGTTTTTGGTAAGATGGTATATAACGCCAGAGAAAATCCATAAATACTAACAGGATAGATCCCCACAATTTTGGAGGGAATGTAAACAAATCAGTACAATGACACATATCTGGTGGGACTGTCCAAAAATAAAAGATTACTGGCAGGAAATTCAAGATTATATGTAGCGGCCAAAAATCTGTTTCAGCTCGGCCTTGACTTGATGGGCTTACCGGTTACTTTCTCCTGGCCTACTCCTCCACGTCTAGGGGTTCCCAGGGTTGATACCCAACGATTTGCACACTGACACAGATGAAGTGCTTTCAAAAAAGGTTTATTTTGCAGTAGAACTTTCACAAACACAGTCTCTTAGGGAACAGGGGGCACGAGTGAAGAACTCAGGAACCTGGAACTGCAGGTTTAGTAAAATCTCTATTTCCACCCAGAGAGTAGCCACTCGCAGCTGGGTACTTCAAGGCTGAACAGATCTCTAGCCAGAGATCATGGCAGTTAGCATGTTGACTGAAAATTTGAACAATCAACTGAGGGTATACAGGAACCTTTTTCCAACCGTACCTGGAACGCTTTCCGCTTCCTCTATGGTACTGGAAAAGTGTGAATTCGTCAATGTCCTTCCCAACTCAGTAACCAGGCATTTCTCAGGATGCCACTTGCCGGCCCTCCTCCAAAGAGTCCTCCCACGGTCACTTCCACAAGCTGTAGTGTCCCTCCAAGCCGAGAGCACACCCGGACACTTTGAGTTTTCAGAGTTTTCAGTTACAGCACCTTGGACCAGCAGGTTCCGAGACTTGGGAACAAATGGATCCCTACCCCAGACCAGGCAGGTCTACAAGGGGCCACTAACAGGAATCTGTTGCGGGATGCCGAACACCCCGTGACCAGGACCTCTCACGGGGCTACCCCGGTCCTGGAACCAGAACAGACCACACGGGTCTCACGAACAACTCCAGAACCCCCAACACGTGACCCACACCTGTTTAAGTACCCCCTCCCAGACTCCTCAGCGGGCCCCGGCACTCCTGCTGATTTGCTCCGAGAGGGCTGATACCAACCAGACCTGGTTCTGGCCTGTCATGCGCACCTCACCATTCACATGACTAGGCAGAACTTCTAAACACAGCCTGGCCAGTCTGGTGTTAGGCCTACCTACAATAATTAACCCTCAGAACCATTATTGTCCTGAGGCCAAAAAATAAATTTACAATGCGTGTGACATTTGATCCCAATGTCATCCGCTACATATAGGAGAGATAACTGGTGAAAAAGATATTAAACAATCTACAGACGTGTCTATTTCATGATACAAAAGATATAAAAAAGCACTATAGGAAAAAACTGGCCCCATTTCTGTTAAACGCTGCAAAAGGGCTAATACCAAAGAAATGGTTATCTGTTGATAAAACTGATATAAAGGAGTGGCTTGAAAGAGTAGATTACATCTGTGAAATGGACAGTAGAGATATAGGGCAGGTAGAAAGATATAACAGTAACGTTTTAAGGCTTTGGGAAATATGTGGAAAGGATGATGAAGGCTTTTTTGTAAATCAGATACCGATGTTTACTGTATCTTTTAGTTTTTGCCTATTTTCATATGGAAAAAAAAAGTTTTGAGATGTAAAAGGGATAAGAAAAGGAAAGAAGAAAGGGAAAAAAAAGGGAAAAAAAGGGAGAAGTTTATACCACGATCTCACGATTGTGAGACCGTGTTGTAGACAGTGAATGAACATTAAGCTTAATAGTCTCTCGATAGAGTTTTCTGAAGTGGTATAAAAAATAAAAAAAAAGACACAAGTCCAGTTCAACCAAAAATAAAAAACATACAATCCCATATACAGAATCTTCACCCACAATTGATCCAGAGGAAGGCAAAAAAAAGCAAAGCAATATCCAATTTGCTACACCAGTGGAAAAAATTATTTCCTGAACCCCCGAGAGGCAATCGGATTTTCTCTGGTTCAACATTACCTATAATTGTCAGTACCCAGTTATATTATGTACGTTGAGGAAAAAATCCAGGCCTTTTTTAAAGAAATCTACTGAGCTAGCCAGAACCACCTCTGAAGGGAGTCTATTCCACATTTTCACAGTTCTTATTGTGAAGAAAACTTTCCGTATTTTGAGATGAAATTTTTTTTTCTCTAGACGCTGTGATAGCAGGCAGGTAAAATCACCTGGTTGCATCCAGGATGGAAATCTCTCTCTCTCTCTCTCTCTCTCTCTCTCTCTCAAACTGCAGCTTGGCCTTGCATGCCATTATTAAGCTTATGATCTATGGTCCCCCAGTAGTACTCCCCCCCCCTAAAATGTATGATGCATGCATATTCTCAGCCCCCAATTGCATAACTACACATTTATCAACATTAAACCTCATTTGCCACACAGTTGCCCAATTAAGCAGTGCAGTGAGGTCGGCTTGTAAATTGGAGACATCCTGTAAGGATGTTATTCCACTGCATAACTTGGTGTCATCTGCAAAGACAGAAATTGTACTTTTAATCCCAGACCCTATATAATTTATAAAGATATTCAAATATTAGTGGATTTTTATCTGCAGTTATTATTTATTTATATATTCATTCACACAATTGTAGTGGTTTTGTATATCATTTTTCAATTATATGTATATTTTATATTACTTTTGTTCATTGTATCATATTAGATATTCATGAATTTTTGATATTGATCACTTATATGAGATTTATATATGGTTTAGTTGCACTGCACTATTAGTTGATATTATTTTGTTGGACGTGGGAACACATGTCATTGATGAGCGGCAGCTAAACATGGTTCATGCACATTAGTATTATTTGCTCATTTTCATATATTTATATATACGTATATCATTGTTTTAATAGTTTTGGTTCAACGCAGTGATTTGTGGTTTTGACGATTTGCAATGAAGTCACGCTTTTTTATTTTTATTTGCATGTTTGACTCAACAACGTGTGCATGCAATGCATTACCAACATTTTATAAGTCACCCTTTTAGTGGTATAAAACTCAAAACCAAAAATTTAATATATTGCAGCTTCCTCTTTTTTAGGCTTTTTTCCCTCTGTTTTTACCTGCTGATTTGGTCAGTAACACACCTCCTGTATTATAGTGCCCCACTCTGGATGATAGAGAACCAGGAGCACCTTTGGGCAGCAGAATTGTCAGACTGGGGGAAGGGGAGTGCTAGATGTACTAGCAGATTTAAATACATTAACAAATTGAAGCCAAGCTCCAGTTAATACTTTTGTAAGCAATTAAAGAAAACTGTTTTTTTTTTATTCCTTTGGGATAAGGTTTTTACATAATTTTTAAATAATAAAAGCTGATGCTTATAAGCACCCCTGCCAGTAATAAATAATTTGTCACATCTCTATAGCTTATAGTTTCTGCTGCAGAGCTTTTAAAAAAAAAAAAACAGACTTACTGGTCAGATCACTAGATGAAATAGAAGTAGATCCTAAAACATAAAATCAATGCAGCCATCACATCTAAGAATTTATAAGCAGCAATATAATGTTTGCTTTTGGGATTAATACTGCTTTAATATCTTTATTTATTGTTTGGAGAGTTGGTTAAATTTTTAGGCCCAGAGTTTCTGCTCTCTTGAAGTTGAATCTTGCTTTTGATGGTAAAATAGGTCTAAATATTGAAAAATTACCAGAGGGGGTTATTTACTAAAGGAAAATCCACTTTGCACTGCAAGTGCACTTGAAAGTGCACTTGGAAGTAAAGTTGCTGTAGATCCGAGGGGAACATGCGAGGAAAATAAAAAACAGTATTTTAGCTTGCATATGATTGGATGATAAAATCAGCAGAGCTTCCACTCATTTCAGATCTACCCCTTAGATTTAGAGTGACTGCACTTTCAGTACACTTTCAAGTGTATTTGCAGTGCAAAGTGGATTTACCTTTCATTAAAAAAACAACAATGTTTCCTTATTATTTGATGTACTTTGTGTGCCTGTAAGCTGTAATCCAAAAGAATAGCAAACTTCTCAAATTCTTGGTGGGTACCATCTTCCTTAACTACCTTGTCTCTTTGCTTTAGCAGTTAAATTCTATCTAGTGTCATTACATTTCTACCAATGGATCGAAGAGACCAGCTTCTTTTTTAATATTTTTTTTGTATAATTTTAATTGTGTGTGTTTATCATTTTCAGACTACTTGTGTCAGAATGTTTTTTATAAAATGTTTCTTTAGGCACAATTTTCTCACATGTTGTTTTATTTAGACAAAAGTATTACATTTATTGTAATTAATTGAAGAGGGAGAAATCTAAATCCTTTGTTCTGTAGCTCACTCTCAGCTCCTCTCCGTATGTGCATATTCAAATTAAATAAATATGCCTGTGGTGACTATTTCGTTTTTTCTTTGGCGTGATGACCTACTCTGTTTTCCCTATCTGTAATTGGCTGAACAACCTTTGAGAAATGACGTATGAATCATCTATAGAAGTTACAGAAGCCAATTAAACGTACCCCTTTTTGGTTTGTAGGTACTGGCCAAGATAATATGGCTTGAATCTTGGAGGTGTCCATCTCTCTTAACATGTTCAATATGTTCTTTCTCTGTGGTAGAGTATATCAATATATCATCCAGGTATACTACTACATAGGTGTCTAGAATATCCTGCAGAACATAATTGACAAACCGGGCAGCAGAGAGGCCAGTGGATTGTGCAATAAGAGAGTCTAGGGAGTCGGCTGCTGCTGAATGTAACAGTAAGTGAATGCCACAGCTTTGCCCACTCCCCCCTTTGTGGCAGCTTGTGGCGCCTGGGCATGGTACACCTTGGACACCTGCCCAGGATCGGCCCTGAGTGTCCGTGTGCAGACATCTTGTTTGGGGGGCTCTTGCATTAGGCACCGAAATACACCACATCACATTTTGCACTTGTGTGCTGTGGTAACATGCATTAAACTGCATATGTTACTGCAACACAAATATGTGATTCCAGCATTAAGATTATGTGGCATTTCAAACTTGCTTGCATTATTTTCTCTTTCCAAAGTGCTCTAAAGTCTATTAAATGCTGTTTTCTGTGAAAGTTATATGCAAATTTTGTATAAAGTTTCATTATTTTTCATCTAGCAAAATGAAGATGGATTAAAAAAATGCTAAATATGAGTTTGAACCTCTCAAAATATTTACTTCCTCAGAGAGGCAATCTAATCACAGAATTTATGGCTTTTAAGACTTTCATAACCTAGTATTTCTTATACATTTTTCATAAGATATTAATTTGGTGAAACATCTCAATCAGAAGTAAAAAAAAAAAGATAATGAGTTTGGCAAACAGAAGTATATGTGTAGGGAGACTGGGAATCTGCTTAAGGACCTAAAGTATCCTTTTAAAATATATAGGACAATAAATAATTGTAAAATATATTGGTGTGATGCAAAAATGCCCCAAAGCTTGACTAGTTATCTCTAGTGATAGCAACTTCTCAGGTTTGATTCGTTAAAGGTTTGGCAAATTTTGTTTGAAATTCGGTGAAACTGAACTAAAGCCCCATACACATGATCAGAAATTCTGCCAGCAAAAATCAGATGTGAGCTTTTGGTCAGAAATTCCAACTGTGTGTATGCTCCATTGGACGTTTGCTGGCAGAATTCCAGCCAGCAAAAGATTGAGAGCAGGTTCTCTATTTTTCAGTCGGAAAAAGTTCCAATTGGAAATTCCGATCGCCTGTACAAATTCCAACGCACAAAATTCCTATGCATGCTTGGAAACAATTTGACACATGTTAATTTTCTCGGCTCATCGTAGGGTTGTACATCACCACATTCTTAATTGTCAAAAGTATATAGAACTTTTGTGTGATCGTGTATATGCAAGCCAAGCTTTAAAAATCTGCTCGTAGGTACGGGGCATTAGAGATGAATCCCTTTGAAGGTGGATGGGGCAAATCTTTTTGAAACATTTTGGAATTGTTTGGGTTAATAGGTAAACTACTTTAAAAAAAGATACATACCAAAAGAAAATGCCATATAGCAGAGAGAGGGTCTTTTCATGTGGCTTTGAAGGTAACTTTGAAAATAAATGAATTAAACAAAAAACTCTAAATAGCAGGCTTGGAGATGCCTTAAAGCTATAAGTGGAGTTACAGAACAGTAGATTTTTATGTCTCAGTGATATTGTTCACTGATTTATTTTTTTACAGTTCGCTTGGCTTGCATACGTTTTTTTTTTCGGAAGCTTTAAGCAGAGACAAATGCTTTTGCATCATGTGGCAATAGACTGGCAGATAGACGTTGGCCAGTTGTTCACTGAGGCTGTTAAAGAGGAAGTAAACCCCTTCAAACCACTTTGACCTACAGGTAAGCCTAGATTAAGGCTTACCTGTAGGTCCAAGCAATATCTCCTAAACCTATATGGTTTAGGAGATATTTGCCCGAAAATGGGCACCGCTGTCTACGGCGCATGCGCCGTAGACAGCGGCGCGCAGGCGCACTAAATGCGGCAAGTCCAAGAGTGGATTTGCCTAATTTGTCGACTCCCGTGCCCATGCGTGGGAGTGACGTCATCGCGGCTTCGCCGAATGGCAGCGGCGGAGCTGCGAGACGCGACTCCCGTGCGCATGCGCGGGAGTGACGTCATCGCGGCTTCGCCGCTGTCATTGGTCGGAGCTGCGAGACGCCACCAGCAAGATGGATGCGGCGGACTACAGGGATCAGCGGCGACTTCGCTGGCTCCTGTGTCAGGTAAGTGACACATAATGAGCTACTATGCGATGCATAGTAGTCCATTATGCTTTACCTTTGCAGGGAAAAAAAGAGGAAGTAAACCCATCAGGGTTTACTTCCTCTTTAAAGTTTTCCCAAAAGAAAAACAGTACTGCTGCTGACCAATTTCTATCAAACTTGCATTGAGGCTAAGTTCACACATATGCGTATAGCGGCCGCAGCGAAAACGCACTGGTGTGAGAAAACACTCGGCGCTGCTATTCATTCTGAATGGCACCCCCACGTATGTGTGCAGGAACCGCAGTGAAAACGCATTGTTAAAATCACCATGTCATTTCCCTGCAGGCCATATTCTGCGGGAAATGCAGGCACGGCAGCCCATTGAAATGAATGCGCTGCCATGCCCATGCAAACATGGCCTGCAGAAGTTCATAGATATCAGAGAAGTACTTACCGAGGCCGAGATGCAGAGAGCGGTTCACCCTTGCGACTAAGTGCATTTCGCCCCCTGGAGGTGATACAGGGAGCAAATGGCACAAAGAGGCACAGGCAACCCAGGTGGCAGGGGAAGCCTTGCGTGAAGGTCTGGTAGAGATGGACACCTTGTGTAGGAACTGGCTGGTAGCTGTAGAGGGCGAAACGCCCGGCTGGGGGTCAAACACTGATAATCCCAGATACAGGCACAGGCTCAGGTAAGGTGTCTTAGGAAGACACAAGCAAGTCCGGGTCACAGGCCGTGGGTCAGGGCAGGAGACAAGAGGCAAGTCTGGGTCACAGGCAGAGGGTCAAACACTGGAGAGAAGCGGAGTCTGTATAACAAAGCCGAGGGTCAAATCCAGAAGATAAGCAGCAGCGTCAAAGAACAATCTGGGTCACAACAGGTAATCAGATGCACAAACAGGTTTTCAGGTAACAGGAGCTGAAGACAAACCAGCAATTGATGTGTGCGCCAGAGCAGCTTTTATAGGCCACCAGGGGGACGCTAAACGTGCGCCAGTGCGCATGTACGTGCGCCTGAGTGCCGGACAGCGAATGCACTGGATCGCCGTTCTGCTGCACATGCGCGCAGGGACGTGGCTGAGGCGCCTAGATGGCCTGAACCCCTGACAATAGATGTGAACCTAGGGTAAGATTTGAGAGACCGCATATGATTTAGCAGTGTAAAATGTTTTCAAAAGTAGGACATTTTTGAAAAGAGGCAGAATTATCTAAAAGGTACTAGAGAAGAGGAGCACAAGCAAGTTTGTTACTACAAGAATTAAGAGACTGCAGATGAAAAAGTAGTGTAACAATGGTCAGCAGTATGAGATGATATGAAATTGCAAAGCTAGACCCAAATTTACTAGAGATGAAGAGCAAAGGCTGGGAGTTTTGCTACAAGGATTAAGATTCTGTAGAGGATACAGCAGTCTAAAATTGGCCAGTAGTAGCAGTACAGTTTAAATTAGGGATAAAAGACAGTACAGGGCACAGGTTTTACTACAAGAATTAAGAGACAGCAGATGATACAATACTGTTAAAAAAGGCAACAGAAGAATAATTACGATCAGCAAGGTTAGGCATAAACTTACTAAATACCAGTAGCAAAGTCTGAGATTTTATTTATATTTGGGCCTAGTAGAAGAGTTTTAATCAGGAATAATAGGCCTAACCAATATATGCCTAACTTTTTTTATCCATAGAAAAGGGGGTGCAATGAATGCAAGCGTTTTATTAAAAGCAAATGGGCTGTTCACTCAGCAAAGGAATTTAAACATTGCAAGGGAATTTTCTCTTTTCTTAGTCGAGAAGGCAGCTCTCTTCTAATTTCTATCATCTAACCATGTGCAAACAAACAAAAATAAAAAAATAAAATTTTTCCTGCATGTGATTGCATATAGTTTGTAAAGTGATTTTTCGACACATTCACTAAGCTAAGGGAAAATATGCTTGCAAAGTGAAAATCTCCTTTGCAAAATGAACAGCTTATTTGCCTTTGAATAAATCAGCCCTAATGTGTGGTGGTCTAGGTACACACTGTTCTTAGTGTTTTTTTCTTTCCAATAGTGCTGCAAACAAAGGGCAGCTCTACTAAGAAATGGTCAGTAACAAGTGTATCCTCCTTTTTTAGCACCTCAAATATAAAATGAGAACTTCTAAAGTACCAGCCCTGAAACAAAAGCCAATAACAAAAAATGTAATACTGCTCCAATACTCAAAAAAATATAAATAAAATACAGTTGCTGGCACTGCAATATAACTGATTGCATTAGTAAGTGTGATATGAAGTGCAATCCTAAAATGTGCAAACAAAAATGAAAATGCAAGAAAGTGAAATTAATTGAATAAAATCAATCAGAGGTGTATATGTGAATCATATGAACGTGATACTGATAACATATTCATAAATCATAATGTCCATGTGAAAAAACACAAAGGTTCGTGACTGAAGTGAAAAAAGTCAGTTCAATGTACATTAATTCTGCATCTGTAAGTTAGATGTGCTTTTGTGAATAAGACCAACGAAAGTGGAAACTGAACATCAGAAGTGTAGCCACCACCACAGTGGTCAGGTACTCTTACCAGATCAAATGGGCTATTAATGAGCAGCCAAATGCGCAGAGAGACCAGGACCAGCATACACAGGAACCTGCATACATGCAACCACCACACATGGTACCAATCCAGAAGGAATGCGACCACTCCAACTCATCGTCCAAAATAATCCAAGGCTTAACCAGGCATATATAAATGGAGGAAAAAACGCCAACATAGCATAAAATCCTTACTAAATTAATTTATTGAATAAGTAATGCACTTACATCAATTTGGGTGGATACAGGCACTGTATATATATATGTGATCACAAATGAGGATAGTAGGAAGCGCAATAACATAGAGCCAGTACAATACGTCCCAACATTTTGTTCATTAAGACTTCATCCGGGGTACAGGCTGGCTCCCCATGCGTCACGCCAATATATAACAATCAACTAAATTAGTTAACCAATGAAATTGTATGGGCCTCAATCACCAGTGAAACCAGAACTATTACCTTCATACAGTCAAGCGTATATTCCAATCGCTCACAGGGTTAAGCAAAGAGACCTGAGGGGAACACTGCCCATCTAGCGTGCATTCCAGGACTCATCATGGAAGCTGGACTGGAAATACGTCTATCAAGATCCAAGCCTCATTCTGAATAGCTGACATGTGACCTTGTGTCACGTGACAGTCTATAAAAGCCGGCCAGCCTGTAGATGGTAAAGCATACATAGCGCAGTCCATGCCTCATTCCCATCCCTCAACACATGACCTTGCATCACATGCCTCCAGGAGGAGAAGGGAGGCTGTAATAGGCAAACGTAGAAAATAGGCGGGCACGCAGGGCCGGTGCTACCACTAGGCGGATTAGGCAACCACCTAGGGCGCACTGCCGCCTAGGGCGCCTGGCCGCTGGCTATTTTATTGCCGCACTGTCCTCCATAGAGTCATATCAAGCAGCCCTGACTCTCCGCCCTTATGTGTTCCCAGTCCAGACAGTAATCCCCCTCTGCTCTTCTATCAGCCAGTGCAGCGAGTGTCATATGTCCAGCAATCCCCAGGGCGCTCTCTGACGTGTGAAGTTGGGGAGATTTGGGGGCGGCCGGGCATCCATTGCTACATGCCAGTGAAAAGCGAGGGGCTGGCCGAGGGCAGATAAGCCAGAGAGCCCGGGACTCTGGAGAAGAGCTCCGTTGCACCACCTCCTCTTTGACCTCGCCCCCTGACCCCGCCTCCCCCAGGCGCAGCGTACCCCATGCTTCCAGAACATGGCCTGTTCCAAATTCCCATCCACTTTCTGATGTGAGGCACGAATCTGGAGGACAGGCTCGTCGCTCACTGGGGGCACAGAGCTGTCACAGACGAGGGGCAGGAGGCACAGGCTGCTGCGGGAGCCACTGGAACTGGACGGATAAAAGCAGGAGACTGGCATCATGTTATGGAAGGTACTGTCTGTCATCATACACACCTGCAGACAAAGACTGGGACAGAGGTGGGACTGCAGGAGCAGGGCTAGGGGTCTCTCATCTCCCCCCAACTCCCCCTCCCTCTCTCTAAGCCCCCCTTCCCCTCTCTCAGCCCCCCTCCTCTCTCTCAGCCCTCCATCTCTCTCTCTCAGCCCTCCCCCTCTCTCAGCCCTCCCCCTCTCTCAGCCCCCCCTCTCTTAGCCCCCCTCCATTCTCTCTCAGCTCCCCCTCTCTCTAAGCCCCCTCCCCCTCTCAGCCATCCCCCCTCCCTTCTCTCTCAGCCCTCCCCCCTCTCTCAGCCCTCCTTCCTCTCTCAGCCCCCGCTCTCTTAGCCCTCCCCCCTCTCTCTCAGCCCTCCCCTTCTCTCAACCCACCCCCTCTCTCTCAGCCCTCCCCCTCTCTCAGCCTTCTCTCTCAGCTCCCCCTATCTTCAAGCCCCCTACCCCTCTCTCAACCCTCCCCCCTCTCTCTCAGCCCTCCCCCTCTCTCTCTCAGCCCTCCCCTCTCTCAGCCCGCCCCCTCTCTCAGCCCTCCCCCTTCTCTCAGCCCTCCCCCTTCTCTCAGCCCCCCCTCTCTCAGCCCCCCCTCTCTCTCAGCCCGCCCCCTCTCTCAGCCCTCCCCCTCTCTCAGCCCCATCCCTTCTCTCTCAGCTCCCCCTATCTCCAAGCTCTCCCCACTCTCTCAGCCCACCTCCCTTCTCTCTCAGCTCCCCCTCTCTCCAAGCCCCCCCTCTCCCAGCCCCCCTCTCTCTCCCAGCCCCCCTCTCTCTCAGCCCTCCCCCTCTCTCAATCCCCTTCCCTTCTCTCTCATCTCCCCAAGCCCTCAGCCCCCTCTCTCTCCAAGCCCCCCTCCCCTCTCTCTCAGCCCTCCCCTTTCTCTCAGCCCTCCCCTTCTCTCTCTGCCCCCCTCCCTACTCTCTCAGTCCCCCCTTCTCTCTCAGCCCCCCTCTCTCCAAGCCCCCTCCCTTCTCTCTCAGTCTCCCTCTCTCCAAGCCCCCTCCCTTCTCTCTCAGTCCCCCTCTCTCCAAGCCCCCTCCCTTCTCTCTCAGCCCCCCTCTCTCCAAGCCCCCCTCCCTTCTCTCTCAGCCTCCCTCTCTCCAAGCCCCCCTCCCTTCTCTCTCAGCCCCCCTCTCTCCAAGCCCCCCTCCCTTCTCTCTCAGCCCCCTTCTCTCCAAGCCTCCCTTTCTCTAAGCCCCCTCCCCTCTCTCTAAGTCCCTTTCCCTTCTTTCTCAGCCCCCTCTCTCTCAGCCCCTCCCCTCTCAGTCCACCCCTCCTCTTAGCCCTCCTCCCTCGATCAGCCCCTCCTTCTCTCTCAGCCACCACCTCTCTTAGCCATCCTTATACTCTCAGGCTACCTCTCTCTCTCAGCCATCCCCCCTCTCTCAGCCCTCCCTATTCTCCCAGTCCCCTCTCTCTAAGCCCCCCCTTCTCTCCTAGCCCTCCTTTTTCTCTCAGCCCCCCTCTCTCAGCACACCCTATTCTCTCAGCCCCACTTTCTCTAAGCCCCCTCTCTTCTCTCTCAGACCTCCCTATTCTCTCATCCCCCCATTCTCTATCACCCCCCTCTCAGCCACTCTCTTAACCCCCTTCTCTCTCAGCCCACTCGTCACTCTCAGCCCACCCATCTCTCTACCCCCTTCTTTAGCCCTCCCTCCATTCTTAGCCAGCACTTCCTCTCTCAGCCCCCACTATCTCAACCCCCCTTCTCTCACAGCCTCCCTCTCTCTCAGCCCTCCCTCCTACCCCCCTCTCTTTCAGCCCCCTCTCAGTCCCCCTCTCTCCCCTCCCCAAGTCACATGTGTTACAGGGTCACGGGCGGAACCAAAGTGGGGGGGGGCGGCAAAATGAGGTTTCGCCTAGGGTGTCAAAAATTCTTGCACCAGCCCTGTGGGCACGTGTGATGACGAATGGCAGCAGGACGGCATCCACAATATAGATGCAAGCCCAGCCCCCAACGGCTTCTACACACCACGCCACTGAATGAGAACACCACGGCTAGGGATAGCATGCACAGCACTCATCCCCAGGAGTAGTAACACCTCCCCCAGTGTCAAAAATTCTTTCTTTTTGTAAAAAAGAGAGATTGGAACATGGAAACCATCATAAAAGCATCTAATGGATGACAGGAAACCACCTCCACAACTATAACAATGTCATGAAAAGGTCCACCCGTTGGTGGCGCTGTTGGTCTCTTGGATTTCAGTACCAGTATCCACCAGCGGGTGTCTTCTAACACCCAGGGCCTGTAATAAGAGGACCTACCTCCTGGTGGCGCTGTTGGATCCTTGGGCTGTAGTACCGGTGCCCACCAGCGGGTGTACTCCGACAGTGTGGAGCATACAGCACCTTCTGCGCTCAGCTGTTACGTAAGGTTAATCATTGGTAGTCTTATAAATACCGGGCAAGCCCTCACATGCTTGCCTTGGTATCACTCTCTCCAGGTGCCCTGACCTTGTTGCCTGTACTCGGACCTTGAGCCTGTATCTAGCCGACCTGATCCCTCCTGATCCTGAGCCCATCCTGGACCTGTCCCGGACCTGTCCCTCTTGTCTCCTGTTACCTAAAGATCCCTGCTCTGCAGCCCATCCATCCGTCCTCTCCCTCTCCTGCTGGTTCCCCGTCTTTACCCATCTACTGATTCCCCAGTGTATGACCTCGGTCTGGCTTTTGTTTACAACTCTGGTATTTCCCATTTATTGTATATATTACTTGTTGTTTGTGGTTGGTAGTGCACTATTTGTTTTCACTTTCTTGTCACTTATAATAAACGCTATTGTTATTTCACCTACATGCGTTTTGGGTTTCTTCTGTGCAGTCCACACAGTCTGGTCTAATAATTCCCTGATAAACAAATAATGAAAGATCCACATGTAAAATGCACAAATTGATGTGCATAAGATATATGAATAATATTAAAAAGTCATGAAAAAAATTCATGATAAAAATAAGATTTAATCAGAATCGAAATTGAAAATAAATAAAAATAAAATTGTTTTCATAGCAAGCAGCTATGGATGGCTCCCTCCTCATGGGAGTTGATTGTCAACAGCAGGATCTGCAGCCTGAGCCCCTGTAAGGAGACAGAGAGGGCAGCACTGCTGTTCTTGGGCACAACACTGGACCGGGATCTGGCTCAGGTAAGTATTTAGAGGGGGCTGGGGGGAGATGAGCATGTAAGGGTTTTTTACCTTAATGCAGAGACTGCACAAAGAAAAAAAGCCTTAAGTCTTTACAACCTCTTTAAACATTGGAACTAAGAGCATAAACACAATTATAAGTAAAAATAAATTAGAGCTGGAGTGAGTCCCTGTTTTTCCATTATGTAACTTGTATTATCATTCATTATGTTTCAAAAAAGCATGATCTGCTCTATTTTGATATTGTGACTCAAAAGTTCTAGAATCTGTCTAAGTTTATTCAATAAACTTTATTTATGATTTAAAAAATTTTTTTTGAAAAATGTTAAAGCAAACAGCTTAGACCTGGGAGCACCAGTGTTATGCTGCGTACACACTATTGGACTTTCTGGCAGACTTGGTCCAGGGGACCGGAATCCGTCGGACAATTTGATCATGTGTGGGCTCCAGCGGACTTTTTTGATAGGCACAGATTAGGCGGCACTGATGGGGACAGATAAGGCGGCACTGATGGCCACTGATAAGATGGCACTGATGCTCCCTGATGGGTGGCACTGATGGGTGGCACAGATGGGCACTGACAGGTACCACTGATAGGCTGCACTGATGGGCACTGATAGGCACAGATAAGGCGGCACTGATGGGGACAGATAAGGCGGTACTGATGAGCACAGATAAGGCGGCACTGATGGCCACTGATAAGATGACACTGATGCACCCTGATGGGTGGCACTGATGGGTGGCACTGATGGGCACTGACAGGTACCAATGATAGGTTGCACTGAGGGGCTTAATGGGCGACACTGATGGGTGGCACTGATGGGACCTGATGGGCACTGGTAGGTGACACTGATGGGCACTGATAGGTGGTACTGATGTGCAGCACTGTTGTTGAGGCACTGATTGTGGGCACTGATAGGTAGCACTGTGGGCACTGATGGATGGCACTGGTGGGCACTGGTAGGCGGCACTGTTGCCTACTGCTAGGTGGCACTGGCAGGGGGCACAGGTGGGCTCCCAGGATCCAGCGGCAGCACGCCGTGATCGGGACTGATGTCCCTCTATCAGCCGTCGGGATCGACCCCTCACTCTAATCTGTGATCCAGTGAGTGTCATAGATTCGCTGATCACAGAGCGTGCCGAGCACGCCCTGCAGGAGCCGCGCAGGCCACTCGGGCACAGGAGGACGTCAATGGACATACTACCGGCAAAGCACTCTGTAGCCGACTTTCGGCTATAGCGCAGATCTGAAGTAGTTAAAAAGCCTTTGATCCACATACAGAAAAAAGTTTCCAAGTATAGTGTCTGCGACTTTTTAACCAGTTTGTTTGGATTGGTATTTTACAGGTTGAATATTTAGGGGCTGTTAAGGGTTGGTTTAGGGTTTATATTATGTTTTCAATATTAGTTTTGGGTAGATTAATCCTTAAATAGATTCCTAGTATTATTGATGTCAAATTGCCAACATCTTTTTATGTCAGTTTCTGAACATGACCCTATTACCAGGGGCTAGAAATGAGTTAACTGTTCTCACAGGCAGAAGATGTTTCTAAGTAGCTAACCACAGCTTACATGTTGGTTACTTTTATTCTGTGTACTACATATTAACATTCAGGAAATCATAGAACCACAGACAAAAAAAGGCTCCAGTTATAGAAAAATGATTGTATTTGCACAGTAATAACAAAACTAACACAATTTGTGCTTAACCAAACACTTCTCATCAAGGGTATTGTGGTTTGTGTAAACATTAGACAATGGAAAATTCATACCTTTTATACTGCTCGGTTAAATATTTCTAAACCCGATCACTAAAAAAATCATATGAGCTGTAAAATGTGGATGCCATTTTAAAAAGTCATGCTCAAAATGTTTAAATCTGCAGCTTTGATTAACCCCTTTATGACTGAAGATAAAACAAATCCAAAAGCCTGAATACAATTTTGCAACTTTGATGTGTTAGTAAAACTGTACATATCATCACAACTTTTTTATTGTGGTCTAGTATACAGTATCTCACAAAAGTGTGTACACTTCTCACATTTTTGTAAATATGTTATTATATCTTTTCATGGGTCAACACTGAAGATATGATACTTTGCAATTACAGCTTGTATAACAATGTAAATTTGCTGTTCTCTCAAAATAACTCACACAGCCATCAATGTCTAAACCACTGGCAACAAAAGTTAGTACACCCTTAAGTTAAAATGTCTAAACTGGCCCCAAATTGTCAATTTTTTTTTATTTTCCAACACTGCCTTAATCCTCTTGGGCATAGAGTTCATCAGAGGTTCACAGGTTGCCATTGGAGTCCTCTTCCACTCCTCCATGACGACATCATAGATTTGGTGGATGGTAGAGACTTTGCGCTCCTCCTCCTTGAGGATACCCCACAGTTGCTCAAAAGGGTTTAGTTCTGGAGACATGCTTGGCCAGCCCATAACCTTTACCTTCAGCTTCGTTAGCAAGCAGTGGTCATCTTGGAGGTGTGTTTGGGTTCATTAACATGTTGGAATACTGCCCTGTGGCCTAGTCTCCGAAGGGAGGGGATCATGCTCTGCTTCCGTATGTCACAGTACATGTTGGCATTCATGGTTCCCTCAATGAACTGTAGCTCCCCAGTGCTGGAAGCACTCATGCAGCCCCAGACCACGACACTCCCACCACCATGCTTGACTGTAGACAAGACATACTTGTCTTTGAACTCCTCACCTGGTTGCCACCACACACACTTGACACCACCTGAACCAAATAAGTTTATCTGGGTCTCATCAGACCACAGGACATGGTTCCAGTAATCCATATCCTTAGTCTGCTTGTCCTCAGCAAACGGTTTGCAGACTTTCTTATGCATCATCTTTAGAAGAGGCTTCCTTCTGGGATGACAGCCATGCAGACCAATTTAATGCAGTGTGCTGCATATGGTCTGAGCACTGACAGGCTGACCCCCCCACCCCTTCAACCTCTGCACCAATGCTGGCAGCACTCATATGTCTATTTCCCAAAGACAACCTCTGGATATGATGCTGAGCACGTGCACCAAACTTCTTTGGTTGACTATGGCGAGGACTGTTCTGAGTGGAACCTGTCCTGTTAATCCGCTGTATGGAGAAGAAAATTAGTATTAAGTGGACTTTATAAGGCACATAAGTACTCAATCTATAAAAAACAGTTTTATTCCAAAAATAAATATTAATTACACTTTCACATACATATAGTACAACAGTTGTTTACATAAAAAATTATTTAATATTGCTGTAACCCGGACTGCCTAATCAATATTCTTATCCAGTGAGGCTTATTGTATAACATCTAATACAAAATTCAAAGATACTAATTCTAAAGATCTTTAGGTATCAACGTAGGATATATCTGACGGACACACAATGTGTGTTCTATTGCTTTTTATGATGATTATGTATTAAATTGACTGGTTTTCGTTTATGTTTTTTCTGTTTTTTGATTTGTATATGCATATCTTTTTAGTATGAACTGCTCCTGAAGAAGCGCTGACTAAGCGTTGTCAATTAAAATAAAGCCTGGACCCATACGCCTTATCCCATTCCGGTGGAACTTTGAATAATTCTCTGCTACTGGATACCAAACTATTGGCTTTGTATCTTTGAATTTTGTATTAGATGTTATACAATAAGCCTCACTGGATAAGAATATTGATTAGGCAGTCCGGGTTACAGCAATATTAAATAATTTTTTATGTAAACAACTGTTGTATGTGAAAGTGTAATTAATATTTATTTTTGGAATAAAACTGTTTTTATTGATTGAGTACTTATGTGCCTTATAAAGTCCACTTAATACTAATTTTCTTCTCCATAATTCATATCAGGATGATGGCACATTAAATTGGGTGTGTCGCAGTTGTCACCCTGTGATACATACGTCTTTCCAACACATTTTTTCAATCTCCCTAATCCGCTGTATGGTCTTGGCCACCGTGTTGCAGCTCAGTTTCAGGGTCTTGGCAATCTTCTTATAACCTAGGCCATATTTATATAGAGCAACAAGTCTTTTTTTCAGATCCTCAGAGAGTTCTTTGCCATGAGATGCCATGTTGAACTTCCAGTAACCAATATGAGAGAGTGAGAGAGATTACATAAAATTTAACACGCCTGCTCCCCATTCACACCTAAGACCTTGTAACACTAACAAGTCACATGATACCTGGAAGGGAAAATGGCTAATTGGGCCCAATTTGGACACTTTCACTTAGGGGCATACTCACTTTTGTTGCCAGCGGTTTAGACATTAATGGCTGTGTGTTGAGTTATTTTGAGGGGACAGCAAATTTACACTGTTATTTAAGCTGTACACTCACTATTTTAAATTGTAGCAAAGTGTCATCTTGTCAGTGTTTGTCACATGAAAAGATATAACATATTTACAAAAATGTGAGGGGTGTATTCACTTTTGTAAGATACTGTACATTGTACCTATATGACTTTTGTGTACATACAGTAATTGACTTGTGTGTTCATTGTATACAATATACATATGCAGTATATGACCTGTGTAGATACATTGTACAGATATGACCTGTGGTGTATACATTGTACATATATGGCCGGAGGGGTATACATTGTACAGTTATGACCTGTGGAGTATACATTGTACATATATGACTTATGGGGTATACATTGTCTGCGAGGCTGTACTATATACCATGATCTGCAAGGCTGTGCTATATATCATGATCTGTGAGGCTGTGCTATATACCACGATCTGTGATGCTGAGCTATGTACTCAGTCCTGTGATGCTGGGGCTATGTACTCTGTCCTGTGATGCTGGGGCTGTATACTCTGTCCTGTGATGCTGAGCTGTATACTTCTGACACTATGGGTGGAAACAAGTGGAATATAAGGGACAGAGTGGGTGGATTCTATAAGGGGTGGGCTTATGAGAAGTGGGAGGGGTCAAAAAGGAAGGGTGGGGTCTGGTGCCCCCCTATCCAAAAACTTCACCAGCTACCACTGATTTCAGCTAAACCTTAAGCTCATCCCATAAGAGTGACAGTGCTTGGTCCTTATCTCCCAGTAGGGCTCCTGTGCTGCCACCCTGTCACAAGGTCCTTAACTGAAAATTACAAATTGCCATTTCAATACACTCAGCATACATGGTCCATTATTGTCAAATCCAACCTTAGAAATGCTATTCAGTCATTGCTGGAGTGCATATATGAAGACAAAAAGATGCTGCCAGAGATTCGCAGCATTGAGATGCAACAAAGGATGAAAAAAGATGAAAACGTTATTTTATTTAAAAAAATGGCAATTGTTTATCACACAAAGTGCTTGAACAAATGTACTTTCATTTAGGGTTTGCCTCTTTTATTATTGAAGTATGCTACAGGTCTCCCAGTATTAAAAGAGGTAAATCCACACATGGAAAGGGCTGTCCAGGCAGGGGCAGCTGTAATAATAGGAGGTTTTAATTACCCTGTAATTTTCAGAACTGAAAAGGGTGAAAACTTTTCAACCTATCAGAGGATAATTTTAAAGCGTTGTTGATTGTACCACTAGGCAGTGCTGTGTTCTGACAGCTAAAAAGAATAAAAAAGGTTGTGAAAAGGAAACCCAGTTGGCAAAGTTTTAAAATGAACTACCTCTAAAAGATTAAGGCACAACCCTAAAAATCATATTCATAAGAACAATAATAAATAAATAATAATAAAATAGACTAGGTTTAGGTGTAGGCCTTTAAAAAATAGAGTTGGTCACTGGGAACAAAGAGAAAGCAAACATCTTACTATCTTTAGTTATAGGTATATGTAGACCAGGAGTCTCCAAACTTTCAAAGCAAGGGGCCAGTTTTTTGTCCTTCAGACTTCAGGGGCTGAACTGTGGCCAGTAGCAGTGGAAATTTTTCTTGCATCAGTGGGCATAAACATCTCCATATTTGGTCTTAGTGGGAGGAATGGTGCCCCATTGTTGGTATCATTAGAAGAAATGGTGCCCCATCCTTGGAGTCAGTTGGCAGAATAGCGTCTAATAATAATGATTGGACCCTGGGCAAAAAAATTCTCCCCATGCAGTTTTGCTCTCCACCTGCTCTGAGACATACAATAAATAGCAGCAAGACTTTAAATCAGTTTACTGTATCAGATCAGGGAGCAGTTGCAATTGGTTACCAGCAGTTACAGCATATCATTACTGCTTAATGACTGGTTGCTAGAGGTTACAGCACACATTACGGCTCACTGATTAGTTGCTAGAGGTTACAGCTAATTATTTCTGCTTGTTAATTGGTTACTAGAGATTACTGTAAAGTAATACTGCTCGCTGATTGGTTGCTGGAGGTTACAGTACATCATCTCACTGCAGGGGAGCATGATACACATATGAATGCCAACTTTATTTACATATCAATGCTGCCGGCTGCATCTATTTATTTAGTAATGCCGCCACTATTTACATATGAATGCCGGTTATTTACATGTAAACACAGGGTCTGCAGGTGAGTTATCTGTACACAACAATAGGGCAGAGCTGGGCAGCATTAGTACCATCACTTCACACTGAGATATTGGGACACAGCACAGGACTAAAATTTCAAGGGACAAGGGAATTTACACTGGCATAGTTGGCAAGTATGGGGCAGCTGCTTTGGACAGCTGCCTTTGGGCTCATAACAATGACAGGGCCCAGGGCAGCTGCCCCGTTTGCCCTGCCTTAAAGACGGCCATGGTAACAGGACCATTTTAACTGAACCATAATAACTCACATTAGATATGGTCCAGAAACAGCTAAACAAAATCAGGCCTCATGAGCAAAACATGAACAAATACCTTTTGGGTATCAAAAACGTGCCTTTTTAAGGTGTGTGACTTTTTTTCTGCATCTAAATGTAGCACTAACCCCCGAAGGAGCTGCTGGTTTTATTCAGGCTTACCATTACCTCACCTGCTCACTTCTTCATCTTAGGGGAGTCCAGTGGAAAGTAGCCCAAATGATGATAATTCAGACACGTAGTCCTTTTTGAAGATTTATTTAGGGGTAACACCAAAGAAAGAGACACAAGACAGTCCTTCAATAGAGGGTTAGAGGATAAGGGGGAATTCAGGCACTTAGTAATTGCGGGTTAGAAGTATTCGTCAGATCCAGAGGACAAACAGCTCCACAGACTGGATCCAGCAGTCACCGGATAGGCCCCTCTCCCTTGACCTAGCAGCCGATGAGATGCACAACAAAGTCTCTGCTACAGACTTGTTAATTGAACTTTGTGGTTTTGAGGGTAGATACACAACAAAGTCTCTGACACAGACTTGTTAATTGAACTTAGAGATGCTTTTCAGGAAGAACTACCATACAGTACCAGATTCTTTCAGCCAACCCGGCGATACTGTAAGGATATTGATCTGGGTTGCGTCCTCAAACTGAGTTTCCAGGCTCCTCCAGAGAGACCAGCCTTGCACTCGGTCCTCCACTGGAAAAATCCTTCCCTGGATCCTCCAGCTTTTCTTGGCTTCTCCCTGCAGACGAGACAGCAAAGGACCACACCTGGAGCAGTAGGCCCCAAGATATTCCTGGGCCTACACTCTCAGTTGTGAAGCCTCAGGCCAGCAGTTCCCGAGGCGCAAGACTATGCAACACAGACCCCAGGCCAGGAAGGCCCTGGGGTTGGGATCACCGACCCCGGAAAACGAACCTAGAAAAATGGCATCGGTATCTTAAATACCCTCTCCCAGAATGCACAGCAGGGAAACCACACCCACTGAACCATTTCCGAGCAAAGGGCGGCATTCAATGCAACCAGCCTGCTGCTGTTTTACACCCACCGATGGTGACAGCGACACCTACGGTCAAGTGGGAATCAGTGCAACCCAGCTGGACTGGTACAGAAACCAGAACTTTTAGAGAAATTAGTCTGAGCCAAACTACAGCTTCAGACAATTAAAAACGTCTGCTCATTAGGAGCTGGGAGCTACATAAACACATAAACACAACATAAACACAACTGCATGTTAGCCTATGTGTCTATGCACACTTAGATGTTTACAAGTATATAGAGAAAGGAGCATTTAGAAGCAAAAAAAACACTCTATTGCGTCTGCGTTTAGGGGAGGAGCTTTTCAGCAGGAAAAAATGCCTGACGTGCCTTAACGCACCTAAATGCGCCTAAATGCGCCTAATCTTTCCTAAATACTAGGCACAGCTACTATTTCAACCCAATGATTCACAGCCATGTCCTGCTGATTGGCTGTTTACAATCACAGCCCATAGCTCTGTGTTGGTAAACAATACAGAGCTCTGTACAGAAGAGCAATACATCAGTTCAGTACAGAGTTCTTTAGAAAAGAGCAGCACACTTTACACACATTACACTTAGGTAGGAACACTTGTAACCCCTTGATTGCTCTAGATGTTAACTCCTTCCCAGCCAGTGTCATTAATGCAGTGGCCATGTATACTATTATTATTGATGTATTAATGTCAATGGTTATGTAAGTGGCAGTTAGTCAGTTTCCCCCAACATCAGTTAGTGTCAGATTGACTGCCGCACTATTGCAGTCCCATTATAGGCCGCTGATCACTGACATTAGTAGTATAAAAAAAAGTCAGTATATATACGCCATAGTTTGTAGGTGCTATTACTTTCACCTAAACCAATCAATATACACTTATTGGGATTTTTTTTAAATCAAAAACATGTAGCAGCATACACTTTGGCCAAAGTTTATGAAGAAATTAGATTTTTACTTTCAACGTTTTTTATTTTTTTATTTTATTTAGAACAACTCATAGAGAGAAGACTATGACATATTGGTTGCACATTAATCATCAAAAGAACAAACTAATAGCAGTAGTAACGAACTTACTTACAGTACATTCTCTCTGCAGCAGTAAGGTAATAGTGCCGGTATAAAGAAAGAAAATGCAGTAGTGTCTGGTTAACAATTTAAAAAATTAACTCAGTAACAACTAAAGCCGCGTACACACGGGCGGACTGTATGGCCTACTTAGTCCGTCATACAATCCGACGGACAGTCCGTCATACTTTCGAATGAACGGACTTGACCACACACGGCACTTTTTGAGCGGACTAATACGGCGTACTAAGTCCGCCGTACTATCCGCCCTACTTTTGAAATTAACGGACTCGCCCACACACGCGGAGAAAAGTCCGCTCATTTCGAGCGCGTCTCCAGGTAGGCGGGGCCCGCGAAGGAGACGTCGCTTGCCCCGCCGCCTGGTATGGACTTAAAGGGGAACCCCAACGCCGGAAAAAATCGGCGTGGGGGTCCCCCCAAGTCCACAACAGACCCTTGTCCGAGCACGCTACCCGCCGCCGCCTTCCGTTCTTCTTCTTCTTCTTCTTCTCCTTCTTCTCCAGGAGATGTTGACTCGACGATCTCTCCGGCCACAATGCCAGGGCCGCGCTGCGCGGCCACTTATATAGGGACAAGGGGCGGTGTCACATGGCTTTATGTCACATGGGTTGGTCACATGGGTTGATGTCACATGGGGACTATGACATCGTAAGGGGGCGGGTCACCATGTGACACCAACCCATGTGACATAAAGCCATGTGACACCACCCCTTGTCCCTATATAAGTGGCCGCGCAGCGCGGCCCTGGCATTGTGGCCGGAGAGAGCGTCGAGTCAACATCTCCTGGAGAAGAAGGAGAAGAAGAAGAAGAAGAAGAACGGAAGGCGGCGGCGGCGAAAGAAGACCGGGCCACCGCCTGTAAAAGAGCTATAAGAAGGCGCGGTGGCCCGGCAGAAGAACCGAAGAGGGGCACAAGACCCCCGAAGTCGGGAGAAGAGGCCGGCGGCGAGGAAGAAAGCCGGACTCCTCCGCTAGCAAAAGAGCTACAAGAAGATAGCGGAGGAGTCCGGCGAGAAGACCCCCGAAGACGGAAGACCCCCGGAGCTGTGCAATAAAGTATTGTTGTGTTTTTTTTTGTACTTTTATTTTACAGGTGAATGGGTAGGGGTACATTGTACCCCATACTCATTCACATAGGGTGGGGGGCCGGTATCCGGGGGCCCCCTTATTAAAGGGGGCTCCCGGATTCCGATAAGCCCCCCGCCCGCAGACCCCGACAACCAACGGCCAGGGTTGTCGGGAAGAGGCCCTTGTCCTCATCAACATGGGGACAAGGTGATTTGGGGTGGGGGGGCCGCGCAGCCCCCCTTCCCCAAGGCACCCCCCATGTTGAGGGCACGCGGCCTGGTACGGCTCAGGAGGGGGGCGCTCGCTCGCCCCTCCTTTCCTTGCCAGCCGGGTAGCATGCTCGGACAAGAGTCTGTTGTGGACTTTGGGGGGACCCCCACGCCTATTTTTTTCCGGCGTTGGGGTTCCCCTTTAAGTCCATACCAGGCGGCGGGGCCCGCGACGTATCCTTCGCGGGCCCCGTCTACCTGGAGACGCGCTCGAAATGAGCGGACTTTCCTCCGCGTGTGTGGGCGAGTCCGTTCATTTCAAAAGTAGGGCGGTTAGTATGGCGGACTTAGTACGCCGTATTAGTCCGCTGAAAAAGTGCCGTGTGTGGGCAAGTAGCCCGTTCGGAAAGTCCGACGAACAGTCTGGCGGGAAGTCTGCCAGACTAAGTACGTCGGACAGACGGCTACGTGTGTACGCGGCTTTACACATACAAATCATTTAACATGAGGATTCCTTGAAGAAATTTGATTTTTCTACATTTTTTATTAGGTATGTTTTATAGCAGGAAATAAAAAATATAGTTTTTATTTTTCAAAAATGGTGGTCTTTTATCATTTTTATTGTAAAAAAAAGAAAACAAAAACAGTGGTAGTCAATTACCACAAAAAGAAAGCTCTATTTGTGTGAAATAAATGATGTAAATTTCATTTGGGTACAGCATTGCATGAGCACACAATTACCAGTTAAAATAGTGCAGTGCCGAATAGTAAAAAAATGGCATGGTCATGCAGGGGTAAAATTTTACGGAGCTCAAGTGGTTAAGAAACTGGACAAGATGATTTACAACTCAAATAGACAGGGTCAGGGATTTCGAAACTATTGTTTCAAATTGTTAAAAACTGTTAGGCCGCGTACACACGGGCGGACTGTTCGCCCAACCTTGTTCGGCAAACAGTTTCATCAAACAGTCCGCTCAAAATTTGCATGAGCGGACTTGCCCACACACGAGCGGACTGTTTGAAGAACAAGGTTGGGCAAACAGTTCGCTCAACTTTTGAAATGAACGGACTCGCCCACGTAAGGCGGAGGCAAGTCCGCCCATTTCGAGCGCGTGTACAGGTAGGCGGGGCCCGCGAAGGAGACGTCGCGGGCTCCGCCGCCTGGAATGGGCTTAAAGGGGAACCCCAACGCCGAAAAAAATCGGCGTGGGGGTTCCCCCCAAGTCCACACCAGACCCTTGTCCGAGCACGCTACCCGGCCGGCCAGGAAAGGGGGGCGAGCGAGCGCGCCCCCCCTCCTGAGCCGTACCAGGCCGCGTGCCCTCAACATGGGGGGGTGCCTTGGGGAAGGGGGGGGCCGCGCGGCCCCCCACCCCAAAGCACCTTGTCCCCATGTTGATGAGGACAAGGGCCTCTTCCCGACAACCCTGGCCGTTGGTTGTCGGGGTCTGCGGGTGGGGGGCTTATCGGAATCCGGGAGCCCCCTTTAAGAAGGGGGCCCCGGATACCGGCCTCCCACCCTATGTGAATGAGTATGGGGTACAATGTACCCCTACCCATTCACCTGTGAACTAAAGTACAATAAAAAACACAACACAGAGAAAAAATATTTTATTGCACAGCTCCGGGGGTCTTCGGGGGTCTTCTCGCCGGACTCCTCCGCTATGTGTGTGTAGCTCTTTTGCTAGCGGAGGAGTCCGGCTTTCTTCCTCCCCGCCGCCGGCCTCTTCTCCCGACTTCGGGGGTCTTGTCCCCCTCTTCGGTTCTTCTGCCGGGCCACCGCGCCTGGTCCGGTGGCCCGGTCTTCTGTCGCCGTCTTCCGTTCTTCTGTCGCCGCCTTCGGTTCTTCTGCCGGGCCACCGCGCCTTCTTGTAGCTCTTTTACAGGCGGTGGCCCGGTCTTCTGTCGCCGCTGTCGTCGCCGCCGCCGCCGCCTTCCGTTCTTGTTCTTCTTCTTGTTCTTCTTCTTCTCCTGGAGATGTTGACTCGACGAGCTCTCCGGCCGGAATGCCAGAGCCGCGCTGTGCGGTCACTTATATAGTGACAATGGGGCGGTTTTACATGGTATATGTCACATGGGTTGGTCACATGGTGACCCCGCCCCCTTACGATGTCATAGTCCCCATGTGACATCAACCCATGTGACCAACCCATGTGACATATACCATGTGACACCGCCCCATTGTCACTATATAAGTGGCAGCGGAGCGTGTCCCTGGCATTCCGGCCGGAGAGCTCGTCGAGTCAACATCTCCAGGAGAAGAAGAAGAACAAGAAGAAGAACAAGAACGGAAGGCGGCGGCGGCGGCGACGACAGCGGCGACAGAAGACCGGGCCACCGCCTGTAAAAGAGCTACAAGAAGGCGCGGTGGCCCGGCAGAAGAACCGAAGGCGGCGACAGAAGAACGGAAGACGGCGACAGAAGACCGGGCCACCGGACCAGGCGCGGTGGCCCGGCAGAAGAACCGAAGAGGGGGACAAGACCCCCGAAGTCGGGAGAAGAGGCCGGCGGCGGGGAGGAAGAAAGCCGGACTCCTCCGCTAGCAAAAGAGCTACACACACATAGCGGAGGAGTCCGGCGAGAAGACCCCCGAAGACCCCCGGAGCTGTGCAATAAAATATTTTTTCTCTGTGTTGTGTTTTTTATTGTACTTTAGTTCACAGGTGAATGGGTAGGGGTACATTGTACCCCATACTCATTCACATAGGGTGGGAGGCCGGTATCCGGGGCCCCCTTCTTAAAGGGGGCTCCCGGATTCCGATAAGCCCCCCGCCCGCAGACCCCGACAACCAACGGCCAGGGTTGTCGGGAAGAGGCCCTTGTCCTCATCAACATGGGGACAAGGTGCTTTGGGGTGGGGGGCCGCGCGGCCCCCCCCTTCCCCAAGGCACCCCCCCATGTTGAGGGCACGCGGCCTGGTACGGCTCAGGAGGGGGGGCGCGCTCGCTCGCCCCCCTTTCCTGGCCGGCCGGGTAGCGTGCTCGGACAAGGGTCTGGTGTGGACTTGGGGGGAACCCCCACGCCGATTTTTTTCGGAGTTGGGGTTCCCCTTTAAGCCCATTCCAGGCGGCGGAGCCCGCGACGTCTCCTTCGCGGGCCCCGCCTACCTGTACACGCGCTCGAAATGGGCGGACTTTCCGAGCGGGAACAGTCCGCTCATTTCGAAAGTACAGCGGACAAGCCCACACACGGGCGGACTGTTCGCTCAAACACAGTTTCAGCGGACAGTTTTTCGGAATTTCCGAAAGACTTTGTCCGTCCAACTGTCCGCTGAAACTGTCCGCTGAAAGCCCACACACGAGCGGACTGTCCGCCCAAACACTGTTCAGCGGACAAGGTTGGGCGAACAGTCCGCCCGTGTGTACGCGGCCTTACTGACTTGGTATGAATGGTTTGGAGAAAAGCAAATGTGGTGAGTATATTTTAAAAAGGATCAGGGATTAGTCAGGAAAGTATAAAGAAATATCTGCCAGAAAATATTAAAATAAGTAATAGCCAGCATGAATTTAGGAAAGACAGAAGATGTCAAAACAGAGCTACTTTCTTTTTGCAATGTATTCATTACATATCTTCAAATGTGGGCTTAAATTGGTTATTAACCCACTTTTACGTAATGCTGCCATCCGCTCTGTACCACTATAAGAAATTGCCCTGTGCCTTTTTTCTGTAAAAAAAAATGCCAGATTGTACCTGTATGAGCTCCGCTTCGGGCGCACAGCTGATTCCTCTCCCCTTCTCACTCCAGTTCACAGCTGCAGTGGGTGGGGCCGAGCGCTCCCACTGACATCAGCAAAGGAGGGGGGGGAGAGAGGAGGATAGAGGAGAGAGAGAGACGTGCGTAAGCTGAGCGACAGGAGTGGGGCTCATATAAGTACAATGGGGCAGATTTTTTACAGAAGACAGGCACAGGGAAACTTCTTATAATGGTACAAAGCGGATGACACCATTTAATAGCAGATTTGCAATCAGTAGGGGGGGTGGGCGGGCTCAGGTACAAGCAGGGGGGGAGGGTGAGGAGTACAGAGCTGCAGCTAACGGAATCATGCAAATGGACCATGATATCAGGGGCTCAGCAGCCATGATTATTGTGGTCTGTTTGCAGAGAGGAGGGTATAGTCAGGCAGGATCAGCCAGGTATTTTAAGGTATACAGGGGGCCAAATTACACAGCACTGTGCTGTATAACAAGCTTTAAGGTAACAGGATCAGGATTTTTTTTTGGGGTTAACATTTTAAACATTAGCTGCCTATTAATGCAACAGGTAAATGGAGAAAAAGTTTCCCTTAACAAGATGTGATTAAAAGAGTGTGGCCAAAGTTTTTTTGGTCATACTTCTTTTCTGGGTCACAGGCATGCACTTGCCTCTATATTGTCGGGATCCACCCAGCTGCCTTAGTGACAGCTAGCCTGGTGTCTTGGCGCATGGCTAAAAGCCGAAGCCAGCTCCGTCCACTCCAACAGCAGTCCTGGGGGCAGAGTGGAGATTCACAGTCACTGCTCTCTGCTCCCAGAAGACCAAGAAATGAGTGGTCATGTGATTGCTTAGTTCTCACGCTTAGAGCCAGCAAAGATCACACTGATGATGCAGCATAGAGATGAGTATGTGTGCTTTTTTTTTTTTTTTTTTAAACCCAAAATTCTCTTGTAGCACTGACCCCCGAAGCAGCTGCTGATTTGAATTGGGCCTGCACTCTACTGAGAAACCCCCCTTCTGTATGACTCTGCCCCCTTGGCACAGCTGTGGTGCAATAATAATAATACAGTACAGTGTAAACAGTATAATGTACCTGTGTCTATCCCTCAGGATCCTCTGGCTCCACCTGGTGGGGAAAGACAGTAAACCACACACTTGTACTCTTAAACAGAAATACTTTTACTGAAAATATAGCAAATAGGTGGTTACAGAGTTTGCACCGTCGTTCCAACGTAGAACGTAGAACGTAGAACGTCAGCACAACACACAAGTCAACAGGCAAATACAATAAACAACATGCAAGTATACTATCTAGACCTGGGAGCTCCCCTTATTTAAAGTCTATGTGAGACCTCACTTAATGTATTTCCTCCTTTATCTTCTTTCTTCGCTAGCTTAAATAGTTCCTCAGATAATTGTAATCCAAAGGGGTAAGTAGAGAAAGTTAACTTAGAACACTCCAGGTATAACTCCAGAAACTTGTAATCACACTTAGATACTAAAGTGAAATGGGCCTCGAGCCTGTTAAGTGTCAGTCGCTCAATTGCACTTCCGTGGAACAACAGGTTCCAGCGAGGCCTATTAGTAAGTCTAAGTACGTGTAATAGATTAAACGGTGGGCTGCAACCCGCTCCCCAATCGGATCAGAGCTCTGAGTGATGGCTTGAGTCCTACAACTGCAGCTTGCTTCCGCTGACTAGGCCAGATGCTCCGTGTCACTCCACCGACTGGATCCGGCTCTCCGCTGCTCCAACAAGTGTCTCCGATCCCCGTCGATCTGATCACCAGCTCTTGGCTCCGTCAAGTCACCCAGCAAACAGTCTGGTTTGCACTCCGCAGTGACTATCTACTGATGCGTCCGAGAACCTTACACACAGTTCCGCACAGGCAGGCAACGTGGTTCCAAGAGACCAAATATGGCTGCTGCAGTCCCTTTTATACCCTACCCAGCATGCACTGCATATCGAAGTGTTCATGGGTAGGTCACACAGACTCCTGGGTAGATGAGGTCAAATGACCAAAGTAAACACAGTCACTTCCTGTTATCTTTCCAACACCATGAAAAAGGAAAATAGCTAAAGTCCATTTCCAGTTTTGGTCACTAGATGGCATCCAATACTAGCGAATAGCATTGTCCATAGGTTTACATTGTGCTTCTCATTAATTGCATTAATACACAATTATATCCCCGCTACACTCCTTTAATGATTTCAACTTTACATGGTCCAAGGTTTTAATTTGTGTATCAGAAGGATCCGTTTTAGCACCATAACATTTTTACCTGTTTATAAATATTGAGGGTTCAGGATAACATTAGCTTTAAGACAAGCATAGTCCCTTCACAAACTGTTGTGGCAATTCACCTGCCAGAATACATTTTAATGACTATGTATTGCAAAGGCCTTAGAACTTTGGTCAGCTGGCTTATAAGAGTCGATAATGTCCACTTTTGTAATGTACCAGCCCCTCTCTATAAAACGGGGGGGGGGGGGGAAGAGGCACAGAGCCATACTGTTAGTGCATTGGGAGCTTTTGCAGGGAAAGGTTTGGGAATGCTGTCAAACCGCAAAGGGAGACATTAGGGTTACTTAAGAGCTTGTACTTTCATTCTAATTGCTATTTTTATATTAATGGGGACTTTTTATTTATTTCTTTCTGGTTTATTTGAAGTCAGAGGACAGCTTTAACACCCTGTCTCATCCATAGCATTCTTATTTTGCCTCAAGATTTTCTAATTATGGGCTTTTGTTTCAGCAGGACAGTATTTTGCAGTTTTCATTTATTTTGTGCGTATATTATATTTTATTTTAGCTTGATATGGCCTTTATTTTATGTTAAACTGTATATTTGTTTAGCTGCAAAGCCTTCCTTTAAAAAAGGTGGCTTTTGTTCCAAGGGGTGTACCAGCTCCTCCTGCCACCTGGTGCTCAGAGAGACCCAGCCTGCTGGAAAAACAGTGACTGGGCACGTGAGCTTTTATCAGGTACTGGGTCTCCCATTACTTTATCTGAAGTGTGAGCCACTACGGAAGAGCACAGGAGCAGACAATTTTGCTTAAGCCTCTTTTACTTTGGTGGAAACTGGCTCGCAGACATCTAAATATTGCCCTTCCAGTGGGGTAACATTGCCTTCAGCCACATGAAACTTCAAACCAAAGACTTCTCCATCCATACCCTTGTGGAGTCTACCTGGGGTTTTTCCGTTGACTGTTTCCTGGGATATCAGTTACAGCCAGCCTCCTAGAGAGAGTTGTTACAACCTCATGGAACCACAAGTAACTTTATTTTATACTTGACTTTGATTATATTGAACCTTTTTTTAACAAGCGAGCTACCCTTATTCCCTGTTCTATAGGAATCTGTTATACTGTACTGCAATATAGTGGTCAGGTTTAAGAACTATTGCTAGCATTCCAGTTACTCCGACAATTTAACCACTTCCCGACCAGCGCACGACGATGTACGTCGACAGAATGGCACGGGCAGGCATATTGGCGTACATGTACGTCCAATATTCGTTGCCGCCATGCCATCGGGAGCGCGCCGCCGGCGGCGCGCTCCCGCGCTGGTCGGGACCCCCGTGAGTCCGGTCGCGGGACCCGCGGACTCGATCGCCGCGGGCATCCCCGCGATCGTCTCACGGAGCGGCCGAATGGAGGAAATGCTGTATAAACAACATTTTTCCATTCTGCCTAGCAACTAGTGACGCTGATCTCTGCTCCATGTGATTGGAGCAGAGATCAGTGTACACTAAATGAAAGCCCAACCCCCCCACAGTTAGTAACACACCCCTAGGAACACTTAACCCCTACACTGCCACCCACTGGTTAACCCTTTCACTGCCAGTGTCATTTACACAGGAATCACTGTATTTATATAGCAGTGATTACTGTATAAATGACAATGGTCCCAAAAATGTGTCAAAAATGTCCGATGGGTCCCCCACAATGTCGCAGTCACAATAAAAATCGCAGATCGCCGCCATTACTAGTAAAAAAAAATAATAAAAAATTATTAATAAAAATGCTATAAAACTATCCCTATTTTGTAAACGCTATAACTTTTGCACAAACCAATCAATAATCGCTTATTGCGATTTTTTTTACCAAAAATATGTAGAAGAATACATATCGGCCTAAACTGAGGGAAAAAAATGTTTTTTTATATATTTTTGGGGGATATTTATTATTACAAAAAGTAAAAAATAATGCGTTTTTTTCAAAATTATCGCTCTATTTTTGTTTATAGCGCAAAAAATAAAAACCGCAGGGGTGATCAAATACCACCAAAAGAAAGCTATATTTGTGGGAAAAAAAGGACGTTAATTTTGTTTGGGAGCCACGTCGCACGACCGCGCAATTGTCAGTTAAAGCGACGCAGTGCCGAATCGCAAAAAGTGGTCTGGTCTTTGACCAGCAAATTGGTCCGGTCTGAAAGTGGTTAATTTACTGTTATTCTCTGTTCAATATTGATTGCATACTCTTTTACCATTCGTTTTGCATTGTCAATTTACCATATGTTCATTCAGTAAAAGTTGTAAGACTGCCATTTTAGATTATGCAATTTAGAATATGTACTTCGTTGAAAAACACATTCGTGGGATTAAAAAAAAAAACCTTTAATAAAACATAGTCCTCATTTCAGTCCTTGAATATGTCTATATTTGCATTAGGTGTCCCTAGAATGTTCCCAATATTTATACACAGTACATATTATAGAAAAGTTAACCATTCTGTTTAAAAGCAAGCTGTTATATAAGAATAAATGTTGTCATGGAAGTCAGCGCCAGTGTGGTTTTTTAAACACCTGATCCCATTCCTGATATAAAAAAGGAACGCAATAACAAACCAAATATGTGAGGCTTTTAGACTTGCTGAGATTTTCTACATAAAAATGATTATCTAAACATTCAAACTGACATAGTATAGTAAAACAACGCCCCACTGCTGGGACAAAAGAAATCATATATTATTTTAAGTTTAATTAAAACACAAACACTCCATGTTCTGCTGATGCAAGCTGTAGTGATTACAGTCTGCAAGTTTTATGGCTTTAGACTTTTCTTCCTCCATATCTACTATAAGTCCAGAATGAATGTACGCAGATGGGAGCTGTAAAGCTGTTGGATGCCGCAAATTTATAGTTTTCTAAAGATTTTATTTCAGTTCTATGTAAACAGCAAAAAAACAGGAAAGAGCAACGGTAGCTGTTTTGAGGGGTCTAAGAGTGTTGAAATAATATTTTATGACTTTTACAGTGGTTTTATATATATATAATGTTTTTTTAGGTCTCCTTTACATATTTACACTTTTGTTTCTAAAAACACAATTATATTATATATATATATATATATATATATATATATATATATATATATACACACACACACACACACACACACACACACACACACACACATGTGTTATTTTGCAAATACATATTCAAAGTCCAACTGCAGTTTGGTCCTAAATAATGGACCCCATGGCAAAACAACAAATGGACCCCATGGCAAAAACATAAACAACCCTCCTCATGATATGTGGTAATATTCCTGCTATTTAAAAACAAATCCCTCCCTGTTTCATTTTTTTATTTTCATCTTTGTTCAAAATTTTGCCATTTTTCTTAAAAGATTTATAGAATTTACTCTCTGCCAAAGAACCCCCACTGTTTTAGTCACATAGAGACTGCGCTAATTAGTATGTATGTGACGGAATTTCATGAAATTCTTCCTTTGTATGACTGTCCCTGGCTCGTTCTTCTATGCCCTGTGTTGATGCCGCTTTCCCCTGTGGGTGATCCAGCCAGGTTCTGGCCCTTTGGTGCCTGTATGGACGCCCAGGGCTCTGTCTTGTGGAAACAGCGCCCGTTGTAACACTCCTGGCTTCTGTGCACGCCCCTTACCGTCTGCCTTATTCCCCTGTCCTCCATCCGGTATTAATCTCCGGTTTATACCATCTAGTTATGCCCGCTCGAGTCATTCTGACAATCGAGTCATTTTGTATCATCATGTTGACGCTTTGTCAACCGCTAGGCATTCTGGGGATTGTAGGCGCATTGTGTGGGGCGGGTACAGATGCGGAGAGTGCTCTGTCCGCTCCCTGTTAGTGCGCACGCCCGGCGCACGCGTGGTTTGACGGTGAGGTCACACGCCGTTGACGTCCGGACGTTGCGCCCACGGGGTGGGGGGTATATAAGTCCCTCCAGCCTTAGGCTGGTTGCTGGCTTTCTGGGAATGCTGATGTCTGTGGCGTAGGTGGAAAGGTTAGTTACACGGTTTGGCTGATTGATTTCCACACCAATCTAGCCTTCGTCTTAACGTTTTCTCTTCTATATACAACCCTCTCTTATATATGGTTTCCTTTGTCTCTTTTACCATTAGGGGCCATACTAAGCAACATTGCTTACTATCTAGCCCTGTCTCGGTTGGGCTTAGTTGCTGGATACCAATTACCGTTTTTGATTGATGAAGACGCCTGAACAGCTTTGGGTTAAGTTTTAGGTTACCCCAAAGCCCTTTCTACTAAAAACTTGCTGCAATAATTTCAGCGTTCCCAACACTAATCCTTTATATCAACCTGTAATTGGTACGTATGTGATACATAAATATCCTTTGCTCGCCATAGCTGCATTAATTTAGATTTTTTCTTTCTTTTTTAATTTATATTGATTGGCCTTACCTCAACCCCTGCAGCCACTATGGGTGGGACCTAAGGCTTGGTTGTTCCAATCTCTTCCCCCGTTTGTGGGAGGGCTCCACAGATTGCGGGCTTGTGCATGAGCCAGGGGTATGTATCCACCTATAGTTTAATTGGAAAAACTAATCATAAGTGAATCTCTATGCTCTATCTCTCTGTGTAGACTATCCCAGTGGGGGTTATTGGGCGGTGTGTTATTTTGTAATTTTATGTAAATAATCATGTATTGTCTATTATTATTTCTAGTTACTATTCATTCTTCTTTGGGTCAAAGAATTTATTCCCCTGAAGAAGCCATGAATTTGGCGAAACATGTCGGGATTCTCTTGACCAACAACCTTAACTGAATGGATTGAATTTTTATCTATGTATTCTGGTATTTCCTGTAAAAATAACTGGATTTGCACAGAATATTGTGATTTAAAAAAAAATGTTTTTTCAATAAAGCTTTGTTGTATTTATAAAAATCCCTTTATGTATAATATTCATATTTTTGGGATACTGGGTACTTTATGATATAACTCTATATTTAAATCGGCACCATAATAATCCCACCCTCCCTATACCCATACTTTCTATAAACAACCTGCTCCATCTGCTATACTTACTCAATCTTCAGCATTATTGGCCACAGACTTACCTGTAGGCAAGTGCAGTCCACTTTCTCCACTGCAGGTGGTGTTATCCTCAGCGACACTGCAGTTGGAGCAGACAGGAGGAATATGGTTTCTCCATTGTTTCCTGGCTCACCAAGTGAGTGATCTGATTAGATGCTACCACCCCATGTGACTCTGGCAACCATCTTTTATAAGGCCGTGGCTCCCAGGTTTGGCTCACTTTTGTTGAGTTGGTAGAATAGGGACAGTTACCCTACCCGTGAAATACAGTACTAGCAGTGGGGAAAGGTTTCTGATGAGGAGGGAAAGCATAGGGTTGCATTTCTAATGGACACCTTCTCAACTGAGCATGAGATGGCCAGACCGCATTCTGCCCCCTCTCAACAGATGCTGTCAGTCCGGCTGGAGTCTGCTCATTCACATTGTTGGAAACTATGAGTGCACTCGGCTTGGTAGCCTTTCCATTGGTTTTTATTGCACCCCACCTACATACCAATTTAGTGTGGATCCTTTTCTGTGTTAAATGTAGGGATGAGCCGAAAACCCCCCTGTTCGGTTCGCACCAGAACCTGCGAACAGATCTAAACTTCGTGTGAACTTTAGAACCCTATGGGACTCGAACGTTCACAATCTAAAGTGCTCATTTTAAAGGGTAATATGCAGGTTACTGTTTGGGGACCCGGGTTCTGCCCCAGGGGACATGTATCAATGCAAAAAACGGACGTTTTTTCAGGAGCAGTGATTTTAATAATGATTAAAGTGAAACAATAAAAGTGTAATATTCCTTTAAATTTCGTAGCTGGGGGTTATCTATAGTATGCCTGTGAAGGGGCGCATGTTTCTGGTGCTTAGAACTGCCCCTGCAGATGTACATAATAATGTGCGCAGCGCACAGCTGATGATGCGGCGTACGTGAGCGAGGAGAGGTGAGGGGAGGGGCTTGACTACGGCGCCCTCATGTGCGGACGGAGGAAATCCCGCTATACCAGCGGGTATGGAGCGTGGTGAGAGAGCGCTCGGCTCCGGGAGAACGAAGCAGTCCTCACCTGTTGACGGTACCCCCCCCGCCGGTTCGCCGGTCTGCCTGCCTGCTCGCCTGCCTGTCTAGCCGCTGGGGTGAACGAAAGTGAAAGTGAAATGCGAGGCAAGCTGAAACAGAGGTGTCAGCGTGACTAGGAGAACTCCATCTGGCGGCAGGTAGAAGAAAGGAGGCTAACTGGAGACGGAGGAACCCCTCCTGGATCCCCCCCCCTTCTGCTTTCTCCCCCTTCTGATCTCTCAAGGGATGATCGCCCTGAAAAGGCTGAAAAGGCTGGATCCTGAATGGAACAGGAAGAGCTGGAAATAAGGTCAGATCGTTACTGGGCTGTATCTCTGTTATTTAGATCAAGAAGTGACAGAATAATGGACTGTTGAAATAAGTGATTCAATTTAACTGAGAGATAGGAGAGGAACATTGTGTACAGTTCGGAAGCTGGAGGCACCAGGAAGAAGTTGAGTAAAAACATAATGAGTATAATGAGTGCTGACTAACCCTGACCACCCTCCTTGCCCCCTATTATCTTTGCTGTCTCCCTTATCCTTTGGTTGTTTCCGTTTATCCCAGTGTTTTGTATGGATAGACAGCGCGATAAACTAAGGGGATAACATCAGAACCTCAATATTATCTTAGAGAAAGTGATGTTTAAAGGAGAAGGCATCTTAAGTATTATAAGTAGAAAAAAGGGGGAAAACCTGTGGTAGAAAACGGGGAGAAGCACGAACAGTGGTGGAGAGAACTGAAAAAAAAAAAAAAACCCCTTTCCCCCCTCCTTAGATTTGTCTATTGCAAAAAATACTGGGAGGATCGAACATTAAGCTGTATGGACAATTGTGCAACATGGAGTGATATAATTACTTGCAAATAACATACTATCAGCAGGTGAACAGCTAGGAACCCAGAGCTGGACCTAGGTTGAAACAGTTTTAAGTGCTGGTGTCTTTACCTTCATTTTGTTTGCAGTCGCTCCCCTCCTTGCCTGCGTTCAGCATGAACAACCAGTTTGGTTGATTAAAGGACATTCAATTCCACAAATAAGTAATGATTTAAAAGGACGGTACTTAATACTTGCATAATCACTATAATTGCAAAAAACGTTGTATAGAGGATGGTGCAATGTAGGTGATTTATTTACAGACAATATATCAAACAGCAAACCATATGGTAGCAGCACGCAAGTGGATATAAGTGTAACAGCTCAGGAAGTAAATGAGTGGCATGCCGTGTACCGAGTGTTGATTGCAGGAGATAAACTCCAAGAAAATAGTGGAAAATTTATATGTGTGAATATATGCTGGTGGAGTGAAAGGTAGGAGTGGATTTCTTAAGTCATTACTTTACGCCTCTTTGGGAAGATCTCAGGCAGAAGTAGTTACTCCACTTTGGCCCTTCCCCCCCTATTTCCAAAAGCAAAAGGGGGAATCCTGGGGAAGAGAAAAATAAAAGACAACATGAGGGGAAGAAACCCCAAAATGAATGACCCGAAAGCCCCGAGGGAGAGTTTAAACACAAGTACAATTCAGAAATATCTAAAGGAAACAACTCAAAAAAGCCCTGGGCTTGAGAGAAATCAAAAAGGAGTAAGAGAGAGGAAGAAGGACACGGGAAAATCAGAAGGGGCACGGGGAGGCACCTCCGGAGAGGAGACGGATTCGGATTCGGAGAGCAGAAGGAGGGAGCCAAGGGTCTCCTCGCAAATACCTACAAAAAGTGAAATGCTAGACATGTTTGCGAAACTAGAAAATACTATTAAAGCGGAGATCTTAACAGTAAGGACGGATTTGGGACACTTATTGAGGCGAGTGGAAGAAGTGGAGGAACAAACAGGAAGACAGTCCAAAGAAATATCAGATTTAAAAATGCAAGCTTCGAAAATGCAGGAGGCACACAGGGAGATAATATACAAGATGGAGGAGCAGGAAAACCAAAATCGACGCCAAAACCTGAGGATTAGATCCTTACCAGAACAACAGGGAGAAGACCTGAGTGTGAAAATAGGAAAGATATTCAATCCAATTCTGGGAAAAGCAGAAGATGCAGAGCTAAAAATAGACCGGGCGTACAGAGTCCGGAAACCCCCAGGGTTAAATGAAGAGGTACCGAGAGACGTGATTATAAAATTTCATCTCTTCGAAGATAAAGCTAAGATATGGAGTAAACTTAGAGGACTATCTTCAGTCCAATTTGAAGGGGAAACGCTACAGGTCTTCATGGATTTATCTCCAGGGACTTTGGCACGGAGAAGAAGATTAAAACCACTACTGGAACAATTGAGGAGAGCAAACATAAGATATAGCTGGGGATACCCAGCAGCACTTGTGGTTCAGAGGGAGGGAAGAACTGTTAGGCTTAAGTTCTTAGATGAACTGGAGGACTTTTGCAACAAAATAGGAGTTCCAACCCCCACGATTCCTTTAGATCCATGGGAAATGCAATTTTAGTGGAGAGGGGAGGGGGGGTAAGAAGTTTACTCTATGGAATGGTGTTTCTTTGATTGAGGGGGGGGGGGAGCGGGGGGGAGGGGGGCGGAGGAGGGGATGGATTGTTGAAGAAGGGGGAGCTGAGCTCTAA
Organism: Lithobates pipiens; assembly: GCF_037356315.1. Taxonomy (NCBI): domain Eukaryota; kingdom Metazoa; phylum Chordata; class Amphibia; order Anura; family Ranidae; genus Lithobates; species Lithobates pipiens. Next base: position 54,525,464 of record NW_027507685.1, on the reverse strand, counting down.
TGCTCCTTGCCAGCAGGGGGCATTTTTGGCTCTCTGGGGGGGAAGGGGAGAGGGGAGCTCAGCAGGGGGAAGCTGTAGTCGGGGTCAAACCCTGGGAGAAAGGGCTTGCAGAAGGGGTATATCTCACAATGCAAAGCAAAGGCCAGGAATGGGCCGGAGGGGGGGAAAGGATGAGGGGGGAGGGGAGGGGGGATTTGGGTAGAAGAAAGGGGAAAATTTATTTCTGGCAGTTGAAAATAAAAAAAAGAGAAGAGGGGGTGCAAACAGATCATAGAAGGTGGAGATTAATGTTTCTTCCAAGTAGTTTCGGATGACAGAGATAAGGTTTGTGTCATATAATATAAGGGGCTTGAATTCTCTTGATAAGAGATTTAAGCTCTTAAAGGAATTACAGCAATATAAAGCCGAAGTAGTGTTTCTTCAAGAGACCCACTTAACACAAGACACGAATGTTAAACTGTACTCCGATAACTACCCGAACTGGTTTTATGGAGATTCGCCAATAAAGAGGGCTAAGGGAGTGGCAATTGGGTTCGGGAAAGAGATAAAATTTAAGGTGACAGACAGACTGACCGATCCGGAGGGTAGATACCTGTTCCTGAAGGGGTACCTTGGGGAAAAAATGTTTACCTTAGCAAATGTGTATAGTCCAAATAAAAATCCAATAGGATATTTGAAGCAAATCCTGAGGAGACTTGCGGATTTCAGAATAGGAGAAGTGATACTGGCAGGGGACCTTAATTTTTGTATGGACCCGGCATACGATAGTACGTCCTGTGTAGGAGGGGGGAGGGGGAGGGGTCTGAAAATGATCAAATCCAGACTAAGACAAAGTCAATTGATAGATGTATGGAGGATACAACACGAAAAAATAAAAGACTACACCTTCTTCTCCCCAGTACACGACGATTAGACTATATGTTGGTTGAACATAGAATGTTGGAGACTATTTTGGAAACAAAGATAGGAATTGTATCCCTGTCAGATCACTCTCCGATTATAATGAAGATGAGGATACCAGGAATACAGAAGTACCCATTCACCTGGCGGTTAAACGAGGACCTTTTACAGGATAAAAAAACTGTGGAATTAATACAAAAAGAAATAGAGTTTTATTTTGAGACAAACGATACCAGAGAGGTGTCGGGTGCCTCTCTTTGGGAGGGGCATAAAGCCTATGTCAGAGGTATCCTCGTATCCATAGGGGCGGGAAAGAAAAGGGAAAAAGCAGAGGAAAAGGAGAAATTGGTGAGAGAGGTTTTCAGGTTGGAACAGGAACACAAGAAACAAAGGGGACAACAACCGGACCTCTTTCACCAATTGATCATAAGGAGGGAGGAATTGAAAGATATATATGATCGGGAAGCAAGAAGGTCACGAGAGGGGAGAGCTAGAGAGAAATATTTTGGGGAAAATAAAATAGGAAAATATCTAGCGAGACAGGTGAAAAACAAAAGAGTGGGTAACTTTATTGAGAAAATCCAGGATAAGAACGGGAAAATGGCTCACACCTCCAGGGAGATAGCGGAAGTATTTAAACAATATTATGAGGCTCTGTATAATGTAGACCAGAAAGGTGAACAAGGTAGAGGGAAAACTGAGAAAATTTAAGAATTTTTGAATAAGGCTAAACTACCGCGATTATCAGATAGCGACGGGCAGAGTATGGATAGACCGATCTCAGAAGAGGAAATTTACAACGCTTTAAAAGAAACGGCCTCAGGTAAAAGTCCAGGACCGGACGGGTTTACGATCACTTATTATAAAAAATACAAGGAAATACTAGTACCTCATTTTTGTAGATATATAAATAGTCTAGGTACAGAATATGGAGCGAGTAGAGACGCCCTCCGAGCCGCTATAACGCTGATTCCGAAGGAGGGCAAAGATCACACGCTCTGCGTGAACTATAGGCCGATAGCCTTGCTGAACACAGATATAAAGCTATATGCCAAAGTATTGGCGGCCAGGTTAAAAGAAAAAATGACAGAGCTGATACACGCGGACCAAGTCGGATTTATACCTGAGAGAGAGGGTAGGGATAATGGGGTGAGGGCACTGCTCCTTATCCAAGCTTTAAAAGACAATGGGTCCCCAGGTCTATTCCTGTCGATGGATGCTGAGAAAGCCTTTGACAGGGTAGACTGGGGACTCATGTTAGAAACCCTGGAGGTGATGGGAGTGGGCCCAAGGATGATCCACTGGATTAAAGCATTATATAAGAACCCACAGGCGGTGGTTAAGGTCAATGGAGAAATATCTTCACAGCTACAAATGGGAAATGGTACTAGGCAGGGGTGTCCATTATCACCCCTGCTGTTTGCGATCTCCCTTGAACCCCTGTTGGCCTCGATCCGTATTAATCCAGATATAAAAGGGATTAGGGTGGGAGAAGAAGAGCACAAACTCGCAGCATATGCGGATGATGTGCTCTTCTTCATTACAAACACAAGAATAACGATTCCGAACTTGCTGGGGATCCTGGAAACATTTGGAAAAATCTCAAATTTGAAGATTAACCTAGGCAAGTCCGAAATCCTAAACATTAACATCAGTAACCAGGAAGCAGAGAGACTGCAAGCGGAATTCCATTTTCCCTGGCGTAAAGAGATCAAATACTTGGGAGTCTTTCTCGCAAATACTCTCAGGAAAATATATCTGAAAAACTAGATTCCACTATTAGAGGAAATAAAGAGAGAAATTAAAAAAATATCATTTAATTCCCTATCGTGGCTAGGACGGATAAATGTAGTGAAAATGATCCTAGTACCGAAGATCATATATAAGTTCCAAATGATGCCTATCCCACTCCCTGCGGCCTTTTTTGAAACATTAAGGAAATTAATCTCGAAATTTATTTGGCAATATAAAAAGCCGAGGATTGCATTTGCGACATTAAGGAGGGGGAAAAACCAAGGGGGACTTGCGGTTCCGGACTTGAAAAGATACTATAATGCAGTGGTTCTCTCACGGGTGGTAGAGTGGGTAAAAGAATTAAACGAAAAAAAGATGGGTTAGCTTATAAAATATATTATCTCAAACACAATTAGGGAGAGTAATATGGAACCCGCCACAATATAGGACAGTAGGACCTAACACACATGAAATAACACGGCACGTTTTAAAAATTTGGGATCGAACACACACACAAAATAAATGGGAGTATAATTCACCCATGATTTACTTAAAAGAAAACAAATTTTTTCCACCGGGAAAGTTAGAAATAGGGGGGAATTGGATAAAAAAAAATAATGCACAATTAAAAGATATATTGGCAAAAGATAAATTAAACACTTTTCAAGCACTAAGGGAGGATAACGAATTGATGAGGATTGATGCTTGGCGGTTCCTCCAACTCCGTCAGTTTGTAGCAAGATTGCCTCAACCCTTACGAGACGAAGAAGCATTGAGGCCCTTTGAACGTCTCTGTCAGAGAGTAAAATCAAAAAACAACATTGGTAAAATCTATAAAATACTTTCAGAGGGAGACGAGCTGGAGGACCCCGCATTTATCAATAAATGGGAAAACGACTTGGGGTCACAATGTAACACTCAGAAAGAAAATTTTTAGACTAGTACACTGGGGGGGGGGGGGGGGGGAATAAATTGATCGTGACGAATTATAAGTGTCTGGCAAGATGGTATATCACCCCTGATAGATTGGGCAAGTTCGGAACTGATCAATCCTCGGAGTGTTGGCGGGGCTGCAGGAAGATTGGGAATATGGGTCATATATGGTGGGACTGTCCCATTATTAAAGATTTCTGGAGGAAGATTATTGATATAATAAAAGTAGTAACAAAAAAAGAAGTGAGAGAAGATCCGTGGATCATCTTGTTTCATGGGACAGAGGAATCAATAAAACAATATTGTGCCACGATAATCCCCATATTACTCGATACCGCAAAAAGCCTAATCCCAAAAAAATGGCGAGAGAAGGAGAGTCCCAAAGTACAGGAATGGATCGCCCGAGTAAATCAAATACAACAGTTGGAATGTTTAGAGGAAGAGGGAGAGGATATGACAGCCAAAGAGGAGGGACTGGGGAAATGGGAATCCTGGGAAAAATTCAAAAAATCATGGCGGTATATGGAAGAAATAACTCAATAGCATGAAAAATTAGAAACCTCTGATTGAAACGAAAAAATTATGAACCCCTAGAGAAACAGGCCAGTTAGGGGAGGGGAGGGGGGGGAAGGGGGGGGCGTGAAGTAGGTTTGGGATTAAAGGGTTTGACGGTATAGGAACAAACTAAGAAAGTTGTAAGAAATGTACATAAATGGACGGATTGTACCGTTGGATAATAATTGTTATACTGTTGGAAAAATAAATAAAGATTATAAAAAAAAAAAAAAGAACTGCCCCTGCACAAAGTGTCATTTGTGCAGGAAAAAAAGTATTTTAAAATCACTTGCGGGGCTCCCCGTAATACAGAGAACACTCAATGAGTGTTCTCTGTATTAGCCGACAATTCATTCATTCATTGATTTAAAAAAAAAAAAATAATAAAAAAGCGTGGGTTCCCCTAAATTCAATTACCAGGCCCTTCAGGTCTGATATGGATATTAAGGGGAACCCCACATCAAATTTTAAAAAAAAATTGATGTGGAGTCCCCCTAAAAATCCATACCAGACCCTTTATCCGAGCACGCAACCTGGCAGGCCGCAGGAAAAGAGGGGGGGACGAGAGAGCGGCCCCCCTCCCTCCTGAACTGTACCAGGCCACATACCCTCAACATACCCTGTGACCCCTCAAAGCACCTTGTCCCCATGTTGATGAGGACAAGGGCCTCATCCTCACAACCCTGGCCGGTGGTTGTGAGGGTCTGCGGGCGGGGGGCTTATCAGAATCTGAAAGCCCCCTTTAACAAGGGGACCCCCAGATCCCGGCCCCCCCTGTTTGAAATGGTAAGGGGGTACAAAAGTACCCCTACCATTTCACAAAGAAAGTGTCAAAATGGTTAAACAAACACACTTTTGAAAAATTCCTTTATTAAAAATAGAAAAAATTAAAAAAAGATTCCAGCGGTGCTAATCCACTCTTGCTATCCAGCGACGAATCTCTTGGGTCCAGCGATGGATGATCATATCCAGCGATGGGGGATCTCTCAGTCCAGCGCTGTCCATACATCCGTCTTCTGTCTCCACTGTGGAGACTGCGGAGATCCCAGCGCTGACGTTTCTTATATTAGGAGGGCGGGGCCACCTGTCACCTGACCCCGCCCCTCTGACGCTGGAGAGGAAAGCCAGGGGTTCCCCAGTGACGTGTGGGTGACCCCGCCCCCTCTGATGTAACGCAGGTTTCCGTTACATCAGAGGGGGCGGGGTCACCCATACGTCACTGGGGAACCCCTGGCTCCCTTCACCAGCGTCAGAGGGGGCGGGGTCAGGTGACGGGTGGCCCCGCCCTCCTTATATAAGAAACGTCAGCGCTGGGATCTCCGCAGTGGAGACAGAAGACGGATGTATGGACAGCGCTGGACTGAGAGATCCCCCGTCGCTGGATATGATCATCCATCGCTGGATAGCAAGAGTGGATTAGCCCCGCTGGAATCTTTTTTTTTTATTTTTAATAAAGGAATTTTTCAAAAGTGTGTTTGTCTTATTTAACCATTTTTACACTTTCTTTGTGAAATGGTAGGGGTACTTTTGTACCCCCTTACCATTTCAAACAGGGGGGGGGCTGGGATCTGGGGGTCCCCTTGTTAAAGGGGGCTTCCAGATTCTGATAACCCCCCCGCCCGCAGACCCTCACAACCACCGGCCAGGGTTGTGAGGATGAGGCCCTTGTCCTCATCAACATGGGGACAAGGTGCTTTGAGGGGTCACAGACCCCCAAAGCATCCTCCCAATGTTAAGGGTATGTGGCCTGGTACGGTTCAGGAGAGAGGGGGGCCGCTCTCTCGTCCCCCCCTCTTTTCCTGCGGCCTGCCAGGTTGCGTGCTCGGATAAAGGGTCTAATATGGATTTTTAGGGGGACTCCACGTAAATTTTTTTTTTATTTGATACGGGGTTCCCCTTAATATCCATGTCAGACCTGAAGGGCCTGGTAATTGAATTTAGGGGAACCCCCACACTTTTTTTTTTTTTTAATCAATGAATGAATGAATTGTCGGCTAATACAGAGAACACTCATTGAGTGTTCTCTGTATTACGGGGACCCGACAATTTAGCCGCAAGTGATTTTAAGACTTTTTTTCCTGCACAAATGACACTTTGTGCAGGGACAGTTCTAAGCACCAGAAACATGCACCCCTTCACAGGCATACTATAGATACCCCCCAGCTACGAAATTTAAAGGAATATTACACTTTTATTGTTTCACATTAATCATTATTAAAATCACTGCTCCTGAAAAAACGTCAGTTTTTAAAACTTTTTTTTGCATTGATCAATGTCCCCTGGGGCAGGACCCAGGTGCCCAAACACTTTTTAGGACAGTAACCTGCATATTACCCTTTAATATTAGCACTTTAGATTTCTCCCATAGACTTGTATAGGGTGTTCCGGCTTTTCGAATTTGCTGCGAACAGCCCAAATTGTTCACTGTTCGCTGAACAGGCGAACAGGCAATGTTCGAGTCGAACATGAGTTCGACTCGAACTCGAAGCTCATCCCTAGTTAAATGACACCAAGCAATTCAATTCAGTTACTTTAAGCCCAGAGTTTCATGGCGCTGTGTCCCACTCTGAACTCATAGGAGAATGCTGTAGGTAGTGGTTTTGCATCATCGTAACTTTTGCATCGATCTGTAACTTCACCGAACTAGACCAAAGACACTTAGAAAAAAGGCACTTATATTTCTATAATGGATAAAAATTCAGTCCCGGAGCACTATGGGTTTGCTAAAGAGATAGCTTTGAGATTCCTTTTGTCTGATTAAAACCTCAGGCTAAGCTCTCTAACAAGGGATACTATACTGCTGTGATGATTGTGTTCTGAAAACAATGAGCTTATTTTGGCAACGATACACAATAGCTGAATATGTAATAAAGAATTATAGATCCATCTGCTGGCTAGAAAAAAGGAAAAATATGTGCAATACTTCAAATTTACATGAGTGAAAAAACAAACAGCTACATTTTTGAAAAATGTCATTTTTTTAAAATCCCGGTCACATTAAATAAAGGAAATATGTACAAAACCCTGTACATTATTTTAAAGGAAATAGGTGTGTGGACATATGGAGACTCGTTTGTGTGATACCAATGATGAGATACTATTCTTCCTACTAATAGGGGCACTACTCCTCCTCTTACTGACCACCAACCCTGAGACCATATTTATTTTCACTAATGCTGGGCCTGGGGCATTATCTGCCCAACACTGACCATAATGCGTTCCTCATAAAATCTGAAGGACAATAAACTGGCTCTTCCTTTGAAAAGTTTGGAGACCACTGGTATAGAGCAATGTTTTGCAACCTCTTTTCAGTCAAGGCGCCCTTTAAAATCCTGCACAATTTTGAAGCATCCCATTCTAAAATGTAAAAAACAAAACAGTATTATTAAAAACAGAATAGTTTTACATAATACATCAAAAAACACACATGTAGTACACCCAAAATTAGAGGTGATTTGTTCTTCCAAAGCAAGCACACCTTTGCACACTGGTACTGACTAGTATTCCAATATTTCTCTTCTCCCTTTGTTTTATACATCACTCAGCTAATGAGACCCCAGTACTGACAGAGAGGGACTGGGGGAGCAGCAAGAAAGGCAGTTGTGCAGATGCCCAATGTCCTCCTTATCAGATTATGATGTTAGAACACAGACGGCTAAAAGTTTTTAAAGGTGCACAATGAAAACCTGTGGTTTACCATAACTAAAAGGCAGGCTTGATCCACCCGCTGGCTTGTATACAGCTTTCGGACAATTTGTAGGAATTTTGCCATGGCACCCCTGAGGAAACCTGACATCTGCCTGGGCACCAAATAAGTACAACATATAAGATTCAAACCACAAATAAATAGTTACCAAGTGCAAAACGTTTCTTGGTGTGTTTCACATAGCCTGTAACATTATGTGTTCTATAAATAATAACTGGGCTTTCATCTTAAATTTTAGGGCATTCCATTATTGAATAATGCCATGTAAAACATATGAGTATCTACAAAGCACTGACCCTCCTTGATCACCAGTGTGCTCCTCAAAATTCACAGAACTTCTCCAAAATATTTATATTGTACTAAGCTTCCTGTCAGCTTTTCTTTCCTTCTACATATACTGTCTAAATTACCTATTTGAATACTGGTGAATACTAGAAGGATACAATGTAATAGCTACACTAGTTAAATAAATTATGCAAGCTGATTTTCCACGCTAAAGACAAACTCCAGGCAACAGGTAAGGCCAACTGGTGAATATCTAATGTTAGTGACAAAACATTGCACCTGTGCTAAAAAAAAAAAAAGTCCAGTCAATTTTTTAAACTGTAGAATCCAATGCAGGCTCCTGGAAGCAGCTGCGTGCCTCTGGGTGGGTTTGCTTATGCTTGGATGTAAAAGATGATTATAAGTCCTGGGTTTGTTAGTTCAATATGCCTCATAGTTACATAGTAGGTGAGGTTGAAAAAAGACAAAGTCCAACCCATGTGTGTGATTATGTGTCAGTATTACATTGTATATCCCTGTATGTTGCAGTCGTTCAGGTGCTTATCTAATAGTTTCTTGAAACTATCAATGCCCCTCGCTGAGACCATTGCCTGTAGAAGGGAATTCCACATCCTTGCCCCTCTTATGCCCCGTACACACGATCGGACATTGATCGGACATTCCAACAAACAAAATCCATGGATTCTTTCCGACGGATTTTGGCTCAAACTTGTCTTGCATACACACAGTCACACAAATCTTGCCGGAAATTTATAATGTCAAGAACTCGGTGACGTACAACACATACGACGAGCTGAGAACACGTTCGGAATTTACGACAATGGATTTTGTTATACAGACCTCACATTTTGTGTGACGGAAATGTCCAATGGAAAATGTCCAATGGAGCCTACACACGGTCGGAATTTCTGACAACAAGCTCACATCGAACATTTTCCATCGGAAAATCTGACCGTGTGTACGGGGCATTACAGTAAAGAACCCTCTACGTAGTTTAAGGTTAAACCTCTTTTCTTCTAATTTTAATGAGTGGCCACGAGTCTTGTTAAACTCACTTCTACAAAAAAGATTTATCCCTATTGTGGGGTCACCAGTATCGTATTTGTAATCATATCCCCTCTCAAGCATCTCTTCTCCAGAGAGAATAAGTTCAGTGCTCACAACCTTTCTTCATAACTAATATCCTCCAGACCCTTTATTAACTTTGTTGCCCTTCTTTATACTCGCTCCATTTCAAATACATCCTTACTGAGGACTGGTGCCCCTAACTGGACAACATACTCTAGGTGCGGCCAGACCAGAGTCTAGTAGAGCTGGAGAATTATTGTTTTATCTCTGGTGTTGATCCCCTTTTTAATGCATACCAATATTCTGTTTGCTTTGTTAGCAGCAGCTTGGCATTGCATGCCATTGCTGAGCCTATCATCTACTAGGACCCCCAGGTCCTTTTCCATTCTAGATTCTCCCAGAGGTTCTCCCCCCAGTGTATAGATTGCATTCACATTTTTGCCATCCAAATGCATTATTTTACATTTTTCTACATTGACATTTATGGGGAACTGTGTCAAATGCTTTTGCAAAATCCAGATACACCACGTCTTTGGGCCTTCCTTTATCGAGGTGGCAACTCACCTCCTCATAGAAGGTTAATAGTTTGGTCTGGCAAGAATGATCCTTCATGAATCCATGCTGATTACTGCTAATGATACCGTTCTCATTACTAAAATCTTCTATATATTTCCTTATCGCCCCCCCCCCCCCCCCCAAGAGTTTACATACTATTGTATGTCCTCCCTTTTTACTGTTTACATACTTAATGAATTTCTTGGGATTTTTTTTTGCTCTCCTCCGCTATGTATCTTTCATGTTCTATCTTAGCCATCCTTATAGCACCCTTACATTTCTTGTTGTATTCTTTATAAGTCTGAATGCTGATGATAGTCCCTCAATCTTGTATTTTTTGAAGGCCTTCTCCTTTGCTTTCATATGCATTTTTACATTGGAGTTAAGCCATCCAGGACTTTTGTTCGCTCTTTTAAATGTATTACCCAATGGGATGCATTGGCTAATCCCCTTATTTAATATGCCCTTAAAGCAACCCCATCTCTCCTCTGTGCCTCAAGGCTTGTAGTTTAGGGAAGTTGGCTCTTTTGAAATTCAGTGTCTTTGTATTCCCCTTATGTTTCCTATTTGTGTGATTTATACTTAAGCCAATTGACCTGTGATCGCTGTTACCTAAATTGCCCCGTATTTCCACATCCGTGATCAGGTCTGTATTGTTGGTAATCAGTAGATCCAGTAACGCTTTATTTCTAGTTAGTGCGTCTACCATCTGACCCATAAAATTGTCCTGCAAGACATATAGGAACTGGCGAGCCTTATGCCGCGTACACACGGTCGAACTGTTTGACGTACTTAGTCCATTGAAACACATTTCAGCGGACAATCCGCTCATGTGTGGGCTTCAGCGGACTTTTTCAGCGTGCAGTCCGGAGTACTAAGAATTTTGGTTTTTCCAAAAATCTGTCCATCGTACTTTGGTTTCAGCGGACAATACGGTCGTCAGTATGCTAGTCCGACGGACTAAGAATGGCGCATGCCCAGAAAGGATTTACAGGGCTTTGCTGTGTCTTGGACTTCCTATTTCTAGTCCCGTCGTACGTGCTGTACGTCATCGCGCAAGCTTTCGTCGGACTGTTTGTGTATCCGTGTGTGGTCAAGTCCGTTCAGTGGAAAGTACGCCGGATTGTCCGTCGGATTGGATGACGGACTAAGTACGTCAAACAGTTTGACCGTGTGTACGCGGCATTAGATGAATGCGCAGTTCCCTCTGCCCAGTCTATGTCTGGATAGTTAAAATCCCTCATTATGATAACACTTCCCATCCTTGGTGCTAATCCAAATTGTGATAGGAGACCTGTCTCCCCTTCCTCCCACAGGTTAGGGGGCCTATAGCATATTCCCAGTATTATTTTCCCCTTAGCTTCATCCCTTTGGAGCTCTACCCATAAGGATTCCACTTCCTCCCTAGGTCCCTTAGTTATGTCATCTCTCACATTAACTTGTACATTATTCTTGATATATAGGCATACCCTTCCCCCTTTTTTACCCTTTCTATCCTTGCGATAAAGGGTATGCCCTTGAATGTTTGCCAGCCAATCATGAGAGCTGTTGAACCAGGTCTCTGAAATTCCCTTAAAATCCAAATCCTCCTAGTACAACAGTATCTCTATTTCACCCATCTTGTCCGCCAGGCTCCTGGCATTGGTGATCATGCCACATAGTTTAGACCGGTCGCATATTATCCTCTTATTGGGTGTTCTGAGATTGCAACTAGGACTTGCTACTATACTTACTTTGGGTTTATGTGCTTTGGTCAACCTACCACTAATGCCACCAATATTACCCTCTGGAATATGTTCCATGCTATCTCTACCTCTGGACCCTCCCCCCAATGTCTTACTACCTGTGATTAACGCTGCGGAGTGTCAGCTTCCTAGCGGGCGTGGGCACGTGCAGTTGGGAACACCCCTATGCTCATTCGTACTCCTGACATTTTTTACTGCACCCCCTCATCAAACCAGCTAGACTTGGCCCTGGGTCCTAAAACCTGATGTGATCAAGTTTGTTTTATATATCATTGATTTACCAAGTAGAGCTAAAAAGTCTACACCTTCAATTTCAAATTTCTGCCCTGACAGTTTCCTTTTAAATTATGGGGTGGTCTAATGTATTACAAATGTGTTTTCAAGAAGACAAGCTTTTATATATTCTGTACACATTTCAAGGCTCAATTTTCTTTGTCTGATTGAAGTGTAATTGCCCGTACACACGATCCGAATATCGTACCATCTGTTCTGACTGTATTGGATGAATTGTCGCAGTGGCGGCCCGTGCGTTGAGGAGGCATGGGTGCCGTCTCCCTATCTATGCGCCTGGCCCCTTTTAGGATGCCGGAAACATGGATTCCTATTGTGGGGGAGGGAGGAGGTGCTTTTTTTTAAGCATGTGATTAGAGCCAGAGGCTCTAATTGGCTTAAAAAAAGGGTGGGCTCGGGTGCATAGAGAGTGCGCCCTGATCCCACCCAATTGTGTGACAATAGAGAATGAATTTTCGCTATCTTCACACTACAGTGCCTCCCCACCAATCAAGAAGCAAGTCGGGAGACCCGTTTCCTGATTGGCCAAAGCACCAGGCAAACCTATTGGATGCCTAGTGGGGCTTTGGCAAGTGGAGGAAGCAAAAGAAGAGCGGGCACCTCTGCCTCTGCTGTTGCCCAAGTGTGAAGGAGAGGAGAAGAGTGGACAGAGATACAGAGGATGCGAGTCTTCAGGTAAGTAGTGGACCTCCTGTGGCTGCATATGAGAGGCACAAGTGGCTGCATCTGATGGGCACAAGTGGCTGCATATACTGGGCACAAATGGCTGCATATGACGGGCACAAGTGGCTGCATATGACAGGCACAAGTGGCTGCATATGACAGGCACAAGTGGCTGCATATGACGGGCACAAGTGGCTGCATATGACGGGCACAAGTGGCTGCATATGACGGGCACAAGTGGCTGCATGTGATGGGCACAAGTGGCTGCATGTGATGGGCACAAGTGGCTGCATTTGATGGGCACAAGTGGCTGCATTTGATGGGCACAATGGCTGCATTTAATGGGCACAGCGAGGCTGCAATTGATGGGCACAGCGAGGCTGCAATTGATGGGGGGTTCAGTCTTTTTCAGTCTGTTTGCACCCCCCCAAAAAATTTTGAGCACCAGCCACCACTGAATTGTCATGATTGTCTCTCAAAAGCTCTGTACTAATGATTTCGAGACCCGATCACAATTCATCCAATATTATTAGATCGGACAAGCCCGAAAATTTCCCTCGTACGATACCAGATCGATTACGATCGATACCAGTACGATTTTAGTTTAGTCAGTACAGTTGTCATCCGAAAATACAATATAAATAAATTACAACACATGACATCCCTTCCGATTTTTTTTCGTATGAGAATTTGTGACTTTAGTCAATTTCTGCTTGCGACTATTAAGCAAAAAAAGTCGTACAATCTGTCGTACAATATTCAGATCATGTGTACGGGCCATAACTCAGTGTGAACATTCAATTAAGCATTTTGAGAAATTCATCTACTTTATAGGGGAATTAGGCTTTTTAGTTGATCTCTATCAAAAACAAAAACAGCCTAAACTGATTCTGTAGTGATAAAAAATCAGCAGAAACCACAGAATACCAGAGACCTTAAATACTTATGCAAGCTTTGACCTTTCAGAGAAAGATATAAACTTGCACAGGGCTAAACAAACTCCCTAGCCCAACATGACAGTGCTCAGCAGTGCTGGGACAAGGTCATCCAGTACTCGGGGCGAAGACAACAAATTTAACCCCCCTTCCTGGGAGGAGTATGTAATGGAAATAATAGTGGCGCTGAAATGTATGTAACGTTTGTGACAGGTACTGAAATAGTACCAGTTGTTGTGGTACACTGCAGCAAACTGAAGAGTAATTATCAGTGCACAAATATAGGACTATCAGCGATGAAGGAAAATGTCACTGTGTCAGTGGTGTCACTGGAAATAAATAAAAAAGGTCCCTGCATCTGTGGTGTTACTGGAAGTAAAAAAACTTCCCTGCATTGGTGGTGTAACTGGAAGAAAAAAAAATGTTTCTGCGTTAGTGATGTGGCTGGAAGGAAAAAATGTCCCTGCATCAGTAGTGTGAGCCTGAGGAGGACTGATTTGCCATCTATGTCAGTGCGATGAAGGAGGGGGGCAGGGAGGTGGGCACTGTGGGGTGCATGGAACGTAAAGAGTAACTCTGCTTTTTTGAGAAACCATACCCTCTGGGTGATCAATGTACATTGCAGGGATTTTAATAAACTTGGTTGCAGAGCCCAACCTGTTTCTGCTCTGAAGGAAAAAAGCTGTTATGTGCAGAGTGAATCTGAATTGGAGCGACTTTTTCATTATTAGTCAACTGATGCACTTGCAGTGTTTAAATAAGGAAATGCTGCATTAATTTAGAAGTGACTAAACCTTTGGGAGCATCTCACCAAAAATGACATTTTAGTTGCAGAGGATGCCTAAAATATGATTTGTCTCTACCCTGTTTCCCCGAAAATAAGACCTAGCGTGATTGTCATTGATGGCTGCAATATAAGCCCTACCCCCCAAATAAACCCTAGTTAAAGTCTGTGCAGGTCTTATTTTCAGGGTAGGGCTTATTTTCGTGGGAAACAGAGTAGGGCTTATTTGGGGGGGTAGGGCTTATATTGCAGCCATCAATGACAATCACGCTAGGTCTTATTTTCGGGAAAACAGGGTATGTGTGGACTTCAGGGAAAATCGGTGAGCCAATCACATGAGCAGGAAATCACATTTCTGGGGGTGGGGGATACGGTATGTTTGTGAATATATATATATATTTAGAAATATTTAAAAAAACTTTTTTGTAATATATGTACATTTTTTTAGCCTTTGGTTCCTAATTGTGCCTTGTCTAAACTCTTATTTTATTGCTGGTTGGCCAGATGGAGTATGTCAGACAGAAAACAATAGACTCTGCAGTATGTTATCACTGGTAGCCAAAGACTATGTCATTTAGCCTGCCTAGGACTGGAGCTTTGAAACCTAATTTGTATTCTACTTGCTCAGCTGTCGTCTGGGACCAATTACAAGCAAAGCCTGCGCGGAGGTGGACAGGCCGGGACAGGAAAAGAGAGAGGCGCTGTGAGGGAGCACGTACATTGCTTGAATTAGGAGAGCAATAATTTAACCAAAGCAGCAGGTAGATGAGATTAAACATTGTCTGACAACATAATGTTGAAGTGGTTTAGACATAAGCCTTTTCCTGTGCACTGGACAGGTTAAATCCTTGGGGGGCTGTGTGAAGGGTTAATTAAATAACATTGCCATTAGCTAGTAAGGTGCAGCATAAAGGGGTTAATATACTGCCATTGGTCACTGATGCGTTAGTGACCGGTGGCAGTTAATCTCTTTGTGCTGCATTCGTGGCGTCAGTGCTAATTAACCCTTCCAACGCTTTTGCAATAGTGTTTATTAGCGTTTTTTAACGTTAGCGTTTATTTTTTTGTTTTTTGTTTTTTCAATGGATCAAAAATGTTTAAAAATGCTGGTGAGCCACGTTTTGGCATTTTTTGTGGTCCAAAAAAATGACTCCTGAATGTGATTTTATGGCGTTCACAAAACAGCCCATAAACTCCACTGCTGATAATCATCCAAAAACGTCCATATGTGCATGGACACATAGGATAAGATAGAGGGGAGTTTATGGGCTGTTAAAAAAAACACACAAACGCACAAAAAAGGCCATTTATCAGCTTCAGTGTGCATGGAGCCTTAAACAGCACATTAGTGGCTTGTGTCAGTGTTAATTAACCCTTTCATGCTACATGGGGTCTATGCTGGGGGTTATTTTTACAGTTACTGCACCAATGCTGATGTTTACTGCGTTTATTGCAGAAACTGGCACCAATGCTGGGGATTATTATTGAGGAAACTGACACCATTGCTGGAGGTTAATGCTGGGGATTATTATTGCAGAAACTGGCACCAATGCTGGGGATTATTATTGAGGATACTGACACCATTGCTGGAGGTTAATGCTGGGGATTATTATTACAGAAACTGGCACCAACTCTGGGGATTATTATTGCTTCTACTGACACCAGTGATGGGGGGGGGGGGGGGGGGTCATTATTTTGTAAACTGGCATCAATGCTGGCAGTTTTTATTGTAGGAACTGGCGCTGGCTTTGAAACCTAATTTGCATTGTATTTGCTCAGCTGCGGACCAATTACAAGCAAAGCCTGCGTGGAGGTGGTCAGGGCTGCATGGTGAAGATCTCTGAAATGGAACTAAAGGACATTATTTACCACAGGTGGTTTTATTGATAGAGGGCTGTTAATGAATGACAAGCTTATCAAAAGTATAGTTGCAATTTAAGCAGTGCCCACTCTCTGTTTTCAGCCATACGCTCTGCAATTTAGGTGCCAATTTTGGAGCATTCCATCAGCCTTCATGAACAGCAATCTTCTTGCCATGGATTTATTTGTCTCCCAATATGGCTATACACTTGGCAATTTTGTTGACAAATTTGAGGTCTTCCATCAGCTTTCATTAGCAATGATCTTCTAGCCATGGATTTATTTGTCTCCCAGTTTTGAGCTATACATCTGGCCATACACTTGGCAATTTGTTGCCAAATTTGAGGTCTTTCATCACCTTTCATGACCCTCAATCTTTCAGCCATGGAAGTGCACAGTGGTGTAGAGGTTAGCACTCTCCCCTAGCAGTAAGAAGGGTCACTGGTTCAAATCCCAACCATGACACTACCTGCCTGGAGTTTGCATGTTCTCCCTGTACCTGTGTGGGTTTCCTCCGGGTGCTCTGGCTTCCTCCCACACTCCAAAGACATGCAGGTAGGTCAATTGGCTTCTGTCCAAAATTGGCCCTAGTATATGAATGGGGACTAGGGATGAGCTGAACACCCCCCGGTTCGGTTCGCACCAGAACTTTCAAACGGACCCCAAATTCGAACGAACGTTAGAACCCCATTGAAGTCTATGGGACTCGAACGTTCGAAATGAAAAGTGCTAATTTTAATGGCTAATATGCAAGATACTATCCTAAAAAGGGTTTGGGGACATGGGTCAATGCCTAAAATGTTTTTTAAAATGGCCGTTTTGGCGGGAGCACTGATTTTAATGACGATTAAAGTGAAAAAAAAAGTGAAATATTCCTTTAAATATGCCACGTGTTTCCCGTGTTTAGAACAGTCCCTGCACAAAATGACATTAAACGGAAATAACACCATTTAAAACTGCTTGCGGTTTTAATGTTATATCTGGTTCCTGCAATATGGTTGAAAATCATTGAGAAAAATGGCATGGGTAGCCCTCCCTGCCCATTACCAGCCTATTTGGGTCTTGTACGCATATTAAGGGGAACCCTGTACCCATATTAAAAAAAGGAAATGCGTGTGGCCCCCAGGCCCTATATACTCAGAACAGCAGTATACAGGCGGTGCAAACAAGACAGGGACTGTGTAGGTTTGTTGTGTTAAGTTGAATCTGTTTGTAATTTTCAACTGGTACATTTTTAAAGTGTAGCTCCAGTCAAAAAAACTATTTTTAAGCTTTTTGGAAAACATAGGGAAGGGTTATCACCCCTGTATAATTTGTTTTGTCGTCCATCTTTTTTCATCTCACTTGCTGTTGTCTCCTTCCGTTTGCAAGTAGGAGATATTTGTAAGTTGGATGTTTGAAAGTAGGGGCCTGCCCTATATGCTCTGCAGAAATGGCGGAACAAGGTGTTGGTTTTGCCACAACATTGTAAGCCCTCAAAGTGACTCTTGGTGGGCGCTGGAGCGCCCTGCTGTGAACGATTATATCAAGAATTGTAATTACATGCCATTGTTGAACAGTGGTAGAAAAATTGACCTTTGGTGGTTGTGGTGCTGGTGCCACAACACTATAAGTCCTCACCGTTACTCTGGGTGGGCACAGGAAGGGGCCCTCCTGTGAAATATTATATCAAGAATTGTAATTACATGTCCCTGTTAAACAGGGGCAGAAAAATTGGGCCTTAGGCACTGCTGCTGGTGCCACCACACTGCAACCTCTGCCATATACTCTAGTTTTATTGCAGGAATTAGCCCTGCTGCAAAGCATTGCATCAAAAATTGTACTTAAACGCCCCTGTTAAACAGGGGCAGAAAAATTGGGCTGATGGCATCAACCAGAACCAGAAATGTTCTTCCAACATATCAGCGGAGGAGGAAGAGGATAGACAATCAACATAACAGGACAGTCACTCAGCATCAGCATAGGCAGTCTTGAAGGGATGTGGTATTTCAAAAAAAAATTATTCGGTTACATCAGCCTCAGGTGCTTGGTAGCTGTGGGTGATCCAAGACTGATTCATCTTGATGAAGGTCAGTCGATCAACTGATTCGGTGGACAGGCGCACCCTGTGATCGGTAACAAAGCCACCAGCAGCACTGAAGGTGCGTTCCGAAAGAACGCTGGATGCAGGACAGGCCAGTAGCTCAATTGCATACTGTGCAAGCTCTGGCCAGTGATCCATCCTCAAGACCCAGTAAGCCAGAGGATTTTCGGTGGGAAAGGTGTCCAAGTCTGACCTTGCCCCTAGGTATTCCTGCACCATGTAAATCAGACGCTGGCGATGGGTGCTGGAACCGATCATACCTTGGGGCTGCGGACTAAAAAATTGTCTGAAAGCATCAGTCAGACGGCCACCTTCTCCACCGCTCCTTCTGACCGATGCCTCAGCAACACGTTGTCCAGGACCAGGAGTTTGTAACCTCCCAGTCTCTGGGAACGCGTTGCACAGACCTTTCTGCAAGGCCTCCCGCAGATGTCTCATCCTCTGCTCCCTCTGCGATGGCAAGATAAGGTCGGCAACCTTACCCTTGTACCGTGGATCAAGGAGAGTGGCCAGCCAGTAATGGTCCCTCTCCTTGATCCGAAGAATACGAGGATCCTTCCGCAGGCTTTGCAGGATCAGGGAGGCCATGCAGCGTAGGTTAGCTGAGGCATTCGGTCCGGAGTCCTCTGGGTCACTAAGGACAACATGATCCGCAGCTACCTCCTCCCAGCCACGTACAAGTCCACGTGTTTCTTGGGACTGTAAACCATCCCTACAAGACTGCTGCTGCTGCTGCTGATGCTGATGCTGAGTGCCAGCCTCCACCTCCATGCTGACACAATCATCCTCCTCCTCCTCTTCCTCCTCCTCATCCTCTTCCTGTGTGATGTGTGGCACAGCAGGAACACTGTCTGGAAAAAGGGGGCCTTGAGAGGCAAGGAAGTCCTCCTCTTCCTGCCTCTGTTCTGCCTCAAGTGCCCTGTCCATTATTCCACGCAGCGTATGCTCCAAGAGGTGGACAAGAGGTACAATGTCACTGATGCATGCACTGTCACTGCTCACCATCCTTGTGGCCTCCTCAAACGGTGACAGGACAGTGCATGCATCCCTGATCATGCCCCACTGGTGTGGTGAGAAAAAACCGAGCTCCCCTGACCCTGTCCTGGTGCCGTAGTCACACAGGTACTCATTGATGGCCCTCTGCTGCGTGTGCAGCCGCTGCAGCATGGCCAATGTTGAGTTCCATCTGGTGGGCATGTCACATATAAGGCGGTTCTTGGGCAGGTTCAACTCCTTTTGGAGCTCAGCCAGCCGAGCACAGGCATTAAATGATCGGCAGAAATGCACACAGACTTTCCTGGCCTGCTACAGGACATCCTGTAAGCCGGGGTACCTGCCCAAGAACCGCTGCACCACCAGGTTAAGGACGTGAGCTACACAGGGCACATGGGTCAGTTGTCCCTGTCGGAGGGCGGAGAGGAGGTTGGTGCCATTGTCGCAAACCACCATTCCTGGCTTAAGCTGGCGTGGCGCCAACCACCTCTCGGCCTGCCCCTGCAGAGCTGACAAAACATCCGCCCCAGTGTGGCTCCTGTCCCCCAAACAAACCAGCGCAAGCACGGCATGGCATCGTTTTGCCTGCGTACTTGCGTAGCCCCTGGAACGCCTATGGAGCACCGCTGGTTCTGAGGACAGAGCACTGGAAGAGGCCATGGAGGAAGAAGAAGAGGAGGGGTGGAGGAGAGAGGTGTGTCACAACCAATAGTAGCATTTTGGAGGCATGGTGGCGGAACAACCTCCAACACTACTGCACCTTGTCCTGCATCCTTCCCAGCTGCCAGAAGAGTGACCCAATGGGCCGTGAAAGACAGGTAACATCCCTGTCCATGCCTGCTGGACCATGAGTCAGCGGTAATATGCACCTTACCGCTGACCGCCCTGTCCAGCGAGGCAAGGACATTGCCTTCCACATGCCGGTAGAGAGCCGGAATCGCCTTCCGTGAGAAAAAGTGGCGTTTGGGGACCTGCCACTGAGGAACCGCACATTGTACAAACTCACGGAAGGGGGCCGAGTCTACCAACTGAAAAGGCAGCAGTTGAAGTGCTAGCAATTTAGCCAAGCTAGCATTCAACCGCTGGGCATGTGGATGGCTGGGAGTGAACTTCTTCCACCGGTCCAGCAGCTGGGGCAGGGACATTGGCATGCTATAATCGGACGTGGGTGTACCGCTAGCAGAGTTCCCGGAAGCACTTGGCTGTGACACACCTAATTCTACACCTTCATTCCTCTCAGAGCAGGTTTCAGAGAGGACTGAAGGTCTAGTGGGGTTGGAGATGCCATCTGATGAGGAGCAAGGAGAGGTCCGCTTTGTTCTTTGGTGTGGGTCTTTGAGGTACGCTTGCCAACGAGCTGCATGGCAGGTCAACATATGTCTGGTCAAGCATGTGGTGCCCAAGCGGCTGATGTTTTGGCCACGTGAGATACGCTTGAGACATATGTTGCAAATAGCAGCGGTGCGATCTGATGCACTCGTCTCAAAAAAGGCCCACACCAAAGAACTTTTAGAATAACGCGCAGAGGCAGCGCTCTGCACAGGCGGAGCTCTGCGGTGTGATTCAGTCGGTGTGCTGCCCCTAAGCTGGCCCCCGGAGGGCATCCTGCCTCGTTGGACATGTGCCTCCTCCTCCTCCTCCTCCTCCTCCCTCCTTCCAGGCACCCACGGGGAGTCAGCGCCCTCATCATCCCCTCCCTCTTCATCGCTGTAGCAAACCTGGCAGTATGCTGCAGCTTGTGGAACATGACTGCCAGATTGCTGTCCTTCTTGAGCATCCCCTCTCTCTGCGCTCACGCTACTGCCTTCCTCTAGCTGAGTGTCATCATCAGAGCCCACAAAACACTGGGCATCCTCCTGGAGCATGTACCCAACACTGTGCTCAAAGAGTTCAGGAGACTCCTCAGGAGGACGTGGTGGGTCTAGGGAAGGAGTCACTGATGATGACATTGAGAGGAGGGAAGACGATGCGTTGGCAGCTGCTTTGCTACTACCCTGAGACTGGGTGAGAGAGGATGAGGAGGATGAAGAGGGCTTGGTCATCCACTCTACCAAGTCGTTGGCATGTTGCAGTTCAACATGTCCAGCTGCCGAAAAGAAGGACAAGCTTGTCCCATGGCCACGTGCTGATGACAATGCACCGCGTCCACGACCAGCACTGTTGTCTCTAGACACAGAGCCTGCTTGCCCTCTTTTATCGGCTCGCGCCTGTCTGCCTCTCCTTGCTGGCCTTCCAGACATGGTAATGGCCTGAAGGGAGTTGGGTAAAACAGCAGTTGGGTAGTGTATATTGTGCTGGAGGCACACAACACCCACTAACTCCTGCAGATGCCTTTATTATAGAACACCAGAGATAAAGGGGTATATACAGATGTATACTGTGCTGTGCTGGAGGCACACACAACTTCCAATAACTCCTGCAGATGGCAAGTGGTCTCAAATAGAGAACAGCTATGTAGGTGGATATAGCGGTATGTACTGGGTACAGAGCACGCAGACAGCATGCACTATCTCCTAACACTACTGACTGCAAGCTCTATTATTAAAGATAGATCACTAGCTATATAGGTGAGGTGAATATAGCGGTGTATACTGCGGTCAGGGCACGCAGACAATAACCAGAGAACACCAGAGATAAAGGGGTATATACAGATGTATACTGTGCTGTGCTGGAGGCACACACAACTTCCAATAACTCCTGCAGATGGCAAGTGGGCTCAAATAGAGAACAGCTATGTAGGTGGATATAGCAGTATGTACTGGGTACAGAGCACGCAGACAGCACGCACTATCTCCTAACACTACTGGGTACAGAGCACGCAGACAGCACGCACTATCTCCTAACACTACTGACTGCAAGCTCTATTATAAAAGATAGATCTCTACTACTAGCTATATAGGTGAGGTGAATATAGCGGTGTATACTGCGGTCAGGGCACGCAGACAATAACCAGAGAACACCAGAGATAAAGGGGTATATACAGATGTATACGGTGCTGTGCTGGAGGCACACACAACTTCCAATAACTCCTGCAGATGGCAAGTGGTCTCAAATAGAGAACAGCTATGTAGGTGGATATAGCGGTATGTACTGGGTACAGAGCACGCAGACAGCACGCACTATCTCCTAACACTACTGACTGCAAGCTCTATTATTAAAGATAGATCACTAGCTATATAGGTGAGGTGAATATAGCGGTGTATACTGCGGTCAGGGCACGCAGACAATAACCAGAGAACACCAGAGATAAAGGGGTATATACAGCTGTATACTGTGCTGTGCTGGAGGCACACACAACTTCCAATAACTCCTGCAGATGGCAAGTGGTCTCAAATAGAGAACAGCTATGTAGGTGGATATAGCGGTATGTACTGGGTACAGAGCACGCAGACAGCACACACTATCTCCTAACACTACTGACTGCAAGCTCTATTATTAAAGATAGATCACTAGCTATATAGGTGAGGTGAATATAGCGGTGTATACTGCGGTCAGGGCACGTAGACAATAACCACTACACAACAGCAAGATAGAAAATCGGCCGAAAACGATCGGTGTGTGCTGTGTTGAAGGTACACAGAACACCCACTGCTTCAGACGCCAACACACTACACGAGGCCGCCGCGATGGCAGCCTTATATAGTGTGGGGCGTGCACTACACAGCCTGAGCTATGATTGGCCACAGGCATCCTGCCTGTGGCCAATCATGGCTCTCCTCGCTGCTGGCGCTGCGATTGGCCAAGCATGCGGGGTCACAGTGCATGCTTGGCCAATCATGAGCCAGCAATGCACTGCGCCATCGCAGTGCATTGTGGGCCGTGAGCGCCACACGAATTTGACGCGAACGGACCAAAATGTTCGGATTTTATCGAACGGACGAACAGCCAATGTTCGAGTCAAACGTACGTTCGACTCGAACACGAAGCTCATCCCTAATGGGGACCTTGGATTGTGGGCTCCTTGAGGGTAGGGACCAATGTGAGTGTGCAATGTACAGGGATAGGGACAGTTGTAGACACTCGCTCAGGTTGAACTGGGTGGACTGGTGTCTTTATTCAACCTTACTAACTATGTAACTTGTCTACCAGTTTTTAGTAACCAAATGAAGAAAAATCAACAAAATTAGAAAGTACTGCAGTGGTTCTGACTTGTTCCCACGACTATTTTGATTGTGTGGTTGCTTGACACAAGAAAACAAATGAAACAATACGTTGCAGATAGCTGTTTCTGAAAGCGTATAAAAAGCTCCAAATCTGACAATATAACTGCCAGCCAAATATATGGCCAGGATTACCCTGCACATGGATCATGCAGAAACAAGGAAATTACAGCTGATGCTTATTTCAAAATCAAGCTGAACACCTCAACTAATAAGCCATCAGCTGTACAAATCAATCTTTGATACAGCGTGGAGTTTGGTGAGGTAAAATACAATCATTTAAACAATTAGTAGACAGGTATGGAAAGCCAGTTTATCCAATCAACGAATAGACTTTTACACCCAGTCCACATACATTTTATCAATTCTGCTCCAAGAATGGGGGTCAGTTTGTTGGGGTCTTGGTAAATATATCAGAAACAAATGGATAAAATAGGCAAATAATGAGCACAGCATGAAGCTTGAAGGCCTAAGGAATCAATGTCTAAAACTGGGCCAAGAACAACACAAAAATACAGATTACAGAGCTAATAAGAGGAGAAGCACATAGAGTTGTCAAGAAAACATGCCAAGAGCAGAAAGGAGATTGTTAAGAGAACCAAGGTCAGCACTGGCAGACTGGAGTCATGAGTCCAGAATAGTAACGGGAACGCAATAAAGCAGGATGACAAGAACAAGACAAAATCTTAACTTAAACTTAACTCAGCACTATGCAAACCAAATAGAATAGCTGAAAGGAGATGTGATTGCCCACAAACTAACAGATTACCTAGCTTATTTTTGTATATGTTTGGAATTTCATTGATGAAATATCATTTAACTGCTGTAAAATAATGAGTTTCTTCTCTTAAGGATTCCCTTTAGTGTGAAAATATACACATAATTGGGCAGTTCACATGTGAAAGAGTAACACTTTGTTATGGCCTTGTGGAGTAGACACAGACTTATACAGATTGGCATAATGCCTCAATATGTACAAAAAAAATTTGTGAAAATTGTGCAAATAATTTCTGTTACAGACTAACACCACTAATCCACTGTATAGCTTTCAGCAAGCTGTGTTGAAGCTTTTAAAGTACCGTTCACCTCCAGTTTGTAAATAAACAACACGGATCCTAAAGGGAGTGTTGATTGCCACTTTAAGCAAGCTGCTAGCAGGCTTCAGCAGACTTTTAACAAGCTTAAAGAAGTGCTGATATTTTATATACATTTTAATATTTAAACCTTTTTTGTTTTCAAAGGGCCCCTGCAGCAGGTAAAACAGCTAGGCATCTGTGTTGGCAGGGCAACCTGCTCTGACATGCATGCAAAAAAGAATTTCAGTGAGCAAGTGGTTTAGAGCCAGGGGAGAACCCAGAATGAGGAAAGTGGCAGATTCAAAAGGGAATAAGGTACAGCAGAGTGCTGAAAATTGCAGTGTTTTTTTTTTAAAAAGGTTTTAGCCTAGGTTCTCAAGGCTGCGGGATTGAATAATTTAGCTGAACTCGCACCTGTGCTTCCCACACAGGTGTCTATTGAAATCGCACCCGAAGTTGCCAACAGTAGCACAGAAACTACTTTTGGCATCGCACTAATTTGGACGGTGCTATTGCCAGCAATAGCCGCCGATGTGGCACGCGACTTGACATGTCAAATCGCATCAATGTGAACCAGGGCTAAACCATTAATTTTTCTGTCCCTGTAATAATCACTAGTTTAACTGCCATTTTTGAATATTATCATTATTATTTTTTAATAATGCACACATTGAGGCTGAGTTGACTAAGATGTTAAATGCATTTATTTTCTACAAATTTATTTTTTTGCAGAATACTGCTGGGCTTTGTAATAAAAAAGGCCCAGCGCTACCTGCTCACTTGTTGACTGATTCTGTCTAATTGAAAACCTGTACAGGTCCAGTTAAGCTACTAAAGCAAAGTTCTACTGTTTTGTACATTTGTCAAAAGTCAGCAGCTACAAAAAGTTTAGCTGCTGACTTTTAATAAACAGACACTGACCTGTCCCACAGTCCAGCGATGCGGCCGTCCGAAGCCTCGCTCCTCTTCCCATCCTCTCTGCAGCGCCAGCATCACAACTGTGGGCACCCAGCAATGATTGCTTGCGGGTGCCCACAGGTGCTGCTTCACAGCCGGGCACGCACTGTGCATGCGCAAATCACGCTGCGCTCTCCTAGTGGCCAGGCAATCTTCTGGGACCTGTGACAGGTCCCAGAAAATTGCAGAGAGGGAGGGGCCGACTAGGGGGAGAGGAGGAGTCGCCCAGGCGGCCAAGCAAACGGAAGAAGGAAGTGTGGCATGTAAGGAGGCGGGGAGTGCTTAAAGCGGTAGTTACACTTTTGGGTGGAACTCCGCTTTAAAATGGACAGGTGTTCCCTCTCTGTCTTAAGCGGGCCATAGACAGTGTAAATTTCTTAGAAGTTTTCACCATTTCCCTATCAATACAGTCAGTGCTGACAGGGGAATTCATCCTGACGAGCAATTGTCTGCTCCAGGTGGGGGTAGGGAAAGCCATCCTCACCAGGAGAATACGGTGAATATTGCTAGCGGCTACAGATTGGAACTGCCCATAGCCAGCCTTGAAGCATGAAGCAGAGTGGTTACAATTATGGAAAGTGCAGACTGTAAAGTTACATTTTTAATAAGTTTGAAAATGTGCTTTTAATAGTATCTCAGAGACTTGCAGTGCCAAAATATATGTGCCAGTGACTTCATGGAGCCACATGTTCTGCAGCATAGTTGCATAGTTAGTCTGTTTGAAAAAAGACCTAAGTCCAAAGTCCATATAGTTCAACCAATAAAAGCAAAAAAATATATAATCCTATATACACAATCCTATACCAACATTTGATCCTGTGGAAAGCGATAAAAGAAAACCCAGCAAAGCATGATCCATTTTGCCCATCAGAGTACCCGAATACCTGTCACCAGCCCATCACAGTACTTGAGAACCTGTCACCAACCCATCAGAGTACCTGTCGCCAGCCCATCATAGTACCCGAGTACCTGTCACCAGCCCATCATAGTACCCCAGTACCTGTCACCAGCCCATCAGAGTGCGCGAGTAGCTGTCACCAGCCCACCAGAGAACCTGAATACCTGTCAGAGCCCATCAGAGTACCCAAGAACCTGTCACCAGCCCAGAGTGCCAGAGTACCTGTCACCAGCCTATCAGAGTACCAGAATGCCTGTCACATGTTCATCAGAGTACCCCAAGTACCTGCCACCCGCCCATGCCTCACAGAAAATACGTTGGGGGGTTTGCTTTTCAAAATAGGGTCATTTTGTGGGTTTTTTCATTGTCTTGGTGCTCCAGGACCTTCAAAAGTGTGTTAGGTAGGAATAAAATTAGATGTGCAATTTATGCTCCTAGAACACCTGATGGTTTTCCCTGTATATTGAGCTTCTCTAAGTGGCCAGGCTGTGAAAAAGTCTCACATATGTGGTATCACATATACTAGGAGGAGCAGCAAAATGTATTTTGGGGTGTAATTGGAAGTATGCTTATGCTGTGTGTGAGAAATAACTTGTCATTATAACAATTTTGTGTTAAAAATCACAACTTCAAAAGACTAACCAATACCTTGGACTGTCTACTTTCCAAAAAGGGGTAATTTTGGGGGCATTTGTACTGTCCTGACATTTCAGGGCCTCAAGAAATTAGATAGGCCATCGGTACATCAGGTGTGATCAATTTTGTAATGATTTGCACCATAGCTTGTAGACTCTATAACTTTCACACAGACTAAATAATATACACTAATTTGGGTTATTTTTTACCAAAGATATGTAGCAGTATGAATTGTGGCCCAAATTTCTTCAAAATTACTTATTTGCAAAATTTTCTAATAGAAACTAAAAACAAAGTGTTTTTTTTTTCACAATTTTCACTCTTTTTTTTTACTTATATAACAAAAAATAAAAAACCTAGTAGTGATTAACCACTTCCCGACCAGAACACACTGATGTACATCGGCAGAATGGCACGGACAGGCAAATGGGCGTACAGCTACGTCCCCTTAAATTTGTTGCCATGCCATCTTCTGCCTAGCAACAGTGTCACTGATCTCTGCTCCCTATGATTGGAGCAGAGATCAGTTATGTGTAAAACACAGCCACGCCCACCACAGTTAGCAACATGCCCCTAGGACACACTTAAACCCTACATTGCCACCTAATAGTTAACCCCTTCACTGTCAGTGTCATTTACACAGAAATTAGTGCATTTGTATAGCACTGATTGCTGTATAAATAACAATGGTCCCACAAATGTGTAAAAAATGTCCGATGTGTCCGCCATAATGTCGCAGTCACAATAAAAATCTCTGATCGGCACCATTACTAGTAAAAAAATAAATATTAATAAAAATGGCATAAAACTATCCCCTATTTTGTAAATGCTATAACTTTTATAACTTTTGCGCAAACCAATCAATAATCGCTTATTGCGTTTTTTCCCCCAAAAAATATGTAGAAGAATATGTATTGGCCTAAACTGAGGAGAAATTTTTTTTTTTTTTGGGGGGGGGGGGGGGGGGGGGGGGCATTTATTATAGCAAAAAGTAAAAAATGTGTTTTTTCCAAAATTGTCGCTCTTTTTTTGTTTATAGCGCAAAAAATTAAAACCGCAGAGGTGATCAAATACCACCAAAAGAAAGCTCTATTTGTGGGGAAAAAAGGACATCAATTTTGTTTGGGAGCCATGTTGCACGACCTCGCAATTGTCAGTTAAAGCAACGCAGTGCCGAATCGCAAAAAGTGGTCTGGTCATTGGCCAGCAAAATGGTCCGGTCTGAAAGTGGTTAAATACCACCAAAAGAAAGCTCTATTTGTGTGATAAAAATGTTGTTTGGGTACAGTGTTGCATGACTGAGTAATTATCATTCAAAGTGTGAGAGAGATGAAAGCTGAAAATTGGTCTGGGCAGGAAGGGGTTATAAGTGCTCTGTATTGAAGTGGTTAATTTTCTGCCCAATGAAATGAATGAATGCCCAAACGCTTGACCCATCTGATTGCATCTAAGCGCTTTTGAAAAAAATGTGGCTTTAGTCGTGCTTTTCCACTGCTTTTCTAATGTCAGGAATAAAGGGGTTCAGAAGAGCCTAGTATTTATAAGGCCTTACAAAAAACTGAGCAGTTGGTTAGGGCTGGGCTCTGCGATTTGGATTTTGCTGTCTGTTTACCAAGGATGGCAGTCAGAAAAGCGTTGCACAATATCAGCTGGAGGAGCACTTCAGGTGGAACAGGATCCTCCAATCAGACAAATGTAGTTTCATGGTTTGTCTGCTATTACTTTTTTAATGTATGAGTTAAAAAATCGGGGATTAGCAGACTAGAATAGGGGTATAGGAAATAATAGCGGTTTATGTAAAATATAACAAAGTAATTTGAATAATGAAAGAAAAAGAAAAAAAAAATGAATAAAAGAAAACCTGATGAATTAAGTTACATTTACGCTTTAGATGATAATGAAAAGCATTAAAACTGGTAGCAGCTCAGCTAAGTCTTACATGACCTCTTATTATTAGTCGGTTCATCTTCCCCGCTGTACTGCACTGAAACCTCTCTCCTCTGAGAAATTCCTGATGAACCAAACATCAGACAGGATGTCATTCTGTATCAAATCAAATAGCTGTTTTTTCCTTCTGTGTAATATAGCTGCACAAATCCTCCTTTCTGCAGAATGCTGTCTTATCAGTGTCACCCCAGGCATCATGCTCCCACAGAACGCGACAGTCCCATTATAGGCTAGGGTCACGCAGGAATATTACAGTCACATGAATCAAATAGAAGTGTCTGTTAAATACTTTGGCCAAAACCCTTTAAAGTAGTTGCCAATATGTCAGTTTTAGACAATTTTACTTTTTATAACTATAGCAAGGTCCCGTACATCCAAAGGCCTAATGGTGACCTCCAGAGTCAGGGATAGTTTACATCTGTATTTGTAGAGGGGGTTATGAGGCATGGTGGGTGTGATGCACCATGAAGTGATGGATGGCAGACACTTTTTGAATGCAAAAGAGATTTATTGTCTCTTAACAGAACTGTGGAAGGGCGGGTTAAGGCCAGGACAACCTTAAGTAGATGAAATCATAATTGGCAGACTCCAAGACTTCTATACGTAGACAGCTATAGAATGGAAGGCTTCCAGTCGGATACCATTTCTATATAGGTAGGACCGCTGTCTACTATGGCAACAAATCTTGTAACAGTCACTAACGTTATTGTACTTAACTATTGATATCACAGAATAGTTCTCCTCGCACTTTTACTTTTACTTACTGAGCTCCCAGTCTCTCACTAGACTCTCAGACCCAATCTTCCACTTCCACAACTCGGTATCTTCCTCGAGCGTCACCCCGCCTCCCTGCTGGATCCCTGTCTCAACACTTACAGATACTCTTCAAGCGTCACCCCTGCTGACCCATTAGGTCCCTGGCTTGGCGCTCACCGATGCTCCTCAAGCGTCACCTTTGCTGTCACACTGGGTCCCTGGCTTGGCACCTGCGGAAGTTTTCCCACATCTTCACCATCCCTGGCTGGTGAGACAAATGCTCTGCTCTATCTCTGGCTAACTCACATGGGTCTACGGTAACAAGGTGGATGGTCCCTTAGTGGGGACAGCTTCCCTTCTACCTCCAGCCACAACTGGTTCCCCATCGGACTGAACCTTTACTCTTGGTTGGACTCCAATCCTGCAGGTCCAACCCTGCACTGCTTCTCTTGCTTCTGGATAGGCCCTCAGACATCCTAGCAGCCAGATTTCCCCGGGATAGGCCTCAGGATTCCGACCTAGAAGCCCGGGGCCACATAACATACGTCCACCCAGACAGCCATCCAGGTGGCACAGAACCCCAATCACCTGACTCCATCCAAATAAATAAGCTCTCCCAGCAGACCAAGGGGCTTAAAGAAACCCCTGCCCATTAGCTGAAACACCCCATCTATTCATAACCTGACCTTGCTAAACCCTTGTCTATCTAATGTCACCAGCATAACTCCACCTAGCAACAGAAGAGAGAAGGTGCAGCAAGTCCCGAACTAGATAGGAATTGGTGGATCTACTAACAGTAAACCAGGGCAACTACTGCCTGGCAAACTAAATTTACTAGCAACCCTGCCTAAACATCAGGGTGCTACATAACTTTATGGCTTGTTCATAACCCTAATTTTATATGGATTAAATGCAGGGAAAAAAAGGTTATTTTCCTACTTCCCACCCGGCCAATGTATATATATATATATATATATATATATATATATATATGGCCGGGTGGGAGCCTTCTCCTGACTGGACGTTCAGGAACGTCCTTCAGAAGGAGGGGGATCACGCGTGCCCGCACAGCGGCGAAATCCTGATGCACTTGTGTCACCTGGACACGCCGCATCTCGGATCGGCAGGAGGGCTCTGTGATTGGCCCTCCTGATCACATGACAGCCGTGTCCAATCACGCCATCATGTGATGTAAACAAACAGCCGG
This sequence comes from Lithobates pipiens, assembly GCF_037356315.1. Taxonomy (NCBI): domain Eukaryota; kingdom Metazoa; phylum Chordata; class Amphibia; order Anura; family Ranidae; genus Lithobates; species Lithobates pipiens. Next base: position 54,494,737 of record NW_027507685.1, on the reverse strand, counting down.
TTGCTAGGAAATCGGCTCTCCTCTCCTCACACGGAAGTCTTCGCTGAGGAGAGGAGAGCAGATCGCTGCAGCCGGCTGGTGACCAGTGAGTATGAGCTGTTTTTTACAGCTTTTTACTCACTGATCACCAGTCTAGTGTAAAACACACATGCCCCCAAAACACACATGTCCCCAAAACACACATATCCCCAAATAATAAAAACACATGTCCCCCACATATGTCCCACTAAAATCACATCTCCCAATGATTATCTGCACACATATGTCAGGTGATCACCTGCACCCATCTGTACATGATCATTTGCGTACATATGTCCGTGATCACACAAACCAATTATACACTTAACTGAATTTTTTTTTAACAAAAACATGTAGCAGAATACATTTTGGCATAAATTTATGACAAAATTCGATTTTATTGTATTTCTTTTAAAATAGAAAGAAGAAAATATAGTATTTTTTCCAAATTTCCGCTCTGTTTTTGCTTATACCACAAAAAAAAACAGAGTCGTGCATAAATACCACCAAAATAAAGCTTTATTTGTGCAAACAAAATGATAAAGATTTCATTTGGGTACAGCTTAACATGACCGCGCAATTGTCATTGAAAGTGCAAGAGCGCTGAAAGCTGAAAATTGGGCTGGCAAGGAAGGGGGTGAAAGTACCCTGTATTGTATTGGTTAAAGAACACAAATTCATAAGAAATGTTGAGTTAGTTCAGTGAAAACCACATATCAAAATAGTAGATCCAGTGATCCAGTGACACAGACAGTTGACATTATAAAGTATGCAAATTTTAAATAAGTCAAGATTAGATCTGCTACCTCTTGCCTCCCAAGCCTCCTTATTTAATCCTTTGATGATAAATGTGTAATATTTAACCATTTGGGTGACTTGTGATGTTGTAGTAGGTGATCCAGACTTGTAAGGCTGAGAGCAGTCAAGGTTTATTGTTGAAGTTTGGTCCATAAAATTCTTCAGTTCATTGAATTTCTCCTTAAATAGTTGTGTAGACTGCAGCATGCAAGGATTATATGGTTAGGTTTATATTCCACCATGTTGATTGGCATAAGGAATAGGCGGAACCGGCTGGCCATTATCCCAAAATCGTTCTCCACCACTCTTCTGGCTCTGGCAAGATAGTAGTTATAAACCCCCTGGTCCGGGGTGAGGGTCCTCATGGCTTCCAAATGGTCGGCTGGACAGAACAAACTAACAGAAAGCACTGAAAAACAAAGACCAGAGCTGAATATCAGATACAAGTGGACAAGAACGCACTGAAAATCAAATACGTAATAGAAATACAAACCCACACACACAAACTGAAGAGCAGTAACGATCGGAAAAGCAGGAGGCTGAAAAGAGTGAATCATCTGTCACCAAACTTCTACTAACACAAGATTAGCGGAAGGAGCCCAAAGGGTGGTGCACTTGGTATTGAACTTCATCTTTCTAGTGCCATCATACGTGTTGTGCATCACCACGTTCTTGACGTTTGCAAATTCCAATCAACTTTGTGTCGCAAATTCCAATCAACTTTATGTTCGCAAATTCCAATCAACTTTGTGTGACCGCGTGTATGCAAGACAAGTTTGAGCCAACATCCGTCGGGAAAAAAAATACATGGAATTTGTTGTCGGAATGTGCGATCATGTGTACGAGGCATAAGTGTGATATTTGCATTTGGAATCTATTTCTGTGAACCTACATCATGCCTTCAAAGGATCTGCCCATGCAAGTGAAACAAGCCATTGTAAGGTTAAAAAAATTAAACATATCCATCAGAGAGATAACAGCAACATTAGCAACATTTTACATTCTGAGGAAAGAATAACGCACTGGTTAGCAACATAAAAAGGCTTGGACGTCCATGGTAGAAAACAGTGGTGGATGATCGCAGGATCCTCTCTATGGTAAAGAAAAACTCATTCACAACATCCAGACATGTGAAGGACGGGCGTATCATTGTCAAGATTTCACAAGAGTAAATACAAATACAGATTAGACTTTGTCAAAAAACATCTAAAAAAGCGAGACCAGTTCTGGAAAAGCATTCTTTGGACAGAAACTAAGATTAATCTGTACCAGAATGTTGGGAATAAAAAAGTGTAGAGAAGGCTTGGAACAGCTCATGATCCAAAGAAAACAACGTCATCTGTAAAACATAGTGCAGGCAGTGTGATGGCATGGTCATGCGTGAATTCCAGTGGCACTGGGTCATTGGTGTTTATTGATGATGTGACAGAAGCAGCCAGATAAATTCTGCAGTGTTTAGAGATATACCATCAGCCAAATGCAGCAAAGTTGATTGGACACCGCTTCACAGTACAGCTGGACAATGATCCAAAACACACTGCAAAAGTGAAGGAAAAGAAGTGGAATATTTTGCAATGGCTGAGTCAATCACCTGATTTCAACCCAATTGAGCATGCATTTCAATTGCTGAGGGTCAAAACTAAGAACAAACCAGTGTGGATCGCAGAGAGGGAGAGTATGTAAGCTGACAGGGAGAGGCTGTGAGTGCACACAGCTAGGAAGACACAGGAGAGCATCTGCGATCTTATCTCAATACCTGAATGAATCGGCAAAAAGTAAATCGGCATTTGTTTAATCCTTGTTCACTGCACAATCCATGGACTGCTAGCAGGAAGAGATTGCCGATGTATAAAGCTAGGAAGATCAAAGGAGAGCAACAGGGATCTTCTCCATTATGCCTCAACGAATTCAAGTCAGCATAAGTTAACCGATGCTTCTCAACAGATGTCACTGCACAATCCATGGTCTGTCCGCTCACCGTCACCTAGCAACGTCACTACCTGTATTGGCATAACTGGGAGACTGAACCAGAACATTTTACATTTAGGCCTCATGCCCATTGGCGTTTTTACAGCCACTTTTAGGAGGGTTTTTTACAGCTGACGTCACATGAAGGCCCCACCCATTTATGACATCATTACCCCATCATGCCATGGGTGGTGATGTCACAAATGGGTGGGGCCCCCGGATGATGTCAGCGGGTGGCCCCGTCCCATGCCAATAAAAGTCATTGCACAAGGCAAACCCATCATTACAACAGGAGGTCACGTTGAGTCAACATCGGAAAAAGTACAGAGGGAGAAGACAGGGATGAACACCCGGCAAAAGAGCAAGAAGACAGCGGAGGGAGAAGACAGCACAGAGAGGAGAAGAACCAGAAAGGGAGAAGGACCGGCAGTGGAAGAAGATGTCTCCAAAAGAGGCAGAAGAGACGAATAGGGGAGAAGAAATTGGAAGAGACGCCGGAGCTGCCTTAATAAAATACTTTAAAAACCTGTGTACTGTTTATTTTAGACACTTTTTTTGGTGAATGGGTAGCAGTACACTGTATCCAATACTCATTCACATAGGGTGGGTGGTCCAGATCTGGGGGTCCCTTTGTTAAAGGGGACATCCAGATTCCGATAAGTTATATATGTTGATAAAGACAAGGGCCTCTACTCGACAACCCTGGCTGTACCATACTCAGCGCAACTAATCCCTCAGTCAATCATATCCTTCTCTGGATTACACCCATTTTTCATCTACATCAAGGGTTTCATACCTTAATTATACCCACAGAAGGCTAACATAACTTGGTAACTTACAAGTAACTGCTATTAAGCCCCGGTTCACATTGGTATCGGCGGCAATTGCCGGAAATGGCACTATCCTTATCTGCGTGATGCTGCATTTGCGGTGCCGCACCGATTTCAAGAGGTCGTTTCTCTATTACTTTTTGCAATTTCGGGCTGCGATTTACATTGACATATGTGCAGACACCTGCCCAGATGTTTCTGAAATCAGGACTGACATGCGGGAGTGAAATCGTGTGAGTTCAGCTGAACTGGCATGGCTTCATTCACACAGCTCCATGTGAACCTGAGCTAAAACCAAAACTGTCCTCATTGACCCTGAATGATTGTTCCATGCCCTCCTAGAAATGTAGCTGTGTAGGTAACTCTGTCATCATTCAGAAGCGATGCAATCATGTTACAAATTATTGTAAAATTCCCTATATTGCTCAACGAGCAGGATACATGTTTGATACCCCAATCTGTGTTGTGGACAGACATTTCTAAGTTCATGGGCCCAGTGTGTGCTTCTTTCTTTTAATCAATAACAACGTTGTTATTTGGTGATAGGTCGGAGGTTTGATACATTTTATGATGTTTTTCTTTACAATGTTCTGTGTCCAATAAACTGATTCAATTTTGATATTGCATAAACATCTGGAGTCACTTTATCTCTGCTCCTCTGGGAAATTCTCCCATTAATGTATTCAGTTTCTCCTTTTTCTGGTATGTAGACCCACCCCTTCAGAGGGCGATTGAGGAATGCTTCATAAATCCCAAGTGATTCCCCTCTATTAGGTTGAGTCCCCTCATTTGCTGTTTTGCATATTAATCTAAGGGCAGAAAGATCCACAAACAAAGAACAACTGAAGACAGCTTAGAGCCCGGTAAAGCATCAGAAAGGAGGAAACCCAGTCATTGGCAATGTCCATGGGTTCCAAACTTCAGGCAGTCATTGCCAGTAAAGGATTCTCAACAAAATATTAAAAATTAACATTTTATTTATGATTATATTAATTTGTCCAATTACATTTGAGCCCCTGAAAATGGGGGGACTGGGTATAAAAATTTTTGCAGTTCCTTAAATTTGTACACCACCACCATTATCGCAAACAGAACCGCCGGCTCCAAAGATGGATACCTAATTGTGGCAGCAGCTGCTGCCATTACCGAGATATTCATCCTTCAAAGTGCCGACGTATATGTACAGGAGCCGGTCGGAAAGTGGTTAAGAGCCATACAAGGGCATAGTCTGTCTGTTCAGACAAAAACTGTAGACAGATGAGGCAGTGTCTGTCTGTTGCCTTTTCTATGCAGATGCAATGCACATTCAGGTTAATCAAAAGAGTATTCATATGTGAACATTTACTGTATAAAATTGCCCTTTAAAGTAACCCTACTGCTATATTAAGAAATGTCTACCAAGCCATACCTGTAAAATAACACAGTACACACTCGCCTTCCCTGCTGACCTCTGGTGAAGTTGATGTAGGGCATGCACCTCACTCACAGTGATGCTTTTGAGTAGGGATGAGCTTAAACTTGTGTTCAGACTCAATCTTGACGTTCTGGCATTCAGAAGAAACTCTGAAAATCTACCGGAGCGAGCCAAACATCATGTATAATAGTCGTATTACCCAGTGGCGGCCGGCCCGCAAAGGGCTCTGCCCCCCCAGCTCACACAACTTGCCTCCCTAGCCTGAACATCAAAATGATCCATTGTGTGTGGCCATGCACTGCGCAGGGTGCCGGACCAATACAAGTCTCTACCATGTTCATCATCCCCTCACAAGCATGTGACCAGAGCCTGAGGCCCCAATTGGCCTGTTTCATGTTTGGCTCGGGGCACAGAGCACTGCGACGCAAACCATCCCACCCTGGGATACCAGCGAATCAACACTCACCATTGGCTTCTAGCTTCCTGCCCTGGTCAATCAGGACAGGAGGCTGAAGATCCAGAACCTGGAAAAGGGACTGGGTCAACAAAGAAGCAGCAGCACCGGGAACCAGAGGAGTGCGGACCTGGATGGACCTTCCCGTGCCCCTCCCAAAATCCTCCAGCACCAGCTGCCACTGATATTACCCAATGCCAGACACACGTTTAGTTTGGCCATTGCTTCTGTAGCCAAATGACAGCTCCAGTGAATGACAGCTGATATAAACAAAGGGGTGGGTGACGTCATTGACCGTATATGTACTAGTGTACAACCTGGAAGTAAGATGGTGACTACTTTTATTGTAGCTTCTCATACAGGTATTGGGCTTACATCAATCCTTTTCCTATACAACAAATTTTCTACCAAGCCACAAAATAAGACAGGACATACTCACGTTTTTTTCTGCCACAGTGCCAAGCTCCCCACCAATTCTAAAAAAAAAATCTGCTAAAGTCTGCACCTAATTCAGAATACGGTAAGGCCTCATTCACATGGGACGGATCAGTAATGATCCGCCCCGTGATGATCCGCTTGCTCAGCGGGGATTGGTCCGTTGTCCCCGCTGAGCCGGCGGCGGACAGGGCGATCTCTGCACACTGCGCAGGGACCGCCCTGTCAGCTCTCCGCTCTCCTCAATGGGGGATCGGATGAGCACGGACCGTCTGTCCGTGTTCATCCGATCCGCTCTGCAGACGGATAGAAAAATAGGATTTTCCTTCGTCTGCAGAATCGGACAGTAGCGGAGGCGGACGATAGCGGGTGTCTGCGGATGTCTATCCGCAGACACCCGCTATCCCATAGGTATGCATGTATGTCTATATTTCATCCGCAAACGGATGGATGAAATACGGACATAATGTCCGCATGTGTGAAAGGGGCCTAATGTTGCGAAGGTCAGCAGAAGGACTAAAGAATGATGTATGGACCACAGAGAGACAATCCCGGTAATGTTTTGTTTTAGTCCAAACTTCCTTAGAAAAATTCTCAGCATTTTGGTGGGGGAGTTTGTCAACAGGAGAGGTGCATATGTCCTGTCTGAATTTACAGATGTGGCTTGGTAGAAAACAATTTGTACAGGTACAGGGTCAATTTAAGCTCAATACCTGTGAGAGAAGCTACTGTACATATTGAAGTGTCCACCAATCAACTTACAGATTTCCCACTAAAACTAAGATAGGTAAACCCCTGATCAGCATCTCTATGAGTGAAATGACTTTTTGGCTAAAGCATTATATGAATGACTTTATTTTGGCTAAAGCATTATGCAACATATGTCATCTCATAGCAACCAATCCCCAAGCACCTTTCATTGTTCTACGTGTGCTTCACTAAAGAAAGCTGAAATATGATTGGTTTCTACAGGTTAGCTTGCTTTGTACACACAAGCCTACACTTTGTTGGCTCTCACAGAAATCCTGTTGATAAAAGACAAGATATCCCTATAAAACAGGTGAAAAGGAAACATAATTGGATTAAAAAAGACTTTTCAAGCAATACGCAAACACGAATTTGTATATGAGATTTATTGTGGAACAACTATCTCACCTAGTCCAATAATTCATTGTTCAGCATTTTTCAGGGAGCTGTTAAGCCATAAAAAAGACATTTAATAGGTAACAAGGAATATTAGAAAAGCACCATTGTACAGCAATGTGATTATAATTCTTTCACATGCAACATTTTGTACACGTTGTCCTAACTGCAAATTATCTAGATAATGCATTCCAGTCCCAAGCGGTAATCATTCACCAGAGATGAGAGTCTGGGCATTCTGGGTAATAGGTTCATGGAGGATTACACTGTAGATGAATTTTTGTAGTGAGCTATCGAATAAATTGTGCCCCAACATGAAACGCGTGTGTTTATTTCACCCTGTGTGCTTAATTCCCCATTGTGCAGAGAGTTATGATCTTTTTATCTGCAATTCTATCCATAATTTATGGAGGCACCAGATAAAATCGCTTTTGGGTAACTGTTTATGATCCTGGTGTCCTGGAGCGGCTTGTGTGCATCATAATCACATGTATAATTCACTAGAGCTAACGACTGTCAGACAGTGTTTGCATACTGGGAAATTAAGAGTCTATTAAAAAGGGGAAAAAACACATTTTCTATTCTAAGGTACACTCATTTATTGTCAAGGTCAGAAACAAAGTTTTCTGGGAAACTTGTGAAAGCATTGCCATTTTATTAGGATGAACTATATCCACTCATTGAATTTTCATTTGGGAATGAGAAAGCTTTTTGAAACTAATCAGTTGTATTTAGTGCATTGTATTTTGGCACCAATATTTTTGCCATTAAGTGATTATGATATAGCTATGTCTTGACTCAGATATTCATCAGTTTAGTACCGCTGGCACTACACTTGGAATGAGGTTATCATTTCAGATGTGATATTATAACAATTGTTGTGATAATATGGTTGGATAAAGGACTATGGCTGGCATTGAGGTTTTAGATTAGGTTTAAAGGTTAGGTTGAAGTTTAGAGCAGATGTTCCAAAAGTTTAGCACTAGCCAAAATGTTTTGTTTTGGATATAGAAGGAGAGAACTAGAATCCCTGTCAGGTTTTTATTGTTGCCTGTGCCCCCCTCCCCCCAGAGGGATTCACCCCCCTTATTTGTCCTAGTGACCACTGACACCTGGATAGAAATTAATGGTAGATCCAAAATTTTACAATTGGCACCGGTGAGGAGAAATAAAAATGGAGACTCAGTTTACTGTGTAAGAAAGGAATTCCCTTTCACTTTTTGAGATTTTCTCTAAGATCCCTTTCACACTGGGGCTGTGGCCGCATAAGCGATAAAGCGTCGCTCATTTTTAGCGGCACTTTAGCTCTGTTTAAGCGGTGCTTTTAGGATGCTGGGGGGGGGGAGCTTTTAACCCCAAAGGAGGAGTTATAAACACCCATGTTGCTGCACTTCCAAAGAGCTTTTCAACGCTTCGGAAGGACTGCCCATTCATTCCAATGGGCAGGGCATTTTGGGAGCGATGTATACAGCGCTCCAAACTGCCCTAAAGATGCTGCTTGCAGGACTTTCAGAGCGTCCCACATGCGCACCGTCCCCGTGTAAAAAAAGTCACACGTGAATGAATGGGAGACGGTTTTCAGGCACTTAGCAGAGGCTATTTCCAGTGCTAAAGCACCTGCAAACCACCCCAGTATGAAAGGGATCTCACTTTGCAGGAGATAAAGGAAAATCTCTCCAAAGAGACACAGACAAAAAAAAATAAAACTGCAGGATTTTTGACTTCACAATATGGCAATAACATGGTTTTACTTTATGAATAGCAAGAAACAGAACCGATAAATAGATTGTATCTATTTATATAAAAGCAGCAAATTACAGACACACAACTTATCACAGATAGTGTGCAATGCTACGATCAAATATTTTGCTATGAATTCTTGATTTATTCTGCTGTGCTTTCTTCTGATTCAATCTGATTCATTCTGATGTTGCAGTGTGAACTTACACACAACTATTCTCTATAGCAACCATTATATTTTTATGATCAAACTTCAGTCCATTAAGCAATGCAGTTTATACTAAGATAGTCTTTCTTACTAAAAGGATGGTTCCATATTTCTTTAAAGTGATAGTAAACTTATTTTTATTCTTTTGAAAATAATAAACGTACCTGCTTCAGGTAATGGTTTTGCACAGAGCAGCACAGATCCTCCTCTTCCCGGGTCCCCCATCAGCTTTCCTGGCTCCACCCTCCTGCCAAGTGCCCCCACAGCAAACAGCTTGCTACCCAAGCAGGCTTGCTCCCAAGCCGCTGCTCTGCTTGTCCATTCAGCTCCTGTCCCCTCTCTCTTATCATTGGCTTACTACCTGTGATTGACACAATAGGAGCCAATGGCTCCCACTGCTGTTGCAGCCAAAGAGGAGGGAGAGCCCCCGGAGAGCCAAGACTTTTGTGCACATTGCTGGATCATGATGGAGCTAAGTATCTGGGGGTGGGGGTGCTGCACACAAAAGATTTTTTACCTTTGTGCATAGAATGTCCTGGTCGCCTTGCAATAAGCATGGATCCTAATGGGAGTATACAAAGTGCAGTATTATCTCTCCTTTCCTGTTCTATTTCAGGTTGCTATTTGTTTCTCTTGCCATTTCTCCCACAGCAACAAGCAGCTACGTGGTGCCTTTTGGCGGGTCTGTATTCACGCCATTCTGGAGCTTTTATAAACTGGATTCTCCCCTCATGCTCCAGCCACATGAATAGGAATGGACCGCGCTTCCTGTGCTCAACATGTAATCCTTACTTCGCCGTCGGATAGAGAAGGCTGAGAGCTCAGGGGGTGAGGAATGGCTCAGGCAGTGTTTAGGAGAAAACCCACCTGCCTTTTTTTCACCTCCCAGCTTCCTTGGCTCTAAAGCTTAGGAGGGTTTATTTCCACTTTAACCACTTACCGGGCACTTTTACCCCTTACCTGCCCAGCTCTGTCGCAATTTGAATGACAATTGCATGGTCATGCTACACTGTACCCATATGAAATTGTTATCATTTTTTTCACATAAATACAGCTTTCTTTAGGTGGTATTTAATCACCACTGGGTTTATTTTTTATTTTTTGCTAAACAAAGACCAAGAGTTTTGTAAAAAAAAAAAAAAAAAAAAAACACTTTTTTATAGTTTATTATAAAAAAAAATTCCTTCATTGATGGGGGCTGATAGGCTGCACTGATGAGGCAGTACTGATGGTCACTGATAGGTGGCGCTGATGGGCACTGATATGTGGCATTGGTGGGCACTGATTAGCAGTATGTATGGGCACTGGTAGGTGGCACTGGTGGACACTGATTAGCCACACTGGTGGACACTGATTAGCAGCACTGGTAGACACTGAGGGCACCAATGTCCCTGTAACAGAAGCCGTTTGATGGCTTTCTTCTTTTTTCCTCAGGCTATTAGTGTGAGGGGAAAAAAGCAGATACCCGGCTTCTGTTTACTTCCTTACTGTTTACTTCCATGATCAGCTGTCATTGGCTGACAGCTGCACACATGGTAAAGGGCTGCTGTGATTGGCCCTTTACCCCAATCTGTGATCAGTCAAGTCCTGCAGACTCGGCAATCCTAGATCGCGCTGCTCCGGGTGCCACAGGGGGGCGCATGGGCAGTGCGAGCATAGGAGGACATCCAAGGACACCCTCCCACCATTTTAAGCCCACGCTGTAGGCGCCTTTAGGCTATAGCATGGGCGCCAAGTGGTTAAAGCTGTATTAAAGAGGAAGTAAACCCTGATGGGTTTACTTCCTCTTTCATTCCCTGCAAAGGCAAAGCATAATGGACTACTATGCATCGCAGTAATTCTTTTATTTTGCCTTCCTTTCTTCTATTTTCATCTGGTAGTCCAGCCAGTAAGACTGTTGTCTTTCAAAAGATCAAGCTCTCTTCAAAAAACAATAATATCACTAGATGAAATGAAGAATATGCAGCTATTTTACAAGTTTACATACATTTCACATTTCAGTTTTGACTAGAGTGTACTTTTGACACATCTCAAGCAAATATTTGTACATTGTCAGCTATGTGGAGTGGCTCTATCCCCAGTTTTATTTTCATTTGCAGCAAAAAAAAAAACTTAGCCTTGTAATAAGTTTACAGAACAGTAAAACACCATTAATTAGTTTAATTAATTCAGACAATGCTGGACATAGGAGTCCACTAAACTGCAATCAATGTTTTAGCTTTGAATTAAAATACAACAGAAAATAGGTAGATAGGCTTTAGGGAAAGAGGAAATGTATCTGCAGCTACAATGGTCTAATTGTATAACAGACCCATATGAGCTGTAAAATAGGTTCCATTTCTTGTTTATATTCATACACTCAGTGGACTCTTTATTAAATATACCCACACAATAATGCAAAAAATAAAACAAAAATCGCATCATGGTCTCTAACTCTGGACGCGTGCACATAACCAATGGATTCCATTGTTTTTCGACCAAATTTTAGAATAGTGAAGGTGTGTGATCTAAGCAACTCTTAATATGGAATGATTGTTGTCACACGAACTGCTAAGCTCTACAGGTTTTTCACCCGCATTTTACAGACAATAAAAAAATAAAATGCACGCAGTGAGTAGCTGGTGATGAGACCACTTGAATTTGTTCCTATCACTTCTCCTCTTTCTTTTTCTCTATTTTCTCTTCCTTCTACCTTTCTTTCTGTAGCGCCGGCTCCTGAAGAGCACGCGCTATGTGTTTTTCTCTATTTAAAGTTTCTAAACCCGCAATTTGGTTTTGGGCTTAATTATAGCAAATTATGGTTTCAGTACCAGTCTAGATGGATTGCACTGTGTTCTGCTTGGCCACAGGCATTGTCATCACTGGCAAGTGTGAGAACGCAGTTCAGCTTGGCGCATTGAGTGCCATTTTTTTCTCGGAACCAGCCCAGTGGGAATGTCATCTTGCTGTGCATTCTGGGAGAGGGTACTTAAGGGACTGACATCACGTGCTTCTGGGTTCCGGTCCAGAAGATCCTTCTGTCTGTTTGGTCCTGGTCCTCCTGACAAGCCCCCATGGCCCTCATGGCCTGGGGTGCGTATCTATCCAAGTCCGAGTCACGGGGCTGGCTAGCCCGAGGCAAAGTAACTGGAAGGAGGATTCAAAGGTGGTCCAGTGCCATCTCATCTGTGGAGAGGCCCAGCAACTGAGGAAGCAACCAGGGGAGGACTCTTCGGGAGAAGGCCACGCATAAGGCTGGCTTCTCAGAAAGAGCCTGGAGGCTTAGTTGAAAGACACCAAATTAATCTACACTCGTACGGTATCGCCTGGCCAGCTGCAAGATACTGGTACCGTATGAGGGCTCTTCAAATTTGTCTACATCCTTCAGTTACTACAAGTGTTCTACAACAAGTCTGTGACAGAGACTTTACTACAAGTGTTCTACAACAAGTCTTTAGTAGAGATTCACAAACATTCTACATGCAAGTCTGTGGCAGAGACTTTATTCACAAACGTTCTACATGCAAGTCTGTGGCAGAGGCTTTGCTTTATCTGAACACTCTATCAGCTGCTAGGCCTAGTGAGAAGAGGTCTATCCAGTAGCTATGAGAATCCAGTTGTGAGTGGCTATTCTCTGGATTTCTATAGTGAAAGACTTTCTATTTTGAGCAGTTCCAAGAGTACCTGAACTTTCTACCGAAATCCTCTAACCCTTATTGAGAGACTGTGTTTTGTCTACTCTTTTTTGCAAATAAAAATCCCAAAAGCGGATCCAGTGTCAGTTTTTACAATTCTTTGGGCCATCTACCTTGGGAAACTCCTAGACGTACACGAGGTCAATAAGGTAACGATAAGCCCAACAAAATCAGCTCCTTCGTTGATCAGTGCTACATTTCCATTATACCTTTCTCTATCTTTTTTTTTTGTTTGTTTTCCTTTAGGTTGAAATAGCAATACTTTTGTATATTCTACCTGGTTTCATAAAATCATAGATATAAGCTCCTAGAAGAAGATTTATAATAGTGATAATCCCTTATCACTCTTTTCTGATGCATATTTTAGTTTAGTTTGAAGTTTTTACTTATCTGAGGCTTTATTATATCTTTATTATCCATTTTAGATTCAAGCCTCTATTGACCAAATTATAAAATGTTATCTACACCACTAATCCTAAAAACAGACTATGCAAAATAGGCTACTTTCATTAAATTTGTGGAGCAATAGTTGTTTATTAAATCTTGACATGTTACTTTCTGGCACTGCTTTTGAACCTATCTTTGTGATTTGTTAAACTTTAATAAACAAATTTGACAAGAATTTGTTTAACAAATACTAAAATAACCACTTTTTATAATGGTAATGATCATAGGCGTGTGTAGGGGGAGTGTCGGCTGTGCCTGGGCACCCTCTAATTACCGACATAACTACTTTACATTTGATGGTGACTACTATCTGCAGACCCACGACACTGCAATTGGTGCAAATTTTGCACCTGCTTACGCCAAGTTAACTATGGTTTTCTGGGAAGAAAAACACATTTGGCATAACAACCCATTTGTGGCCAATATTATCTTTTACGGTTGCTTCATTGATGACATCCTAATCATTTGGGATGAGACCCCCTGTCTCTAGTTGATGAGCTTGTTCTTCAACAATAACCCTTTAGGCCTTTCTTTGACATCAGTTTATGACAGTAACTCCTTAACCTTCTTGGATCTAGAACTATATTATACACATTCTATCATTCATGCTAAAAAATACAAAACCGCTGGAAACTCCTTCTTGCCTTATACCAAAGATGGATTAGAAACATTCCGAAGGGATAATTTTGAGACAAAATTGCACCAATGATTCTGATTATGTAACACAAAGTAACCTTCTTAAACAATCTCAGTTAAGGGGTATCCTGAGGATTTGGTAGAAACAGCATATCATACATACCTACATGGAAAATCACCAAAAACCATTATCCATGAAAATGAAAAGTCGGCCAGATTCATTAACCAACACCATAAGATGGAATCAATTATCACTAAACATTGGACCATTCTCTTACAAGACCCACACTTACATGATATCATCACAAACAAGCCCACAATTACATATAGAAGAGAAATGGACGTTAAAAATAAAATGGCACCTAGTAAATTCAAACCCATGTCCTCTGCTCTCCCTACCGACCAACCTTATTTGATTCCACTCAAAGGGATGTACCAATGTCACGAACCCCCGTGCAAAAAATGTAGATTTGTCCATCACAGACAAGAAGATTTCACCATCAATACCATTGATGATTTCTATTGTTGTTCCACTGATCGTGTCATATACTGTTTATCCTGTCCCTGTGGACTCTTTTACGTGGGTCGTACCATTCGCCCTCTTCGGAAAAAAGCGGCGAACATCGCCGCTTTATTGAAGAAGGGAAGAATAAACATAGTGTGCCTCCATTACCTCGTAATTTTTGGCATTTCATGATTAGTCCACAGATGGTTTGTGGATGATCGAGGCTATGCCCAGGGGTTTCCCTGAGGCAGACTGGTTTCAGTGACTCTGCCAAAGGGAGACCTACTGGATTTTTATCCATGACACCCTTTTGCCTAGTGGATTAAACTAAGAACTAGATGTAAGTACTATCCTATAACACCCTCAACACTATACAATACAATTGCTAGGGAGCTCCCCCTGCTTTATAATGCAGTTCTTCCCTATAGTGATTGAATGCAAGGCTTTGCAATAAAAGATATAATCTTTGGTCTTCTGTTTTCTGCTAGCTATTGTATTGATGTAATTGTAATCCACAGGGTTTAACAAACAAGAATAATGTAAAATGAATATTGAAGCTGTTCTTGTGATGTAGCACACTTATAACTACCTCCGGTGTAGTTGTCTCCAAATCACACAGTGTCATTTCACCATGGAGTATAGGCTTGAGGCCTGCTTTAACTCAGTCTAATTGTAAAACCTCTTCCGTGGGACTACAGGTCCCAGCAACACTGTGATCTGGGTCTAAGTGTGTAGAAGTGCGTTAAGTATTATGGGCCGCAGCCCTCTCACCCAACCAGGTCTGGAAGAATAGGAAACCTCTGCATCGGTTGTCTCAGTCTGTTTGCTGCGGCCATGCCGTCATACTGTTCCGTTTTGCAAAGTCACCAGGAGCTCTCAGTTACCTCTGTCAGGGTGCCTCTGGATCCTTCCCGATCCGACCACACTGCTGCTACAGCACACTGTGGTGTGAAGTCCGCCTCTGGCTCCAAATGTTGCTCCGCACCGAGCAGGCCACAGTGCTGTGGGAAACACACACCCACAGCTCCTTGCAGGCAGGCCAGAAGAGAAAAAAAATGGCCGTGCAGAGTCTTTTATATCCTACCCAGCATGCAATTCAGTATGGAGTGTTCATGGATAGGTCACTTGGCATTCTGGGTAGGTAGGTCTTTGTATAATGTAAACAAACAGTCACTTCCTGTAACATTTCTCCATGTTCTTGAAAAAGAAAATAAATGAAGTCCATTTCACGTTTAGGCCACTAGATGGTGCCAAATACCAATTTATAACTCCCATAGATTAACATTAGCAGGCAAAAATACCAGTGCTACATATAGCACCCCTTCCCCAAAGCACCAACCCCCCCCCATGTTGAGGGCATGTGGCCTGGTACGGTAGAGGAGGGGCGCTCACTCGTCCCCACCCCCTTCCTGACCGGCCAGGCTTCGTGCTCAGATAAGGGTCTGGTATGGATCTGGGGGGCCCCCACGCCGTTTTTTCGGCGTAGGGGGTTCCCCTTTAAATGCATACCAGACCTAAGGGCCTGGTATGCTCCCGGAAGGGGAACCCACGCCAATTTTTTTTTTTATAAATTTGGCGTGTTCCCTCTCGAGAGCTGATAATTCTGTGAGAGTCACCTCAATATAGACGGAGATCCGACTTGGAGGCGACTTCCATTGAAATCAATGGGTACCAGTTGCCTACAAGTCGGATATAAGTAGTACAGGAACCTTTTCTGAAGTCGGAGCGACTTCAGTTGTGCAGTAAGACGGCTCTCATTCACTTACATTGATTTTTACATGTAGCGCGACTTGAGGCGACTAGGGGCGACCTGAAGTCGGATCTGAGTTGTCCCTGTGTGAACCGGCTCTCAGGAGGCTGGTCTGTAGCAACAGAAGACCATGCACAGGTTTACTTTGTTCAGCTAATTGGTAAATTGGGCTACAATAGGCAGGGGATAACCAAGCCAGACAAATAAAAACTGGAAATTGTTACAAGTTCTGAGGTTCACTTTCTGCTGCCATATGCTGCTGGTAGGGTTTAGAAATGGTCAAACAATGTGAATTTTCATTTTTTGAATGAAGAAAGAAAGCTTCATGGCATTAACCTCCCTGGCGGTATGATTATTTTGGATTTTAGGTGCTGAAAGCGGTACCATTATTTTGCATGGAAATTTGGCATTTTATATTGTAGGCCTGTAATTCTTAGGAATGTTCAAACCAAAGTCTAGTAGACATCCCGGGTAGGATAAAGCTTGAAACACAAAATCATAAATTATAATATAATAAATAACTGTAAATAATAACAAATAATAATAATAATAATACTTTTTATTCAATACATTTTAGTAAATAATATAATTAAATCACTGACATTTTTTTTTTCCAGACAAGGGTGCAATATTGGTAGTCATAGTGCTTCAGTAAACGTCTCTGGTATGGAAAATGGCAAGTCACACCGGTTAGCTCTAACAGTCCCATATGCATCTGTCTTATGCTGTAAAAGGAACTCTTATGCCGCGTACACACGAGCGGACTGTATGGCGTACTTAGTTCGTCATACAATCCGACGGACAGTCCGTCGTACTTTCCACTGAACGGATACCCAAACAGTCCGTCGAAAGCTTGCGCAATGACGTGTACAGCATGTACGACGGGACTAGAAATAGGAAGTCCAATACACAGCAAAGCACCCTTCCGCCGTGTAAATCCTTTCTGGGCATGCGCCATTCTTAGTCCGTCGAACTAGCATACTAATGAGCGGATTGTCCGCTGAAACCAAAGTACGACGGACAGAATTTTGAAAAATCCGAAATTCTTAGTACGCCGGACGGCACGCTGAAAAAGTCCGCTGAAGCCCACACACAAGCGGACTGTCCGCTGAAATGTGTTTCGACGGACTAAGTACGCCATACAGTCCGCCCGTGTGTACGCGGCAAAAGAGTTCTGGAGAACTGTAAAAATTATCTGTGGTTACACAGTAGCCCTGATTCAGCAGTGGTTCAATCAGAGTAAGAACGGAAGTGGTTGCCATTCCATAGTTACCGAATCTTTCATTGAACTTGGTTCCTTTCCCGGTGTAAAGTATGGAATTCATGTAATTCCATATGTATCCAGTACTGGATTCACAGAGCATGAATGATTTTATGCCAAAAACGTGCCCTCTTGGACGCAATAAACTGTATCCAGCTGAGTCTTCCTTTGTAGGCCATCAGACTTTCGTCGATACTGATGTCTCTGTCTGTTACATAGGTCTTCTGGAAATTTTGCTGAATCATTTGATATAGCCCCCAAATCTTTGAGTTTTGGTGCTGGATGAGAAGTCTTGTCTAATTCTTCATTATTCTCAAAGTGCAAATATTTCATAATAGGGAACATTTGTACTCCGTCATGACGGTGCCAAAAAAAGGAGTTGCTAGCAATTTGTTGGTTCTCCAGTACCACTTCTGCAGGGGTTTCCCAACCACTCCCTGGAGAATTATGAGGCCCAGAAACTTCCAGATGTCCTCCTTGGTTACTGGTTCCCACTTTCTGCTCCTTGCAAACCTCTGAAACGTAGCAGCTTGTTGTTTGTGGTACCGATTTGTCTCCATAACATTTTTTTCTATAACCTCATCGGTCAAAAAGAGTTGGAGGTATGCCAATGGGTTGTCATCTTCCACATCCCCTTTGATACCAGGTGTTCCAGTAAAAGGAAATCTTGGGGGCTCTGCGTGCTCTGTACAGCAATCAATCGAGCACCAAGTCCACACATCACTGGGCAAAGTCACAGGATCATCACTAAAATCGCTTTCCGTGCCTGATGACGTACTTCTCCACTATCACTTACTTCTGCAAGCGATTCTGTATCGCTGTTGCTTTTTTCCAGCAGGTCATATGCCACTTTTGAGGTAGAGGCACGCTTTTTTGATGCCATGGTCGCTCTGCAGTTTCCAAACACAAAGTACAGTAAAACTGCAGGCAAGGGCACTGGATAAAGCAATGGGGGCAAGCTAAGGTCAATTTTATTTTATTTTAGTAATGTAATCCAATAGGATTACAGTGTATCAGTTTGTTTGTGCTTTATACTTTTTGAATTTGGTGCTGGTTCCACCTCCCTGTGTCGCTATGCCCGCAGGGAACGGAAGCCAGGGCACACAGTGCATGGGGCGGAAGTTCCGGAAGATCCGGCCGCCGTACACAGCGGGGATACATTGCGGGATCCCAGAGACAAGGTAAGTAATGCCTTTCAGGATCCAGCAATGTAATCCCGAGTGTGGCTTGGGGTTACCGCTAATGGTACAAAAATCTCACCTCGAGCCACACTCGGTAATACCACCAGGGGGGTTAATATATGGTCAACTATTTTTCTCTAATCTATGTGTAGCACTGACCCCTGAAGGAGCTGCTGGTAATTGAATGGGCCTGTACTCTGCTTTTCCACCCTCGATAATTTGGCTCAACCTGTATGACACAGCTGTGTAATAGTGTTGGTGCGAAGGCCCAATATCAAAGAAACAATTTAATAAGGGCAGTTCACATACATCATACCTTTGTTACCTGGGTTTCCACTGCTCCGTCCACTAGGAGAATGACCAAGCCCCACAACAATTGTACTTAAACCAAAATATAAGTTTACTGAATCAGGCTTAAACAATAGGTACAAGAACTGTATTGACACACAAGTTTGACACAGTACTGAGATGAGCATTTGCTAATGGCTATACGATAAGATATTGATACTGGACACCTTGCCACTTCCAGCACGACCGTGCAGACACTATAACACTCACAATACACTATACAGTGTTAGAAGAACAATGCAACTGTCATGTACCTGGTGATGGAGCCTGATATGCAGAGGACGGCCTCTCTTACAACTCTGACTTGGAGCCCCTGATAGAGCTGACAGGAAGCACCGAGATGCAGAGTCGCACGAGTCCCTGGCGGGATCGCTGAACCTGGAGCTGGATCGGAGCACTCGGCTGGGCTGTAGAAATGTCTGTAGCAATCCTAGAGCAGTGGTAGGCAGGTAGCTGGAGCGAGTAGACAACCAGTCTCCACAGCCAGGAGTGCAGATGCAGCAGAAGAGATGGCGGCACCCCCAAGGCTGAAGAGAAGGCAGGTACAGGCAGGCCGGGTCATACACAATGAGCACATCAGGAACAGGGGCTGAAGCAGAAGTGGAATCAGATTACAGGCCGGGTCGTCAACAGGCTGGCAGTGGAGTGGCAGAAGGAGCAGGCAGGTGCGGAGTGGAGGATAAGCCGGGTCGGATGCAGGCAGGAAACAGGAATGTTAGGATTCAGGAAGCAAGCCAGGTCACAACAGGAGCAGAAGGCAGGTAAGTAATTGCAGGTTACACAGGGAATGCTGTAGAGCAGACAGTACTGAGTCTGGAAACTGGCTGAGTTTAAATAGCCTGTTTGGGCGGCAAAAGCTGTCACATGGTGCGTGCACACCAATGGCATCCTGACAGGGGCAGAGGTAACAGGTCATCTTCTTCGGCAGCCATCTTGGGTGCTGGCATGCCCTTCCTGACAGCAACACATTGTTATTACTTAAGAGCTCCCCCTGTGGTGAAATGCAGTCCTTTGCATAACGCAGCAACAATGTAAGGCCTTACAGTGAATGATATAGTCTCTTGTCTTCTTTCTTCAGCTAGCCATTATACTGCAGTATTTGTGTTCCATAGGGTTTGCAGGTGGTAATGTGACGTAAAATAATGAACAACAGTAACTTCAATTGTGAAATGCACTTATGAACTCCTTTCCTGGGAATGTACCCCCACCGTCAGTCAATTGTTTTGAGGCCTATCTGAGCACAGTCTAATTGAAAGGACTGATCCGTGGGACTACAGGTCTCAGCAATGCTATGAGATTAGTCTAAGTGTGTGAAATGTTGTATATAACTTCTGGGCAACAGCCCTCTTACCACACCAGGCCTGGATAACTGGATGCCTCCGCTCCAGTGGTCTCAGTCCTGCTGCCAGCCAGCTCCGTCACGCTGCACTGATCCGCAAGATGACCGGGACCCTCCCTTGACTCCGTTAGGTGTTCTGGATCCTCTGGTCAGATCACACCGCTGCTCCAGCACACTGTGGTAAGACACTCTCAGTGGTGGCTGTTCCACTCCACACGATGCAGGCCCCGGCTCTTCAAACGAATACCCACACATCCCTGTAGGCAGGCCATGCATCCCAGCAAGAAGAGACATAAAGTGGCCGCGCCAAGCCTTTTATTACCTACCCAGCCACTCAGCGTGGGTAGGTGAGTGGGCATTGTGGGTAGGTAAGTCCTTTCACAAAGTAAAACAATTAAGTCACTTCCTGCTTAGCTGTTATGTGAAAGTTAAACAAGTATTTTTCCAATGCATACCAGTAGAGGGAGCCAAATACCAATCTATTAACATGGTCCTATTAATAGCATTACATGGCAAAAATTCCAGCGCTACACATGCAACTAAGCATTTGATTCCTTATGAAGGAAAAAGGGGTTTCTTTTCAATACCGGAAAGGTTTACCTAATAAACTAGCTAATAAGTGTAGGTTAGTGGAAGGTCTCTTCCTTCTATAAAGACTCTGAAATTAGTATAATATGGATATTTTTGTGTAATCCAGGTGTGTCCTTTTTCCCATCTGTACCAAACTTTGAAAGCCTTTATTGTTGATAGAAGCCTGTCCTAAGGATGAACATAGGTCATATCTGTGAACTGTAAACACTGCGTCTTTATGTGTATGTACACTGTGTGCCTTTTCACTTTCAGCGAACAACAAACCAGACGTCAACAACTGTGTCCTTTGCTATGATGCGTTCTAGTTTTTTCAAAGGGCATTATCTGACATTTGTTCCTGCAAAGATAAAGGCAACCTTAAAATATCCAGCTGGTTGACAGCTCAAAGAATATTTTCTCTAAAATGTTATTCACAAGTTCAGAGTGAAACATTAAGGTGAATAGTCAATAACCATCTTGGATTAACCTTTTGTGGTTTGTGAGTGCCTCTTCTTTGTTCCAGTTTCTCTTTGTACAATGGCCAATCAACTACATACAGTGATCATATTATTACTTTGCAAGATGGCCAAAGATCTTCTGTGTACAATTGCCAAGAAAATCATTTTACACTATCCCCCACAAGTTACTTTAACCTTAACCTCTTCACACCGACGTAACGCAAATACGTGGCTTTTGGCTTGAAGGGGTTGTACCGGGCTGATGCATGCAGCTGCGCGCATCATCTGGGTACCGTTTTTTAGAGCTGACAATCGACTTTCTTGTGATAACAACCAATGCAGCTAAGCAGCTGCTCGGGGAGAGGACATCCCCCCTTTCGTTGCTCACCCAGGTTCGCCCATCTCACCAGGAGGCCCGAGCGACCAGCCGGCACATCCGCCAGCTAGCCAGAGACCCAAACGAAGCCGGAATGTGCTTCGATCGAGTCTCGGATGCAATAGTGGCTGGTGGCTTTTTTCTGGGGGGGGGGGGGCAACTCCTTAAACTCACTAGCCCCTCTGCCTGTCTTACCCTATCCAGGCGGCAGGCATCGGGCATAAGACAGTGGGCATCCGGCAGCGGCTCCTGTGTCCTTTCCTCTATAGTGACACCTCCCCTCTTCCTAGGCATCCAATAGGATCGCCTGTCTTTTCAGGCAATCTGGTGATGGGTCTCACAACCTGCTTCCTGATTGGCTGCGAGGAGGATCAGTGTTAAAATAGCGAATGGACAGGGGGGTGGCACCCGTGCGCTCTTAATGGACGGGCCACCCCTGCTCGGATGTAGTGACCCGGAAGTGATGTCATGACATCACTTCCAGTTTACTAAAGACTTAAAGGTGCCAAATTGAAAAAAATTACAGCATTCAAAACAGCCGAACTTGGTGTTTTGAATGCTTTTAAGTGCAAAGGAGGGATTTAGAGTCTTATAGATCTCTCCATAAAGAGTATCTGTCACTGCCTATTACTGTAACAAGGGATGTTTACATTCCTTGTGAGAGCAATAAAAGTGATCAGATTTTTTTTTTAAAGGGATAGTGTAAAAAAGTAAAACAATAAATAAATAAGAACTTTTTTTTTTTAAAGCGCATCATCCCTCTGTGCTCGTGCGCAGAAGTGACCACATATATAAGTTTTGCCCATACATGTAAACAGTGTTCAAACCACACATGTGAGGTATTGCCATGATCGTTCAAGTGAGAGCAATAATTCTAGTACAAGACCTCATCTGTAACGCTAAACTGGTAACCTGTACAAATGTTTAAAGCGTGGCCTATGGAGATTTTTAACTACCGTAGTTTGACGCCAATTCACACGCGTGTGCGCAATTTTAAAGCACGACATGTTGGGTATCTATTTACTCGGTGTAACATCATATATATGTTTCCCAAAACAGTGATAATGTATGCTGAGTGGCTTCCTGTTTATTCACAAACTGAAGCGTGGTAGACACAGGGGGTGTTTGCCGGCCACATACAAGAGATGGGTTTAATAGATATGTGAAGAATTAGACAGCTATTAACAAGAGAATATTCATGCTGTTCGAGCACATATAGATCTTTCTCAAGAATAGATCTGGCCATGGGGAATAATAACTATCTTCCATGGTTAGAATCAATTCAGTAGGGCCCTAGGGGGCTTTCAGATCACTTCTAACTTATATTGACTATACAGATTGAGGCACAATTATCCTCTGCACCTTGGAAAATTAATCTACGGTGGCTGTCATTGATGTCAGAGGAGGATTTCATAAAATCACAGCTGATAGAATAGAAAAAAAAAATAAGGACTCAACATCTTCATTAGTAGTTTGGGACACTATGAAGGCTTACCTACGCTGAGTAATGATTAACCACTTAACAACCGCGCAATAGCCGAGTGATGGCTACAGCAGGGCTAACTCTGGGAGGGTGTACATTGACGTCTTCCCAGAATTGTGCGCTCCCAGGGGTGCACACATGGGAGTATCCGTGACCGCCGGGTCCAGAGGATCTTGCATCATGGATCACTTGTAAACAAACCGGTGTCATGTCCGGTTCCTCTCTCCTTTCTCTGTACCGCTTGGTACAGTGTGAGAGCAGAGGGTGCAGCAATGCTGTGGGCTGGATCTGTAATGCCCACAGCTCTGATCTGTGCCCATTGCAGCCTCATCCAGCCACCCATCCATCCATGCTCAGCCATCCCTCTGTCATACTCATCCAGCCATCCCTCTGTCATTCTCCTCCAGCCATGCTCAGCCATCCTTCTGGCATACTCATCCAGTCAGCTATCCATGGTCAGCCATCCCTCTGTCATACTTATCCAGCCATCCATAGTCAGCAATATTCATCCAACCATCCATGCTTAGCCATCCATACTCAGTAATACTCATCCATCCATCCTCAGCAATACTCCTCCATCCATCCATCCATACTCAGCCATTCATACTCCGCAATACTTATCCATCCATGCTCAGCCATTCACACTCAACAATACTCATCCATCCAGCCATACTCGGCCATACCCAGCCATCCCATCCATACTCAGCCATCCCATCCGTACTTGGCCATACTCATTCATGCTCAGTCATCCCATCTATACTCAGCCATCCACATTTATGGCTCAACCATGCTCAGCCATCCCAATCCACGGCTCATCCATCCCCATTCATGCTCATCCATTCCTCATCAGGTCTCATCCATGCCACATCCATGCCACTACAGTGCCTCACAAAAGTGTAATAGGTAGTCAAATTAGATTATGACATTTATGCCTCTAGAACACCTGGCGGTGCCCCTTGCATGTTGGGCTTCTGTGTGTGGCCTTACTGTGGAAAAATCTCCCACATGTGGTATTGCAGTACTCAGGAGGAGTAGGAGAATCTATTTTGGGGTGTAATTTTTGGTATGTACATGCTATGTGTTAGAAATATTGTGTAAACAAAAGAAATGCGTTTTCATTTTCTTTCCACATTTTCCAAAAACTTATAGAAAAAAATGACATGTTCAAAAGACACATTATCCCTCATAGATTATATGCTAGGGTTTTCTTTCCAAAACGGGGTAATTTTTTGGGGTGTTTCCATTGTCCTGGTGCTCCAGGGCCTTTAAAAGTGTAGGAGGTAGTCAAGAAATTATATGTGTAATTTATGCTCCCAGAACGCCTGATGCTCCCTTAATGTTGGACCTCTGTATGTGGCCACGCTGTGAAAAGTCTCAAACATGTGGCATCACCGTACTCAGGAGGAGTACAAAAATGTGTTTTGGGGTGTAATTTTTGACATACATATGCTGTGTGTGAGAAATAACCTGCTAATATGACAATTTCCCTAATTGTCTTTCAGGACAGCCACTACGAGTGATAGTCTCCTCCTCTTCCTCTGGAAACACTGCGCCAGCCCATAAATTCTCACTTACCCTGCCGGACCTCAGTTATTAGTGTTTCCTCCGGCGGGGAGACACTGTGCAGGGACCAGGCCAGTCAGTCAGGGAGGCTGTAGCCATTTTTTCGTCAAGAACCCTGTAAAAGGAAGCAGGGGCTTCATAAAGAGAAAGTGGGTTCAAGCCGTTCAAATTAACATTCGGCTTATTTACCTCCCCAGATATTGCCACCCCTTCCTAGTCGAGCGCGGCTTCAGGTCGCGGGGGACTCCTATTGCGTATACAGGGACGTAGCTGGCAAGCCGTACGGATTTCCTTGTACAAGAGTACAGACCGCCTTTTTTTTTGGAAAAAAGCGGGCCGAACGACGGGCGACGTAGTTTCGGGCGGAAACGAAGGCTTGACCTTGAATACGATCGACTTCCGGTTCCAGGTTGTGGAGCTGATAGGAGGGCCGGGCACAAGCTGGAGACGAGTCGGGAACGTGCACAGTCAGCGTGAGACTCGGTAGTATGCAGCCACCTGCAGTCATGTAGGAACCTGATGCTCAACCAACAGACACTACCTTCAGCATTCCTAAGGTAAGAGCCCCCTGGGGAGGGGTACTCTCTATCTAGGATTGCCCCCCCATGTATGGTTCTATCAATGGGGGGGGCAGACCCTCCGGGTGGCCGGGGGGGAGACTAAGATCCCTGCATTTAAAGAGTGGTCTAGTGCACTCCCAGGGTTGTATCCTGAGCTTTGTAATTACTTTTTTTTCTCCTTTCTGTTTTTCCTTTTTTACTTATATTTCAGAAAGCTACGGAAAAAACTAAGTCCACGCATAACTCTAAAAAGAAGTGTGCCTCCTATAGGGACATTTTAGGACAAAGGTGTTGTGCAGAGACTGTATAGACTCCCTTGTTAAGGAAAGGGAATCTGAACAGGAGTCAGGACTAGCAGCTTCAGTCAAAGAGCTCTCGTCTACCTTCTCTTCATTTAGATCCCTGTTTGAAAAGTTTCAGCTTCCCACGGGTCCAGCTCCCCAGGATACAACCCCACCTCTAGCACAGAGTTCTGCTCCGGTTCAACCTGCTACGACAGGCCGGACAGAGGTTGCAGGCCCTTCAGGGACAGGAAGGGGACTTCCAGACAGTTCCTCTTCCGATTACCAGGAGGGTTCAGAGGGGGAGGACCAGGACGGGGGGTCCAGGAAAACCTTCAGATATAAACTATCCCTTGATGAGGTAGAGGAACTCTTAAAGGCGATTTATACAACCCTCGGTATCCAGGCGGATAAGAAACCCCTGACCCTTCATGACCAAATATACTTAGGTTTAGGGGAACAAAAGAGAAGGGTGTTTCCAGTACACAAGGTACTGATGGAAACAGCTAAAAAGGAGTGGCAGGATCCTGAGAAAAGCCTTTCTTTTCTAGATCCCTTAAAAGAAAATTCCCATTTTCAGAGGACCCGGCATGCATTTGGAATAAAAGTCCCAAATTAGATGCCGCCTTCTCCCAGGTCTCCAGACACAAGTCTGGCGTTTGAAGACATGGGGGCCTTGGCAGATGTCATGGACAAAAGGATTGACTCTCTGCTTAAAAAAAGTGGGACTCAGCTATTGGCAATTTAAAGCCTGAAATGGCTGTTACAGTAGTGGCTCCCAATTTAGAGCACTGGCTCTCAAAGATCCAACAACATATTGAGGCAGGCACAGATAACGAAACCATTCTGTCTTCCTTCCCTACTATGCTGCGAGGTGTCGCTTACATTGCAGATGCCTCTGCAGAGTCTGTCCGCATGTCAGGCAGAACAGCGGCTCTAGCCAATTCAGCCAGGAGGGCCCTCTGGCTATAGACTTGGCCAGGGGATAGTGCCTCCAAGGTAAAACTGTGTGGGATACCTTTGACGGGGGACCTCCTTTTTGGCCCAGGGCTAGGGACTATTCTAGACCGCACAGCGGACAGGAAAAAATCCTTTCCTCTTAAGCGGAAAACCCCCGTACTAAAAAAAAAAGGGGTTTCCTCCGCAAGGGCGCAGGGAAACCCCAAAACCAAAGGGAAAAAAGAAAACCTGGCCCCAAAAAGGCAGGGGCAGAGAAGGGGTGATTTTTCGCCCTCCTGACCAGCCCCGTAAAACGCAAAGATGTTCCAGTTACAGTGGGAGGAAGACTGGGGGCCTTTCTCCCACAGTGGGAGGCAATATACCTCCTGGAATTCTCAAGTCGGGCTATCCTCTTCACCCCGCATTTTTACCAAGGTCCTGCCAGAAGCCATGGCCTTTCTTCGGCTCCAGGGGATATGCATAATAGCCTACCTGGATGACCTGCTCTTATTTTCAGTGTCCCCAATACAATACAATACAATACATGGCGAGCTGTCTCGGTCGTCCAACTGGAAAGAACTAAGGGCTGTAGGACTAGCCCTCAGGTTTTTCAAAAAAGAGCTCCTGGGCCACCACATTCAGGTGCGGTCGGATAACTCCTCCGCAGTGGCCTACTTAAACCAGCAGGGTGGCACAAGAAGCAGAGCCCTGTTGCCTTTAGCAACAGAGATCCTGAGCTGGGCCGAGACCTACACTCTTTCACTCTCAGCAGTTTTCCTGAGGCCGCGTACACACGCGGGGACTGTTCGCTCAACGTTGTCCGTCAAACAGTTTCAGCGGACAGTCCGCTCAAAATTAGCATGGACGGACTTGCCCACACACGACGAACGAACAGTCCGCTGAAACCGTGCGCGATGACGTGAACGGCACGTACGACGGGACTAGAAAACGACGTCCTATACACTGCAATGCAACCTTCGGCGTGTAAATTCTTTCTGAGCATGCGCGAGACTTAGTTTGACGAACAAGCCTACACACGGGCGGACTGTCCGCTCAAACCAAGTTTCAGCGGACAGTTTTTCGGAATTTCCGAAAAACTTTGTTCGTCAGACTGTCCGCTGAAACTGTCCACTGAAAGCCCACACACGAGCGGACTGTCCGCCGAAACACTGTTCAGCGGACAAAGTTGAGCGAACAGTCCCCGCGTGTGTACGCGGCCTGAGAGAATGAAAAAACGTGATAGCAGACTTTCTCAGCCGAAAGAGGCTGAAGGGGGGGTGAATGGGTTTTCAACCAGGAGATCTTCAATCTCATAAAAAAGAGATGGGGGCCTCCGGAGGTGAACCTTTTCACGTCCAAAAGCAACGCAAAAACCCCCTGTTTTTTCTCCCGGAGAAGAGAAGAGGGAGCTTTAGGGGTGGATGCTTTGAACCAGAATTGGCACTTCAGAACATGCTATGCCTTCCCGCCTCCGGCGTTGTTGCCAGCAGTTCTGAGAAAGTTTCAAATGGAAAGCACATCTCTGATTCTGGTGGCACCACATTGGCCCAAGAGAGCATGGTTCTCAATACTGAAACAGTTGGCTGTGGAACCTCCCTTATTCTTGCCCCCTCGGGACAATCTCCTCTCTCAGGGGCCAGTCCTCTGTCCACGAGTACGCCAGAAGAAGTTAGCGGCCTGGCTACTGAGGAGGGTATATTAAAAGCTAAGGGGTTTTCAGAGAGGCTAGTTTCTACCCTCCTTGACAGTAGGAAAAAGGAAACACCCAGATCTATGAGAAGGTCTGGTTACATTTCAATAAATGGTGCGTAGGAAGCTCTTGCCCAGTACGGCGCTCCTCTGCAGTGTTGGAATTTTTGCAGTGTGGGGCAGATAAGGGCTTATCCATTAGTACCCTCAGGGGTCAAGTGTCAGCCCTCAGTGTCTATTTAGAAAAGCATCTGGCTGCCAACCCATGGGTAGTCAGATTCTTTAGGGCCCTGACTAGACAGAGACCGGTCCAGGGTCTGCCTTTTCTCAGATGGGATTTATCCTTAGTTTTACAAAGCTTAACAGGACCCCCCTTTGAGCCTTTAGAAGAGTGTTTACTAAGAGAGCTTACTTTGAAGACAGTTTTTTCTGGTAGCGGTAACAACTGCCAGGAGGGTCAGTGAGATTGAGGCCTTATAAGTCAGGTCTCCCTTTTGAATTATTTTCCCGGACCGGATAGTTTTAAAGACCGATTCGCCCTTTTTGCCGAAAGTGGCATCCGGCTTTCATAGAAGCCAGGAAATTGTTTTACCCTCATTTTGTCTCAATCCCTCAGGTGAGAAGGAATTGAAATTTCATTATTTGGATGTTAGGAGATGTATCCTACACTATTTAGAGCTGACCAAGGCATTTAGAAGGTCAGACTCCTTATTTGTTTTGTTTTCCAGGGCCAGAAAAGGATGTAAGGCATCCCGACGCACTATCGCTAGATGGCTCAGAGTAGCCATGGAGCAGGCTTATTCAGTTGCAGGGAAAGAAATCCCAGTGGGTATTAAAGCACACTCTACAAGAGCTATGGTAGCCTCCCAAGCAGAAAGAGCGGGAGCAACGCCAGAACAGATTTGCAGGGCAGCAACATGGTCCAGCGACTCCACTTTCATAAAACACTACAGAGTGGACCTGGTGTTGGCAGGTGAGCAGGCCTTTGGGCGAAAGGTTGTGCAAGCTGTAGTCCCACCCTACCTGGTAAGTGCTCGTTTATCCTCTCATAGTGACTGTCCTGCAAGACGATTAGGGAAAATTAGAATTACGTTTGCCGGTAATGTCTTTTCCAGTAGTCTTTCAGGACAGCCCTAGTTACCCACCCGAAAATTGGGGGGAGTCTTATAAAAGACCAGAACGCAGCAGGATAATGGTATTTGACAAAGTGTTATTAATGTGTTCTTGTGTCTCCCCAGCTGGCCGGAGGTAATCTCGATATAAACTGAGGTCCGGCAGGGGAAGTGAGAATTTATGAGCTGGCGCAGTGTTTCCAGAGGAAGAGGAGGAGACTATCTCTCATAGTGGCTGTCCTGAAAGAGTAGAAAAAGACGTTACCGGTAAGCGTAACTCTAATTTTTGTGAAAAAAAAAAAGAAAAACAATCTTGATTTTTCAAAGAATTGTGGGAAAAAATTACAAATTCAAAAAACTCACTATGCCTCTTACTAAATAACTTGTAATGTCTACTTTACAAAAAGGGGTAATTTGTGGGGGATTTGTACTTTCCTGGTTTGTTAGGGTCTGAAGAAATGAGAGTGAGTACTCAAATAATATACACCAATTTGGGTTATTTTTACCAAAGATATGTAGCAGTATAATTTTAGGCCGAAATATATGAAGAAAATGACTAATTTGCTAAAGTTTAAAACAGTAACAAAGAAAATGCTTTTTTTTTTTAAATGTCAGTCTTTTTTCTTTTATAGCCCAAAAAATAAAAAACCCAGCGGTGATTAAATACCACCAAAAGAAAGCTCTATTTGTGTGAAGAAAAGGACAAAAATCTCATATGGGTAAAGTGTTGCATGACTGAGTAATTGTCATTCAAAATGTGAGAGCACCGAAAGCTGAATATTGGTCTGGTTAGGAAGGGGGTTTAAGTGCCCAGTGGGTAAGTGGCTAAAGAAATTTGTAAAATTAAGAGTTCATCAAGATGGCGAGAGGTGAAAGTAATGCAAATGGTAAATCAAACAGAGCAGGACTATATCAAGGACCCTATAGAAGAAAAGCATTTAGCATGGTAGGAGGCGCAACAAAAATTGTAAAACTATCTTTATCCAAAGCAGATTTTTTCAAAATCAAAAACATTATCAGATTGGGGAACAGGTGGGACATATGCTGGCTGAGATAGCTCAAGTACAATGTTGTGAGTGTGGTATGTAATTTTAATGATAAAAAGTATGGGGAATAAATAAAAAAAATTCAGACAATCAGTAATACTGTATACCACAATAATTTTCAGATTTATTTTTCTAATTTTCTTAATCTATTGGGAATTCTTACCCATGTATAAATATCTCCAAATTAAATGAATAAGTAAATACATTTTATTAATATACAAGTATAATTATACATCATACAAAACTGGAATTTCTGTTGATTAATATTTCATACACATTACTAAGGACGCAACAATAAAACAATTTTCCTTAATATTTGAAAAATAACCCTGGGGTAGCCCCAACCAACTATGTTTAAATAGTGTGGTTAACTCTTGCCACTCATGAGACAATTTTCTGACTCTTTCCGGCTGGAAGAAAGGCCAAAAATATGTCTTGAGAAGACAACAGATAGATATTATCAATTTGAAAGAAGTCTTAACTTAACAGGGCTACCAGATTGGATTATGCAATAAATAATTTCCCTGGGACCACAATAGCCAAATATCAGGTTTCCTTACTGATCATAGAACGCGTCTGTCCACAGACCCTTTGACTTTTATAAAACGTAATCAGTCTTGGTTTACCAGCTATGAAGCTCCTGATGCCAATGTCACTAATTAAGTTTTTTTGGGATGTGTAATCTTTGCAGGACATCGAGGAATCCTAGCTTTGAGGGTGTTCAATCATTTCATTCGGAAGAATGTTTTTGGTATAAGTTTCATGGGCACAATTAATGCCCAAAGACCAATTTTTCATCACCTTTTTTTTTGCCTTCATCAGGAGAACCTCTATAGGGTTATGGTGGGAAGGCACCCCCGACACCCAAAGAGTAATTTTTTCATGCAAAGTGGCACCATTGTTCAGGTTATTCTATTTCAACTTAAGGGCTTGTATATTGATCTTCACCCTTCACTGGAGAGGATAATCCAATCAACCTTTCCTCTGGTTGGGGGGAAACGCTCCTCTGGTATGACAACTCCTTGACTGAGTGTTTCATGAATTATGAAAATGTTTACGTTTTCAGGTCACGAAAACAAGAGGGCAGCAGTTAAAGATGCAAAAGGGGTGGTGAAGCATGATACAAGTAGTATTCAGACTATATTTGTTAATTTCTCTACTTCACTATGTGAGTCTAAGGTGTCAAAGGTAATGAATATAGCTAAACAATTTTGTGATAAATTGGATCTTCCAAAACTTTAAACCAACAGAAAGAGAATTTCTTGATAGTCCCATATCCCTGGAATAGCTACAACAGGTATCTGCACAGACCCATAATAATAAAGCACCAGGGATGGAAGGACTACTGACAGAAATTTTTTAAAAATTGCTAAGATCCTGTTACCTGAACTATTGGAAGTTAAATGATGCTTTCATAAAAGAAAAACTTTCAGAGTCAATGCAGGAAACAATAATAATAGTGATTCTAAAACAGGTTAAGGACCCTTTGTTACCTGAATCTTACCACCCTATCTCTCTCCTTGCCTCAGATGTCAAGATACCAGCTAGGGCCCTTGCAAATAGGTTATCACTATATAATAACACCCTAATTCATAGGGACCAAACAGTGTTTATTCCAATGAGAGCAGCATCAACAAATATTCATAGACTTTTTTTCAAATATGCAACTACCGATGGATAATATGGGATCTAGTGCAATAATGTGCTTAGGTGCCCAAAAAGTCTTTGATACGGTGGAGTGGGAATAGTTATGGGCTGTATTGGAGGCTTTTGGTACAGGCCCTGGATTTCTAAAATGGGTAAAAATGTTACACAGAGATCCTAAAACAAGGGTAAGAATTAATAATATAATATCCGGTCTGTTCTCTCTATCCAGAGGGACGAGGCAGGGCTGCCCCCTGTCTCTATTATTGTTTGCCCTAGCTGTGGAGCCTCTCGCCCTTGCCATTAGACAATCAGCAGAAATAATTGGGTTTCCTCGGGCGGGTAGAGAGGATAAAATAATAATATATGTAGATGATGCTCTTATTTTTCTGGGGATACCTCAAAATCATTAACGGAGCTTATGAGTCTAATCTCCACATTTGGCCTATTTTCGGGCTTTCGGATTAATTGGGATAAGTCTATATTTTTACCATTAGATGAGTTATAAACACTTTACCATATCACGCTTCCCAAATCCAAATTAAATTTACAGGAAAATACTTAGGGATAGCGATATCTCTGAATGTAAAAGCAATCAGGATGACTGAGGGTTGGGACTTTGAATGAAGCAGGCAGGTGTAAAACATTTACATTTATTGGAAAATCAATGGTAAGTTGCATGAGGGTAATCATGAGTACACCAAGAAGACCAATATATTCCATTCAATGGATAAACATAAAGCAATAACAATTGACCACTAAAAATATAAATCACATATTACAAGTGATCATTAAATAAGTAAAACATAGTTGGCATAAAACATGGCATATAGTAGCTCTAGGCATTTCGTGGATTCATCCACTCTTCAGGAGCATGCACGTGGACAACTGAATGCTGTAGTATAATAACAAGAATATCTGTAAGGTTTGATGGATGGAAGCGCGCTTGTTTATATCATTTTAGGTTTGATTAATATCCAATTATACCATGTAATGATTAGATCACCTAATATAGGAATTTCCCCCGCTCCACCGGGCTAATTGCCATGGGATGGGGCCCCTTTTTATCTCCCGCCCCCATTTTAAAGAATATCTGTAAGGTTTGACCCTGTCATGGAAAGCAAGGATTAAAATAAAGTAATTAAAAGTAATATTGGCTAGGATAAACCCCCCAAAACCACTCTCAAAAGTACTTACATTATCTGTATCTATGCAGTAGCAATGTGCCAAAATGAATCAGAATAATCCCATACGGGTATCATTGATGGAAGCTGAGGTGATTAACCACTTCAGGACCGCCGTATTGCCAATGTACGTCAACACAATGGCACAGGCAGGCATAATCACGTAAATGTACGTGAATGCCTTCTAGCGGGTGGGGGGTCCGATCGGACCCCCTCCCGCTAGATACGGCGGTCCCTTTCGGTGCCGGAGCGATCGGCGATGAGGGGATGGCCGTTGGTTTCCGCCCATCCCCTCTCGATCGCTCCTGGCCAGTGACGAACTTCCTCCCCTGTGAAAATGTAAACACAGGAGGAGGAAGTGATGTCACACTCCTCGTGGCGGTCTTTTTGAACCGGACAGCGAGGAGTGAAGACGCAAGTAAGTGCACCAACAGTCCACTGACACATAGGTACACACAGGCACACATTTCACCCCAGTCACCCCCCGATCACCCCCCCGATCGGCCCCCCGCCCCCCCCCAGTCACAGTGTCACTAATGCAGTGTTCATTTATTTATTGATCACTACATTTAGTGTCAGTTGTGACTGTAAAAAGTGTCAGGGCAGCTAGTGTTAGGCCCCTTTAGGTCCAGGGTAGCCCCCTACCCCCCCCTAATAAAGGTTTAACCCCTTGATTGCCCTCCCAGTTAACCCTTTCACCCTCTTTTACCAGTGTCACTAAGCGATCGTTTTTCTGATCGCTGCAATAGTGTCACTGGTCCCGCTAGGAAGCTAGTTTTTTTTTAGGTTCAACGCCAGGTTTTTATACCGTTAGGTACCCCGATATATAACCTAATAAAGGTTTTAACCCTTTGATTGCCCCTAGAGTTAACCCTTTCACCAGCGATCGCTGCATAAGTGTCACTGGTGACGCTGGTTAGCCAGTTAGTTATTTAGTTATTTAGGTTCCCCGTCAGCTTTTTATAAAGCTTCAGGTACCCCCATATAAATACCCAATAAAGGTTTTAACCCCTGATTGCCCTTAGTTAACCCTTTCACCAGTGATCACCGTATAAGTGTTACGGGTGACGCTGGTTTGGTAGTTCGCTTTTTATAGCATCAGGGCACCCGCCATTTATTACCTAATAAAGGTTTAACCCCCTGATCACCCGGCGGGTGATATAAATTTGGTTTTAGGGTCAGAAAGGGTCTGCGTCGCCCCAGGCAGTGCTAGGTTAGTGCCAGCACCGCTAACACCCACGCGCAAAGCATACACCTCCCTTAGTGGTATAGTATCCGAACAGATCAATATCTGATCTGATCAGATCTATACTAGCGTGCCCAGCAATTTAGGGTTCTAAAAAAACGCATTGTTAGCAGGATCAGCCCAGATACCTGCTAGCACCTGCGTTTTGCCCCTCTGCCCAGCCCAGCCCAGCCCAGCCCACCCAAGTGCAGTATCGATCGATCACTGTCACTTACAAAACACAACACACATAACTGCAGCGTTCGCAGAGTCAGGCCTGATCCCTGCGATCGCTAACAGTTTTTTTTGGTAGCGTTTTATACAGTCGCTGACAGGCTAGGTGCTTTTTTACCTGTGAGTCTCACTACTGTACCCCTAAATTTAGAGCCCAAAATGGCAAAGCGAAGGTACACTAGTGAAGAGGCCTACACGTTTCTGAGCATGACAGATAGTGAAGAGGAAGACACTGATCTGTCAGAATCAGGCTCAGAATACGAACCTGTAGAGGACAGCGCCTCCATGTCAGATAGCTCTGACGACGAAGAAGAGGTCCCTGCTATTGTCAGGCGTACCCGACCCCGATTTTCTGATGTTGTTGAGGTGCAGGAACCGGAAGTCCCTCGTATGGAGTATAGAGCCAGTACTAGCGCCGCTCATCCTTTTGGTGAACTGGCAAGCACCAGCGGCCTAGTACACCCTGGGCGTACATCCAGCACTGCAGTATCACGTGGTGACGTGGCGAGTCCCATAAGTGCAGTTCAAGCTGGCGAGGTGGCAAGCACAAGTAGTGTCCCGCTGCCACCAAGAAGAAGAAGACAAAGACAGGCCCGTCGTACCCATAGTGCCCTTCCTGCAGAATTCGCCTATCCCAATTGGGTGCCCACCACTTCTGCAGAACCCGTACTTCCCCCATTCACTGCCCAACCCGGTATTCAGGTGGATACAGATGATTTTACGCCACTCGATTTTTATTCTCTGTATCTCACGGAAGATCTCTATAGATCTATTGTGGACCAAACCAATTTATATGCTGGTCAACGCATCGCCGCTAATCCCCAGTTGCCGTCTCTTGCCAGAGATTGGAAACCAGTTACGGTTTCCGAATTTAAGACGTTTTTGGGCCTTTCCCTCAACATGGGCACACATAAATTTATGCGGATGCGGGCTTATTGGTCCACGCATCCGGCTGACCACATGCCCCTGTTCTCTAACTCCATGCCCAGGGCACGATACGAGCAGATCTTGCGGTTCTTGCACTTCAGTGACAATGAACTTTGTCGTCCACGTGGAGACCCTGAATACGATCGGCTCTACAAAATTCGGCCCCTCATAAACCACTTCAACCAACGTTTTGCAGACTTGTTTATTCCCCAAAAAGTTGTCTGCGTTGATGAGTCCCTGGTTAAGTTTACTGGTCGCTTGTCATTCAAGCAGTACATTCCCAACAAGCGTACCAGGTACGGGGTCAAGCTCTATAAGTGCTGTGACAGGGCCACAGGCTATGCATGGAGCTTTATGGTTTATGAGGGTAAAGATAGTTACGTAGAGCCGGAGAACTGCCCTGATTACATAGGAAGCGCTGGCAAGATAGTGTGGAAATTGGTGTCACCCTTATTCGGAAAGGGGTACCACTTGTACGTGGACAACTATTACACCAGCGTGCCACTGTTTAGTCATTTATTTGATAATCAGATTGGAGCATGTGGCACCGTGCGACCTAATCGCCGGGGCTTTCCCCAGCGGCTTGTAGATTCCCGTCTTAGGCTGGGGGAGAGAGCCTGCTATCGGTGTAATAATTTGCTCGCTATGAAGTGGAGGCATAATAAGAATGTTTTCGTTCTTACCTCCCTTCATGCAGACACGACGGTCCAAATTTCTACGGCGACTGGTATTGTGGAGAAACCCCTCTGTGTCCACGAATATAACAAAAATATGGGAGGGGTGGACCTCAATGACCAGATGTTAGCGCCGTATCTAACTTCCCGTAAGACCAGACGCTGGTACAAAAAAGTGTCTGCTTACTTATTTCAATTGGCTTTGCTGAATGCTTTTGTGCTATGCAAAGCTTCAGGCGGAACATTAACCTTTCTTTTCTTCCAAAGAGAGGTTGTCACAGAGCTTCTGTTTCCAGACGGTTCTGTACCTCACCATTCCCAACCAAATGCAGTAAGCCGGCTGTATGAGAGGCATTATTCTTATGTCCTCCCGAGTACCCCTACCCAACGAGCCCCCCAAAAAAGATGTCGTGTCTGTAGCAAGCGCGGATATAGGCGTGACACCCGTTCTTATTGTCCACGCTGTCCTGGCAATCCTGGTCTTTGTCAGGGTGAGTGTTTTGAACGCTACCATGAACGAGTGAAGTATTAGCGTAGGGTACAGCATTTCACAGGCTAGGCACACTAACACAGGGTCTCCCAAGATGCCATCGCATTTTGAGAGACCCGAACCGTTACAGTTTACAGTTCAAAAAAAAGTGTATAAAAAAAAAAAAAAAAAAAAAAAAAAAAGTAAAATAAAAAAACCAAAAAAAATATAAAATATAAAAACCAAAAATAGTTGTCGTTTTATTGTTCTCTCTCTCTCTCTCTCTCTCTCTCTTCTCTCAAATTTTTTATACTTTACTGTTTACTGTGTTATTGTTAACCATTTTTCATGTTTTCAGGTACGCCATTCAGCTGCAGCGTGGATTTATTTATCTTGACAGCAACAGCGTTTGCTCCCACGATACATAAAGCCGCGACTCCAGTGCTGTAGGAGGTGATTTCACCACCACAGTTAAAAAAGAGCATATATGCCGAAGCATGGGGGCATAAGGGGTGGAGGAGCGATTTTGCTCCTAATGCCGCGTACATACGGTCAAAATTCCGACAGGGGGCTTGCCCATGGAAAAGTTTGAACGTATGTACGCGGCATAACTTTTTTGCGGGAGGATGCCCCCATGCTTCGGCATATATAAATGGTGCATGTATGTCCATCATTAGAAGTGGGTGGATGAAGGGAGGTATCTAATGGTGGGCATACCCACCGATCAATCTCTTTTTTTTCGTTCAGACAACATGACTCTCAGTAAATAGCTTGGGGTGTCTACTTTCCAAAATGGGGTAATTTGGGGGGATTTTGTGCTATTTTGGCATTTTATGGCCTTTGCACCCTTAGAAATCCTGAAGGTGGTGATTGGTTTTCGGGGTGCCGTACGCGACTAGACTCCCAAAAAGTCCCACACATGTGGTATCCCCATACTCGGGAGAAGTAGCTGAATATATTTTGGGGTGCAATTTCACATATAACCATGGCATGTGTGAGCAATATATCATTTAGTGACAACTTTTTGTACATTTTTTTTTTTTTTTTTTTTAGTCATTATTCAATCCCTTAGGACAAAAAAAATAAATATTCAATGGGCTCAACATACCCATCAGCAGTTTCCTTGGGGTGTCTACTTTCCAAAATGGGGTCATTTGGGGGGGTTTTGTGCCATCTTGGCATTTTATGGCCGTCAAAACTGTGATAGGTAGTGAGGAGTAAAATAAAAAAATTATGCCCTTAGAAATCCTGAAGGCGGTGCTTGGATTTCGGGGTCCCGTACGCGGCTAGGCTCCCAAAAAGTCCCACACATGTGGTATCCCTGTACTCAGGAGAAGCAGCAGAATGTATTTTGGGGTGTCATTTCACATATGCCCATAGCATGTGTGAGCAATATATCATTTAGTGACAACTTTGTGCAAAAAAAAAAAAGTTTGTAATATTCCCGCAACTTGTGGCAAAATATAAAATATTCCATGGACTCAACATGCCTCTCAGTAAATAGCTTGGGGTGTCTACTTTCCAAAATGGGGTCATTTTGGGGGGTTTTGTGCTATTTTGGCTTTTTATGGCCTTCGAAACTGTGATAGGTAGTGAGGGGTAAAATCAAAAATTTGCACCCTTAGAAATCCTGAAGGTGGTGATTGGTTTTCGGGATGCCGTGCGCGACTATACTCCCAAAAAGTCCCACACATGTGGTATCCCCGTACTCGGGAGAAGTAGCGGAATATATTTTGGGGTGCAATTCCACATATAACCATGGCATGTGTGAGCAATATATCATTTAGTGACAACTTTTTGTACATTTTTTTTTTTTTTTTTTTTTTTAGTCATTATTCAATCCCTTAGGACAAAAAAAATAAATATTCAATGGGCTCAACATACCCATCAGCAGTTTCCTTGGGGTGTCTACTTTCCAAAATGGGGTCATTTGGGGGGGGTTTGTACTGCCCTGCCATTTTAGCACCTCAAGAAATGAGATAGGCAGTCATAAATTAAAAGCTGTGTAAATTCCAGAAAATGTACTCTAGTTTGTAGACGCTATAACTTTTGCGCAAACCAAAAAATATACGCTTATTGACATTTTTTTTACTAAAGACATGTGGCTGAATAAATTTTGCCCTCAATGTATGACTAAAATTTAGTTTATTCGATTTTTCTTATAACAAAAAGAAGGAAAATATCATTTTTTTTCAAAATTTTCGCTCTTTTTCCATTTATATCGCAAAAAATAAAAATCGCAGAGGCAATCAAATACCATCAAAAGAAAGCTCTATTTGTGGGAAGAAAAGGACGCAAATTTCGTTTGGGTGCAATATTGCATGACCGCGCAATTACCAGTTAAAGCAGCGCAGTGCAAAATTGGAAAAAGACCTCTGGTCCTTAAGGTATTTATTGGTCCGAGGCTGAAGTGGTTAAGGCAGACCAGGACAGGACAAAGATGGTTTTCCAAGAAAGGAAATTCCAAAAAATAATAATGGTCAACAGTGACCATATGTGCTAAAAATAAAAGAAAGATTGTAAAATAGGTTGGAAGATCATATTATGTGGTACAATAGGTTATCTGTCCTAAACCTGGTAAAGGATAGGATAATGATATGCTAATGAGTGTAAAGGTAAGGTTAACTTAGTGAGAATAGAGAGTTAGAATGATTGGAAAGGTGAAATACATAGAATATAAAAAAAAAATTAAGAAACCATATCAACCAAGGAGATTAGATGAAATAAAATAGAAGTGCAGCATAAATCAAATGGTCAAAAAGTAAGATCACATTACCTAATATACACTTCAGTGTTGACTGATCCACAAAGTGTGCAGATAGAGGGCTGGAACCATCATGTGAGTCAATCTGCCCCAGAAAACTTATAAGGGCTAATCTGCCACACCCACCAACGTCACGTGGGAGCATGCACTAAGGAGGATAGGCAGCTGCAGCCGGGCGGAACCGCTCCCAAGCAAAACAGTGCCAAATTATTCCTCCACCTGGCTGCTGGATGTAAAAAGTGATGGAAAGCGGCAGCGCCAAAGACATGGCGCAGTGGTTCCATCACATAAAGCGTGACGTCGATGCATAGTGCAGAGCGGTCCACCCACCCTATAGAGAGGGGAGGAGGAAGGCCCGCGCTACGCCTCGCAGCTCCCAAGGTGATGGAGCGACTGCTCCTATCTAAAACATGTGACATATGCAACTGCCAGGGATATTAGCCTATTTAAAATGGGGGCGGGAGGTAAAAAGGGGCCCCATCCCATGGCGATTAGCCCGGTGGAAGGGGGGGGGGAATTCCTATATTAGGTGATCTAATCATTACATGGTGTAATTGGATAGTAATCAAACCTAAAATTATATAAACAAGCGCGCTTCTATCCATCAAACCTTACAGATATTCTTGTTATTATACTGCAGCATTCAGTTGTCCACGTGCATGCTCCTGAAGAGTGGATGAATCCACGAAATGCATAGAGCTACTATATGCCATGTTTTATGCCAACTATGTTTTACTTACTTAATGATCACTTGTAATATGTGATTTGTATTTTTAGTGGTCAATTGTTATTGCTGTATGTTTATCCATTGAATGGAATATATTGGTCTTCTTGGTGTACTCATGATTACCCTCATGCAACTTACCATTGATTTTCCAATAAATGTAAATGTTTTAGACCTGCCTGCTTCATTCAAAGTCCCAACCCTCAGTCATCCTGATTGCTTTATTCAAATAGGGATGGAGGCAACTGACCTTACCCAGTCACCGCCTCATTTAAAGTCCCAACGTTCTCTTTTTCTTCTCTGAATGTAAAAGACTATATTAATTTGAATCTTAAACCACTGTTAGCAAAATTTAGGGACAAATGTCGGAGCTGATTTAAGATACCATTGACAGCGATTGGCAGAGCCAATTTTATCAAAATGATCTGGACCCCGCAATTATTCTACATGTTTTATAATTTCCCTGTATGGATCACCACATTTTGGTGTAGAAATATCTAAACCCTTTTATTTATTTGGAGGAAAAAACAACCCTGTATAAAACTAACTACACTAATGTTAAACAGAGTAGTTGGGGGGGGCTGGCGATTCCTCTTCCTAAAAATGATTTCTTTGTCTCACAGCTACAACATTTTGGTGGATTTAGTGTCAAATTCTGATCCTATACAGGGTCTGGTGCTATCAGAATAGGACGAATATTCATTCATTTCTTTATTGGAGACTAGAAATCAATTGTCCTATAAAAGTGTTATAATGGGAAAATTATTTGATAAAGTATGGCAGGAAATATAAAATATTACCAAAATAAAGGGTTATACAATACATACTCCTATATGGAACAGCAGTAGTTATTGGAAATTGATGAAATTGGAAGGATTTGAGATATGGAGGCTTAAGGGATTAAGGTATATGGTACAATTTTTTCAGGAAGATGTGATGAAAACCTTTATTGATTTAAGAAACAAATATAGTATCCCAAACCAAAGATTTTTTCAGTATCTACAGCTTAGGCATGCCTTAATAGCACAGGGCTGTTCTCATGAACTGAAACTTAATAAATCAGCGGTAAAAGCTTTGTTGAATAAGACAGAAAGA
Organism: Lithobates pipiens; assembly: GCF_037356315.1. Classification (NCBI taxonomy): domain Eukaryota; kingdom Metazoa; phylum Chordata; class Amphibia; order Anura; family Ranidae; genus Lithobates; species Lithobates pipiens. The sequence continues at coordinate 54,453,571 of NW_027507685.1, read as the reverse complement.
AAAAAGGGTCTAATATCACAACTATATGATATATTATTTGCTAAGTTTCAAGTAGGTGTGGATATACCAGCAAGCACAGCTTGGACTTGTGATATAGGGCCAATCTGAATGAACAGTGGGCAGTGGCGTTATCACCAATATCCCTGGTCTCCTTATCTCCAAAGCAAAATTTAACACAACTATTTATTTTGCATAGGGCTTATTACACACCAGAGAAATTATTTAAATGGAAGCTTAGAGATACGTCCCAATGCCCTAGATGTAAAGGGAGTCCTACTAATATATTACATGTGCTATGGAGATGTCTTAAACTCCACCGCTTTTGGCATGGGGTTGTATCAACGATTTACAACCTCTTTGGACCCAAAATGTCTCAAGAGCCAGGTAGATGTCTTCTGAGTATCCTGGATGGTTCCAGAATCCTGGGAGACATCATGGTATCAATAATAAGGAGCCTATTTCAGGCCTGTAAAATGGGTTTTCCCAAATCCTCCAACAATAGCGGAATGGAAAACGCAATTAAAGGAAACCTTAATTAAGGAAAAAATTATCTTTCTACATTGAGGGAAATTTTAAAAGCTATGAAGAAAATATGGTCAGATATTTTGGATGGATGATCAGATGGGAGTAGATACATTTATGAGTAGTGGGGGAGGGGGGGTTAATTTTGGGTGGGGGAGGGGGGCTGTGATTGATTGATTTTCATATTTACTATCCATTTCCCCTGCTCTCCATCCTGAAACATCCCCTGCAGCACCCAGGGGGAGAGGAGAGGAGGGAAGCCAGCAGCAAGGGGGGGGGGGGAGCCCGAGCAGTAGGTGGAATCCTCACTGCACATAGGGATTATGCTGTGCCTATGCACACCTGGCACACCCCATGTGCACGCCTATGGGCTTACGTCTATTATTTTTCAACTTCCTTTACCAGCTAAAGCTGTCCAGCAAACCTAGTAGTTTAAGGGATGAGACATACTATTTAACAATGAATGTGCTTCCAATGGTCAACTGGTCAGAAGTGTAACCATTTAAGTGTTAGCTGGAGTTAAGCTTTAATTTGTTAGTCACTTAGGTAAAGTCAATCTAAATCTAATAGCCCATCTTATACTACCCCCTCCACAGATCGATAATGCTACTGTCTAGGGGTGGCTAAGTTGCTTCTTCATAGATAGAGTAGAGGAGTGAATATGGCCACTTAAGGTAGGAAATGTATTACTGGCTGGATATCCTGGAAAAAGGCCTAATTAAACAAGAACAAATGTACACAGGCACCACATCTAAGGATTGTTAAGTTGGTAAATGTAATATATATATATTTTTGAGTTTAGATCAATTTTTATTTTTTTTTAACAAGAAAGAGTTTAGATAAATTTAAGTAGTTGCCGACCAGCCGCCGTCATTATACAGTGACAGGTTGGCTCTCCTGCGCTGTACAGCGGCTCACGCAGGTGCAGTTGCAGCCAATGTCTGCCAGCGACCCACGATCTCCTAGTACAGAGGCAGAATGGGGATCTGCCTTTGTAAACAAGGCGGGTCCCCATTCTGACAGGGGACATGTCAGAGATCTCCTGTTCCCAGTGATCGGGAACAGTGATCTGTCATGTCCCTGGCAGCCCATCCCCTTACAGTTAGGACATGCTGAGGGAACACAGTTAACACCTTGATTGCCCCCTAGTGTTAACCCCCTCCCTGCCAGGAATCTGAGGCTACAATTCGCACACGTTGACCAAAATTGTACAATAGAAGATTTGAAAAAAGTTGCCTGGTCTGAAGAGTCTCGATTTAAGCTGTAACATTCAGAAGGTAGGGTCAGAATTTGGTGTAAACAACATGAAAGCATGGATCCATTCTGCCTTGTATTAACAGTTCAGGCTGGTGGTGGTGTAATGGTGTGGAGGAAACTTTTTTGGCACACTCTTAATTGAGCATCACTTAAACTACACGACCTACCTGAGTATTTTTACTGACCATCTCCATCCCTTTATGGCTACAGTGTACCTATCTTCTGATGGCTACTTCCATCAGGATATTGGACCAAAATCTCTGAGGAATGTTTCCAACACCTTGTTGAATCTACAGTATGTCACAAAGATTTAAGGCAGTTCTGAAGGTAAAACGGGGTCCAACCCATTACTAGCAAGCTGTACCTAATAAAGTTTCAGGAAAGCAAACACCCTACATTGATGGATAAATTGTCTGAAAGCTCTGTTTTCCACAGCAAAATTATGAACATTTTTAGATTTAGATTCTCTGACAACCCATTTCCAAATAACTGTCCCAGACTGAACTTCCCAACTCAAAGAGAAGAACAAATGGGAGGAAGTGGGTCAAAGTCATTGATAACAATCAACAGACAGTCATAAAATATATCCAACAGAGAATCAGGAAACAGGAACACAGCAACTCATGCACGCTATGTAACGATGTCAGCAAACAAACTCTGTAACTAGAACATGTTAAAAAGGAATTTATACTGTTTAAATAATGTCTGTAAATAAATCTTGTAAGGAGGAAGGCTGTTAAGAGATCAACAGGGTAAAAACAATGATGATAACACTTTTACTATATAATAAAAGAACAGGGAACTTTCCACAGCTGTTTGCCAGTGATTTCCCAAACCACCATGAAACCGATGCAAAGAAAGCCTGGAGGAGCGCTTTGTTCTTTTGAAAAGCAAGGTGTTTGTTTTACCTCTGGTCATAATCTATTTTTTAGAGACGTGTTCCATTCTTTGCTTTCTGCAAAACCTCTCAATTGGTCAGATGTGCATAGTGCAGGTGGTATAATTAGCTATATTGCCTCCAGTTTTAGAAAGGGGGAAAAAAAGGGAAATGAAAACAACTGGCTGGAAGCTCAGGTTTTTTTTTTTCATCTTTTCTTTGCAAAGCAGGTCTTGGATGGATTCTAACTTCTGATCAATAAATATTTACCCTTACTACCAAATGCTTCTACCAACAATAACCACCCTTTATGTTAAAGCTGACCTCCAGAAAAACAGCTAAATAGACACATAGGTCACATGCTGTACTGCTAAAGCTGGGTTCATACTATTGCGAATGGAGATGTGAACTCCGCCTCAAAGAATTTGTATTTCTGTCCACCCAGCCCTGGGATTTACACAGCTCTGCAGTTATTCCTGGCAGGGGACCTGATTTTTCTGCGCTGAGGTTAAGGAAGGACTCCAAGAATAAGACTTTTTAATCTCTAATTGTGAGCCAGGTTGATTTAAACGAATTATCCAGGATGTCAACTTCAATGGTAAAGCTGTATTATCGTATGCAACATACCATAAGTGGCATCTTCTTCTGGTGGGTGTTGAGTGACTTCCCATTTGTGCACTAAACATAGAACATTGCTCACTCTCACACCTCTGCCACTTAGGAGAAGCCTTGTATTTTTTTTCAGCGAGTACAAGTCATTTTCTGATTGCCCATGATGGAGAGGAGGACAGATGACAGTCTCCATCTCGGAAAAACAGAGTATGCCTCTGAACACCTGCCAGAAGAGGACACCGCTTACTGTATGTGGTCTTAGATACAAGAGTGAGTTACAGCTTCACCATCAGCCACATGGCATTGGCAATTGAATAAAATGTTTGCGCCAAGCTAGCCCAAAGGACTACTCTCATTCCCAGAGCTCTTCTTTAGGCTACAGTATACAGGTCTTGTCCCTCCCTGAGCTTGCTACTGGACAGTGAATAGAACAGAGTCATAATCTCATCTCTTCATCACTCTGCTCTTTTACCTTATCATTATGTTTATCTTTAGCACATGGGCACTGCAGCATAGTTGATTGGCTCTATGTGCTGCTTATACCTCTTGCAGTCTGAGCTCTGCTGTGCAGGGGATTTCAAGAGGTTGCAGGCCAAGTAAAATACAGTATCTGCATTTAAAATACATTTAAATATACAGTATATTAATAAATACAGAGTTGCCTTCATTTTTATTTGCTTGGCGTTCAGCTTATACTGTACATATGGTATATATTTATTGGTTTACCAAGCAAAGGGGTTTAAATTCTGTACAGCCAATTTTTTGATTAACATTTATTTTCTACACCACACAGGCTCACATGTGATAAAAGCTCATGCATACAGGTTTCCTGTATGTATCTTTCTGATTTGGACATTTATATATTTTTGTGTCACCCACCAGTACCTTTCTCCCACTCCCATGTCTCCATCCTCCCCATTAAACAGAGAATCCACAAAATCAGCACTGTATACTGAACAGGTAGTTGACAGGGAAGCAGACATTCATAATTAGGACATGGCTAAAGGATCCTCTAACTACCATAAGTGTGTGTCAAATGAATGACTAGCCACATTTACAAACCATTTGGCAAAAAACATATTTAATGCATGTGTAGTGCTAAAACATTGCTGAATATATATACACAGTACTGACTCCATGGACCACTGGGAAGAGCCACCACTCTGGTCTCTTTTTTATGGATGACCTTGGGTTCTGTACGAGCATAGGAGTTGGCTGTATTGCTGGGCCAATGAGCTGCATGTGGAGGGAATCACCAGCCCGCAGCTCATTGGGATGTCTGGGATGCGATCATGTGACAACTTCCTGCAGGTTTGGGCGATCAGGGTTCAAGCCAAGATTTTAAGAGCCAACATTTCTAAATACACTTGAGGTCCATCTGGTTGGTGTTCCTGGCATGTCTCTATCTTAAAGTCTCAGTTCACCATTCTGAATATGTTACATGTTACATCCGTATTTAGAATGTAACATGTTCTGCATGCACCCCTCCTCCCTGTGACAGCGGGCGGGGGATCCTCTCCCTGCACCCTTTGTCACAATAAGAAAGCCTGGCCATGCGGGGTTCTGCCCGCATGGCCATGTCATTCATTCATAGTTTTCTGTGAATTAATAGACAAGTAGATCTCAATGAATCGTGAGGGTGCTGGTGAGTGCTCTCGTAGTTCATTGATCTCCCTGCTCTCAAGTAACTACCTGCCCATATTGGAGGTACAGGCAGACAGCTATCTTGAGAGTTTGCAGGAGCCTGTCAGAGCACCCATGATCTGCTGATTGCAGATGCAATGCTCTGCAGGCTCCTTGGAAAAAAGTAAAATAAATGCACTTTTTATCTGCAAAAAATCTGCATTTATTATTTTGTTTTAATTTGGTGAACTTATCCTTTAACCATAAAACTCACTGAAGGTCTATTCTTTACCTTTACCCTTGGTGCTGGGGTCCAGCGCACTTTCATAGCGCTCCACAGAATCCCCCGTTCATGCTAGCTGGGCACATTGTGCAATGTCATGGCTCTTGCTTCATCTCCACAATGTCAGCAGCAGTGGCTAAAACATCATATTTCTAGGCATCTTTACTAGCTTATGGAATAGGCTACCTTAGGAACTAGGTACTTTTGTCTGTTTATCAAGTGCATTACTTTTCCATGTGCACATTACTACAAGGCAAATAGCTGCAAATTGGGGTGGTTGCCATCTTTTTGTATAACATTTAGAACTAATAGTTGATTCAGGGAATATTCAATTGCCTTGGGGGATAAGAAAAACATTTGTCCCCATTGGAACAAATTAGATTATGCTTTATAAAGGTTTTTTTTTATTTATCTTTCTCTGGATCAACTTTGGGTATAAGGTTCTCTTTCTAGAGGTTTTCTAATATTGGTTTAACTTGATTTCATTTTATCAATTCAACTATCTGTGTTACTAACTAACTGTGGTCCTTCACAAAGTCCTGATAATTGGCCCTTTCACATTGTATTATCATTTATGAAGCTCCCAGGTACTCAGCGAATGGCATCTTTTGTTTTGCACAGTAGTACAAGCAACCCTTACATATTGGGAGCATACATATCCTAGATCTATCAGCATCCATTTAGCATTACCTATGTACACAGTGAGTGAGATATACATAGCATTCACTGAGCTACTTGGGAAGTGTTGTAGAGCTTTGCTTTATTTTTTTCAAAGATTGGAATAGAGAAAGCTCAGGCTTACACCAAATATCCATCTATATATCGATTAGTCCATCTACAATCCCATGTATATGTTAAGTCTGTGCCTCAAAAAGCACATAAGAGTCACTTTAATGGGCCATTATATACACGTAGACACAGACTAATTGTTTCATGCAACATTGTAATCTCTATGCCAAGTGCAAAAATCTTGTAAATACACATCCCTTTCTGGAAACAATTTTTTCTGCACCTTATTTTATATAATATAAAATAATCTAATTTGTTTTCTTGCTACAATGTGGTAAACTTGTAAACCAAGTTTTAATTAACGTGTTACATTATTTTTTCTTTGTAACTGTTCAGAGAATTTTTAGAAACTTCTCTTTAAATGGAAAGTATTTTTTTCTTTTTTAATAAATTTGTAAGAGAGATAAGCTTAAATTTATTCTAAAGTCTAAATATTTTCTACCTAATGCATCCTATATATCAAGGCAAAAAAAGCCTAACCCCCCCCCCCCCCCCCCCCACTTGTCCCTAAACACTAACCAGGGTATTTTACTGATCCAGCTCTTTCCCAACTGCAATGTGGCTCATTTCCCTTTATGGTCTCAGATGGACTGACATCATAGGTGCCCACTGATGTCAGTCAAATTCCTGTGAGGGAGGGAGTGGCATGCCTTTGGACACACGCAGTAGTGCTCCCGCATGGGTGTCCCCTTTAGTACATGGCTTGGTGAGAGTGCACACGGTATGCCACCCTAGACCACCAGGAATGCCAATTGTGCCCACAATGGATGCCAATCAGTGCCCACAATAGGCATCACTGAATGGCAGGCATTATTGTTTGGCACTGATTGGCATCCATCAGTATAATACATTACAGTACATCAGTGCCCATCCATGTCCATCCGTGCCGACTATCAGTGCCCATCTGTGCTGCCTATCAGTGACCATCCATGTCTCCTATCAGTGCCCATCTGTGCCGCCTATCAGTGCTCATCCGTGCCACATATTAGTGCCACCTATCAGTGTCACTTATCAGTGCCCCATCAGTGCTGCATATTAGTGCCCATCATCGGCGCCCATCAGTGCCGCCTTATCAGTGCCCGTCAGTGCAGCCCCATCAGTGCCCATCAGTGAAGGTGAAAAATTACTTATTTACAACGTTTTGTAACTGAAACAAAAGAAACGTTGTTTTTTTCAAAATTTTCAGTCAATTTTTTATTTGTTTTGCAGAAAATAAAAAACCCAGAGGTCAAATACCACCAAAAGAAAGCTCTATTTGTGGGAACAAAATGATAAAAATTTAGTTTGGGTACAGTGTAGCATGACCGCGCAATTGTCATTCTGGGCAGGAAGGTGTATAAGTGCCCTGTATTGAAGTGGTTAATGTATCCAAAACTGTGGGCCCACATACCTGCCCTGAGCTTACATGTCAAATGAACAGAAAGAACAGAAGACAACTGGGAAAGAAGTATAGCTAGGACTATTCCAAGGAGGCAGAGGACCAAAGAGGGGTAGTCTGGGGGACATGACTATCCGAGCGCTGGGTTTAAAAAATCTACCTCGGAAATAAAAAGGAGGAGGTGCAGGAGTACATCATTTCAACATAACCTTTTATGCCCAGAACACCAGAGAGTGCTGGGCACACAACAAGAACACATGCCAAGTGCTTATTTTTGGTTAAAAAGCACAAATCCTAAGGATTGGATGCTGGTCTCACACTGGAAAACAAAATATCTCACAAATTATGTGAGCTTCTTATCAGCTCCACAAGGATATTCCCTGCAGTTCTCAGGAAGTCCAGAATAATGTATCAAATCACATCGAGCTCAGCAAATCGCTGGATTTCCTTTCACTGCCAAAAAGCATGTATGTCTGTGCAATGCAGTTCAGTCAGAATGTTAACTCTTTGAAATAGATAACTCCTTGGACTGGAGATATAGCAGCCTGAGCTCAGAATAGAATTCCCAATGGGTTTGCTGTGTTGGCAAAGCATGGCCAGAAATATTTATTAAAGAAGGAACTTTGAGCAAACAATTTAAAAATAAGTTTATAAAATAGCCATTACCTGAACCAGATAGGCACTTAAAGGAGTTATAAACCCGCAAAGTTTTTCACCTTAAGGCATTCCATGCTTTATGCCCCGTACACATGAGCATAATTTCTGTCTGAAAAATCTTGGATGGTTTTTCCGACTGAATTCCGCTCAAGATTGGCTTGCATACGCACGGTCACACAAAAGTTCTCTGAATTTTCGATCGTCAAGAACGCAGTGATGTACAACACTACGAAGAGCCGAGAAAATTAAGTTCAATGCTTCTAAACATGCGTCGAATTGTTTCCAAGCATGCGTAGGAATTTTCCGCTTCGGAATTGCTACAGACGATCGGAATTTCCAATGGAAAAATAGAGAACCTGCTCTCAATCTTTTGCTGGTGGAAATTCCTCATTGGATAGATTGATAGCAGCAGGAGCTATTGGCTTCCGCTATTGTCAATCAAATCCAGTGACAGGGGAGTCGGGGGCAGGGCCGAGTCCTGCTGTCTGTGTCACTGGACGCAGCAGCAGCACTCGGGAGCGCACACGGGTGCCCCTATTGAAGCGACTCTGCGTGGGGGGCACTCGATGAAGAGAAGGAGCCAGGTGCGGCACCAGGACACCCCAGAAAAGGAGGAATCTGGCTGTTCTGTGTAAAACCTTTGCACAGAGCAGGTAAGTATGACATGTTTGTTATTTTACAAAAAAATATATAAAATGAACCTTTACAATCACTTTAAAGCTCTACTGTTCAGCAGGAATCGCTGCAATATCAAACCAGTTAGGCCCCTTTCACATGGGCTGTCAGATCAGGACCACCTGTCAGTTTTTTAGGCGGACCTGATCGGACAATCCGATCTCTGCTATGGTGCGGCGGATGTCAGTGGACACATAGTTACAGTAATACCTTAGTTTGCGAGTAACGAGGTACACAAGCATTTTGAAAGACAAGCAACATTTTTTTTTTTTGATATACGAGCGCCGTCTTGATATATGAGCAGTAGTTTTAATGTAAAAAACGAAAGAATTACGCTCACAATGTTAAAGTGGTTGTAAACCCTTACAGACCACTTTGACCTACAGGTAAGCCTAGATTAAGGCTTACCTGTAGGTGCATGAAATATCTCCTAAACCTACACGGTTTAGGAGATATTTGCAAAAAGACAGGCACCGCTGTCTACGGCGCATGTGCCATAGACGGCGGTACGCAGGCGCACTGAGCATGCCGCTAGTGGCGGCTCCTGTGCGCACGCGAGGGAGTGATGTCATCGCTGCTCCGGCACTGTGAGTGGCCGGAGCAGCGATACCCGGAAGAAGATGGACGCTTCGTGCTACAGGGGACATCTGTGACATCGCTGGCTCCTGTGTCAGGTAAGTGACACATAATGGGCTACTATGTGATGCATAGTAGCCCATTATGCTTTACCTTTGCAGGGAGACAAAGAGGAAGTAAACCCATCAGGGTTTACTTCCTCTTTAAGAAATCTGGTGTTCATCCATGTAAAGCCACTGTGTATATGTACAGTAAAGCCATCAGAGACACCCAGAGACACTCCCAGCTGGGTGGGGAGGCATAATATGCATTCGGAGCACCCGGAAGTGATGTCAACAGTTCCCGAGTGTCTCTAGATTCTCCAGGAAGTGCTGGGAGCCACCATCTCCCCCGAACCTCTGGCCACATATAGCGCTGTATACTGTACACCAACGGCTTTACTGTAATATACACGGCTTTACATGGATGAGCTCCAGACTTATTAATATTGTGAGTGTAATTCTTTTATTCTTTACATTAAAACTGTGATTCTCCTTTTCTTTTTTTTCAACACAGAGGTACAGTACAGTATTCCTACTACAGTACAGTATTAATATGAGCTTTTGCTCATAATTTTATCATTTTTATATGGAAGGAGAAAGGGGTAGGTGGGACTATTACGGTGCTCATATAGATAGGAGAGAAATATGGTATGAAAGTAAAAAAAGAGTTTTATTAAATACAATAAAAACAGTCACAATAATAGAGTAAATTCAAAATTCTGAAGCTACAAACACTGATATCTATACAGACAGTAATCACAATCCGTCAATGAATTCAAATAAAGGGGTTCTTGGCTACTTGAATGGAGTCCCGACATGTTTCGCCTACATAGGCTTCTTCAGGGGAGCCAATAATTGACAGAGGATAATTTTAAAAGAAAAAAGATACACTGTAAACAAGATACAACAGGGTTAGTGGGTACGATCATATTAAAGAAAACCCCTTTATTTGAATTAATTGACGGATTGTGATTACTGTCTGTATAGATATCAGTGTTTGTAGCTTCAGAATTTTGAATTTACTCTATTATTGTGACTGTTTTTATTGTATTTAATAAAACTCTTTTTTTACTTTCATACCATATTTCTCTCCTATCTATATGAGCACCGTAATAGTCCCACCTACCCCTTTCTCCTTCCATACTTGATACACTCGGGATGAGGTGCGTTATCCAATCTTTGCCCGACCTGGTTTCCCCCACCTTCCCAAATAATTTTTATATGAATAAATGCAGTGACGTAACTAGAGCCTTCAGGGCCCTGATGCAAGAAACCATAAAGGGCCTCCCTGACCCCTGGACAGGGTCCTTTCCTCTGAACCCATTGGCAGAACAATAGGGCCCAGTCACAATTGGGTGGCTGCATATACCGATTTCTCAATTTCCCCCACGCTTCGTGTCTCCCCTGCAGGAGGAAAATTGAGAGATCGGTTGCTCTATGCCAGTGTTTCTCAATCTTTTTCCAGTCAGGGCAACCTTGAAGTATACCCCTAGGTGAATAGGGCTGCACTGCAACCACTCTGCAACTGTGTGGGTTGCATGCAGTTGAAGGATAGTGATGATGCATTTAACGGGTAAAAACAGGTAATTAGTTCTCAATTGTACACATATAGGTGGTCAGGATTAAGCGTGCATACATACATGAAAACACATATACACATACATACATACATAGACATATATAAACACACACACATATACTGTATATATACACATACACACACACACATATATATATATATATATTGTGAGGGGTTAACTCAGTAGCGGGTGTGTGTGACCCCCTGGATGGGTTCACAACACAAAGTCAGGCACAGCAGACAGCGGTGTAGGTTCAAAAAACAAACGATCCGGTTTATTTCTGCTACATGCAGTGATACATAAACAGCCAAACAAAATAAAACAAGAAAATAAATCCTGGTCAGCTTGACCTCTAACTACACACGTAGACTCCCTGTCTAACAACTGGGTGCAACCTTGTGCTGCGCCCAGTCCCTGTCGCTATTGTAGGGGTTTGCCACACAGGCGTTAACTCACCGCACAGAACAGATCTCAGACTCCCCAGTCTATACACACAACTGGTTCCAGGATGGAGCATCTCCCTATGCATGCTGGGGTTTTTTGTAGAGGCCTTAATGAGCCCACTTACTACAGCTGGGCTCATTAACTCTTCCCCTCTAATTGTAAAAGTCTGCATAAAGCCTGAATCTAGGACACACATATTTCCCATCCTGAATACAACCAGGTGATTTTACCTGCGTGCTGCCACAATATATATATATATATATATATATATATATATATATATATATATATATATATAAATGCACATATGCACAAATATAAACACATGCACACACATCCACACATGCATGCACATACACACATATAAACACACATACATACAGATAGCTTTTTAAAAAACTGCAGTGTTTTACCTTACCTTTTCCTGCCAGGTACTGCACTGTAGGGGGAGACAAAGAGCACAGAACACCCTGTACTTTCACTTTAGGTCAAATCAGTGTGACTGAGCTCCCTGCAGTGCCGATTACAGTTTGGGTGAAGATTGGTCTCAGCCGTCTCAGCCGTCCTTGTCAATCCTCCTATCGGGGTATACAGGGGGCACTCAAGGACCCACCTGCAGTCTAGGGCCCAGACGCCATGGCGACCTCAGCGACCCTATACTTTCGCCTCGAATAAATGGTTGTAAAACGAATTATCTGAGTTTCCATTAGTTCTTATGGAAAAATTTGCTTTGATATAGTTACATAGTTACATAGTAGGTGAGGTTGAAAAAAGATACAAGTCCATCCATTCCAACCTATGTGTGTGATTATATGTCAGTATTACATTGTATATCCCTGTATGTTGTGGTCGTTCAGGTGCTTATCTAATAGTTTCTTGAAACTATTGATTCTCCCCACTGAGACCACCACCTGTGGAAGGGAATTCCACATCCTTGCCATTCTTACAGTAAAGAACCCTCTACGTAGTTTAAGGTTAAATCTCTTTTCTTCTAATTTTATTCAGTGGCCACGAGTCTTGTTAAACTCCCTTTTGCGAAAAGGTTTTATCCCTATTGTGGGGTCACCAGTATGGTATTTGTATATTAAAATCATATCCCCTCTCAAGAGTCTCTTCTCCAGAGAGAATAAGTTCAGTGCTCGCAACCTTTCCTCATAACTAATATCCTCCAGACCCTTTATTAGCTTTGTTTGCCTTCTTTGTACTCGCTCCATTTCCAGTACATCCTTCCTGAGGACTGGTGCCCAGAACTGGACAGCATACTCCAGGTGCGGCCAGAGCAGTCTTGTAGAGCTGGGGAATTATCGTTTTTATCTCTGGAGTTGATCCCCTTTTTAATGCATGCCAATATTCTTTTTGTTTTGTTAGCAGCAGCCTGGCATTGCATGACATTGCTGAGCCTATCATCTACTAAGACCCCCAGGTCCTTTTCCATCCTAGATTTCCCCAGAGGTTCTCCCCCCAATGTATAGATTGCATTCATATTTTTGCGACCCAAATGCATTATTTTACATTTTTCTACATTGTCTACGGGCCTTCCTTTATCTAGCTGGCAACTCACCTCCTCATAGAAGATTAGTAGATTGGTTTGGCAAGAACGATTCTTCATGAATCCATGCTGATTACTGCTAATGATACAGTTCCCATTACTAAAATCTTGTATATAGTCCCTTATCATCCCATTCAAGAGTTTACATACAATTGATGTTAGGCTAACTGGTCTGTAATTCCCAGGGATGTATTTTGGGACCTTTTTAAATATTGGTGCTACATTGGCTTTTCTCCAATCAGCTGGTACCATTCCAGTCAGTAGACTATCAGTAAAAATTAAGAACATTGGTCTGGTAATTACTTTACTGAGTTCTCCAAGTACCCTCGGGTGCAAGCCAGGTGGCGCAGCTCTTGTGGCGGGAGGGCGTCATATGACGTCCTCCCATTTAAACAGGGAATGCGCGCAATCGTGTGCGAGCATCCCTGTTCCTTCGGTGGCGGCGTGTCACAGAGACACCACTCGCCACCGAGGAGGGTGAACAGTCATTGGGTATGGCTGTTTGCCACGTGATCGACTGTGATGAAGTCATGGGCGATCACAAATAGTTCCACTCCCACTGTGCACGGCACATGCGCGCACGTCGGTGGCAGCGTGTTCCCAGGAACACTGCTTGTCACTGACGGTGGTAAACAGCCATTGGCCGACTGTTTACCCACGTGATCGGCTGTGATCCTTTTTACAGCCGATCACTAAATGTAAACAAACCGCGGTAACGAGATGTTACCGGGTTCTCCTCCTCACACACCGATCGTGTGTGAGGAGATTGCGGTAAGATCTCGTTACCGCTTACAGTGTACACCAACGCACACTGACTGCCCCCCCAATAAAGAGGACCTGTCACCACCCATCATAGTACCTGTTACTCACAGTCCTTTAGAGTACCCGAGTACCTGCCACAGTCCATCAGAGTACCCGAGTACCCGTCATGTCCAGCAGAATACCTGAGTACCTGTCATGTCCAGCAGAGTACCCGAGTACCTGTCACAGTCCAGCAGAGTACCCGTCACAGTCCATCAGAGTACCTGTCACAGTACATCTGGTACCCGAGTACCCGTCACAGTCCATCAGAGTACCTGTCACAGTAAATCTGGTACCCGAGTACCCATCACAGTCCATCAGACTACCCATCACAGTCTATCAAAGTACCCGAGTACCTGTCACAGTCCATCAGAGTACCTGTCACAGTCCATATGAGTATCCGAGTACCTGTCACAGTCCATCAGAGTACCTGAGTACCTGTCACAGTCCATCTGAGTACCCGAGTACCTGTCCCAGTCCATCTGAGTACCCGAGTACCTGTCCCAGTCCATCTGAGTACCCGAGTACCTGTCCCAGTCCATCTGAGTACCCGAGTACCTGTCCCAGTCCATCTGAGTACCCGAGTACCTGTCCCAGTCCATCTGAGTACCTGTCACAATCCATATGCGTACCTGTCACAGTTCATCTGAGTACCTGTCACAGTCCATATGAGTACCTATCACCACCCTTCAGAGTACCCAAATACCAGTCACCAGGCCATCAGAGTACCTGTCACCAGGCCATCAGAGTACCCAAGTACCTGTCACAATCCATCAGAGTACCTGAGTACCTGTCACCAGCCCATCAAAGTACCAGAGTACCTGTCACCAGTCCATCAGAGTACCCGAGTACCTGTCACCAGCCCATCAGAGTACCCGAATACCTGTCACCAGGCCATCAGAGTATCCGAATACCTGTCACCAAGCCATCAGAGTACCCAAGTACCTGTCACCAGACCATCAGAGTACCTGAGCACCTGTCACCAGCCCATCAGAGTACCCGAGTACCTATTTGCAGCCCATGCCTCATAGAATATACGTTGGGGTGTTTGCTTTCCAAGATGGGGTCATTTTGTGGGTAATTCCATTGTCCTGGTGCTCCTGGACCTTCAAAAGTGTGATGGGTAGGAATGAAATGAGATGTGTAATTTATGCTCCTAGCTCGACTGAAGGTACTACTTCAATGTTCGGCCTCTCTATGTGGGCAGGCTGTGTAAAAGTATCACACATGTGGTATCGCCATACTTGGAAGGAGTAGCAAAATGTGCTTTGGGGTGTAATTTTTGCTATATACATGCTATGTGTTAGAAATATCTTGTAAATGGACAACTTTGTATAAAAAAAAATGCGTTTTCATTTTTTTCCACATTTTCCAAAAACTTCTGGAAAAAAAATGAACTATTCAAAAGACTCATTCTGCCTCACAGATTATAGGTTGGGGTGTTTGCTTTCCAAAATGGGGTAATTTTGTGGGCAATTCCATTGCCCTGGTACTTCAGGGCCTTCAAAAGTGTAATAGGTGGTTGAGAAATGAGATGTGTCATTTTTGCTTGTAGAACGCCTGAAGGGGCTACTTAAATTTTGGTCCTCTGTATGTGGCCATGCTATGTAAAAGTATCACACATGTAGTATCGCCATACTCTCGGGAAGAGTAGCAGAATGTATTTTGGGGTGTAATTTGTTGTATGCATATGCTGTGTGTGAGAAATAACCTGATAATGACAATTTTGTAAAAAAATAAAAAATAAACAAAAACTTAATTTTGCAAAGAATTGTGGGGAAAAATGACAACTTTAAAAAACTCACCATGCTACTTACTTAATACCTTGGAATGTCTACTTTCTAAAAAGGGGTAATTTGGGGGGTATTTGTACTTTCCTGACTTGTTAGTGTCTCAAGAAATGAGATACACTTGATGTACTGAAGGCCTGATCAGATGTGATCAATTTTCAGTGATTGGCACCATAGTTTGTAGACTCTATAACTTTTACAAAGACCAAATAATATACACTAATCTGGGTTATTTTTACCAAAGATATGTAGCAGTAAAAATTTTGCCCAAAATTTATGAAGAAAAATTGCTAATTAGCTAAATTTTCTGACAGAAACAAAGAAAAATGTATTTTTTCACAATTTTTTTTATTATTTATAGCGCAAAAAAAAAGAACCCCACTAGTGATTAAATACCACTAAAAGAAAGCTCTATTTGTGTGGGAAAAAGGACGCAAGTTTCATATGGGTACAGTGTTGCATGACTGAGTAATTGTCATTCAAACTGTGAGAGCGCTGAAAATTGGTCTGGTCAGGAAGGGGGTGTAAGTGCACTGTATTGAGGTGGTTAATGTTAAGTTTCCCAAGTCTAATTTTAATTCTGTTCTCTGTTAACCATGGAGGTGCTTCCTGTGATGTGTCATGAGCATAAACACTGCAGTTTTGGTTACTGAAGCCCCCCAATTCCCTCGTGAAGACTGAGAAAAATAAAATTTAATGCCTTTGCCATCTCTCCATCCTTTGTAACCAGATTTCCTTCCTCATTCTTTATGAAGCCAATATGGTCTGTCCTCCCTTTTTCTTAGCCCTTGTACACACTGTCGGCCATTTGTGACAACCAAATCCGTCGGATTTTGTCCGACGGATTTTGTCCGAAACTTTTGCATACACACAGTCGGACAAAGTTGTCAGAAAATCCAATCGTACTTAACGTGATGACGTTATTTCGTTAGGACGGGACTACGTTCAGGCTAGTAGCCAATAGCTTTGGTCTAGGAATTTGATCTGAGCATGAGTGGCACTTTGTCCGATCGGAATTCTCTACACATGATCGGACAAAGTCCGATCGGATCATGTTGTTGGAAAATTTTATAGCCCAGCTGGAAAACTTGGTCCGTCGGATACTCAGATGAAAACAGTCTGAAGGAGCCCACACACTGACGGATTATCCGACAACACGGTCCTATCAGACATTGTCCATAGGAAAGTCCGACCGTGTGTACAAGGGCTTAGGATTTTTTTTGCTCTCCTCCGCTATGTGTCTTTCATGTTCTATCTTCTGTCCTTATTGGACTCTTACATTTCTTGTTGCATTATTTATAAAGTCTGAATGCTGATTATGATCCCTCAACCTAGTATTTTTTGAAAGCCTTCTTCTTTGCTTTTATATGCATTTTTACATTGGAGTTAAGCCATCCAGGACTTTTGTTTGTTCTTTTAAATTTATTACCCAATGGGATGCATTGGCTTATGCCCTTATTTAATATGCTCTTAAAGCAAAGTGTTCTTTGTTCCTAAGATTTTTATCCCTTCTAGCAAGGCAAGTTTATGGACCTAAACTTTATGGGCAAATGTTTGTGTATACTTGACCATCATACTTATATGAGCTTCTTGGACATCCCGTTCTGAAACCATGACCGTTAATATTGAGTTACACCCCCCTTTTCTAGATAGGCTTCCCAACCAATGTTTTGGACTGTGTTGGTAGGAATGAGTGCCCATTTAGCTAAGAGAACATTTATGAGGTCAGGTACTGGTGTCACATGGAAGATCTGTTTGGCAAACGGCAATCTAATTTGTCCCAAAGGTGATTAGTAGGGCTGAGTTCAGGGCACTGTGATTCCAAATCCTACCACTGTTTAAAGTGCATATGTACCTGTATCATTAACAGTGCCCATCCCTTTAAACACCTGAACTCTATCATTTGAAGGGGTGTCCTTATACATACAATTGTGCATATATAGTAATGTATATGGCCTGCTAAATGATAGCACTATGTGCGATACACGCATTGCATGAGATGATTGTGCCATGTTTGAATTAACCCAACAGCAGTGTGATAATGAGTACTCATGATGAGCTTAAAACACAGCATAGTATCATAGAAAGGCTAAACATTCCCTCTCTGCTACTCTGTGATATTGCTGAGTGCCTGAGTGGCCAATCACCAAGCACCATCGCTAAAACAAGACATTCCAAGATGACCTCTTCTGGCACTTAAATGCAGAAAGCCAAGATTTTACATAAATATGAAAGCAATCCTTTCACAGT
Source organism: Lithobates pipiens (assembly GCF_037356315.1). Classification (NCBI taxonomy): domain Eukaryota; kingdom Metazoa; phylum Chordata; class Amphibia; order Anura; family Ranidae; genus Lithobates; species Lithobates pipiens. The sequence continues at coordinate 54,435,867 of NW_027507685.1, read as the reverse complement.
TCTTACTAAGCTTAGTATTGTCAGGTAAATATTGCAGTGACCCCCAAAACTGTGATGAGTAATGGCAAGAGGAAATGTCTGATTGATTTTTGTGCAAAATGTGTCCATCCACCATTAAAAGATAACTGAACCTTTGTACAATTGTCCTTTAAAGTGTTTTTTAGACTTATGCACTGCACACACGGTCAGACTGTGTTGTCGTAAATTCTGATCGTGTGTGAGCTCCATCAGACTTTTTCTGTTGGATTTTATGACACACAAAGTTTGAGATCTGGATCTAAAATTTTCTGACAACAAATCCGATCGTTTAAATTCCAATCTTGTGTAGACATTTCCGATGCACAGAGTGCCATGCATGCTCAGAATAAATTACGAGATGAAAGCTATTGGCTACTGGCCTCTTTATAGTCCCGTCGTACGTGTTGTACGTCACCTCGATTCTGAACGAACCGATTTTCCGGAAACTTTGTGCAACCGTGTGTATGCAAGACAAGTTTGGGCTAAAATCCGTCAGAAAAAATCTGATGGATTTTGTCATCGGAATGTCCAACCATGTGTACAGGGCATTACAGTAGGGAAGGTTTAAGGCCCCTGACAGTGTTCTTTTTTTAACCATGTTTTGTTTCATTGGGGAGATTTTCCTTTACTTTTTGTTTCAGAGATGCAACAGAAAGTTAGAGGAAATCTCCCAAAGTGAGGTTTAATTCCCCTCTTAGACAACTGTCCAACGAACACCAGAACAGATGTTACCATTGGAAGATTTCCCCTCACTCTTTGTTTGGGAGACCTTCTGGACTTCCTTCCACTTTCTGTTTTGGTGATGATAGTCATCAGGACAAACAGAATGGTAAATCTTCCCAATGAGAACACAGACAGCAATAAAAACTTGACAGGAGGTCTAATCTTTCTCCCCACTGTGCAAAGCCTAAAAGCTCACTTTAAAAAATCCCCCACCCCCTTCTCCCAGATGCCTCCCACAAAGACAAATACCTTCAACCACTATCTAGCAATCTTCGCTGTGCAGCCCTTCATGGTACTGCTCAGCCTTCCTCCTCAAAATATATCTTCGCACTATAAATGGCCCCATTCATTCTTATAGGAAATCAGGATCACTCTGTCTGGATAAATAATGCAGAATGGTTCTTCACAGGATAAGGCTGTCAAGAAGACCAACTTTATTGTTAGAGACCCCAGTGTGCATGAGTCCGCCAGACTGAATGGGAGCTGCAACAGAGCTTTTAGGACCGTGCCCAAGTCCCAAGTTGGGAAGAGGTTTTTCCTTGGTGGCCAAACTATTATTGTGGCTCTGAGGAATTGCTTTATCATAGGCTCATTACCCCACCTATGTTTGGTGAAGCAGGTCAGGGCTGATCCTTCGAGTCATATGCCAAGCCTATAGTTAATGCTTTTTGTAGAAATTCCAAAATATTTGTGATACCCGGAGTTAACAGGGAGAAATTATGTTGTAATGCAAAGTCCACAAATCTCCTCCATATCCTGGAATATGTGGTATTTGTTGTAGGCTTCCTTGCCCCTAGTAACGTAGAAATTACTTCCTCTGAGAGGCCCTGTGCATTCAGCCGGGCCGATTCAACAGCCAGGCTATCAGTCGCAGTCTCTCCAGGTTGGGGTGCATCCATTGTTCCTGCTGTAACAGATCCCTCCTGAGGGGGAGGTGTACTGGTGGAGGTGATGCCATCTGCAGGAGCAGAGGAAACCATGGCCTCCTGGGCCAGAAGGATACGAATAAGATGGCATGCACCTCCTCCTTTGCGATCTTCAGTAAGGTCCTCATGATTAATGGGATTGAAGGGAACAAGTACACTAGGGGGAACCACCACAAGATCGAGAAGGCATCTTGGGCTATTGCCCATTGTACCTGAACCTTGCGGCAAAGTCTGGTACTTGCACATTCTCTGGTGTGGCCATAAGGTCTACATTGGGTGTCCCCCATTTGGCAAAAATTGGTTGAATATAGCGACTGCCAATTGCCTATTCTCCCTGGCTGGGAAATCTTCGGCTCAGGTGGTCCGCTATCTGGTTTTGACTGCCTGGAATATACACTGCTTTTAAATCTTCCACATGAGGCTCGGCCCAGTGGAGAATCTTGGTCGCCACTTGGAGTAATGCCAGACTCCTGGTTTCCCCCTGTGGGGTGAAATATGCTATTGCCAACTGGTTGTCCAATCAAAGTTTGACTCAAGCTCCCTGAATCATCCCCTTGAATGCCATAAGGGCCAAGTATGCTGCTTGAAGCTCCACCTGCCTTGAACCTGCTTGCTGAGGCAGTGAGCCCCCCAGCCATAGAGGCTGGCATCCGAGGTAATTACAATCCAGTCTCCCGGGCTGAGAGGCATGCCCCGCTACAGGGTTTCTAACAAGGTTCACCAGTTCAGACTCTGTCGGATTCATCCCGGGAACCAGATATTCTGGTCCAATGACCAGCCATTCCATTGTCCCAGGAAGGACATCTGGAAGGCTCTCATATGGAATCTTGCTCAAGGTAATGCCAGGATAGCTGCGGTGAACATCCCCAACATTGTCATGCAAGCTTTTGCCGACAGCGTCGGTGTCTCCATTACCCTGTAGACACAGGCTATCTTCCTATCTGGTAGAAGAATCCACCCTGACTGCGTGTTGAACACCATGCCTAAATACGGCATCCATTGGACAGGAATAAGATTTCTTTTTTGACTGTTAATTAGCCATCTGAAGTTGGACAGGATCGCTATCACCCTGTCACAATGTAATGCCAGCTGTTTGCTTGAATGTGCCAAGACAAGAATGTCGTCTAAGTAATGGAAAATTTTTATTCCCTGCAATTGGATAAATGCTATAGTTTCCAAGAGGATTTTGGAGAAAACCCTGGGAGCTGTGTTATTGCCGAAGGGCAGACATTTGAACTGATAATTTCCTTCCTCTATTGTCAATCTGAGGTACCTTTGATGATATTTTTAGATTGGGATGTGTAAATAGGCATCTGCCAAATCTATTGAGATTAACCAATCTCCTTGTTGAACTACTGATGTTATTGTATATATTCATTCCATCATAAATCTTTTGAGCATAATGAAAAGATTTAGGAACCTCAAGTCCAACAATGGTCTGAGCTCTCCAGATGCTTTGGGTATTAGGAATATCGGAGAATATACTCCTTTTCCCTGGCACTCCTGTGGCACTGTTTCTGAGATAATTCGGCAACGTGTTCCTGCAAGCACTTGCGTTTCTTCAGATCCTGTGGATAATGTGTTTGGACAAAGATGTTTGGAGGTTTCCTTCGAAATCTTATCTTGTATCCAAGTTTGACTGTCTGTCGGGTCCAGCGGTCCTTCACATTTGTTGCCCATTCCCTTCACTCTCTTGCCAACCTGGCTCCAACCTGGAGGGTTTGGATGGATTGACTGTCAAAAAGACTTCTCAGTCTTTTTTTTACTACCTGTCCTGCGGTTGACTTCACCATTGTGGTCTGTTGTATTTCCGGCCTGGCCTTAATGACCTGGCCTCGCTGCCCCTTCTGGAATCAAACTGTCATGACCGAAAAGGTTGCTGTCTCTTCTTAGAGGTCTGAGGTAACAGGCCTGACTTTCCACCTGTGACCCGTTTGATTGCCTCCTCCAGGATCTTTCCAAACAACATCTTACCATTATATGGAAGATTACATAACGCCTGTTTAAATTCTGCATCTGCGGTCCAATGTCTGAGTCATAGCGCCCTCTTTGCGGTCACTGCGTGTGCCATTAATCTAGCCATTAATCTTACCAGATCTATTGAAGACATGGCCAGAAAGGCTGCTTTCAGGTTGAGTTCCTGCAGAGCATCAATAACTTTAGCTGCTTCCACTCCATCCCTCAGTGCCGTTTCCACATTCGAAACCCAGACTTTTAGGGCTCTTGAGATTGATTTAAGGGCTATGGATGGGCTGCAACAGCATATATTCTTTTAAGATCAGCGCCTGTCTTTCTATCCATCAGATCTCTAAATGTGGTAGAATCCTCGATTGGGAGGGAAACATGCCTTGCAAGGCGTTGTAGGGCTGCATCTATCCCTGGTGCCGATTCCCAAAAAGAGGCATCAGATGGGTTAAAGGGATAAAGTTTATTAAAGCGATTTTGGATTCTCGCTTTTTTCTCTGTTTTCTCCCATTCGTCCTCCATTATTTCCTGGATTTCCTCCATAAATGGGAAGGATGGCCCTTGCTTCCTTAAATTAGGAAAAAATCTGTTAACCTTCTCTGGAGGTTTTGAGTCCTTATCCCATTCTATGGCCTCCTTTATGGCTGTAACATAGGGCTCAATCAGATGATAGTCAAACAAATGCTCTGGCATGTCCTTAATCTCTGATGAGGAGCCTGATAAGATCTCACAGATCCCTGACGATCTTTGGCCTTGATCTATGGAGGTGCCTGGCTTAGAGCAGGATGCTTGGAGGCTAGCTGCATACTTTCGGTCACTGCCACATGTATATAATCCTTAACCTTCCGGGCTTCTTCTTCCTTATCCATCACATAGAAGTTTCCCGACAACGGCTGGTGCCTCACAAGCCCAGCATAAGCCATCTGCCGGTCTCCCAGACTGCCGTGGTTCTACCGCTGAAGATTTACTGCAGCTTGGACCACTAGGCGATTGATCAGTCCGTTTGGGGTGAGACTTAGAATGGTGGTGGGACTTTTCATTCCGGAAGTGTCTTCTTTTAGGGCTCTTGCTCCTAAAAAGGATTAAGCAAAATGTTATTTGAGTGTGCGGCACTCTTTTACAGTTTTTGTCCCTCGTAGACCCCTCCTACCTTTCCGCAGAACTTCGTGCTCATGGCTACAGACGAATGAGAAAACAATAAGTTAAGTAATGAACGCATACTAGTAACTATCCTCTTCCCTTCCCTTTATTTTACACTCTTTTTTTTTATTATGTCCTACCCCTTTAAAACGTCAGCTATCTTACCTTCAGCAAGCAAGCTAAGAAGTCCAGGATCAAAAAAAAGAGAAAATTGTTCTCCCAAGAGGGCCAATTAGGACACTAAGATTGATCTAATATTTTATTAAGTAGAAAAAACACACAACAATTGAATGCAGACCAATTGTGTACCTCACAAATAAATTTAAAAAGACAATGTTGGCATGTTTAAAAAAAAAAGGGGGGGGGGGTCACAGCTGTGTATGTATCACACACTCAGCACAAATTCACACTCATACACACACTCTGATCTACAAAACTCTCCAGTAATTGGTATTTATAAAGATATAGTCCTTGATAAGCAGATCTATTATTTCATGGCCAGAGTGGCTTCTGGTTACTAATTGAGCATTTACGATCAGGTGGCTATATTGGGTGTTGGTGATGTTGAGCGAAGTGGTCAATACATGGCCATCCTATGGTTTTGTACAGGGTTAATTGATATACAATCCAAAAAGAAATGATGAAAATACAAATCCCTTCAGTACAAATTAGTGACTGGCCAGGTTTCAACAGCTTAGACATGGAGAATGGATAGTAGGGATTGGTATGTGCACGGAACAACTTGGCATAGAGTCACTTCATTCACTGGGCAGTGCATGCATATCTCCATAACGAGGAGGATGAGGAGGAAACAAAGGAGTTTAAACATGACAATGTTGTCTTTTCAAATTTATTTTTGAGGTACACAATTGGTCTGTTCTGTTGCATTAAATTGTTGTGTGTATTTTTTCTACTTAATAAAATATTAGATCAATCTTAGTGTCCTAATTGGCCCTCTTGGGAGAACTATTTTCTCTTTTTTGGTGTATGTGATTTTAGGGTCACTAGGACTGCATCTCAGTGTTTTTTTCCTTCAGATGAATGATTGATAAATTATAGTTAATTATTGAATTTATAATTAGTATACTTTATACAGTTCATCCAGCATCCAATATATTTTTTTTTTTGAGAAGTGCAGTATGACTGAGCGGCCGGCAGTAAGCAATTCAGCCAAACTTGGCTGGAAGGAAGAGCAAAAGGAGAGTGTAAGACGCACATAAGACATTTCAAGAGAGCTTAGGGAGTAGGACCGTGAAATCACCTACTGGAATCCCTGAAACACACAGCGATCAGCACCTTCCGCCGCTGCAGTGTCCGGCTTTATGGTGTGCTGGTTACCACAGAAACATATGGCAGCTCCTGCTAAGCCCCGTGAGGTAATTTGGCGGCGACCTCAGCTCCAGAGGAGAAGATGCAGGTAAATTCCGCTTCAGCTCGCCACAGATAAGTGTGTCCTTTAGACAACAAATGGCCACAGCCTGGCACAGGGAGTCCAGTGTCATAAGAGGTTTTACCTCTATCCATTCTGGACCCTCCAACCCTAGGAGAGGCTCAACTTGGGGGGTTCGGTAGGGGGGTGTAGCTGGAATTCAGTCTGGTGGCCTGGCGACCAATGAAAAAAAGAACGCGAGGGGGAGGGGAGGACAGGGATTTATAACACTGAAAGAAGGTTGTCCTGAGGGTTAATGAGGAACAGTTAACCCATAGTGTGCTGATGGGAGGACGACCAGGAAAATGTGTTAAGGTTCTAGACAATTCCATTGTATTAGCACCCTCTTTTGAGTCTAGCCCAACGATTACTATCCTTTTCCTTTATTTGTAGATATCTTCTTAGGGCTCTTTGCAGAGACTCGGATTTAAACCCAGTGAGATGACCTGTTGCTGGATGCCTCGTTGGGCTACACTCAAAAGAGGGTGGTGAATGAAAGCAGGGTAATGTAGAATAAGGTCCTGTGCTCATCACCCCTAGGGAAAGAGAATAATGATTAGATGGTTAGGAAGAATTATAGGGCGAGTATTTATTCTAAAGGGAGGCACTTTGGGGTGGGGGGAGCTGAAATTCATAAAAGACAACTTTGAAAAAGGTACAATTGTTCTTTAACCATAAGGGCCGGTTCACACAGCGAGGCGAGGCGAGGCGACACGGCTCGCCTCGCCTCGCTCCCGCAAGTCGCCCCCGTTCTGTACAATGGAACCGTTCTGAGAGGAGCGACTCGAGTCGCTCCGACTCAGAAAAAAGGTTCCTGTACTACTTCGGGGCGACTTCGGGGGCGACTTGCATTGACTTCTATACAGAAGTCCTCTGCAAGTCGCCGCTGAGCTCCCCGCAGGTCGCGGCGAGGTAAGTCGGAGACGCCTCGCCGCGCCTCGCTGTGTGAACCGGCCCTTAGTAATGTCATATCTGATTATATTTCTGCACACATCATCTATTCATTACAAATAAATTTTTTATTCATTCTGATCTCCAAGCAATGACCTGTATAATGATAGAGGACATTTTATACAGTGCCTTGCTAAAGTATTCGGCCCCCTTGAACTTTTCAACCTTTTGCCACATTTCAGGCTTCAAACATAAAGATATAAAAATTTTATTTTTTGTGAAGAATCACCAACAAGTGGGACACAATTGTGAAGTGGAACGAAATCTATTGGATTTTTGAAACTTTTTTAACTAATAAAAAAATGAAAAGTGGGGCGTGCAAAATTATTCGGCCCCCTTGCGTTAATACTTTGTAGAGCCACCTTTTGCTGCGATTACAGCTGCAAGTCGCTTGGGGTATGTCTCTATCAGTTTTGCACATCGAGAGACTGAAATTCTTGCCCATTCTTCCTTGCAAAACAGCTCGAGCTCAGTGAGGTTGGATGGAGAGCATTTGTGAACAGCAGTTTTCAGCTCTTTCCACAGATTCTCGATTGGATTCAGGTCTGGACTTTGACTTGGCCATTCTAACACCTGGATATGTTTATTTGGAAACCATTCCTTTGTAGATTTTGCTGTATGTTTGGGATCATTGTCTTGTTGGAATATAAATCTCTGTCCCAGTTTCAGGTCTTTTGCAGACTCCAACAGGTTTTCATCCAGAATGGTCCTGTATTTGGCTGCATCCATCTTCCCCTCAATTTTAACCATCTTCCCTGTCCCTGCTGAAGAAAAGCAGGCCCAAACCACGATGCTGCCACCACCATGTGATGTGATGAGCTGTGTTGCTTTTATGCCAAACATATCGTTTTGCATTGTGGGCAAAAAGTTCGATTTTGGTTTTATCTGACCAGAGCACCTTCTTCCACATGTTTGTGTGTCTCCCAGGTGGCTTGTGGCAAACTTTAGATGAGACTTTTTATGGATATCTTTGAGCAATAGCTTTCTTCTTGCTACTCTTCCATAAAGGCCAGATTTGTGCAGTGTACGACTGATTGTTGTCCTATGGACAGACTCTTCCACCTCAGCTATAGTTCTCTGCAGTTCATCCAGAGTGATCATGGGCCTCTTGGCTGCATCTCTGATCAGTCTTCTCCTTGTCTGAGCTGAAAGTTTAGAGGGACGGCCAGGTCTTGGTAGATTTGCAGTGGTCTGATACTCCTTCCATTTCAAAATGATCGCTTGCACAGTGCCCCTTGGGAGGTTTAAAGCTTAGGAAATCTTTTTGTATCCAAATCCGGCTTTAAACTCCTCCACAACAGTATTACGGACTTGCCTGGTGTGTTCCTTGGTCTTCATGATGCTCTCTGCGCTTTCAACAGAACCCTGAGACTATCACAGAGCAGGTGCATTTATACAGAGACTTGATTACACACGGGTGGATTCTATTTATCACCATCAGTCATTTAGGACAACATTGGATCATTCAGAGATCCTCGCTGAACTTCTGGAGTGAGTTTGCTGCACTGAAAGTAAAGGGGCCGAATAATTTTGCACGCACAACTTTTCCGTTTTTTATTTGCTAAAAAAAGTTTAAATTATCCAATAGATTTCGTTCCACTTCGCAATTGTGTCCCACTTGTTGGTGATTCTTCACAAAAAATTTAAATTGTATATCTTTATGTTTGAAACCTGAAATGTGGCAAAAGGTTGAAAAGTTCAAGGGGGCCGAATACTTTCGCAAGGCACTGTATATGCATATTGCTCTCTGTCACCATCAGAAAAGGCAGAAGTGGCCTTAAAGTATTCCTATAAAAACAGGATATCGTTTTGTGTCACAGGACTATGAGTTCTCCACAATAGATGTTAACTGATCCCATGATTAATAAAACATTGTACAATTACTGATGACAACATACCAACTCTTTACAGATGATGCATCTCCCAAATAGTCCATAGTAAATGCTATGAATATAATACGGCTGTGATGTATAAGGTTTGTAAGTAAAAGCCTTGCTGTACTTTACACTGATCTTCAGGGAATATGACTGAACTGCATTGAATAAGTACATGAAAAAAATATTGTGCTTTATCAGAATCCGCTGTTAATCCTCAATTCCTGTCTACGGCTAAAGCACTGAGGGCAATACGAACACTATATGCTCTGCGTCTGTGACAGGCTGCCAAATAGGGTCACTGGGCAAAGAGTAAGTGCACAGCGCCACCTGATGGACAAAAGGGTGATGTACATATTATTTTTATAATAGTATTTGATTTATAGTATACTTGTATGTATTTATTATTGTTATTATTATTATTATACAGGGTTAATATAGTGTCAACAGTTTGTGCAGCGCTTTACAACTTGGGGATAAAAAGTGAAGTTACAATAAAATTCAATACAGGAGTGATCAGAGGGAGGGTCAAGTGGAACAAAAGCTGTGGGGGATTTATTATTCTTTATTAAAAGGTGTTTAAATAGCACCGACAATTTATACAGCACTTTACATATGGCACATTCAGCCCCCAATGGGCTTATATAAGTTTAGATTTTTTTTTTTTTTTATCAGAAAAGAGGAGTATATAAGCACCTGCAAAGGAAAACATTGACTCTCCACAGAAAAAATGCATGGACTGGGGCAGAGCTCCCATAAGGGATTAGGGATCTCACTCATATCAATTATAATTACACTTTAGGCTGGGTTCACACTATGTGCGGCGTGGGGCAAAGCAGGTAGCCAGGTCCGTCCTTGTTCACTGTTTCAGGTCCAAATTAGGTCCAAATTTTTTCCTGAATTTGGACCTGAACCTGAGCCAAAAATACACAGGACCCTTCTGCTGTGCGCTTCACGGCTGCCCCGGAGATGTGTGAACTGGCTCCATTGAGAGCCAGATCACACTCTCCTGTCATGTGAATTGGATGTGGGGAAATCCACATCCTATTCGCATAAGTGTGAACCCAGCCTTAGGAATACTTTTGATATTGCTTCTGACATGCCATCATTGGCCTCATTTCTGGGGGACCTTTGCTTTATCCCAGCTTTTGGAGATAGGAGTCCTTTTGCACTATAGCAAAGTCATAACCTTACAAACCTGAGATCCCTTACAAAAAAAAATGAATTATGCTCATTTGAGTTCTTGCAATCCAAATATAATTTGCCATGAATGTAACTCACACCTTCTACACGACTCAAAAACTTTTTTTCAGAACAATACTCCTTAGCTCTCCAGTCCCCTAATTCTCAATTGAAACGAATTTGCATATCATCCCTTAAGCCGCGTACACACGGGCGGACTGTATGGCCTACTTAGTCCGTCATACAATCTGACGGACAGTCCGTCATACTTTCGAATGAACGGACTTGACCACACACGGATGCACAAACAGTCCGTCGAAAGCTTGTGCGATGACGTGTACAGCACGTACGACGGGACTAGAAATAGGAAGTCCAATAAACAGCAATGCACCCTTCCGCCGTGTAAATCCTTTCTGAGCATGCGCCATTCTTAGTCCGTCGAACTAGCCTACTCACGAGCGGATTGTCCGCTGAAACCAAAGTATGACGGACAGAATTTCCAAAAATCTGAAATACTTAGTACGCCAGACTGCACGCTGAAAAAGTCCGCTGAAGCCCACACACGAGCGGACTGTCCACTGAAATGTGTTTCGGCGGACTAAGTAGGCCATACAGTCCGCCCGTGTGTACGCGGCTTAAGAGATAGGGGTCTGATTTCTCAAATGTACTAAATGGATTTTCTCTTTCAGAGAAGTCCAAACCTATGTTTTAATGGGAGACAGATCTGGACGGTTACTTTACCAAAGAGGAGTGATAAACAAGTTACACAAATGTAGTCATTCACCATCCATCAGGGAATCGCCAATAAAATTACTCACTAGATGGTATATGAGCCCTGCCAAGATACAATCCATTTATCCTACAGCATCCCCTTGTTTTAGGGGATGCCCCGACCAAGGAACCTTAATGCACATTTTTTTGGAGCTGCAAATTTTTCACAATATTTAAAGGAATATTTCATTTTTACTGTTTCACTTTGAGCATCATTAAAATTACTGCTCCTTTAAAAATAATAGTTTTAAAAACTTTTTTTTGCATTGATATACCCAGTACCCAGTGCCCATACACTTTTTATGGCAATAACTTGCATAAAAACCTTTAAAATTAGGACTTCTGATTTTTTTTATGTTCATGTCCCATAGACTTTACCCCTTTAACGTTCTGCTCCACCATTTGGTTGAGCACATTTTGAGTCACACTAACTCATTGAAAAATGTGGACTTTAAAGGGTTAATAGGGTTTGCTTGTTCCCTAAAACTTTTTGTTGGTGTTTTGGTGAAAATCGAACCTGGGGGTGTTCAGCCCATCCCTAGTGGTTATTACTAAAGATGTCAAGATTATGTAGCCCCAAAAGTAAAATCTGTTTTTGCCAGATACTAATTCCATAACAGACTGGAAGTTTTCAGTAAATCAAGTAAACAGTTTGTGAGACTTGAAACAATTACCAGGAGTGAGTTTTACTTGCTGATGAAATGATATGTCATAATTATTACAGAATGATACTGTATGTGGAGCACACAACCCCAAATTACATGAGAAGTTGATGCCTCAGGATAGTGATCTTATTCTAAACAAAGTGACCAATATTCCAAGACCACATGAGGTTAGGCACATTTAAAATTGATGGCTCAAATATATGAAGTACATATAGTAGGCTTATTACCTACTACTCACAGAGAGGCACATCCAGAGACAAAATAAAAACAGTCAAAAGACTGTGTCAAAAGACGTTTTATGGGGCACAAATTAAAGATCTGGAAAAAAGCTAATTATTTGCTTAAATAGCTGTGCATATAAACAAATCAGCTTCCATTTTTTTTAAAGCTTATTAGAACAAGCTGAAGTAGCTGATTGGCTACCATGTAACAGCTGCACCAGATTTTGCACTGTCTGGTTTATGTAATAACCCCATTGCTCCATAGATGTGCATGATATTCTTAGAGCACCTAACGTTAATTTATTAACTTGTCAATGGAAATGGTTGCCACCACCATTAACCACTTGGGTACCGCGCTATTGCCGAATGACGGCATTAGCGCGGACCTAGGTTACGAGCAGCCTGCGCGCCCCCTGAGGGGTGCGCGCGGCGCGCTCTGTGATCGGCGAGTCCGTGAGACTCGCCTGATCACCGATCCGTGTAAGGGGTCGATCCCGACCCCTTATCACGTGATCAGCTGTCAGCCAATGACAGCTGATCATGTGATAGAACGGAGCCGGTAATCGGCTATTATTCCTCCTCGCGCTGACAGCGCGAGGAGAAAAAAAAAAAGCCGATCACCGGCGGCCGTGATCGGGACATCAGTCCCGATCACGGCCAGCAATGCAAGGCACCACATGCCACCTGCCAGTGCCCACCTGCCTCCCGCAGTGCCATCCTGAAGTATAACTAAAACTAAAAGTAAGTGCCCCCCGTCTGTGCCCACAGTGCCACCCACAGTGCCACCCACAGTGCCACCCCACAGTGCCACCCACAGTGCCACCCACAGTGCCACCCACAGTGCCACCCAATCTGCCTCAAAGGTGCTGCACCCCAGTGCCGCCCATCAGTGCCCAGCAGTGCCGCCCATCAGTGCCCAGCAGTGCCGCCCATCAGTGCCCAGCAGTGCCACCTATCAGAGCCACCTATCAGTGCCACCTATCAGTGCCCATCAGTCCCATCTATCTGTGGTACCTATCAGTGCCCATCCGTGCCACCCATCCGTGCCACTTATCCGTGCCACCCATCCGTGCCATCTTATCTGTGCCCATCTTTGCCCATCAGTGCCGCCTTATCTGTGCCCATCGGTGCTGCCTTATCTGTGCCTATTAGTGCCGCCTTAACTATGCCTATCAGTGCCCACCAGTGCAGCCTATCAGTGCCCACCAATGCAGCCTATCAGTGCCCACCAATGCAGCCCATCAGTGCCCACCAATGCAGCCTATCAGTGCCGCCTTATCAGCGCACTTCAATGAAGGAGAAAAATGACCCGTTTGCAAAATTTTATAACAAACTATTAAAACATGATTTTTTTTTTTTGCATCTTTTTTTGTTTGTTTAGCAAAAAATAAAACTCCGAGCTGTAACTAAATACCACCAAAAGAAAGCTCTATTTGTGGGAAAAAAATGATAAAAATTTCATTTGGGTACAGTGTTGTATGCCCGCGCAATTGTCATTCAAAGTGCATCAGCGCTGAAAGCTGAAAATTGGTCTGGGACTGAGGGGGGTTTAAGTGCCCAGTAAGCAAGTGGTTAAACAATCTGTTTTTATAAATGCAATAAAAGACATTCATCAAGTTCCAAAGACATTACAGTAAAGCAAAAATAAAAATAAATTACTGCGCTCCTAGTTTAAAAGAAAAGAAAGAATATTTCACCATACAACTAAAGCTGCAGCTACCAGGATGTGATACACATCCAAAAAGTCAATAAGCGTAAAAATGTATGTGGCTGCGCTAAGTAAAGCAGAAAGCCCAGAAAATCAGGTTCAAAATGGACCAAGGTTCACAAAGAAATAGAATGCCACCAGCCCAAGCTTAACTGAAATGGAGGCAGCCATTGGATATGAAAGACCTGTGCACTTTGACTTACAAAAGGACTTGGACAAAAAATTTACTTTTGCATTGTGAACACTATGGATATCCAAATGCTTGAGTTCAGACCTTGTCAGGACTTAAATATTCTGTAGTTGTAATTGTTTACAGTGGATTTTTAAACATGCACCATCATATAATACTCAAAACTTTAATATTCATAATGAATACAAGCATGTGTTTTATGCAATTTCCTAAAGAACATAAAATTAGGGTTGAAAAAACAATTAGGCTAACAATCCAAGTTTCTTTCTGGAGCATTCAATAAAGATTTGCAGTTGATCTTCACGAAAAGTAAAAATTGGATGTGATCAAAGTAGATAAATTGGAAAACCAAGCACAGGTGAGGTACAGGTTTCTTGGACTATATAGATCTAAATAAAGCCGTAAAGAACACAGTGGGGCTGAGTTACTTAGGACAAATAGACTGTTCCCTTTTGCCAAGGAAATTGCTCCTTGCAAGGTTATTTGCCTCAAAGCTTAGCGAATAGGGTGAAGTTAAACTTTGCAAAGAATACCCAATAACAAAACAATTTTTTATTTTTTTGCACATGATTGGATGATGGAAGTCAGCAGAGTTTTACCTCATTCACTAAGTTCTGGGGCAACTTCCCTTGCAAAGGGAACAACATATTTGCCTTTTGTAAATCTACCCCCAGTGAAATGTAATCATCTAATGTCCTTCAACTTTTGCCAAAGCTTGATTGTTCCCAAATTCATAAGGATATAATTGACACAACAAATACACATTGAGCAGAAATTAGAAATATAAAAATATTCTTCTGGCCAGGAATAAATTCTCTAATGGAGGAATGATACTGTAATATATATTTTGCTCACAGAAGCTGGTCTCTGACCCAAGGGGACCTACAGTATAATCCCTCTTGTAATACCTTCTCAACCAAAATAAAAAAGTTGTATTAGATCTTTCTTTTGTTAGACAATGCACACAGACAGCAGATTGTTTGGAAACTGAACTCCACTGTTATTAAAGAATTCTACCTCCACTATACCTACTGGGAAAATGTGGATGCTAAATACCTCCCTTATAGCTTGTTCCCTATACTAAGAGCAGATTGCTTCAGATCTTGAAACCTTCTTTAAAGAAAACAAAGGTTCTGTGTGCAATGCCTATGTTTTATGAAATACTCACAAGGCCTTTTTGAGAGGGAGATCGAGAGAAAACAAATACAGAATACCAAGATTACCCAGTTCCTACGCTAGATTAAATGTCGATAGCAATTCAACAAATCCAACCCCTCCCAGAAAACTGCTGTCACTTTAAAAAACTTTGGCAAGAACTAGGAGACACCTTGTGCCACAGCTTTGACTTTGATCTCAAACCACTGAAAAATTACCAGGTATGTCCAGCCAACAAACCTGGCTCCCTTTTAGTCAAAAAATACAAGAACCAACAGATTAAAACTAAAATTCCATATATACTCAGTGATACAGGCAAGAAACACAGTAACCCTAAAGACATTGCAACCTTTTACTCCAAACTATATATCCTTAACGCCTCTTATACCTTAACCACCCTACTTTTAGAAAATCAATAATTTCTGCAATGTCTACAACTACCCTCATAACCGCGAGACTGCTTGGACCAAATATCGACCCCTTTCATGTTAAATGAAGTACAAACTGCCATTGCCTCCCTTCCTCACCACAGAGCTCCTGGCCCTGATAGATATGGAAATGGGTACTACAAGATATACTTCTTCCAAATTTTTCGTCATCTGTATGATGCGTTCAACCACGCAGCTGACACTGGAATTATCCCTAGAGAATCTTTGGAAGCCTTAATAACAACTATCCTCAAACCCAGTAAAGCCCCTGACTCCCCTGCCAACTTTCGACCCATATCCCTCCTCAATACAGACACCAAAATATTCACTAAATTAATAGCAACCCGATTCTTGTCCATCATCCCATTGCTGGTGCATAAAGATCAGGTGGGATTCGTCACTGGCAGACAGGCCTCAGATGGTACCAGATGATATATTGTTTTAATACAATGAAACATCATAGAACGCTTTCTCTGCTCCTTTCACTAGACTTAGAGAAGGCCTTCATCCAAGTTCATTGGCAATACTTGACAGCTGTTTTACACAAATTTGGCTTCCAGGGAAACATACTTAACTTCATCCTCAGTTTATATATCAATACTAGTGCCAGGGTTTGGACCAAGACT
Source organism: Lithobates pipiens (assembly GCF_037356315.1). Lineage (NCBI taxonomy): Eukaryota > Metazoa > Chordata > Amphibia > Anura > Ranidae > Lithobates > Lithobates pipiens. The sequence continues at coordinate 54,419,895 of NW_027507685.1, read as the reverse complement.
TCAGGGAGTGGTGGGGAAACCCTGCAGAAGTGGTATTATACAACTAATAAATTACTTGCCACTCCATTCTTTGTCACAGTCATGTCAGAGTACAGATTTTCCCTGATCATTAAATGTATACACTTAAAAAACAACAAAGAATTTGATAAAAGTATTCATTCTGCACCAAAACTAAAGAAAATTAGTTTCCCACAGAGCTATGTGCCAAAAGGAGATATTAGCATAGAGGAAAATCGAATAACTTACAAGGGAGGGCTCAGCTGGGTACAATACATTGCATCAAAGGGAGCACGATGTGGCATAAAATTCTACTTGCGAATCGTCAACTGGCTACATTTGGAATTCAGTCATATACACTGGAAAAGGAACAAAAAGGAGCAAAATTCAATCCAACTATGGAATGGCAACATATTCCTTTCTTTCGCTCATTGAGCCATTGTTAAATCAAGACTATTGCGTAACAACCGACAACTTTTTATGAGTTTCTAAGTCTAGCCTAGTTTTCAAAACAAAACAGATGCCTGTGGAACCATTAGGGCTAACCGGCGCAACATGCCACCAATGTTTGGCAATAAGAAGCTGAAGACTGGACTGCAAAATGATGGGACTGCGATAGCGTGGCAAGAAAGATGTATGCCTAATGAGTACAGTTCATAATACATTCACTGTTATGGCATGCACAAAAGGTGGGAAAGAAATCATGAACCCACAAGTAGTGGTAGGCTACAATAACACCATGGGGGGTGTTGACAGAGCTGAGCAAGCAATGACATTGTACCCAGCAATGAGGAAACAGCAAAATAAGTACTACAAGAAGATCTTCAGGTATCTTCTTGAGCAATGGTTGTAAAATGCCTACAAAAAAAAAAATGGGGCAATTTATTCTGACTTTATTTGGAAAGTTGCCGAACGTATCTTTGTGAACCCCCAAACACATCAATGGCTGTGAACAGAGCTGGATGTCATGCTGTTGGCGTTGTCAACCTGGAACGCCTGCCTGGTCATCACTTCATGGACTACATCCCACCAACCGAGAAAAAGTCAGCACCTACAAGGATTTACCTGGTTTGTTGCTCGAAGTGAGATGACAGTGGAAATAAATTCAGAAAGGAAACCAGATCCATTGTCTTGATTGTGATGTTGGACTTCGTGCCGTCCCATGTTTCAAAATTTTTCATACCCGGGATGTTTACTAAACCAATATGCAGAGTCTAGTATTACAGTGACTAGTAATATTGCACCACTGTTTGGACAAATTTAAGTGTTTTTAGTTTGATTTACATTATTGAATTAAATTTATTATTATTTTTTATATTTAATTATTTATTATATTATAATTTATGATTTTGTGTTTCAAACTTTATCATACCCAGGATGTCTACTAGACTCTTGTTTGGACAGATTTAAGTGAGTTATTCCTAATGCTGCTTACACACGATCGGACTTTCCAACAGACTTGGAGAATCCGTCGGACAATTCGATCGTGTGTGGGCTACGTCTGACTTTGTTCCCAAAAGTCAGACGGACCTAGAAATAAAACATGTTTTAAATCTTGGTCCACCCGACCAAGTTCCTAACGGGAAACCCGTTCGTCTGTATGCTGGTCCAACGGACCAAATACGACACAAGGGTAGCTACAGCACCTGCCCGCGAGAATGATATAATCGTGCTGGTTCTCGGTTACAGGGTACTGTACACCAGGCCCTTGGATTTTAAGGGGAACCCCCTATGCCGAAAAAACGTTGTGGGGTCCCCCCAAAATCCATACCAGACCCTTATCCAAGCATGCAGCCCAGCCGGTCAGGAAAGGGGTTGGGACGAGCGAGTGCACCCCCCCAAGAACTGTACCAAGCCGCATGCTCTCAACATGGGTGCTTTGGGGAAGGGGGGCGCCCTGCGGCCCCCCCAGCCCAAAGCACCCTGTCCCCATGTTGTTGAGGACAAGGGCCTCTTCCCGACAACCCTGACTATTGGTTGTCAGGGTCTGCGGGAGGGGGGCTTATCGGAATCCAGGAACCCCTTTAATAAGGGGGCCCCCAGATCCAGGCCCCCCACCCTATGTGAATAAGTATGGGGTACATCGTACCCCTACCCATTCACCTGGGGGAAAAAGTGTCAATAAAAAAAAAAACACACTACACAGGTTTTTAAAGTAGTTTATTAGACAGCTCCGGGGGTCTTCTTCTGACTTCGGGGGTCTTCTTACGAATTCTCCATGATTTCCGGTTCTTCTCCCGGGCCCCCCACTATCTTCTGCTCTTTTGCTAGTGGTGGCCCGGTCTTCCTCTTCCCTCTTTCCAGTTTCCTCTTTCCTCCTTCCTTCTTCTGTTCTTCCGATGTTGACACAACGCTCTCTCCTGCTGTAATGTCGTGGACATGGTGCACGGCGACTTATATAGGCATTAGGGGTGGGCTCACTGTGTGATGTCATCCGGTGACCCCGCCCCTTATAATGTCACAGTCCCAGCATGGCTCGGGAATGTGACGTCTTAAGGGGTGGGGTCACCGGGTGATATCGCCCGGTGACCCCGCCCCTTATGCCTATATAAGTCACTGCGCACTGTGTCCACGGCATTACAGCGGGAGAGAGCGTCATGTCAACATCAGAAGAACAGAAGAAGACAGCGACGACAAAGGCCACCGCTAGCGAAAGAACGGCAAAAGATAGAGGAGGAGCCAGGGAGAAGAACTGGAACGCGCAGAGAAGTCGGAAGAAGACCCCCGAAGTTGGAGAAAGACCCCCAGAGCTGTCTAATAAACTACTTTAAAAACCTGTGTAGTGTGCATCCACCCCCCCATGTTGGGGGCATGCGGCCTGGTATGGTTCAGGAGGGGGGGCGCTTGCTCGTCCCCACCCCCCTTTCCTGACCGGCCGGGCTGCATGCTCGGATAAGGGTCCGGTATGGATTTTGGGGGACCCTATGCCATTTTTTCAGTGTAGGGAGTTCCCCTTAAAATCCATACCAGGCGACGGGGCTCAAAAGGTGTCAATTTCTAATGAAAGCTGCGAGATTGACTTCCCTTTCTAGTCCTGTCATACCTGAAGTCACGTTCAAAATGAACGGACGGGCAAGTCCGTTCATTTTGAAAGTCCGTCGGGAAGTCCGTCAGACCTAGTCTGCTGGAAAGTCCGTTAGTGTGTACGCATGTCAGCTCATTCGGAAAGTCCGTCGGACCTCCGCCGAAAGTCCGTTGGGAAGACCGTGAGACCTAGTCATTCGAAAAGTCCAGTCGTGTGTACACGGCATAAGAATTACAGACCTACAATATAAAACAACAAATATACATGCAAAACAATGTACCGTTTTGACATTAAAAAACACATTATCAGACTGCCAAGGAGGTTAAGGTAGTTCTAAAAAAAAAATTTTTTCAATGAAAATTAAAAATATATATATTTAGTGGAACTCCACTATATCCAGGGCCGGACTTAGTATTGGGCTTGACTGGGCTCAAGCCCATGGGCCCCGCCCAGGGCCACTGATAAGGCAGTACAGCCAGCTCTCCAGTAGGGGGCCCGAGTCTCATCAGTCCAAAAGGGGGCCCGGACAAGTGCAGGAGAGGAGAGCTGGCTGTTCTGCTCTGTGACTCCTGTGCTTTATCCTTATGTTCTACTTACTTGCCTACAGTCCCTTTGTTTAGCAAGCTGTCCCATGCTGGCTTTATTCTCGGGCTGCATCCTGATTTTAGAGCAGCAGGGACAGCTGCACACTGTCTCTCTGCTTCTGCCTTGAAATCATTACACTGCCGGTGTTCTGTGGGTCCTTAGGCTCGGTTCACACAGGGGCGACTGCGATCCAACTTCAGGTCGCCCCTAGTCGCCTCAGGTCGGACAACATTTAAAAATCAATGTAAGTGAATGAGAGCCATCTTAATGCACGCTACTGACGTCGCCTCTGACTTCAAAAGAAGTTCCTGTACTACTTCAATCCGACTTGTAGGCGACTTGTACCCATTGATTTCAATGGAGGTCGCCTCCAAGTCGGATCTCTGTCTATACGGAGGAGACTTTGACAGAATTATTAGCTCTGAAGGGGGAACTCCACGCCAAATTTCTGAAAAAAAATTGGCGTGGGTTCCCCCTCTGAGAGCATACCAGGCCCTTAGGTCTGGTATGGATTCCAAGGGGAACCCCCTACGCCGAAAAAACGGCGTGGGGGTCCCCCCCAGATCCACACCAGACCCTTATCCGAGCACGCTACCCGGCCGGCCAGGAAGGGGGGTGGGGACGAGCGGGCAGCCCCCTCCTCCTGAGCCGTACCAGGCCGCGTGCCCTCAACATGGGGGGGGTGCCTTGTCCCCAAAGCACCTTGTCCCCATGTTGATGAGGACAAGGGCCTCTTCCCGACAACCCTGGCCGTTGGTTGTCGGGGTCTGCGGGCGGGGGGCTTATCGGAATCCGGGAGCCCCCTTTAATAAGGGGGCCCCCTGGATACCGGCCCCCACCCTATGTGAATGAGTATGGGGTACAATGTACCCCTACCCATTCACCTGTAAATACAAGTACAAAAAAAAACACAACACACAAGATATAATAATTTATTGCACAGCTCCGGGGGTCTTCCGTCTTTGGGGGTCTTCTCGCTGGACTCCTCCGCTATCTTCTTGTAGCTCTTTTACTAGCGGAGGAGCCCGGCATTCTTCTTCATCGCCGCGGCCTCTTCTTCCGACTTCGGGGGTCTTGTCCCCCTCTTCGGTTCTTCTGCTGGGCCACCGCGCCTTCTTATAGCTCTTTTACAGGCAGTGGCCCGGTCTTCTGTCGTCGCCGCCGCCGCCTTCCGTTCTTCTTCTTCTTCTCCTGGAGATGTTGACTTGACGTTCTCTCCGGCCGCAATGCCAGGGACGCGCTGCGCTGCCACTTATATAGGGACAAGGGGCAGTGTCACATGGGTTGATGTCACATGGGTTGGTCACATGGGTTGATATCACATGGTGACCCCGCCCCCTTGCGATGTCACAGTCCCGGAGGATGCTGGGACTGTCGCCATGTGATATCAACCCATGTGACCAACCCATGTGACATCAACTCATGTGACACTGCCCCTTGTCCCTATATAAGTGGCAGCGCAGCGCATCCCTGGCATTGCGGCCGGAGAGAACGACGAGTCAACATCTCCAGGAGAAGAAGAAGAAGAACGGAAGGCGGCGGCGACGACGACAGAAGACCGGAAGAACCGAAGAGGGGGACAAGCCCCCTGAAGTCGGAAGAAGAGGCCACTGCGACGAAGAAGAATGCCGGGCTCCTCCGCTAGTAAAAGAGCTACAAGAAGATAGCGGAGGAGTCCGGCGAGAAGACCCCCGAAGACGGAAGACCCCCGGAGCTGTGCAATAAATTATTTTATCTTGTGTGTTGTGTTTTTTTTTTGTACTTGTATTTACAGGTGAATGGGTAGGGGTACATTGTACCCCATACTCATTCACATAGGGTGGGGGGCCGGTATCCGGGGGCCCCCTTATTAAAGGGGGCTCCCGGATTCCGATAAGCCCCCCGCCCGCAGACCCCGACAACCAACGGCCAGGGTTGTCGGGAAGAGGCCCTTGTCCTCATCAACATGGGGACAAGGTGCTTTGGGGTGGGGGGGCCGTACGCCCCCCCTCCCCCAAGGCACCCCCCCATGTTGAGGGCACGCGGCCTGGTACGGCTCAGGAGGGGGGGCGCCCGCTCGTCCCCACCCCCTTTCCTGGCCGGCCGGGTAGCGTGCTCGGATAAGGGTCTGGTGTGGATCTGGGGGGGACCCCCACGTCGTTTTTTCGGTGTAGGGGGTTCCCCTTGGAATCCATACCAGACCTAAGGGCCTGGTATGCACTCGGAGGGGGAACCCACGCCAATTTTTTTTCAGAAATTTGGCGTGGAGTTCCCCCTTCAGAGCTCATTCTCTGATTGGCCACGGAAAAAGTCGCCTGGCCTGGGGCGACTTGTAAATCGCCCCAGGTCGTGTCTCAAAGTCGTGTTCAAGTCGTCTCCAAGTTGCCTCACAAAGTCGTCCTGAAGTAGTGTCGCCCATGTGTGAACCGAGCCTAAAACTCACCCTCCCCTCCCCTCCCCCTGTGATTGGCAGCGTTATCTTGCAAAGAAGAAAGATTGAAGGTAAGACGTTCTCCGCCTGTTTCTCCCGATGAGTCCTGAGCTCTGCTCTCCTGACCTCTACTCCGTGCTCTGTGTGAATTGTGGCTGTAGGGTTTGAATTTTGTAGTGCTTCTAATGGAAAGGGGTGACTGAGGAAGGGGGGGTGAAGCTGCAGAAAGTTCAGAATTCCAGCTGACAAACATCTCCACCAGCCACAATGCACCAGCTATTGCTATATGCCACTCCTGAGGCCCCATTTACACTTAGCAAAGTGAGAACACATGTTCCTGCATTTTTTATTTATTTATTTTTTATTTTTTAGATTTATACATAGGGCAGCCCATTCACTTGAATGGGCGCCCTATATTTGACAAACACACCATAAAAGTTCTAGAACATTTTTAGGCATGCAGCTTTGCAAGTTTGTCACATGACAAAAAGCAAGCTGTTTGGGGCGTGGCTTGGCCAGCGGCGAGGATGGCGGCGCACTAGTTGAGCTCCGGGGAGAGAGTCAGCAAGAGCCCGAATTGTCCACGGTTAGCAGCCTGTCATGGGTCGGAAAACCCAGCTCACACCTCACTCCAGTGCCCGGAGGACTCATTACAGCGGTACCGCGCGGAACATCAACGAAATGTTCCGTTCCCAGTCCGTGCAGAGACAGAGCAGGCCGGACAAGATGGTGCCGGAGCATGGCGAAGAAGAGGATTTCAGTGAGGACTCCCAATCCGCAGCAGAGGATGCAGGTAGGGGCCTCTCGAACACCGCCAAACCCCTTACATATGAACATATGTCTGGCTTTGCGGCAGACATCAAGTCCACATTCTCGGCCGCCATAACGGACCTAAAATCCAACCTGCTTGTCCTCACAGAAAAAATCTCCACAGTAGAGACTGCAGGGAAGCATAGAGACAGGGAGTTGTGGGCCTTGGAGTCAGTGGCAGAGGCACACTCATCCCATTTCATTGAAATGAACCGCCATTTAGAAGATTTGGACAACAGGGGGAGGAGGAACAACATTAGGGTACGGGGGATACCCGAATCGGTAGAAACGGAGCAGATTGTCCCAGCCCTGCAGAGACTTTTTAATAGCCTATTAGACCGGCAGGAAGACACTGCAATAGAGTTTGTTCGCGCTCATAGAGCACTCAGGATGAAAGGGCCGGATTCAGCACCTCCTAGGGACATTATATGTTGTCTCCAGAGTTTTCCCCTCAAAGAGGACATTATGAGAAGAGCCAGGAGAAATGATCGTATAATCTTTAACGGTGCCTCCATTATGCTCTTTCAAGACCTGTCCCAAATCACTCTACGTAACAGGAGAGCTCTACGCCCCCTGCTGGATGTTCTCAGAGAAAAGGAGATCAGATACTCCTGGCGCTTCCCCTTCGCGTTAGTTGTCATGCATGGTGGTAAACAGATCTCACTCCGCACTCCCCAAGATCTTCCAGATTTCTGCGAAACCCTACATATTGACTTGGTGTCCCTTCCGGACTGGTATCAAGAATTTCAACTGCCACTGGGCAACAGGTCACCTCCCAGCTCACCTCTTTCTACACCGGAGAAACGCCTATCGAAGCGGTCAAGGAACAACAAAGGTGGTCAGCCCTGTGTGGGGACTCCCAACGCCAGACCAACATCATCTAGGCCCAGAGAGGAGGTCCCGGGCTAATTTTCTGTTAGGTCATCTGCCTCATAACTGTTCTTGAGGCACTACTTCACTTCACGACAAAGTTAATACAATCTAGACATGTTTGCCAAGCTCTTTTGAGGTGACAGAGCCTCTTTGGGACTATGCAGAGTTCCAGTTAATGGTTATTTTCTTCTGTTTTGTTGCTTTTATTTTTCTCTTTTTGTGCCTCGTGAGTAAACCCTGTGCTTTATCTCCAGACTGCTTCAGTCTCTATGACAATGACCATCGCAGCGGAGTCTATATTTACAATTGATCCCAGATCCAGGAAGCTATATCAGATGCCTCGGTCAGCAGGGAGTCTAGTTGAGGATCTGCGGGTTAAGGTAGCTGACACCCTTATCATGGATTTGGCCTTCTCTTTTGTTTTTTCATTTTTATTCTGTGTTTTTGTGTCACAGACTGGGAAGAGCACAGGAGCGGTATGCCAAGCAAACTTTTGCTTCTGCACCAATGGCCACACTATCAGGAGCAATCAGTGCTGCTGGACTCTTGTTTCCTTCGGTGACACCAGGAGGCCTTAGACTGTATTAGAAGCCCAGGTGTTCACTCACGGGGTTAATTTCCCTTTAACAATTTACATTGTGTAACCAATGGCTCAGGGAACTGATGTTTTAGGCTGGAAAGCTTGCAATGTTGGGC